>NW_026622841.1:32683457-33308457 GCF_023065955.2 Ursus arctos | reverse complement strand
ATCAGGATATCACAACAGTTTCCAACTGGAACCAAAGCAAATGCTGGAATATATATTAAAGAACACATCTAAATATAAAAAAAAATCCACTCCTTATAAAAAAACTGCTCACAGAAACATGATTGAGTCTTTGTTTGTTAAGTTTAATAAAATTCCTGGTAAAGCTATAGGAATTAGTGAAAATCAGAGTAGGTCTACTTTAGAATTACCATGACCCACATGAGAGGACATCCTTTTAGAATTAATGGAGTTAATGAGAATTACTTGGTAACTTTTGTCTGTGATTATTCAATGGTTTACTTTGCAAACTTGTTATTTAGTATGTAGCATCATAAAAATGATTTCTTACAAAGAATGCCCTTCATTCTCGTATTGCACAAGCAAATCTCCAACACCTACTCAAGAGTGATTTATATACCCTAACTTCCTTGCATTCTTTGTCTCAGTCACATAATTTCCCATGTTTATAGGCATAGCTAGAACTCCTTGAATATCTTACCTCTCTTACTTATCCAAAGTATAAGTAAAAATCTAGGAGGACACAAAAATTAAGTTTTTGAGCAAATAAAATAGATAAATGGCAGTAAATTCATGCACTGAAGTTTATATACATGGTACAAAAGACAGCCCTGTATGATGTTCTGCAGAACCAATTTACTCTTAATTTACAAACATATTAATGAGTTTATAAGGATTAAATGAGTTAATATATGTAAGGCACTTAGAATTTGCCTGATACATAGTAAGCATTCAATAATAATTATTATTATTTATTTTCCATGTCAATAAAATACTAACAATAACAAATTGAAAGGGACAGAGGAATTGTTATGAATAGGTACACTCGTAAGAGAGATAGGTGACATTGTAAAGTAATGGAAAGAACTAGTAACACAATCAAAATCAGACATAAGAACTCAAAATAAAACTATCATTATTCATTTGGTACAGATCCAAACACATCTAAGCAGAGTCAGAGGCATCACTGTGATAGTACATTCCATCAGTAATAGCTGTTAATAACAGTAACTTTGAGTCATCAAGAACTGTTGAAATAATATTCAATATCCTCTGTCTAAGAAAGCATGCAAATCAGTAATAAAAATTTATAGACTCCCATCCAAACCGGTTATGATTTTAATGTTAATGTTTCACCCATAAACTCTCTATAATCTAGAAATCCTATTTTCTAGACTCTTTGAATAATATATATCTAAAGAGTAAAGGTGTATGTCAATTATGTGCATTAATCTTAGTAATTTCTGGACATAGTTTTAGCTGCCCAAGTAGACACCATATTTCTCAAGGACAAAAAATATCTCTGGGCATATTATTCTGAAAGTGCATGACAGGAATGGGTATTTAATTGCTGTTTCTCTCATATATAACAAAAGGGTGGAATCCTTTTTACATGTTCAGTGCTTGGAGACTGTAAGATCATCTAGGCTAGGAAAGAAAAGTATGGTCAGCATTCAATTCCTTACTTTGGTTTTGCTTCAATAAATGCATCTCTTAGGGTGAGTTCATAAGAACAAATGCCCAAATGTGGATTCTATTGAAAGAGGTTTGTTGAGAATGGGATCTAAGTAGAGGATTACAATGCAAAGGATAGATAAGGAGAAGACATCTAAGCAATGATATTCATTTTAATGGAGGCTGGCTTCAGCCTGACTCACATGGAACCTCAGAGGCTGACTGGCACCACAGGGTTGGGCCATGAATGCTGGTTTATTTTACCATTGTGTCAGTCAGTCATTACCTGCTGACTGCAGCCTGGCAAGGGTGGGGATGGCAGGTCACATCCCAGATGATGCTCCCAGGTGAAAGGTGACTCCATTCAGCACAGGGGCAGTTATCAAGAAAAGGGGGGAAGCTATGAACAGTTATCATCAGATACTGCAGTTGCTGGGGATGGACATACTGGAAGATGGGGGCACTGTCAGGTAAAGGCAGTATTAGTGGGGTAAAAAGAGCAGACACTAAAGTCCATCTCTTGTACATCCTTGTACACATCCATTCACTTCTCACATTAAGCTCACATTATCCAGACACAGCTAATCCAGGATTCTGACTGGTCACAATTTCTGGGAAAATCTATAAAGAATTGCTGCTACAGTTGGCCGTAGGGCCCCAAAATGCTCATTATCTCTCCTACCCATCTAGAATGGGTGTGACTTCCCACATCCTCAACCAGCATTTCTACTGGGCTAGATGGGTTGGCTGGGGTGTGATTCAGAGCCTCACCCTGGAGGGATGTGACTCCTTGATACTATGCCCTCCTCATGCTATGGTTATGTATCATCCATTTATAGTTATAGTACTCAAGAGTATGAACATACACTCCAGTGGATCACCTGCATGCCAGACATACTTCCCTTGCTCTCACTATCCTACCTCCTCATGGTGACTGGGGTCAGGTATTCCTTTTTGTTCTTGCTGGTCTACTGACAGGAGGAGACCAAAGTAAACTTGAGGCAACTGCAGCTTTAAGTTTAATGATATTCTTAGTGCATTCTCTGGTGGAACCATCTTGCCTCTGGACAGCAGGATCAATAGTGGCAGGGATAGATGCCCAAATTCCCAAAGTGGGTCAATGAAGGTCATAATAAACAGAGGTATCTTACTTTCACCCCTTGGTTTCCAGACCAAATGATTCCACTATCAGGGACATTGCACTGTATGCATAATGACCGTTGGTTTAATGTGTATTCTGGAGAATGGCACCCCATCCTCACAGGTTGTTATTTTCAACTACACTCAAGAGGTTATTCCAGTGCTTCATCAGGCTGGCAGCTTCTAGATAGTGTGGTATGTGCTGGGAGAGATAGATCCAAAGATTGTGGCCCATTGCTATACCTCTTTTGCCATAAAGTGGGCCCTTGGTCTAAAGAATTAATATGCAGGATCTCATGTTCTTTAAGTCCTCAGTTAGAGGTAGTAGCTGAGACACTGGGGGCAAGAAAGGCAAACCCATAAGCAACTGGCCAACTTAGCTTGAAATGTTACCTTTTCCAAGCCTGGTTTTTAAGGCTGTCTATCCTCCTTAAGGGATGATACCATATCAGAGAGATCTGTTTGAGCCTAATTTCAGGTGTACCATTTCTATTTTTTATGGACTTCTGTTGGACCCACCTGAACTTATCAATTTTGGGGTCTGAGTGTAGCCAGCAGATGGTGAACAACTCTAGTTGCATGGTCACTTGATGTCTCACGTTTAAATGCTCAGTTTCTACCAGGGCCCAGTAGCATACTAAGACCTGATTTTCTAATAGTATATACTTCTCTGCTGCTGATGGTATGGCCTTGCTCCAGAATCTAGAGTCCATTCTGTGGTTCTATTTTTGAAGCTTACCAGAGGCTTAACCAGGCATATATCTTGACTATGTGTGTGTGTGTGTGTGTGTGTGTGTGTGTGTGTGTGTGTATGTATAGTCATTTGGGTTCTTCTGGCTTATGGGTCATATAGCTCAAGTGACAAATCTGCTTTGTAAAATCTGGATCTACTGCACTATTCTCTCTCACTCTTTGCTCAAAACTGGCAACCTTCCATGCAACTCAATAACAAGATCAGAGCAGGATTCCCATGTGTGAAATGTGTTCTTCCAGCACTCAGAGAAGCCTGCCAAATATTGTGTGTCTTTCTTGGTAGTAGAAGGTACAAGCTGAAAGTTGCCTGTACTTTGGAAGGGATACCTCAGTGTGCCCAATATTACTGTACCCCTAAAAATGTCATTGACATATCAGGCCCTTAGTAGGGTTTATGTCTCACCATCTGGAATAAATGTGTCTTTTCAAAAAATCAAGCATACTTCCTGTTTCATGCTTATTACCAGGTTTAATTGACATGGTGTCAGTGATACAATGGACTATTACAATGTTCTCTAGAATGTCCAGTCAAGTACCTTCAGATTGTAAAAGAGGGCAGGACAATTTATATAACCCTGGAAAAGGACACTGTTGTTTGTCCCATCTGATTACAAACTGCTTCTGATCTTTTTCTGATGAGTATTAAAAAGAACAAAGTCATTATATTCTATTAACAACCTTTGTAGATCACTATGGGCCAGGTCCCTTGTTGCCATTCTGCCCTCATTGCCCATTACAGTCATTTTGTCCACATTCCTTCTGCTGGTTTATGGTGTCACCTGGTCCGTGCTATTCTAGGTTCCTCCGGTCTTATTGCTTCTGTGGAGGTCAGTCCTGAAAGGTCATTTCTATATTGATTCCAGCCTGACAGAGGACAACAATCATTTAATTTCTCAGCAAATCCGGTGCCCCCTCATCAGTAGATTTCTCAATCACCTTGGTATACAAAGGGTACTCTGGCGCTCCAAAGGGAGAGTCAACTGCTAGGTCTTCCGATCTTATATACTAAAACCATTGTAGCATGCCCGCTTCTCTGAGAATTGGATTCTTTACTTAGGAGTTTGCCACAGCAGTTCATGCCATTTCTTCTGTAATTAATAAGCACCATCTCTTTTCCAAACTACTCTCACGGCCCATGCAAAATGTTGAATCTTGTGCAATAGGAGTGTATCCCATCTTCTCATACATCCTGAACTGTTTTTTGTAGGCCCTCCCTCTTCTCACTTAGGAGAACCAGCATTTCCTCATTGAATTACACTAACATTTGATATTACTTCTGTATCTGATGGCCAAAAATAAAGGTAGAGATAAATCTTGAGTATGGCAAGCATCCCCCTTGGAAGGCCTGCTTTATTTGAGGCTGCTGCATAGTTCTCAAGCAAGGAGGAGAAGGCTGTATATTTCAAAAAGGAGGACTGGTTTCAGGCCTAAGTATTCAGGGCAATCAGCCGAGTTAAGGGTTTGCACTCATCTACTTGTACATTTCTATCATGAGTCTCAGGATTCCATTTCTTCCCTATGAGAGCCTTGATTTTACCATAGTAGATCTTAAACTGAACATTCACCTTTCTCTTTTTCTGCCACTTGTAAGTCCTTTGCCTAGTCTTCAGCTCTGTCTGCTCTTCGATTGCAGGATAAAAATGTTTCCATAAATGCTTGAAGTTGCTGATTATTCAGTCTGACTCTGTCATATCTCTCTCATCAACAAATTAATAGCCCTAAGTCACCCATTTCTAGTCCTTACAGTTAGTATTTTCCCATATCTATCAAATGCCGGAGACTTTATACCAGCTAATGCATCTTCTTCCACCTGTATCTCCTAGGTCATTACAGATGAAAAATTTTAGCTATCAGATTTCTAAAGAATCCAGTGACTGTCAATACTCCATCTCCTACTCCCTATAGGCCTCTCATTGCTATCAGGCCATCAGGCTGATGAGCGATCAATCTACAAGAACCCATATTTAGTCCTCTTCCTAACACCATCTTTTATATCGACTGTCTTAGGTTGAGGTTCCTAGGACCAGAACCTGGAACATGTGAAATTCTAGTGAAAGTAATTTATCAAGGGTGTAGTTTTAGGAGAAGAGAAAATGAACTAAGCAAGGATGTGATCTTTGCTGGAGTCTAGTTTCAGTTTAATTACACTGCGAGCTCTGGAGTATGAACTGTGCTGAGTGTGTACCACACTGAGGTAAGGGCAGCCTTTTGCACCCCATTTAGTCAGTCATTGGCTGCTGGCTGCCTAGAGAGGAGTGGATTTAACCTCTGGGGCAAGGTGGCTCTTGTTTAGACAAGGGCAATTTCTCAGAGAAGGAGTAGCAGTGAGGTATTAACAGGGGATCTGGCAGGGACACTAATAAGACCTACTACAATGTATAATAGAAAAGTGGGAACTTGTGGTCTTTAATAGATTTTTGGAGGCATTTCTCCAAAGTTGAGTCAGAATGTGTTCAAAGAAAGATTAACATGAAAATAACATTAGAATCTGATAAGCCTTACACTCAGTTTAGACTAACACAGATAAATATGAAGCAGGCAAAAATAATGTTTAAAGTATTTATTATTGGGGCGCCTAGGTGGCTCAGTTGTTAAGTGTCTGCCTTTGGCTCAGGTCATGATCCTGAGGTCCTGGGATCAAGTCCCACATCGGGCTCCCTGATCACTGGGGAGTCTGCTTCTCCCTCTCCCTCTGCCTGTTGCTCCCCCTGCTTGTGTTCTCTTTGTCAAATAAATAAATAAAATTTATTTGAGAAATAATAAAGTACTTATTATTTGGATCAACTGGCATTACTAACTCATCTATTGACTAGTTTCCATAAGTAGTTTTTATTTCTCATTTATAAAGCATGTGCTAATGCAGTGATGTCAACAAATTGCTCATTCAATGAAAGTTTATGGAATATTTACTACTTGCCAAGCACTAAAGAGCCGAATTCCTTTTTTTTTTTTTTTTAAGATTTTATTTATTTGAGAAAGAGAGTACAAGCAGGGGTAGTGGAGGAGGAAGAGGGAGAAGCAGTCTCCCCGCTGATCAGGGAGCCTGATGCCAGGCTCAATCCCAAGATCCAGGGATCATGACCTGAGCTAAAGGCAGATGCCTAACCTACTGAGCCACCCACGTGCCCCAAAGTGCTGAATTCTTAAGCAATTTGCCCTTGGTCATTTAGGAAATTTGGCACTTGTATCTATTTCTACACATCATAAAAATCAGGTTATTTTAAAAATAATAAATGTGTCATAATTTTCATACTTTTACCTTATTATGAACACTTTATCTTTCAATGTATGTTGACTCTTTTAGATGATCAGAGTAAGGGTAGGTATCAATCCAGCAGGTATTAGAGTATATAGCAAATTCAACTCTCTTAAAGTACTCTACCCTGAGTTCACCAAATATGAACTAAGTGCTTACTATATGAAACTCATGTTTTCAGCATTATGAGGGAAGAATATGAATAATTCAGTCTTTCCCTCAAATGGGAGTTATAATCTAGGGATCTTCTGGGAATTTTACATAATCTATGCAAATGTGAATTATAAAAAAAATGAGCATTTTCTGGGAAAAGTGCATATGTGTATGTATGTAAAAATTTAAAACACACATTGCCACGAGTATGTATCTGCATGCCTTAGGCCATAAGAGATTTGTTGTTTAGGGATAGAGCATAGAGACATTTATTATAACATCGATGACTTACTTGGAAGAAATAACTTTTTTTTTTTTTTTAAAGATTTTATTTGTTTATTTGACAGAGACAGACAGCCAGTGAGAGAGGGAACACAAGCAAGGGGAGTGGGAGAGGAAGAAGCAGGCTCCCAGCGGAAGAGCCTGATGTGGGGCTCGATCCCAGAATGCTGGGATCACGCCCTGAGCCGAAGGCAGACGCTTAACGACTGCGCCACCCAGGCGCCCCGGAAGCCATAACTTTTAACTATTATTTTCCTCTTTAATTGAGAAAAGAAAAAAAAGAAAGAAAGAAACCTCTCCCTTTGTTCTTTTTACCAGAAGTTTGTGTGACGCTGTTCCATTTTTGAACAATGTACATAGGTTAAGCCACAGACAAAGTAGCCCTCACTTGAAAGAGAAGCTGAATAAATAAGAAGCTATAATTATACATGTTTACTAAAGGTAGGCTACAAAAAATACTGTGTGGTAAATATGTGTTTTAATTACATGAACCAAATACACTAACTATAAACCAAACCCTGTATTTTGGGCATGAAGTATGTGGGGGAAGAGGGTGTTCTGTGATGTTCTATAGTGTGGGGACAATGTGGGAGCACATCTGAGGAAAGCTGCTACAGAATGTCAAAGAAAAATGGTCTGTGAAGAAAATAAAAGAGCCTTAATTAGGTATTAAGGTCTAAATGGCATCAATGCTGACAGAATCCTGTCAGAGAAAGGTTTCAATGGGCCTGACAACATGGTGAGAAGTGACAGGCTTAAGCACATTTTGGTCTTTGGTGAAACTGCTATTAGAATGGGATTTTATTATTTTATTGAGTGTTTGATCATTTCATTTCTATTATATATTTCTTCTTAACCAGATCATATATTTATCTATTCATGTATTATTTATGTTCTAATTCTTATGTTTAAATATATGTTAGAGAGGACAAATAGCTAGAATTTATATAGTCATATTTCATATATAAATAGTCCATCATTGATTTGTATTTGCTGGAAAAAAATAAACCTCATCTGTGTAATTCTAGCTCTCCAAGTTCTGGGCTACTCGGTACTATCTGCTAAGCCTCTGGTAATTAGGATTACCACTGTGGCAGCAGAAATGCCACGAAGTTGGTAACATCATTGGAATCACTATATAGACCTAGTATGACCACATCCCAAGCAGGGCCTCAGATGAGATGTAGAAACAGAGTTTTGGAGTTCAAAATCCAGAGGTAGATTCATCCATTGAGTGGCCACTGTCTAGAACAAGTAGACTGTGTAGAATCCAGGCCACCATGGAGGTCACAGAAATGCCGGGCACCTGGGTAAGAGAGGGACAGATGAGGAAAGCTCTGCTCCCTCCACACTCAGTTTGAAGGCTGGACCAGCCACAGAATATGTCTCCTTGTAGAAGACTCTATCCTGGCTTTCACAGGTACTTGACCCTTGTCACATTTTAGAATCCCCCATAAGTGGTTCTGTCTGAGGTCATTAAAAAAAGTAACACCCCACTTTCTGTGTTCCCTAAGTGAGTTAACTTTTTCATTAAGAGAAACACCGTGGCCTGTTTTCCTCCATAATGTATACGTTTTCATTGAATATTACTCACAATGAACAAAATCCTTTGTTCAGACAAAACCAGACTGCAGGGATTTTATTTATAATAGTATTATAAAATCACGTATGATCTCAGGCCCGTGGACTCAGACAGGAACCTACACCATCAGTGTCTCCTGGCTCTCAGGCCATTGGACTAGAACTGAATTATAGCACCATTGACTCTCCGGGTTCTCCAGCTCACAAATGGCACATCTTGGGACTTTTTAGCCTATATAATCACATGGGCAATTCCTGTAATAACTCTCTTAGATAGACAAAGAGATCTCTCCATATATATGGAATTTATAAAATATATGGAATATATATATATATATACACACACACACACACACATTTATATGTATACACATATATATGTATATAAATTTTTTCCTTCTAAAGAGCCCTGATTAAAAAAAAGTCTAACAGAATTAAACATACAGTTATTCTATGTCCTGGCAATTTCTCTCCTAGGTGTTCATCCTCTAGAACCGATTACATGTTTCCACAAAATTATTTACACAAGAACTTTCACAGCAGTGCTATTCATAATATCCCTAAATGGAAACAACCCAAATGGTCACAATCAGAGATCAGAATAAGCAAAATGTGATATATCCTACAATGGAATACTATGCAGCAATAAAAAATAAATAAAATACTGATACATACAACCACATGGATGAATCTTAAAAATATGCTTAACATAAGCATCTAGACACAAAATATGACATAGTGTAGGATTAATTATTTAATGTTTGAGAATAAGCAAAACCCTGTAGATTGATGGAAAGTAGAACAGGGATGACCTGAGAGTAGATAAAGATGGGAACCAGGTATGCAGGAAATTCCTGGGGAGTTGGTAATGTTCTTTATCTTAATTTGGGTGGTGGTTCTAATTAATTTATTTTGACATTTCATTGTATGCAACAAATTATACCTTAATAAAAACAAATTCATGCCTGCCTCCTATGTCAGAGGAATCCATAAATCCTCAGTTCTTAACAACCTCTCCCACTTTCAGAGACATTATAGTAGGATTTTATGGTGAGAAGAGGTGGCATTTTAATACATGATGGAAATGTCTCTTAATTTCTTTGCCACCTTCCCTTTGCTACTTCATGGTAGACTTTTCATTTTCCTCAGAACCTTAGGGCCCCTGTGAGGTTGTGAGTCTCAGGGGAACCAATCTGTCCAGCTCAGGTTAAGGGTTACAGCCCCAAGGGACCCAAAGTAAGGCCAGTATCATTGCTTAGTTCATTCAGGACAAGAAAGTGAGATGGCTATTTCTGAGACACACTTTCATGAAAGGCCAAGAGTTACAACCACATCTAGCACAATGAAGCAAGGGGAAAATATATAAAAGCTGAATTAGAGTACATGGAAGATGGATATGCATGGCATTTAGTCATCAACTAACAAGGTCATCTTCAACTTAGCTTGCCTTGATCTGTGTTTAGGTAGGATTCTTGGTTTGGCTGAAATGGAGCCACAGGGACAGGTTCGAACGCTTTGAATCATGGCTTTTAGCTGACGGATGCTCTGATATGGTCTAGTAGAGGTATCCATAAGTCACGTTTCTGCTTGTAGGTGAGATAGGAAAGGAGATGACATTGCCCTCAACCAAACTGCAAGGAGGGATAGCATAGCCTTCTTGCCCTTTTACTAGATCCCATGAGTAAACCCTTTGCCCCAACTTCCACTACCTTCCAGGATATATTTTAGACTCCAAAGACTACGGAACTTTTAGTTGATTCAAACTTAGTGGTTTTTATTTTTTATTAATTTTTTTTTGAAACTTAGTGTTTTTTAGATCTCCCTTTTCTCTAGAAATGTCACACGGATCCCTGGGCAAAGCCAGAGTTGAAGAAAATTTGTCTCACTCTAACTTTCTCTAAAATCTCTTCCTTTTATTTCCTCTAATCAGTTCCCCTAATCAGACATGTGTGGTTACTTCATTCCCTCCCTTGTTCTCTCATTGTTTTAACAAACGCATATTGAGTGCCATCCGCATGTAAAGAATTCTGTTGGGGATGCAGTAGGAACAAAATAGGCTATGCCTGTTCTCACGGAGCTCACAATAAAGTGGGGTAGACAGATAATTACAAATACATGTGTGTTAGGAGGTGTTTAGGGCTGTGAAAAAACAAAAGGGACAGACAGCCAGGATCTAGTCTATTCTCCATGGAGTGGTCAGGGAAGGCTCTATGGACTGAAGCAATAAGCCATCCCAACATGCAAGGGTAAATATGGACTCCCAAGGACAACTGTTACTCCCCTGAAGCTCCTCCAAGCAGGAGGTAACTGAACATCCCCAAGTTGGTGTGTTTAGAGCATCCTGAATCTTCCACAGTCCTGTTGCTGACGTTCCCATTCTGAGGCTTTCCCTGCATGGATGGTTTTAACTGAAGTATAGCTTACCCACAGTAAATGTACAACTCCTAAGTGTATAGCTAGAGGAATTTACACTTACATATGTAATTGTATAGCCACCAGCCAGATCAAGACACAGAGCATTTCAAATCCCCAGAAAATTCTCTCATTCCCCTTTCCAATTGAAGTCATCCCCCTGAGGTCACCACTACTTTGACTTTTTTCAACACAGACAGTTTTGACTACTCTTGAATTTCTTATAAATGGTATTGTTCAGTATGCACTAATTTGCCTCTGGCTTCTTTCCCTCAAGATAACTTTTTTTAATTTATCCATGTGATAATGCATATCAATAGTATGGTCATTTTTACTGGTGTGTAGCAATTCATTTTGTAAATACATCATAATTTGTTTCTCTAGTGCATTACTGATAGATATGCAGGTTGTTTCTAGGTTTTGGCTATTACAAAGAATGCTTCAGTGAATATTCCTGCAAATATCCAATTTTTAAAAAATTTTCAGATGCATTATTCCACTCCTTTTAATATTTCTTTTCCTAACCCTCTGATGATCTCTACCTCATCCATTTTACAATTACCTTATTTATTTTGCTCTCACACTCATTAATCCATCATTTATTCCTCCATGTATTTTATAAATGTTTATGAACACTTCTATATGTCTAGAACTCTGCTGGGCGAAGGGGATTCAAAATGAACATGTTACTGCACACAGAAATCTCAAAATCTAGCAGGAAAACCAACACGCAAATGCAATTTACAAGTATGTTACTGGAATAGTTACTAGGGAAATACTAGCACAGAAGAATGTACAAAGGGGGAAGAAAGAGAATGAGCAGGGCCCAGGTCCTGGACGCAGATTGGAGAAGACTTGATAGGGAAGGGTTGAAAGAAGCAGGGACATTCCATCCAGAGTTTCTACATTCAGGTGTGGCGACTGCTTAGCAAACAGCTTCCTAGGCCTCCGCCTCAGTGTTTCTCATTCTGTAGGTCAGAACCTACACTTTAAACAAAGAGATGCTGATGCAGGCGGGCTTAGTACCACATCTTGAAGCCAGCTTGTGCCTTTAACCTCCATATTAACAGCAGTGTTTAATGTACAAAAAGTAAAGGCATCCAATAAAATCTTACAAAATCCTGTTTAAATTCTTTCTTAAAATTGTATTTTTAGCATAAGCTTGGATTTGTAAGCAAAATCTCCAAATCGGAATACATTTGGTGTTTGACCCAGTGTATGAGTTAGAGCCATGGCTCCGGGAATCACTGTAATTAAGTTTCGTTACACAGAAATGTCCAATCACCCACACTAAGGGATACAAGAAGAAAGGGACTGTGTGCTTTTCTATTTTCTCCCATGTGGCCAGAAAAAAAACTTAAGAACGATGACCTTCTGATGAGAAAACAAAGCTTTATTCTATCTCTCTGATGTGGAAGCAAACAAAGTCTGCATGTATTTCTTTTTCTGCTTTTCCACATGTAGGAACAGCAGTAAAGCTAAGACCAGGAAATAAAAGTAATACACACCCCACTAATACTTTTTCTTCAGCTAATGGGATAAGGGAGTTAATCGCAGCACCAAGAATCCAAACCTTGTCTATATTTGAAATGAGAAACTTGGGACTCTATTTTCCAGGGCAGGCATTCTCAAAGAGTGATCCAGGTCAGGAACGCTGGCATTGCCTGGAATCTTATCAGAATTCTGAGTGGGCCCAGCAATCTGTGTTATACTCTGCTGTCGTGTGCAACCCAGTAACTGCAGATGATATTAGCACTCATAGAGTCGGAGCCCTTAGAGGAGGAAGTGGGGGGTAGGAGTGTTTCAAACAAGGAGGCATGGGTGAAAATTAAAGACTGACTTTTGAAGGCATGAAATGGGAAGCACAAACAAATAAATAAAACAGACAACAAGATCAATAGAAAATTGTTATCTATATATTTTTCTTCAAAGAGCATCTAATCCAGTGAATGTTTACATTATGCTGCTGTTTTAATTAAAATAAAGTAAATTTGTATTAAAAATTCTAAAAAGTATGTCCTCTATCTCAAATACATGATAGAAGACTATGGGTGGTTTTGTTTTGTTTTGTTTATAATCCTTCAGAGTTCCTTCTCTTCTTATTTTCAAGACTGGATTTATACTTACTTATCAAATTAGCATAATCAGAAATGAAATGGTCTCTATTGGTCTTGTTTAGGCAAGATACATGAATTGGCATCTTTGCCCTTCTCCCATTGATCCCCCACTCCCTTATCTCAAAATTAGCATGCATTGCGATTTCTGCCACCAACTGTTGTATAAAAAATTACCATTTTTTACTTTATTATCTTTTCTCCATAATTATGAAGTTCGAATTTCACTAGAGTTACTTAGATTGAAATCCATGATTATATGGCTTCAATGCTCACTGCTGATCTCCTCACACACAACTCCTTCAATAGTTAATTTTCCATGATGAGTTACCTCTTGTGACTAAAATTTGTTTATTCAGCTTTATTTTGCTCCATTGGGGTCCCTTCTGGCAAGTTCCCTCAATTCTCAGTTGTTAAAAAGTGTGCATGTGTGATATGCCTTCAGATATTTTCTATATCTGAGCATGTCTATTGCTTTCAATCTAAAATTAAAAACTTTACTGAGTTAGATTTCTTCACTTTCTGTGTGTGTATGTACAAATATATCTATCCACCTATCAACGGTCATCTCTCTATCCACATATAATTTGTAATTATATAGTAATCTGTGTGTTTATTTGTTAAACTCTGCCTTTCTCCTTCTAAACTGTGCAGGCCATGAGGTCAGGTACTTTGCCAGTTTTCACAGAAACTCTTTCAAGGATTTCATCAATATAGAAGAACAAAGACATTAACAGCAAGAAGGGGACATGCGGCTCAGGAAGATGGTAGATATCACTTATGATTATTCACCAATGAAAACAACAGAGCAAAAAATAAAAAGCTGTAAAAAGAAAGCAAAGAGAAAAGAGATGCAGGGTTAAAGGGATAGTTTATAATGATAAAGTCCCTTAGTAGTCAAGAGGGTTGGAGAAAAACAATGGAGGGATTTTCTGAGGTAGGAGAGCAGCCAGTTTATCCACTGTATCAGAAGAGATGGTGGGGCATTGAGACAGGTGAAGGCAGGATGGTAGAACTGCAGGTGGGAAGGTAAAATAGTTCTCTTCTGATTGCTCTTATTTTATCAATAAAAGGCCAAGAGGCAATCAGCTTATTGATTCAGAGAAGGCATACTGGAAATGAGTAAGAAAAAGGTATGAAATAATGATTTTGGGACAAGAAGAATTAGCTGAGGGGGATGGATATAGCACAGTTCTGGTAACCCTGAGGCCTGCTTGATGTGAGTCATCATGGATTCATGTCAGTCTGGCTGGGGGTTGTCCTGCAGCCACACCACTGCACCCTGGGAAGCATGGTAGAGGCAGAGTTGCATTAGCCATGGTTAGGGCTGGGTCAGGAGATCATGACAGAACAAGAAGAAATAAGGAAGCTGAGAAACAATGTACCATGGAACTGAAGTTAGAGAGAGTAGGAAATGAATTTAAGAGAGGCCTGATAGAGAAAAAGTGGTTGGGGCAAGAGAAGGAAGGTATCGTTGGCTTTGCATTATTAGTGGGAGGTCTTGTGAAAGGGAGTTGAAGAAATATAAGAGGGTGGTCAGAGGGGGTATGCTGGAGACGGAAGTTCTGAACGCAGTGCAAAGACTTGAGAGTAGGCCTGGGGTGTGTGTCGGGTGAAATGTAGAATACCACAGGGGAAGAGGAGAACTCAAGGAACTGAGAGGTCACAGTCCATACTTACAGCTTGATCTGTTGCTCTAGAGCCTTACCCAATCGCCTCTTTCTGACTGAAATCTCTCTTTTACCATTTTAGACCTGACTATGAACCCCACTCAGTATCTGGCTTTGGAGCCAGCCCTGAACATTTCATGGCACTTTGCGCCTTTGTCGGTGGTCCCTTCTGGCAAGCTTTCCAAATCTTCAGCTAACTCCAGGATCATCCTCCAGGGGCATTCAAGAACTTCTGAATTGTGTCTAAATACCTCTTGAAATCTATCATTGCTCTAATTAATTTTAAATCATCCTTCTGCATAAGCACCAGGCCATACGGAAGCCCAGAGATTGGCTGTGTTCTAGATGACCTGAAGAGGAAGCCCATCTATTCTGGGCATTCTCCTCATCCTAACAGTTTTCCAAAAGTCTCCATGACCTGGGACTCTAGACTTACTTCTTGATATGTTGAAGAAGGAAAAAATGAATTTCGATAATCCTTTAGTTTTCCGTAAAGCCTTACTTTCAAGACTATCTTTTACAAAAGTAGGTAAAAAATTCATTTTTTTTTAAAGATTTTATTTATTTATTTGACAGAGAGAGAGAGGCAGCGAGAGAAGGAACACAATCAGGGGGAGTGGGAGAGGGAGAGGCAGGCTTTCCACTGAGAAGGGAGCCAGATGCGGGGCTCGATCTCAGAACACTGGGATCATGACCTGAGCCAAAGGCAGACGCTTAATGACTGAGCCACCCAGGCGCCCCAAAAAGTCATCTTTGAAAGAAAGCTGATTTATGGGATTTCTTTGTCCTCTGGGCAACTCAACACCCACATTCTCCTAGTTCCATTAACTCTGAAGCTAAGTCTTAGAGGCAAGAGATAAATAGAAATTAAGGAACAAATTAAAAGCTATTGGAGAATATTGGCAAATACTATCCCTGTTTTATTAATATTGAGATATCTTGGCATATTGGAAAGAGAACTAATGCCAAAATACGTGACTGTTAGCTAGATTCAGAGAGTGACTTTCTGTGTGACCTTGAGTAATTCACTTCATTTCTCCCAGGTGCAGGTTCCTCATCTGGAAAATGAGGGTGTTGGCCTAGTTGAACTCTAAGGGACCTTCCAGCTCCAGCAATCTAGACCCTTAAATAAGGCTCAAAGGCAAAGGCAATATCATGATCTATTGATAAGTCAGGTTTTAAAAATGTTTTCACTAATCTTGGCTTTTATGTTATTCAAGGTCATTGGACAAAGAACGCATTGTGCATAAAGATTGATATTTCAGTTTCCCCCAAAGAAAAGAGATATATACATGTATCTAATGGGTACTACTGATTCTGAAATAATATAGTGAAAAATATAGAACTTCAAAAACATATGGCTAGGATTTTTCAAAGAAAGATTGAAAAATTGGCCTCCATTTATGCCTTCTCATTAATCAACACTGATTTTTATGAAATAAAGAAATCTGAGGAGAAAAAAGTAAAATGTTTAGAAACATCTTCTTTTAAGTATTATTCTTAATATTATTCCCATATGGTGCCACACTAGAAGCCAATGATTTATTGTTTTACTCTTTGCAAAACAATGAAATGAACTTCCCCCGTGCATCTAATTTGTGCACTAATTCCTTTTATTGCATTAACAGAATCGTCAATTAAGGCACTTATCTGTATATCTGTATACTGTAGTACATAGGAAGTAACTTTCCACTGAGCAAAATGATACAGAGGAAGAAACTGAGGAATTAAGGTACCATATCTGAGATCCATCTGACCCCTGCCAACAGGAACTGTGTTGGCAAGTCACTTAGGCAAGTCACTGTTAACTCTAGGCCTTGGGTTCCTCATGTGAGATCAACAAAGATTTGACTAAAGTCTTTTCTCATAGTATTTTGTTGTAGCAGCCCTAGCAGACTGATACAAATGCCTAAATCCTATGTGTGTGCAATTTATATGTCATTTTTAAGATACCTATAGATCTGTGTTCCCTTATTGTCTACTAGAGCTTGTTCGGCATTTTAACTTCAGGGAAAGGGAGATGGTAAATTAAGCTCAGCTAGAAAGAGAATACAACCTGGAAGGAAAAAAAAAAAAAAAGAAGAGTCCACTCTTTTCTTGACAAAGAACTGAGTTAAGAAAGGAGGAAAAATTGGAAGAGGGTGTGGTCCCATATGAGCTCAATCTTCCTGTCTAGGGGCTTGGATATAAAAAATGGGGGATGTGTTACTCAGGTTGAGGGGAAACATCTGGAGGTTTTAACAAAATCCTTTTAGAAACTCTAGGAGGGGGGCGCCTGGGTGGCTCAGTTGGTTGAGTGTCTACCTTCGGATCAGGTCATAATTTCAGGGTCCTGGGATTGAGCCCTGTGTAGGGTTCTCTGCTCAGCATAGAGTCTGATTCTCCCTCTGCCCCTACCCCCACTCGTGCTTTCTTTCTTTCTCTCTCAAATAAATAAATAAATAAATAATCTTTATTTAAAGAAAGAATGAAAGAACGAAAGAACGAAAGAACGAAAGAAAGAAAGAAAGAAAGAAGCAAACAAACTAACTCTAGGAGGAACCAGCAGATAGGGATATCCAGAGCCAACATGGGACATCCCTAATGCAATTAGGATGACATGGTGCAGTTTAGGGAATGAGTAGCTAGTTTGTGTTCTTGCCCTGCCCCAGCTCCCATGCGGCATGGACAGTAACTTGTAAGTCAATGGGCAGGTCATGGAGTCTTTTGTAGGGGTAGGTGGGGAGGAGGATATTCAGGGAGATAAGATGAGGAGGGGGTTGCGGTGCCCCTGCATTCTTTGGGTGGTCTGGGTGTGACATGAAATGGGATTACAGAATTTCAGAAGGTCTGAACATTAGCAAAAACCAAGGAGAAGCTACATTAGCTGGGAAGAATCACTGGCCCCTATTGGAACAAGAAGGACAGAGCCAAAATTTATCATCCTTTAGTGTCTGCAAAGGCACAGACCCAGAGAAGTTGGGTTTCTTCCCGTTAAGGTCATGTGGCTATATACTTCTTCCCAGACTCCACCAGGGAAAGGACTGAGGCAGAGCCCCAAAAGATGTCTAATCCATAGAGAAGCTGCTTTACTTAAAGAGGTTCCTAAAACAATGGAGTGGTATTAAGACACTCAGATTCAAATAAACATTGTTCCCTATCCTATCTTGCCCGTTGAGTGGGCTGGCTGAGGAAGAATACCACAGCAGTTTTAGAGAAATTAAGGTGATATATAGTCCTTTGCTCTCCACAGTTGTACTGTGGTTAAGTTGGAAGACTTATGTCTATGTTAGCACAGCATTTCAAAATCTTCAGGCGTTTCACTCTTTCCCCACAATAGCACTTGGTGTCTGCTTTGTTTACACCCTATTACAGGTTAGGGAAAGACAAAAGGAAAGTGGGAGGCTAGATTATGATTTCCATTTTTCAGGTAGGGGCCCAGAGATTTGTTGAGTTCCTATAATTTGCTCATGGTAACCCAGCTAGTAAGTAGTGAATTTGCAATGTGTGTCCATGTGATGATAGCTATGGCAGACTCAGCAGTGCCTGGGCAAGAGCAAGCCCTTAGGGCATAAGAGCTTCATCCAACTTCACCTCTACAATTTGAATAATGCCATACTGGTGAAAATTTAATACAATTGTAATAGGTGGAAGGCTCCCAAGATTCTGACCATGCACCTAGGTTAAGATGTTGCCATCTGTAAGAAGAATATAATACTCCACATTTTTTATCCTATGAAGATGTTACCAAAAAAAAACAATAACACCCAAAATGTTAAAGTGTTTTAAGTATAAAACACTACAGAAATTATCATTAATAATCCAGCTTTAATCATTTTACATTTAAAAACATCAGTTTTATTACATCATACATAAATCTAGATTTTCATATATTGTTTTTGCTTATTGTAGAGCAAACTGGAAGTTTAGATAAGATTCTTCCTTTCATGTGAATTTTGGTCACAGTGAAGTATATATGTTCATATATCAGATACTTGGCTCGGTTGGCTATATGTGGTTTTAGGGGCACTTAGAATGTTCTTTTCTCCCACAAATATTTTTACATCCATTGATCTACACTTAAATATTCCTACAATTAAAAAGTTTCCTTTGGAGTCAAATACTGTATAATTATACTTATGTGAGATACTTAGAGTAGTCAAATTCTTAGAGACAGTAGTTGATTTCTAGGAGCTGAGGAAAGGGGGGGATGAGGAGTTATAGCTTAATAGGTACCCAAAGCAATCTACAGATTCAGTGTAATCCATATCAAAATTCCAACAGCATTTTTCAAAGAAATAGAATAATTCTAAAATTTGTATGGAACCACCAAAAACCCTGAATAGCCAAAGCAATTTTGAGAAATAAGAACAAAACTGGAGGTATTATACTCCCTGATTTCAAATTACCTTATAATCCATAGTAATTACAACGGTACAATATTGGCTTAAAAATAGACACATAGATCAATGGAATAGACTAGAAAGACCAGAAATACACCCATGCATATACAGTCAAATAATTTATGCCAAAGGATCCCAGACTATACAACAGGGAAAGGATAGTCTCTTCAATAAATGTTGTTAGGAAAACTGGACAGCTACATGCAAAAGAATGAAACTTGACCACTGTCTTACACCATACACAAATAATAACCCAAAAGGGATTAAAGATTTAAACATAAGACCTGCAACCATAAAACCTCTAGAAGAAAACAGGTGGTAAGCTCCTTGATGTAGGTATTGGCGACGATTTTTTAAATCTGACACCGAAAGTAAGAGCAAAAACAGCAAAAATAAATAAATGGAAGACTACAACATACTAAAAAGCTTCTGCTCAGTAAAGGAAACCATCAACAAAATTAAAAGGCAACCTACTAAGAGAAAATATTTGTAAACCATGTATCTGACAAGGGGTTAATCATATCTGATAAAATATATAAAGAACTCACACAACTCAGTAGCAAAAAAACAATCTAATTTAAAAATGGGAAGAATATATAAATAGTATTTTTTTCCAAAGACATATAGATGACCAAAGGTACATGAAAAGATGTTCAAAATCACTAATCACAGGGAAATGCGAATCAAAACCACAAGGTATCACCTCCTACCTGTTAGAATGGCTATTAAAAAGACAAGAAATAACAAGTGTTGGAGAGGATGTAGAGAAAAAGGTACCCTTGTGCGCTGTTGGTAGGAACATAAATTGCTCTAGCTACTATGGAAAACAGTATGGAATTTTGACAAAATGTTAAAAATAAAAATACCATATGATTCAGCAATTCCGTTTTTCGGTGTTTATATAAAGAAAATGAAAATACTAAATCAAAAAGAGGTACATATCCATGTTCATTTCAACATTACTTCCAATTGCCAAGATATGGAAACAACTTAAGTGACCACTGAAGGATGAATGGATAAAGAAATTGTGACACACACACACACACACACACACACACACACGAATATTATTCAGCCATAAAAAAGAATGAAATCTTGCCATTTGTGACAACATGGTTGGATCTAGAGGACATTATGCTAAGTCAGACAGAGAAAGACAAATACTGTATGATCTCTATGGAGAATCTTAAAAAAAAGAAGAAAAAAAAAAGCTAAGCTCATTGATACAAAGAACAGACTGGTCATTGCCAGAGGAAGGGGGTGAGGAAAGGGAGAGATGCATAAAGGGTGTATAAATTTATTAAAGAGAAGAAGAAAAAAAATTCCACAAACACCTGATTTTAGTGTGTTGTATATTCCTTGATACACTGATCTATGAGATTTTAATATGGTCCAAAATGTTCTAATTAAAATAAAAATACTTTTTTAATATTATGAAAGTACTATAAAAGTAATACTTGATCATTGTAAGAAGTAGAAAACAAAAAGATAAATAAAAGCAACAAAATTAGTTAATCAATCATAAATTCAATACCTAGAGAGGACTTAAATCAATATTTTAAAAAATAAATGTTATTTATTGAAGCATAATATCTATTAAAAAAGGGAAAAATGAATAATTATAAGTTAACATATCCATAATCAAGAGGTAGGACTTTCTTAATGTATCCATGATCAAGAGATAAAAAAGTAGTTGACAGGTGTTGGGGAATGGGAGAAATAGGAAGAGGCTGGTAAAAGGGTATAAAGTTTCAGCCATAAGATGAGTAAGGTTTGAAGATCTAATGTAAAACATGGTGTCTTTTTTTTTAATTTGTATTTATTTATTTATTTAATAATAGTTTTTTATTATGTTAGTCACCATACAGTACATCCCAAGTTTTTTGATGTAAAGTTCCATGATTCATTACTTGCGTATAACACCCAGTGCAACATGCAATACGTGCCCTTCTTAATACCCATCACCGGCCTATCCCAATCCCCCACCCCCCTCTCCTCTGAAGCCCTCAGTTTGTTTCCCAGAGTCCATAGTCTCTCATGGTTCATTCCCCCTTCTGGTGTCTATAATTGATAACCCTATATTGCATAATTGAAGTTTGCTAAGAGAGTAGAACTTAAATGTTCTCACCTAAATAAATAAATAAACAAATGGTCGACCGGTAGGGTTGTGGGATACTTAGAGTGTGCATCCTGGTGACTGGTGTATGTATGCCTTGTAAAAGGATATGAAAATTAACTAGATGGGAGCAATTCTTTCACAATGTATGTGTATTGGGTCACTGCAATGTACACTTTGCATATCTTATAGATTTGCCAATGAAAAAAATGCTCAAGACAGTAAGCTTTATGCTATTTGTATTTTACCACAATTAAACATTAAAAAATATAATTTCTTCTTGCCTTTTTCTCTTGTTTTTTTAGGTGATATTTAAGTCTTATCAATCATTCACAGCCTACGGGAATGAATCACTATAATCTTACATTAGGGCAGAGGAACCTGGAAAGTGTCTATTATATTTTCAGAGGAGGTAGGGGAAAAGGTAAAGGGAAAGATTAGAAGGAGGAGAAAGAACATCAGAGAATGCCACAGAGAAGGGGGAGAAGACACAGGGCTGGGATGCTCATGGCTGCTCTGATTTTGTTGTGTTTATTCGACACATCATTACTGAATATTTTACATATGCTAGGCACTCTTCTAAGCTCTACAAAAATATCAGCGACTAAAACAGACATACATTCCTGCCCTTGAGGAGCTAAGGTTCTATTAAGAGGAGACTGAAAAGAAGCAATATACTATGCTGGTTAGTATGTTGAAGGCGACAAGAGAAGAAAAAGAAAGATAAGGAAAATCAAGTAGATAGGTAGGGTGGTCAAGGCAATCTTAAATAGAGCCAGAGTAAATCCCCCTGAGAAGGCAACATCTGAGGATGGAATTGAGGAGAATTTTTCTTATATTAGGCAAATTATTAAAATCAGGAGAATTATCTATGGGATGAGACTGGCTATTTTGTGTCAGAGGCCAATTCCGGTATTCATTTAAAACAATAGCAATGTTGTCACTAATCACTTGTCATGGGGTTAACAGACAAGTTTTCTACAAAAGGGTGTCAATATGTCAGGTGTGTTTCCTCAGAACCATGGGCGGGAGTGAGGCACTGGACTTCAAGGTCTGGCTCTTAGGAGATAAAAAACTAAATTAACCAAAGGAAAAAGAACGACCAGCCACACCACTGCCTGCTTTGTAAGAGGCATTGTTGTCAGAATTTAAAAAAAAATTAAAAAAAGGAAAAGCAAAGACAAATAATTGGGTGTCTGGCTAGCCAGGAGTCTGACACACTTCTCTTGGGCGGTGCTTTTCCCTGCAGACAGACACCACGTGCAATTTTGTCTCAGCAGACACTGCCACGTGAGCGGAGCTGGCTGTGAGTTGCCGGGCTCTGTGGCTCTCAGAGCCTCAGCAGACAAAGGGCAGAATGGGTTTTGAGGGTGGCAGCAGATGCAGGAGAGCTCTGGCTGCAGGCCCCACAGCCCAGCACTGTCTGTAATCAGCCCCGAGTCTGGCAGGCAGAGGGAAAGGCACAGTACAGAGCAGGGGGGGCCAGCTGTGGCAGCCAACTGAGGGTGGTCACCCCCTGCCCAGCAGCTCACAGATGTGAACAGGTGCTCTTTCCACCAGTCTGTGCCTGTTCTGAGCTCCACATTACTGGCCACTAACAAACAAGAAATCAATATCCACATCAGCTTCATGCCGTTGGAGTTCTGGAAAGCAATTTAGTTCCAGGAAATCTGAATGGTTTTGTGGCTCTGAATGCCAGTTAGAGAGTCACTGTACAAAAAGACTAAGAGTGCAGGGAGTGGGTCCTGGTAAAGTGAAGTCCAGAGGAATGAGAGTACCGAGTACCGAATGAAGCAAATGTCAGCTTTGTGCCAGAGTGGAAATGTGAGCCCTGAGCCGGCCCAGCATTAGTAACCTGAGGAGGCTGCCCTAAGACATTGGCCTAGAGTGGGAGGTGAGTTAGGACCCTGCTCTGAATGAAGTCTAAGCACTCAACAGTGAATACTCCAGAGGAGGGGGGAGGAGGGAGCAGAACAGAAGGAGAGGGAAGGAGCAGAAGAGGGAGGGGTGGGAGAGGGATTTTTGTATTTTGAGACTTGGAAAAAAAAAATCTGAAATGGCACTCCCCAAATTGTTAATAATGGTTAATTTGGAGGGAGAGATTAGATGGACTGAAGGGCATTTTTCATTTGTTATTTTGTACAATTCAAAAAGTAGTAGGAATACGGGTAATTTTTGTTCAGTATTTTTCAAACAAAGCAATACATACGTATATACCTATACACATTCCTGTATCTTCCTAATTGTTAAGTGCTGTGTTAGTTATGTTTCTAAATTTTAGGCCTATACTTGTAGCTCAGTTTAGTTTCTATTTTTAAACCAAGCTTAATTCCTCTCTCCAAATAAACACTAAAATAGGTATTTAACTGTAATAGTTAGATTGGAATAGTAACAGAGTCAGAGGAGGCAACTAGGAACCCATGCAAGGCAGGGAGCAAGAGAAGCCATCTGGGAGGATAGACAGGGAGAGTACAGAGAAGGAGGGGGAGGGCTAGGAGAACCTAAGACCAACACTGTTATTATCTCTTCCACTCCTCTGAAGGCTAGTCATACCTGCTAAACATCAGTAACCAAACCTGAAGATAGAACCTGATGGCCTATCTGGTTCCTAGAGACCTGTGTCCGTCACTTAAAATGACTTCATGCGAGGGACAGAAGGAGCTGCCTAACAGACATAGTTTCATCACTATATCTTTATTGAGCGTCTAGTGTGTGCTTAATGTCTGTACAAGACATTGCATGGAAGCAAAGATAATAAAGAAGGAAATTCTTGCCCTTGTAGTTTATTTATAAGTATCCATGTAATATTACTGATAATCATGTTAGTAACTTAAAATTGGCGGTAGTGGAAATGTTTACAACCAAAGAAATTGGCAAATGCTACTAGTCAGAGCTTGAACTGTTTTGTTGATGGTTGGGACATTAGAAAGTTAAGGAGAAAGTGTTAATAATACAGTTAAACTTAAAAGTATGTCATGCAAGTAGCCTTCACACTGTGAACAGCACAATGAAACTAAGGAAACCTTCCGGTATTTGAAAATAATTACACAACTGAGCACAAAAGTCACCCGTCTTATTGGTAAACAAATGATGTTCCAAGGTGCATCTCAGCTGACTCCCTACTGTCCAACTTAAATGTTACTGTAAAACGGGAGTGGCAAACAACAGCCTCCAGGCCAAACCCAGATTGCTTTTTGTTTGTTTGTTTGTATATGGTTTGAGAGCTAAGAATGGTTGTTGTTGCTTTTTCTGAAAATTAAGTTTAAAAAAAAAGAATATTTCATACCACATGAGAATGACAAAAAATTTGAATTTCAGTATCTGTACATAAGGTTTTATGGGAGCACCACTGTGTTTGTTCCTTTGTGTATTGTCTAGGCTGCTTTCATGTTCCAAAGGCAGAGTTCAGTAGTTGTGACAGAGAATGCGTGCCCTGAAAAGCCTAAAAGATTTAGTGTCTGATCCTTCACAGAAGACGTTTGCCAGCCACAGCTATAAAATGGAAATATCAACGAATATTCATGTCAGAACTACATTTAGAGTGCCAGTTGTTAAACATTTACCAGGACACCACTGGGCCAAATGGTCAATAATCTAAAGATGGTAAGATAGGTCTTCAGGGGAGCAGGGAGGAGAGAAGCATGCATGTGGACTGCAGGAATATGGGCTCCTGCTTCTATCTGGTACCAGCTGGTGGCTCCATCTATTCTCACTACCTTGGTACAACCCCATTTACCTCTCCCCAAGCAGCATGTGAAATCTGCAAGGTTTGGAACCAAGGGGTTCACTCATTTGCTCAGCAACAGGGACAAAGAGGACCTAATCACAGGCACTAAGCTCTTCTACCATAACTGGTAGAACATTTGGACGGAAAGATTTGCTCCCATTTTAGTTCCATATTCCAAACAAAGGTGCTTTTTAGCTAGCAGGGGGCTTAACATCCTGTTTCCCAATGTAACGATTTTCATAACTTATGCTTCCATTGTTCTTGGATTAATACTGACCACATTTGAACAGGCAAATGGGTAACCAATTAGCTTGAATTCTTTACAGTCAGGATTTGCTGTGTGTCTTGATACGCCTTTCTTAATCTTCCCTTTGAAACATGTTTTCTCATTTAGGCCAGAAGTAAATAGCACAAGTAACAGGGTAGTTTTCTCCCCCCTTCCTCTTTTCTCTCTCCTTGAAAAATAATGCTGAAGGAATTGTTTTGCAGTTGAAAATTAATGTAACCTATTATGTCCAGGAAATTTCTTCAATATATTACTTGCCAAGCCCCTCGGCCGTTGTGAAGAAAATAATTTTAATTTATCTCATTTTTCACCGCTGAGTCAATGATTGTTTAACCTGAAATGCCATTGTGACTAAGTGCTCAAACCTCATGGTCCTTGGCTATTTTGCGGGGACTCAGCTATTACATCCATGAGCCTGGGCCTTAGAAGCACCAAAATTGTCATATTAAAAGGGCCGCTGTCAACTTGCTTTTGTTTTTATTGTTTTTAATTCCTGCTTTTCCATTTTCTCTGCTATTTATAATGTTCTCTTTAAAAGTTCAAAAATAACATCTCTCTCCTTAGCCTCTTGGTTATTTTCCATTAGTGAACGTTTCTTTTGCAGCTTCTAGTGCCTTTCCTAGGGCACAGAGCAATGTCATCAGCTTGGGTTAATTTGGCTGCTGTGACTATGATCCCCCTTGTGATTCCTGTGCAGTTTTACCCACTAAAATCAGACTAGCATCCCAAGGGAATACAATACCATGGCGATCACAAAGAAAAGTCCTTGGAATCATCATAAGTTTTGCCCGAAGGTTCCACATCAAATAAAGTCCACTGATGTTTTCAAATCCTCTTAAGGTGATACTACCACCTACTTACTTTTACCATATTTACCTTTCTAGAGAAAAACAAATTTGCTATCACTTTACATTTTCTATTAGAGATTTTTTCTTTTTGTTTGCCTGCCCATGTTGTAGCAACAGGGTTATGTCTCAATCTAGGTTCTCAGAGAGAAGAGCCGGAGATGAAGGCTTGTGTGTAATTATGCTCTTTGGGGTGTACAGACTCAGGAAAAAATAAGTAAAGGATCAGGAACAATAGAAGACAGATATGAAAATAAAGAATCATATACAAGGATGCATTATCAGCTGGTCACCAATATAGACAATTGCTTGCTCAGTCCTGGGACGGTGTATTTCTGGACCATTTCTGTGGGGTCAGAGAGGAGAAGGGATTTTCTAAAAGTCCTGGACCTATACTGGCCATAGTTTATTCTGTGGGTTGTTACCCTAACTGCCCAGAACTTCTGGCATATGCATGCCTAGGCTGCAAGCTGAGTGGGTTTCTGTGGCTTTCCACATCTAGCCAACAAAGACACTCTGGGGCCTGAGGCACAGGACTAAAATCAGGTGGTCAGGCTGTACCCGCGGGAAGCTTCTTGGAGATGGCAGGACTGGTTGCCACAGTAGTGGCCAGAAAAAGAGACAGATGAGGTGGAGAGATTCTGAAATGGTGAATAAGAGGTGAATAAGTACTTAAAGTTAGGGAAGGTATTTTTGTCCATATTTTACAGAAAAAAACAGCTCCAGAGGATTGAAGCTGTTTGCTCAGGGACAATTACTGAGAGCTTCCTGGCCAGTCAGCTCACGTTCTATTAGGCTACAATGCATATGTCAGCATCTGTGCTTGGTGGTGTCAGGTCCCAAGCTTTTCCTTCTAGCCTGCATAACATCTCAGAACCTGGGGGAAGATCTCCCTGTGTGATTCTGTAAGCCAAGAGGAAGTTTGACTCTAAGTCACCCAAAGACTACATGTACTGGCCACAGCCTATACAGAAATATATTTATTAGTCAAGATTCTTCCTAAGCAATAGGAAGTGAGGAAGTTCCTGTGTTTTGGAAAAGGTCATTTACTTATTCAAGCCACTGGGGGGACTACTGATAAATGGATACTTGATTTCTGTGCAATGTTTCTTTGTGGCTCAAGCCTGCTTGTAAGGCTTGAAAAGGCCTATTTCATTTACTGGAAGTGGATATTCAATCAGCCAATATTTAGTTAAGTACACACTGTATTCACGGTATTAAGATAGGTACTCTGGAAAATAACGTGGTACTAAACCATAATCTTTCCCTCGGAGGGTTTTTAATCTAATGAAAAAACAAGGAACATAAAGCAGGACTGCTGTAGACTGTAGAAAACATTCTAGTTAGAGGTAGTAAGTGCTATGGGAACTTGAATAGAGAGTAATTGGCTATGACTTGAGTACATAAGAAAGTTTAAGAAGAATGTGGCATGCCCATTTGGCCGTGAAGGATGAGAAGCTTTTCAAAGGTAAGGGGGCCATGAGGGATTAGTATCACCCCAACAGAGGAGCTCTGTAATTGCATAAACATAACCAGACAAATTAGAGTATGGGGTGGCTGCAGGGGCAAAGATAAGACTGATAAAGGGGTGGAGAAATAGCAAAAAATGAGCAAGCTGGAAGCGTTTTTGTGGGGCCAGCCCAAGAAAAACTTCAAAGCATGTTTTTTAAAAAAATTGGGGGAGGGGTTGTTTGCTTCTTTAAAGCAACACTGGGATTTTATACCAATAAAAATGGGGAAGCAGGAAAATTATTCATGGCATTTTAGAGCTAGGGAGAGGGAAGTCAAGGATGTTACCTAGGTCCTTTTTGTCTGATGCCTTCTGATCAGACAGGTGGCTAGAGGCAAAACACCTGGAAATGCTCCAAACTACCTCCCAACCACAATGGAATATCCTACTCAGGGTTCACTGTCCCTAAGCCAGCTCAGGTGCTCCAGTTCCAAGACTTCCTGCAGGGATGGCTCCATGAGTCTTTCTTATGTAGTAAGAATTTAAGGACCAGCCCTTCTTCTAACAATTTATGCAAATAACCCAATCAAATGTAGATTTCCAGGACTACTACAGGTCTTTCCAGTCCACTCAAAGGAACTTTTGACCTTCTTCACCTCTGCCAGCTGCTGGGATTTCATCCTAAGGTTGAGCAACCAGGAAGCAAGTTGACATTTCCCTGTAGGGAGAGCTCTCCTTAAAGACACCAGAAAAGAAGTTTTGCAAAATTTTATCTAACTACTGAGCAAATACTTCAATCTTTCAACTTCTTGAAAATTTTTCAACCAGTACTAGTTTGCTATCCAGAGAAGTTAATTCAATTCCTCTGCATGTCACTAAGCTAGAGTTCAACTCCCTCCACATTATTGCCACTGCCATGCTTGTCTGTGTCTTTCAACTTGTTTCTTCCCTTCACGATCTCCACGCCCTTCTCTTGAAATCTCCTTTCTTTGTAAGCAAGCATTCTTCCATTCTCAGCCTTATCACAAAATGTCCCTTCCTCTTATACTCTCTGTAATTTAAGGGGATTGTCACAATAGCTGTACTTCCCAATTGTTCCTGGAGGTTCTGATTCATTGGTCTAGGGTTTGGAAAATGCATCTATCGATTGATCAAATCCCAAGCACAGGCTGTTCATTTTCTCTTGTATCATAAGCTCTCCAAGTGTCCCACTGTCCTGTCTTGGCCATTCTTCTATTCTTATGAAAAAAAAATTCCTCTTTGAGACTCCATTCGTGTGACTATATCAATCTTTTTGATGTTCTCTGTTGAACATTCAGGTAATTTATTCACATTTGGTGAAGACTTTGCAACCTAGTTCCTGTTTCCTCAGTACCCTACCTTCTGTTATAGTAAATGACTAAAACACCCACGTGGTAGATCTGAGGGAGGCCGGTGCCTTCATAGCCCTTCTTAGGCCATAAACTCCAGGGTCCATCCCCTCAGATACATGTCTTCCTAAACTCTCCAAAACAGGCAAGTGTGGGCCATGGACTCTGAAGAGTACTGAGAAATTAGTGAGAATCAGAGACGCAGGAAGAAGTTGATCAAAAGGATTCATGATACATGTGGTTTTGAAGACCACAAACAATATGATAAAGTAACAGAGAATCTACCCACTCTGAAAGTGACTTTGAGGCAAACTAAAAACTCTAGGTGAAAGAAGAGCAGGAAGGAAAGCAAAACCTTGAAGAATCACTGGAACTAACGAGTGCAAGGACCTTGTTCCGGCAGCCTTGGGCGGGACATGCCCAAGAGAGGGAAGATTGACAGGGCACTTCAGAAATGCACTCTCACAGCTACACCTGACACCTTTGCTCGGGCCTGCATGGCTCTGACCCTGAGGTCTTATAGCTCTACACCCCAGGTCCTGGTCACAAACCCCCCACTTTCCCTTTCATCACTTACTCTCACTTTAATAGTGCTTCACCCGAGTGAACCCAACAGTCTCTTACTCCTCCTATTTCCCCCTATACTTCATGGCTTCATTTTACATTTCCTTGCCCACTGAGCCCAGAAGAAATGAGGAGTAACTTTAACCAATATATTGCCAGCCCTAAAATTCCTTTTCCTTCTGCAAAACCCAAACCTTGGGTCAATTCAACCATCTGCCGATACAGGGACTATTGAGACCTGCTGGAGGAAATTCTATTACTGTACAAAAATTATAACACTATAACAATGGTCATTCGGGAGTGGTGGGAGAAGACTATAAGCAAGTTAACTATAGGTTACTTAAAGCATTTTCTATCTCAAGAATCCAAGTTAATCTCTCTGGGAATAAATATAGTGAAATCTAGAAGGCAGAAGGCAGGACCTGGAGAGTGGGAGGGAAGAGTTAAGAGTCAACAATCAAATACTCTGAGTCATAAAATCAGAAAGGCATTGAACATTTAGAAGGAGAACTGGCCCCATAAAGAAAACAATGCCTCTTAGTAAGCATATTATCTGCAACAAAGCAAAACAAATTTTCAAGCATCTTATTGAAACTGCTGGGGAGGGAAATCATGAAAAGTTTCTATTAAGCAAGGGATAGAGAATGGAAATTAATAACACAGTGCCTCTTATTACTAATTTAAGATGTACAGAATGCCACTGATATGACCTTTATTTATGGCAATGTTGTTTTTACTTTGGAGCAGCATAGCATAGTTGGGAAGCAGAGAGCATGGTGGTTGAAAGCCTGGGTTTTGCAGCCAGACAACCTAGGCTGAACACTCAACTCCGCAGCTCATTAACTGTGTCAGCCCTGGGAAGTTCCTTAATCCCCCTAGACCTCAGTTTTCTCATTTAAGACTAAGAACTTGTGGGGGCTCCTGGGTGGCTCAGTCGGTTAAGCGTCTCTCTTCAGCTCAGGTCATGAACTCGTGGTGCTGGGATAGAGCCCCGAGTCAGGGTCCCTGCTCAGGGGGGAGTCTGCTTCTTCCTCTCCCTCTGTCCTCTGTTTGTGCTGTCTCTCTGTCTTGCTCTTCTCTCTCTCAAATAAATAATAAAATCTTCTTTTAAAAAAAGACTAAGAACTTCTATTATGATTTCTCAGCATTAGTATTGAGTTTACTATGAGTCTTGTATGTTCTAAGGACTTACAAATTCTAACATATTTAATTCTCACAGCAGCCCTATTAGTTCTATTATTAGAACAGCTCTACTATTTCACAGATGAGCAAACTGAGGCACAAAAGATCAAATAACTTGCACAAGGTCACACAGCTACAGAATGGCAGTGTCACACTTACATTTCAAATCCAGGCAGTGAGACTCCACTGCTTTTACACACTCTGCCTCCTGCAGAGGTCCACCTCCTTGCTCAAAGGGCTGTTGGAGAGGAGGGTGTTAAATGAGCTCACTACTCACCCCCTACCATCAGGTCATCACTACACCTCTCCTTGTCTTCTTAATACCTTCAGGCTGGGCAGTGACTCTGAGTAGAACCATCCTATAATGCTCATCCGAAAAGTTTACTGGGAAAATGAATGGGTGAGGGGAGGCAGGTGTGGTGGAACATGTGGCATTATTTCATATATGATGAATCATAAATATAGTTTTAGTTGAGAATAAAGAGCAAGTGGAGACAAGAAGGACTTAACAACCAAGAGGCTAAGGGAGTAATTACTGGAGAAAGGTCCCAGAGGAAGCTGAAAATGTTGATTTAAGAATATACAAAAAAGTAGGTAGGGCTCAGCCTGTGGAGGTCTGAGAGCACCAAGGATGTGAAAAAATAGAGATAAGTTTGGAGAAGAATGGAAGGTAAATTGAATTATTTCACTCCTATTGACCTTTCATTACTCGGTAAATATTTGTTGAGCCAATGAATAACTTGTATGCTCCTGAAAGGAGAGACTATGCCTTTTAACTTCTCAAGTATCCCAAACATAGATTTGACACTTAATTAGTAGCTTTGGATAAGGCTGCTGCTGCTTCTATAAATTGTCTCACCCTAAACAATTAATTCGGCTGATTCCTTTAAAAACCATACTGACCCACAATCTTTAAACACAAAATGATAGAGCCAGAAGGATCCTTGGAGACCTTCTAATAAGGTAGGCACAAATAAGCGATTGTGTCTGCAGACTGATTTGTTTGTTCTGTAGCCTCTTGTTTTATAAGGTTTTCAGATAGTTCCCACATTTAAAAAATAAGAGCTTTCCTATGAAAATCTATACTTCCTGCCTCTGTTGAGAAATTAGATTTTTGTTCCTTGGCAAGACTGGCCTGTATTCTTGCATGGCCGCAATGATCTGAAGCTGAGTGACAACTACCCTTCTATACAAGGTGATTCGCCAATTTCCTGAAGCTCTTCTAAATCCTACACAGTTATTTGATCATTTTCATCCTTTTTTCCAACCCTATAGGCATTTGAGTTTGTGGCATCCACAAGGAAACTGAGGCAAGTGATGAAATACAGCTGGAACTTGGGTTTTCCTATTCATTATTGTCACTCTCCCATAGTTGTTCCATTCCCGGATTTCTTTTGGGGATAATACTGTAGTGTGGTGATTCCATTAAGCCTGACTGTGACATGTGCAAGCCAGGGAATATAAAAGAAACATAATCTAAAAGGAAATCTTTGATTATACAATGCATTAGTCAGATCCACACTTAGATTACCATGATCAGTTCTGGACATCACATTATAAAATAAAATATTGAAACACTTGACAATGCAAAGAGAAAGAGATGAGCTTGATCTTCTGCTGTGATTATATTGTATTAATGACTTCCCATCATATTACTGGTTTTTGTACCCCATTAGAAAAAATAAAATGTACTAATATAATGGGAAGGGAGCTAAGAGAGGAGCCATGTTACTTTTCTAAATATTTTGAAAGCTAATAAAATGCTCCTTTCCCCCCCAAAAAAAGTAGGTACTGCTTTCTTAATCAGGGTGAAATGATTTATTAATCACTAAGATTGTAAGTTAGGGAATTATTTATTCAATAGACCAGACAAAATTATATCACTCAAAAATTAAGCTGAAGGGGAAAAAAAAGTAATAAAGGAGCTAGTATACTCTTCCAATTGGACATTGTGCCCAGGATATAATTTCACATAATAACATAGTGTAGGGAGTAACATAGTTACCAAAGACATTAATTCTCTTCACAAAGAAGGAAATTATTGAAGTATGACAAGGACTCTCGGTATCACCTAAAATTTGCTGCTTTTCCCAGCTCACTGACTGCTGATTGGGATGGTGAATTTAAAATGAGATTCATACTTCTTAAATCTTAGGTCTTTTGGCACAAAATGACAAAATGAAGAACTTTAAGCACTGGCCATTGGGCAGATCTAGTATGACTTTGCCCAGTTTATGTTTTATTCCAAGTAACATATTTAAGTTCAGGCCTTTGCAGATTCCAATTATAGATACTATTAACCCCTCTTAAAGAAAGGTGGACATTAATTCACTTACTTTTGTGTTTCAGTCCTGTGCTATCTATCCCCTCCCTAGATGTAAGGACATTGATAATTTCTAGTCTTTAGAGTAGGTGGCAGGTTCATAAATGTTTCTATTTTATATTTAAAAACATACAAAAAAATATAAAAGCTGCATAATTTTTTTTTGCATATAAATCATATATAATGAACCTTAAGGACTTCCAACATCAACTCAGAGATGTAAAGAATGGGAAAGAACATCACTCGCACACAGATAAAGAAAAACCTGGATGACCCACAAATGAATGACTTTTCCTAAACATACCAGAAAACAGTTCACAGGTAAAACAACTAACCAAAATTATGGAGAGAGACAGGAATTTGTAAGAAGAAACAGGACCCATCCTCAATGGGGAAAAACTGAGAGCTACTTTTCTGAGGTCAGGAACAAGACAGGTATATCCACTCAGTACTGTTACTTGACATAGTACTGGAAGTTCCAGCCACAGAAATCAGACAACAAAAAGAAACAAAGGTATCCAAATTGGCAAGGAAGAAGTCAAACTTTCACTATTTGCAGATGACATGATACTCTCTGTAGAAAACCTGAAAGACTCCACCAAAAATTACTAGAACTGATAACATGAACACAGTAAAGTCTAAGGATGCAAAAACAACATACAGAAATCTGTTGCATTTCTACACACTAATAATGAAACAGCAGAAAGAGAAGTTGAGGAATCAATCCTATTTACAATTGCACTCACAACCATACGATACCCAGGAATAAACCTAACCAAAGAGGTAAAAGATCTGTACTCTGAAAACTATAAAACATATATGAAAGAAATTGAAGAGGACACAAAGAAATGGAAAAACATTCCATGCTCATGGATTGGAAGAACAAAAATATTGTTAAAACGTGTATACTACCCAAAAGCAATCTACACATTTAATGCAATCCCTATCAAAATAACACCAGCATTTTTCACAGAACTAGAACAAACAATCCTAGGATTTGTATGGAACCAAAAGACCCTGAATAGCCAAAGCAATTCTGAAAAAGAAAAACAAATATAGAGGTGTCACAATTCTGGGTTTCAAGTTATATTACAAAGCTGTAGTCATCAAGACAGTATGGTACTGGCACAGAAACAGACACAGATCAATGGAACAGAAGAGAATACCCAGAAATGGGCCCACAACTATATGGTTAACTAATCTTTGACAAAGCAGGAAAGAATATCTAACGGAAAAAGACAGCCTCTTCAACAAATGGTGTTGGGAAAACTGGACAGCCACATGAATGAAATTGGACCACTTTCTTACACCACACATAGAAATAAATTCAAAATGGATGAAAGACCTACATGTGAGATAGGAAACCAACAAAATCCTAGAGAAGAACATAGGCAGAAACCTCTTTGACCTCGGCCATAGCATCTTCTTATTAGATACATCACGGGAGACAAGGAAAACAAATGCAAAAATGAACTATTGGGATTTCATCAAGATAAAAAGATTTTGCACAGCAAAAGAATAATCAATAAAACTAAAAGGTAACCTTCAGAATTGGAGAAGATATTTGCAAATGACATATCTGATAAAAGTTTAGTATCCAAAGTCTATAAGAACTTATCAAACTCAACACTCAAAAAACAAAATCCGGTTAAGAAATGGGCAGAAGACAGAAAAAGACTTTGTTCCAAAGAAGGCATATGTAAGGCTAACAGACACATGAAAAGATGCTCAGCATCACACATCATCAGGAAAATACAAATCAAAACTACAATGAGATACCACCTCACACCTGTCAGAATGGCGAAAATTAACCACACAGGAAGCGACAGATGTTGGTGAGGATGCAGAGAAAGGGGAACCTTCTTACACTGTTGGTGGAAAAGCAAACTGGAAGAGCCTCTCTGGAAGACAGCATGGAGGTTCCTCAGAAAGTTAAAAAGAGAACTACCCTGTGACCCAGCAATTGCACTACTGAGTCTTTACCCCAAAGATACAAATGTAGTGATCTGAAGGGGCACCTATACCCCAATGTTTACAGCAGCATTATCAACAATAGCCAAATTATGGAAAGAGCCCAAATATCCACTGACTGATGAATGGATAAAAAAGCAGTGTATATATTATACGATGGAATATTACTCACCCATAAAAAAGAATGAAATCTTGCCATTTGCAAGGACATGGATGGAGCTAGAGGGTATTATGCTAAGTGAAGTAAGTCAGTCAGACAAAGACAAATACCATATGATTTCACTCATACATGGAATTTAAGAAACTGAACAGATGACATGGGGAAAGAAAGAAAGGCAAACCATAAAACAGACTCTTAAATATAGAGAACTGAGAGCTGAAGATGGATTGGCAGGGGGATGAGCTAAACGGGCGATAAGTATGAATTAGGGCACTTGTAGTGATGAGCCCTCAGTCAGTCTTATTATGTAAGTGATGAATCACTAAATTCTACTCTTGAAACTAATATTACACTATATATTAACTAACTAGAATTTAAATAAATACTTGAAACAAACAAACAAAAGAAATAGGACCCAAACATTTGCTTTCCTGGAGTGTAAACCACCAAATACCACATAAACTGTTAAAAAGATTCAATTAGAAATTTTAACAAATTACTAAAGGCTGAGTGTGGGTTAACTGAGAGTGTAAAATTCCTGACGGATGAACACATAGGAAGGTTTGCACTCTGCTCTAGGCTTTTCTTCCAGGAACCCCACCTTCCATTCACAGGTAGGATATGAAGAATCCAGAGAAAGCCTCTCTTATGGTGCTGGATGAGAGAATGTAACAGAAACTATCACCAGACACCACCTAGACCCCACCCTGATTCCCCAAATGTCTCAGTCTGCGGAAGAAGTATCATAAAAAGTATAGCCTAGGGGCACCTGGGTGGCACAGCGGTTAAGCGTCTGCCTTTGGCTCAGGGCGTGATCCCAGCGTTCTGGGATCGAGCCCCACATCAGGCTCCTCCGCTATGAGCCTGCTTCTTCCTCTCCTACTCCCCCTGCTTGTGTTTCCTCTCTCGCTGGCTGTCTCTATCTCTGTCAAATAAATCAATAAAATCTTTAAAAAAATAAAAAAATAAAAAATAAAAAGTGTAGCCTAGGGGCACCTGGGTGGCTCAGTCATTAAGCGTCTGCCTTCAGCTCAGATCATGATCCCAGGGTCCTGGGATTAAGCCCCGCATCAGGCTCCCTGCTCAGTGGGAAGCCTGCTTCTCCCTCTCCTGCTCTCCCTGCTTGTGTTTCCTCTCTCGCTGTCACTTTCTGTGTCAAATAAATAAATAAAATCTTAAAAAAAAAAAAAAAAGTGTAGCCTAAAATGGGCACTGGTAGAAACACTGCCTGTAGATAGGAAAGGTAACTACACTGAATTATGGGGAAAAAAGCCTTAATATGAAGGCAAGTGGTGGGCAACAAAAACTGGGGCCTGAGAGAAACCTACAGTAGTAGGGAAAGAAGAAAAAGGAAAAAAAATCTACTCTGGGTAGAGGCAGACATACATGTTAGGCATGGCATTAGAATGAATGTGCAAAAACACACACACACACAAAACTATCAACTTAGAATTCTCTACCTAGTGTAACAATACTTTGAAAGAAAAGGAAAAACAAAGATTTCTCAAAAAAGTAGGGAATTAATTGCCAACAAAACTTCTATAAGAACTGTTAAAGGAAGTTATGCGGGCAGGTCAGAAATTGGATCTGTGTGAAGAGATGAAAAGCATCAAAAATGGAATAAATAAAGATAAATTAGTTGTATTCCTATTTATACTCTAAAGGTAAGGGACAGCATAAAGCAAAAAAACAGCAACAATCTGTTGTACATTTATAGCACATACACAAGTAAAATCCTTGATAATAATAACATGAGGAATAGGGATGAAAGAAAAATTAGAAATAAACAGTTTTAAAGTTCTTATACTATAAGTGAAGTTATATTACGATCTGAATTTAGATTCAGATTATTTTAAAGTCTATTTCATAAACCCATGGGCAACCATTAAATTTTTTTTCTAAATAAAGTTTAAATAAGTAAATAGAGATAAGTAGGATTTAAAAAAGCAAAAAGCTCAGTTAATCCTAGGAAAAAAGAAAAGAGACAAAAGGGAACAAATACAAACACCTAGAAATATGGTATCCTATAGTCCAATGATAATGATATTCACTTTAAATATAAATGGCCTTGACACTACTCAAGATACAGATATTATCAGATTGAATCTTTTAAAAAAAGCAAGATCTAACTATATGCTTTCTATAAGCAACCCACTTAAAAACATAAAGGATAAAAGATGGAAAAATATATACAATGCAAAACACTAATGAAATGAGAAGCATCATATATTGATAAAGGGTCAGTTTTCCAAAAAGTAAAAATATCTTACATATGTACAAAGAAAATTACAGACCAATATGGAAATCCTCAAAAAATAGTAACAGACCAAATCTAAGAATATATGAAAAGGATGATATATCAAGATCAAGTACAGTTCATCGCAATCATGCAAGGTTGGTTTAACATCAGAAAATCAATCTATGTGATTCAACATATTAACATACAAAAAGAGGAAAAAATACGTTATCATCTCAGTTATGCAAAAAAAAAAAAAGCTTTTGACAATAATCAATTCTTGATAAATACTCTCAGAAAACTAGAAATAAACAAATAGGTCCTCTATTCAGCACAGCACTTCAATGAAAAACTGGTATCTAAAATCATACTTAATGGTGATAGACAGTTTTTCTCCTAAGATGAGGAAAAATTCAAGTATGTCTATCTTTTATTCACCTTTGTATTGGAGTCTCTAGACGGCAAGATAGAGAAATAAAACACATCTAGACTGGAAAACAAGCAGTAAATTGATACTTACGAAATACATGATCATCTATGCCAAAAGTCCTGTTGAACTAAGGAAAAAAGCTATTAGGACTAAACTGTGAGTTTAGCAAAATGGCAGAATATAAAGATGGTATTCATGCACCTGGGTGGCTCAGTCGGTTGGGCGTCTGGTTTCCGCTTGGGTCATGATTCCAGGGTTTGTAGATTGAGCCCAGTGTAGGGCTCCCTGCTCAGTGGGGAGTCTGCTTCTCCCTCTCCTGTTGCTCCTCCCCCCCTCCTTGCTTGAGCTCGCTCTCTTGATCTCTCCTTCTCTCAAATAAATAAAATCTTTAAAAAATTTTAAAAAGAAAGATAATATTCAAAGATGAATTATGATTCTATATAGTAGCAATGAATAGTCAGAAATTGAAATAAAATACAATACTATAGCATCATAACATATACAATACTGAGGAATAAATCTTATTAAAATATATGAGATCTATACATTTTATTTTTTAATATTGCTGAAATTAAAAACTTATATGGAGATATATCGTATTTATGGGTCAGAAAACTCAATAATATTAAGATAACAATTCTCTCCAAATTTATCTTTTGATTCAATGCAATCCCAATAAAACTTTCAGTGGGCTTTTCTGAAGAAATTGGGATTCTTAACTGATTCTTAAATTCATATGGAAAAACAAAGGACCTAGACCAGCCAAAAATATCTTTGAAGAGGAAGAATACTTGAAGATGAACTCTTTCACAACTTATCCAAAGCTCTAAGAATCAAGGGAGTGTGGTATTGGTGCAGTGACAGAAAAGTAGATCAGTGGAACAGAATAGAGAGTCCAGCAAGAGACCAACACACACACACACACACACACTTATTTTCAATAAAAGCACAAAGGAAATTCGTAAAGAAGGAATGGCCTTTTTTACACATCAGTCTAGAACAACTGGATATCCATATGCAAAGAAAAATGAACTTTGATTTATACCTTCAACCAGATATAAAACTTCTTAGATCATTGATATAAATGTAGAACTTACAATTATACAATCTCTAGAAGAAACTTCAGGGCAAAATTTTTGACCCTGAGTAAGGCAAATATTTCTTTGATATGACACCTAAAGCAAGATCCATTTTTAAAAAAGATAAAACAGAAATTGTAAAAAAAAAAAAAAAACTCTTCAAAAATACTGGGAAGAAAATGAAAAGGTAAGCTACAGACTGGAAGAAAATATTTGCAATCCATTTATATGATAAATGATTTATATCTGGAATATTTAGAAAAATAAAATCTCTCTATATATCTTCAAAAGATTAAAACAGACATTTATGACATATGGGTGCCAAATAAACTCATGAAAAGATGTTCAACATCATTGAAAATTTAACTATAGTAAGATGCCACTATATACATGTTAGAATGGCTAAACTGGAAAAGACTGAACAATGTTGCAAGGACATGAAGTAATTAGAATTCACATGGACCACTCCTGGGAATCTTAACTGGTACAATCACCTTGGAAGGCAGTTTGACAATTTCTTAAAAGGTTAATCATACATGTATTATATGATCCAGTCATTCTATTGTTAGGTATTTATAAAAGGGAAATGATTACCATGACCATGCAAAGACTTACACCAAGAATTTTCAAAATAGCTTTTTTTGAAATAGCTTTAAATTGGAAACAACTCAAATATCCATTAATTGTTGACTGCAAAAATAAACTGTAGTATGCCTATAAAATAGAATGCTACTCAACAATAAAAAAGGAGTAAGCTATTGATACGTACAATAAGACTCATTTATTTCAAAAAGATTGTGCAAGAGTAAAAGATTCAGACAAAAAAGAATATACTGTACGATTCAATTTATTTATTGTATGATTCAATTTGTATAAATTATATAGAAATTAAATTTATCTATAATAACAGAAAGAAGATCAGTGGTTGCCTGTGCATGAAGGTTGGTAGAAGGGAGGTGTAAAAGGGACAGATTTTAAAGGGTATTTGAGAAAAGCCTTGACAGTGATGATATATACTTCTTAATCATGGTGATGGTTTCATGACTGTACATATACTTTAAAATATTGAATCCTATACTTTAAATATGTACTGTTTACATAAATTATACCTCACTAATATATTTTTAAAACTCAGTAATCTCCTGCTACCACTGTGGATGTCCTATAAAATGGGAGAAAATACGAAATATATATATATTTATGAATATAAATTTATGATGTATACATTATAATACATTATAATGTGTGTATATATATATATATATATATATATATATATATATATATATGAAAAATAAAGATGATGCACTCCCCTCTTTGGCTAAGAGATATTTTTGAATATATTCAGTGAGTTGGAGAAGATGGTTATAAAGTTGATAAAGGTGGTCTATATAGGATCATTTGAAATTTATTTTTTTTTCTCTTTTCATCTTGCTTCAGCCCTAGTGGACCATAGGCCTTACACTCATTTACTTGAAAAGAATAGGCTCAGATTCTTCCACTTTGTAAAGATTCTCTCAAATTGGATGCTATTGGAGCCTCTATCAAATATAAGAACTACTTTGAACATGTCTGATAACAATATTATTCTAAGGACTACTTTCCTCAGGAATGCTGATGAAAATGTGGGGTAATAATTCTTACTAATAACACTGATCACCCAGTAGTAATAAAGATATTGAGGGTGCTGCTGATAATATTAATTATGTTAGTAATGACAATAAGAGTTGCAATTTATTGGAAACCCAGAAACTGCTTCTAAACACTTCAAATATGCCATCTGATTTTTTTCCCCATAATGCCATCTGATTTTTATCTTCACAACAAGCTTCAGTTGGAGATGAAGAAACCATGGTACCAAGAGATTAGTATCTTGTCAAGGGGCACCCAGAGAGTTGTTTGTATCCTTGATGCCTGGTATATGGTAATTGTGTGTCAGTCAAGATATTGACAGGAAGGAGATAACATATCCAATGTATTTAATTAAGGAGAAACTATTAATAGCATTGTGGTCAGGGTTAAAGAAATCAACTAAGGATGATGAAACTGGTAGAGTCTAGAAAATATGGGAACTATTAGCCATCATAAACCCTGACAAGGAAACTCTTTCCAAAGTCTAGAGAAAACTTAGTGCCTTCAGAGAGGGAACGACTAGTAGGCACTGTGATCCTAGGCAGCAGTAGCAGGCAGAACCACAGTGAAGCAAGGCGCGAGCGCATGAGGGGGTGCTGGGATAAATATCCAGGTCTTTCCTTTCCTCTTATACTGTGCTCTCCTTTGTGTTCTCCCCTTGTCAAAACCACCTAGCAGCCAGAGAGTCAGGCAGCTCAGGTGATGAAATCCTTAGATATCACTGCCAGGCACAAAACAGGGCAGAGAAGAATGGATCTGGCAGTACCTTCTTCACTTGTAATCGGAAGCTTGCCTCTTCAATACAGGTGAATCTCAGAATCCTATGAGCCACCATTTTGTCACCATTGTGTCAATAAAATCATTCTCACATATGAAACCTAAACTTTAATGTGTACTTTCTAAATGACACATGAAATGGGGGAATTACTTGATTTCCAATAAAGGCACTACAGCCACCACCTCTGTACATGGTTATAAGGCCAAGGGTAATAATGACGTCCATTCCATGTCCTTTTTTCTCTCAGACAGCACCTCAGCTTCTTGATAATTTTTAACCTGGTAGAATACCCAAAACTTCCCATATGATCCAAGTCCTTTGTGTTCCTGTGGTTATGGGTTTGTTAGTGTTTCCTCTTGCTACTGGTCATAGAAATGTTATGAGGTTTTTTGGTGAATATCCTGATTCTTGAAATAGTTCTTCTTGTCCAAGTTGTGCAGTAATAAAATGGTAAAGAGGATCAATCATGTTAGTAAAATGAATCCATATCTATCTGTTCCACAATATAAGAAGTCCAAGCATTGAGCAATGTGTAGAATTGTTGAATCACTATGTTGTACAGCTGAAACTAGTATAACATTGTATGTCAGTTCTACTTCAATAAAAAACAAAGAAGCCCAAAATGTCCAAAGGGTACTCTCAGATTCCAATGTAACAGAAACATGAAGATTTTCCATTTCCTGGCAAAAGAAATTTTTCCTTGGGCAAAAGACCCCCAAAGCCACAAGGCACACACATTTGCAGAGAAAGGACCAAATTTCCTTTAGTGAATTAATAGGTACAATATGAGGAAGCCTACTTCCCCTCCACACCTCTATTCCCAGAGATGTATAATATGGCTATGCAGGAAAATGCTGCACGTTGCCTTTTCACTGAGGTCATGTATCCTTCGGACAGCACTTGAATCTCATAGAGTGTTGTTTCCCAAATGAGGCAATAACTGAGCCTTCAGAAGTTCATTTCATCATTCTATCAAGCCAGATAATTCTGGGAAATGGGGCATTGGGGTAAGACAAACAGATTTCATGGACATGAGCCTATTGCCATATTCTCTTCCCCATGAAATTAGTTCCTTTGTCTGACATGATGCTATGTGGATACTATAATGAACAATAAGATATTATATAAGTCCAAAAATAGTATTGCTGACATAAGCATTGCAAACAGGAAAGACAAACCCACATACAGAATATGAATCTATTCTTAGGATGACAACTTGTTCCTCACTCCATGATTAGGAGTATCAAACTGCCACTCCACTGGGCAGCTGGCTGGTCCTTTTGTGGTAATGGTGTCATGTCAGGAACTCAGCATCAGTCACTGCTATTGGCTCATTAACAGTCAGCAATGGTGGCATTCAGATCACCCATATAAGAGAAAATGCATATTTTGGGGTCTAAGAATGGACTCCATCCCTACTGCAATTTGTGCTTTGTACTTTGACCTACTGAACAAATAGAATGGTTACAGGAAAAACTGACTGACATGCCCAGGATGGATCCTTATATTTATGATTATCAAGAAATCCCTCTGTAATGGAAGCTCTCAGGAGGACATTTACATAGACATAAGTATCACTTTTTTCTTCCGGGTTTCCACTTATCTCTTCTCTGGACTTTCTGATCACTAACCTTTGAAGCTTGTTCTTTCTAATTCCCTGATAAGCCGGTCAACTTCCCAGTCACTGTCTATGAATGAGTGTGGATCTATACCTCTAACCATCCCTCCTTTCAAAAAAAGTGGAGAATCAGATGTATTGTCTGAAGAGCTGTCCAGAGGAAGAATTTTCCTCCATCACTGTCTTCCAGAGCCACCCTTTGAGTGGACCTCAAATACAACAGCCTCTCACCTGTGCTGGTGACATTATACCATGAAGATCCACCCATAAACTAGGCCTATGTTTTTCCTTCTTTGTTAACTGCTCATAAAGGAATTCCCCAATGTGGCCACTGGTGCAGTTGAAGAGGAGGAAGTAAAGCAGGCAGTGCTGTTCCCTTCTGTTTTTCTTGGTAATAGAAAATGTGGTTGTTTGGTTACTGCAAGAGCAGGAACTCATAGGAGACTGGAGAAGACATTTTAATATAAAAGGGGGCTTATCTATGAAAGTCTTTATGAATGTTCTCTATGCTTCATGAGGGCAACAAGGATTCCTTTGTTACTAAAACCCATATTAACCTTTGAATTCATTATACTATCTCAAAGTTTTATAACGGTTAGAAATAGAACAGTGAGCCCCCAGAAACATAACAGAGATCATAGCCCTGAAAGTATCAATGCTCTATTTTTACCAAAATATGAGAAGACCGAAACATAGATACAGGTAATAACACTGAGAGGACAGTGAGCCCAAGGAGGTAAACTTTTCCCCAATCAGGAGTTTGGAAGCACAATATTCTGAAAAATGAATTTGTACTTCTAGTGGACGTGCGGGCTAAGTAGACCTAATATTGATTGGATCTTCATTGTCATGGACTTCCAATGATTCTTTAGAAATGCTCATGACTTCTATAGAGGCTCAACAAGGTCATTTTTATAACTGATATTTAAAATTATTTATGATGCTGAATAAAGCATTTTAATAAAAATTTAAACAAGGTTATTTGAATATAGATTTAAAGAGTTGAACACAGAATCAAACTTATTCTGTGAATTGCAAAAAGTGGATGAGTTATAACAGCACTTCATTGTATTGTTAGTGTATTTTCAAAAACCTTATTTAAATGTCCATATGGAAAAAATCATGTCCAACCCTCTTTACTGACTGGAAATGTAGTAATTAAAACTTGAATCATTATAAAAATCATATGACTCTTCATGAGCATAACATTACATTATTATAATACTATAGAAAATATTTATATTTTCACCTGTGGGATAATTTTAGTAAGCTACATATCTATTTGGCTCAAATGCCTGAATTGCATTTCTGGCAATATTTCCATCATTGGTTATGAGCTACCAGAGACTCAGGACTATGTTGGTTCTAAACCTGCACTCTGCTCTTCTGAGGATAGACACCCAGCAGCTATGATCACAGAGATGTTGTATTCAGTGACTTCACTTCACAAGTGAGGCTAAATTGCTAATGAGACCAAGTTCAGAGCTTTACAATCACCTTATCTGCCCTCTGGATTTGGGTAATTTTTTAGCTAAAAAGAACTCTTGGTGATAAGAAAGACAATGTGTGAGTATGTATGTATATATGTACAGTTCACCAATGAATTTGTCCAACAAGCATTTACTGAACATTTGTTATTTTCAAGAATTATAACATAGTATACTCACATTGGTGACTGTGGAATTTCATTTTGGAGGAAATTAGGGGTAGTAACATGGTCGAGACAGTGATGCATATCTTTCTGTAAGTTAACTTTCTATGGGAACAGTAGAAATTATCCTAAATCTCTAGCACAACAACTTCCTATTTATAATTTGCTGCACATCGGTTAAGAGTAACTATACTATATAGCATTGTCCGTATTGGGGTCCATATTGCAATAGAGCTCAAGTTTCCCTATAAGTTCTATTAACTCAATCATACATCCAGGAAATACAACATATTTACAATATTTTTATAATCTTTTTTTGTAACCATAAATGTATTCCTGTGTGGAAAGCTCCCCAGCATGTGAGTTCAATTTCTAATACAGTTTGGAATTCAAAACTTTTCTTCAAGCAAATTTTGTTTGTGGTTTTTCTTTCTTAACTAAATTATATTGAAAAAAAAATTAACCATTTCTGGGTGACCCAATGTCATTGTCATGAATATTAGTTATCCATGCTCTGAAAGAATAATGCTTCCAGTAATTACATGCTTCCCAAGGAAAAGCTCTGAATTATGGTTTTCCTGCCTCCATTGTCTTCTCCTGTATTATTAGTTCTAGTTCTTTTTTTTCTATATATATTTTTTACTTTTTTTTAATATATATTTTTTATCTCTATCTGGCCATTCTGCCTGCAGCCTGTAGCTCTTAAAACACTTGAAATTTCTGGTGAAAAAGCAGAAGCATGAGCTTTGGCATTGAGCAGCATAACCGTTAGGAGGATGGCCTTGAGCAATGCGTTCAAATTGTCTGAACTTCACTTTCCTCATTTTTGTCAAGTTTCTTAACCTCTTTCACAATCAGTTTATTCATCTGTTAAACAGAATTATAAAACAAAACTTAATATCATGGGACATTTTTGAGGATAAAATGAGATAACAGATATTAAGACACCTTGAATATGCTTGTGACATGGTAAAAAGTTAGTAAACAGTAGCTGACATTGATATTATCATATTGAGACTACAGATTTAAACTCCTTGGTATGGAGTAAGTGCTCAATAACTATTAGTTTTCTTTCTTTTTTCTCAAAAAAGACTAAAAACAATTTACCTGAGAATGATTTCCTGTTTGTATGTGTGGAATAAAGTACATGAGCTTGGTAATTCTCTTTTCCTTACTGCTTTGGAGCCATCCTTACTTATTTCTGGGTTCAAAGTTATGATTCTATAGTTTAGATGTCTGGACATCTTCCTGTAAGGCAATGGTGCTGCTACATTTTATACCTAAGGAAACTAAAGAGTATAATTATCTGCCTCACTTTCCACTGCAGGTCAAGATTTAGTTAATTGACTCCAGTTCATTTTGCCCAGGGCACCTCCTCTGAGACAGATACCATGGTCACTAGTATTAGTTGATAGGAACTGTGGTTCTGTAGAGAGAAAAGAGGGATGAGGCTCTCCCAGTCATAGAATTCCCAGTGACCACGAAACAGCCACTGGCTGGTAATAACTTCCTCTCCCCTCTGACTTGGAATGGATTGCAGGCACTGACCTAGAGGGGAAAGGCTTCATCTCCCAACATCAGCCAATCTCATCTCATTGCAAGGGAAAGGCCCCTCGAGACGTGCTCCTATCCATCATGTGGACAGCTTTGGCCAAAGTGCCCACTACATCACTGGCTTTAATAAAAAGTTGCTGGAGGCTGCAGTACTAGTGACAGATGTAAACTGCAGCATGGCCAGAGCCTACGAATTCTCCCAAGGTGGAAGTACACTTGAGGAGGAAGAGGAAGAAAAAGAAAGAGAAGACAAAAAGAGGAGTGAAAAATGATAAGGTAACCACTTCAGAATATCCACTGAAAGTGAATTTAATAAACTAAACTAGACTCTAAAGGGGAAGGCTTTAGTCTAATAAGACAAAACCTGAGAAGAGAAATGACAAAAGTGTACAAAAGATAAAGAAAGTAAGTCAAGAAATCATGAAAATTTTCGATTAAATCCGAGAATGACAGAATTAAGGGAGCTATTGGGTACCCTAAAATTTGAAAGCAATAAATGCAGAAAAAAATTTTGAAAAAGTAGTTAACTTTGAAATTTGACCAATTTGTAAATGTAAATATTTCTTAATGTATTTACAGAACTTCAATGTTGTGCACATTGTAGCTTTTAAATCAAGTTTTGTTGAGTGAATGACTTACCAATTAGCCAAATGTCCATAAAAATGACAATCATTACTGTTTAAAGACTTGGTCAAGTCTCAAGGGGTCATTCTATAATGTTTCACACCTGCATATTTCTTCAAATCTTTCTTCTAATTGATTTAATGTCACTATTTTCGGTAGCATAAATAACCCAGAAGTTTCTCATTGAGTATGTAAACTTGAAAACTAAGAATTCCTCCTAAGACACATAGTGCATGTGCACAAACATGCATGTAGACTCAGATAACCATGATATATTCAAACTAAACACAAGTATGCATTGCATGTTATGATACATGGGTCAGAGCAGAGTCCAAGAGTGTATAAAAATCCTTTCTTTCCTGGCACATCCTAGGATGGGAGTGGATTAGTATGGGAGTCACAGGAGACATGGCAAACCTCAAAGCTTGGACCCATGGAGGTCCTATGCAGAATGTTCTTACTGATGGTGAAGGACATCCCCACATATGTCATTACCTTGCATGAAATTGTACATGCTTAGTAGGACAAGAGTCATTACCTTTGCTTTTTTATGCAAGTATTGAGCATTTGCCACATGCTAGGCAAAAGGAATATAAATATGAAATTGTTCACTGTTGGATCCTCAGCACTAGAACAGTGCCTGGCCCATCATAGGTACTTTATAAATATTTATTAAATAAATGAATAAGACAATCCTTATCTTCAAAACTATAAAATAATGTGGAATCTGATATAGTTGTACAATGCAATAAAGATGCTAAAAATGTGTTTTTTAAATTTTCTCTAACCTATCTAAACTTCCTGCTAAAACTTTACCTCCAGATAGTCTGAAGAATAACTAAAACTTGTTAATTATCTCAGTCACTTCTGGCCTAATCAGTCTCTTTCAGATAAGGAAAGTCAATGAGATAGTGGACTTTTTTCTGCATCCTAGAACAAAGAATGGTGCCTATTATGTTTTTGATTCTTGATACATGTTTCTTGAATGAATGAATGTGTCAGTGAATGAATCAGTAAATGAATACATAAAATTCAGCTTCTTTTGGAACTACGCTCAGTTTTTATATACATTTTCTTCCTTTTTTCCCAGTCCTCCCCTAGATGTCATCCAGGTATATAGGACAGGGGCCCAAGCTTTTGTCACAAGCTATGAAGTCTGTGACCCAAACCTGAGGTCCATTATTTCAGTTAAGTGAGGGCCTCCTAACCTATCTTACTACCTTGGTGCAATCTCAGCTCTATCTTACCTACAAAGCACTCTGACTTCCAGATATAACTTCTACTCATATCCTAATTAGCTACCTACCTCTCATTTATATGATTAGTCCATTTTGCTTCTTGCCATGTTTGCACCATCAGTATCTTTCTGTGTCCTCTGTAAGACGTGCAGGGAGTTGTAGATCCCTTCTACATCACAAAGAAGCCAACAGAGTTTTAGGACATTAGATCTCCTTTCTCAGCCTAACCATATTTTGCTGCTAGTTTTTATTTGTTGGGGGCAGCCCTGTACTGGCAAGGCTCCTTGAGTCATGTCTTTCACCCTGAATTCCAAGTGAGTAATGGGGAATAAACCCTCCCTCCTTTCAGCTTTTAATGATGTAAGATAATTAGCAAGAAAAGAACTCATCCTTTAAAAGCCTGGCCCATGAAAACCAATTCATGAAAAAATGAATTTGCCAAGTACACCAAATGGAAAAATTGATTCTAACAAACTATTACACGTATATTTTATAATCTTTAATGAAGCTTTTGAATGGCACTTAGTATTTCCTCAAGTGTTAAAAATCTTCAACACTGTTACCATTCCCTAAAATTTTTAATAGAATCACGTTCAACTTTTAAATTTTTATTTGATTAGATTTAAGTTGATTTAAACATTTGATTTAAATATTTAATATTAACATTGAAATTCAAAATTATAAGAATCAGTTGTTAAAATTAAATCAAATTTTAAATGACTTTTCCTAATTTTAATAGTGGTTTAAATATATGTTCTTTGCTATTAATAAAATTAATAGCAGAGGTATTGAAAATGATATAAACCCATACAAAAATGACATGAGAGGAGGTGATAACAGATGAGAGATATAAATATAAATTAGGAAGCTGGAGTATGGAGCCTGGGTTGGTAATTAGTCAAGAGGCTAAAAAATACAAGTATTAAGTTAAAATCTACTTTTTTTTAACATTTTATTTATTTATTTGACAGAGGGAGAGACAGCCAGTGAGAGAGGGAACACAAGCAGGGGGAGTGGGAGAGGAAGAAGCAGGCTCCCAGAGGAGCGGGGAGCCCAGTGGGGGCTCAATCCCAGGACCCTGGGATCACGCCCTGAGCCAAAGGCAGATGCTTAATGACTGAGCCACCCAGGTGCCCCTAAAATCTACTTCTTGAATGATGAAATCTCCCTGTAAACCTAACAAAGCAGGTACAGGATTTATAAGTTGAAAACTATAAAATGCTGATAAAAGAAATAAACAATCTAAATAAATGTAGAAAAATAAATAAGTAAATAAATAAATATAGAGACATACTGTGTTCATGGATTAGAATATTCAACACAGTAAAGATATCAATTCTTCCCAAATTGATACAAAAGTTTAATTTAATTCCTACCAAATTCCAGCAAATTTTATAGGTATAGGCAAGATATCTAAAATTTATATGTAAAGAGAAAGACCAAATTTATATGGAAAGACAAACTAGAATGCTAGATCGATTTTGAAAAAGAAAAAGATTAATGTGGGAAGAACCAATCAACCTTTTTTCAATACTTCTTATAAAGCTACAGTAACCAAGACTGTGTGGTATTGGTTGGGAGATTGACACATTGATCAATGGAACAGAAGAGAGAACCCAGCAACTAGTCCAAATATACCCAACTGAGTTTTGACAAAGGTGTACAAGCAATTCAGTGAAGGAAAGATAGCTTTTCCAAAAAATGGTGCAGGAGCAACTGGAGATCCACAGGCAGGAAAACAAACAAACAAACAAAACCCCAAAAACCCACCTTGACATATATGCCAGTCATATACAAAAATTAATTAAAAATGGATGACAGAAAATACAAAACATAAAACAGTAAAATGTTTAGGAAATGCATAGTTAGAACCTAGGGCAAGCAAAGAGTTCTTAAATTTGATACCAAAAGAAACATACATACCAGAAAAATTAATAAGTTGGACTTAATTGAAATTAAAACATTTTGTTCTGTAAAGCATCCTAAGAGGATGAAAAAGCAAGCTACAAACTGGGAGAAAATATTTGCAAACCACATAACTGATGAAAGACTACTACAAAGACAAAGACTAGTATTTTGTTGGGTAGAAATATAAAATTTACAGCCACTCTAGAGAACAGTTTGGCAGTTTCTAAGACAAAACAAAACAAAGCAAAACAAAAAACTAAAAACCATACATTACCCAGCAATTGCACTCTTCTAAGATAAGTGAAACTGTATGTTGACTATGGGGGGGGAAAGGTAGTGAATATTTATAGTGGCTCTATTTGCAAAATTCAAAATCTAGAAATAAGTCAGATATCCTTCAACAAGTGAATGGTTAAACAATCTGTAACTGTTGTAGCATAGAAAACTACTCAGCAATAAAAAAGAATGGGGTCCTGATAACGATCTGAATGAGTCTCCAAAGAATTATATTGATTGGAAAAAAGTCGATCCCAAAAGATGAACTATTGCATGGTTTAATTTATATAACATTCTTGAAATGACAAAATTTTAGAAATGAGAATAAATTAGTGGTTGCCAGGGATAAAAGTGGAAGGGGAAGTGGGTGCGGCCATAAAAGGGCAATGTGCGGGAACCTGTGTCGATGGAAATGTTCTGTACCTTCATTGTATCCAACATCAATGTCCTGGTTGTGATTCTATTTTGCAAGATGCTTTGCAAAATGTTACCACTGGGGGAAACTGTGTAAAGGGTACACATGATCTTTCTGCAGTTTTTTTTTAAACTGCATATGAATTTACAATTATCCCAAATTAAATTTGTAATTGAAACAATGAACAGAACTACAGTGACCCGTGGAACAATACTGCAATCTAAATTATGTAATGAAAATCTTAGCAAAGGAAGAGAGGGAAAATCGGTAGGAATTAAAAAATAAAATATTTGATGATAAATGAACTTCCAGAACTGGCATGCCACCCTATTCCCCACATACATACATGCACACTTAGGTACATCCTAGTCAAACTTATTTAAATCAAAAAAGAGATATCTTTAAAACTAGCCAGAGAAAAATGATATATTACCTAAAGAACACTAGTAACTGCGATACTTTCCTCCTCATAAAAAATAATGGAAAACACTGGACAATACAATTCCATCTTTAAAATACTGAAAGGGAGGAAAAACAACAACAACAACAACAACAACAACAAAACTATCAATCCAGAATCCTATCTGGAAAAAAACACAAGTTTAAAAAAAAATAAATGAAAAGTTTTCATAGAAATGGTAATAGAGTACCCATTGCCACAGATTTTTATTAAATGATAAAAGAAAGTTGATCACAAAATTAAAATAAAACAATATAGTCTACTAACTAAAAAAAGAAAAACAGAAGGTAGAGACCAAAAAAAAAAAGAGAGAGAGAGAGAGAAATGAAAGAAAAAAAAAGAAAGAAAAGCAGAAGGGAAAAGTAAAAAAGAATAGCGAAAGACTAAAACAAATAATATTAAGTGTGAGTGGACTAGATATTTCACTTAAAAGGCAGAGATTATCAGACTGGATTAAAAAGCTGGGTTCAATTATGCAGTCTAAAAGAGATGAAGATAGGTTGAAGATAAAATAATAAAAACATACAGACAATGCAAAAAGTAAGCATAAGGAAGATGGAATGACTATATAAGACAAAATAAAATAACTGCTGGATGCATATTATAAACAGTGATACTCCTAATGATGAGAGTAAGTTCACTAGGAAGACAACACAATTAATATATTTACAACAAATAGAGATTCAAAATGTAAAAAGCAAAAATAATGGGAGACATAAACAAGCACATAATTATATATGGGGATATTAATAAACCTTTCTTGGTAACTAGAAAAAAGGTAAACAAAATACCAGTATAATAACATATGCAAAAACGGCAAAATAGGTATACTATACAAGTATACATAGACATTTCACCAAAGTAAGTGATACGATGGGTCAGGAAATAAATCTTAATAACTTAAAAAATATTCACAGTATATTTTCTGAACCCAATGAATATAATTAGAAACTAGTTACAATGTAAAATATATTTTTGTAAAAAGTCCTAAAACTTTCATAATTGAACAACACTTTAAAATGAACTGTAGGGTCAAAGAACAATAGCAAGGACATTTTAAAAATATTTCAAACTCAATTATATAAACACAGCATATCAGTATGTGTGGTATTTGGTAAAGCAATACTTAGAAGTAAATTTTTAGCATTAAATGAATACATGTAAATGAAAATGATTTTAAAATTAATAACCTTATTTTCAACTGTATGAAGCTAAAAATGGTAAGCAAATTAAAACTAAATTAAGTAGAAGGAAGGACATAATGAAGAATTGAACAGAAACTAATGGAATAGAAATCAAACAATAAGTGATATTAACAAAACGGAATCAAAAGTTGAGTTTTTAAACAGATTACTAAGAATAAAGAGATCAAGAAAATACAAATGACTAATTTCAAAAATTTAAAAAGAAAGTATCATAACAGATCCATCTGGAAACTAAATTGATAACAAAAAATATTGTAAACAATTTTATGCCATAGATAAAACAAATCTACTCCCTGAAAAACACAGCCTTCCAAAAGTGACTGAGGTGGAAACAGAAAATTTGTCTGCATTAAATTTGTTATCAAACACTTCCCACAAAGAAAGCTACTAGCAGAAATGGGCTCACTGGTGAATTCTATCAAACAAGAAAAATAGATATCAATATTACATAAGCTCTTTCACAAAAGAGATGGAGGAAAGTCTTCACTTGTTTTGTGAGACCCGCATAATCCTGAGACAAAAGCTGAGAATGATATCACATGAAAGGAAATTAGAGACAATACCCCTCATGAACACAGATGTAAAAATCCTTAACAAAATATGAGCAATCTGAATCAAACAACAACAGCAACAAACCCTGGCCACGACATCCATCCCAGAAACTCAAGGTTTGTTTAATACTCAGAAAGCCATCAATACAGCTCACAATACTACCAGAATAAATGAGAAACTACTTCCATTACAACCCTTGTCTCAAGGTCTGAGTGGGAACTGAAAATAGGAGAGAATTGAGCAGTGAGCACCATACACCAGAGCAGTCCACTTTCAGAGAGAAAGAGGCAGATCAGGTTTTTGGAGAGCTGGCCTGCCAGTACCTGGTCAACAGAAAGTACTAAGGAGTGAAAAATACCTACTGCAAATATTTAAAGGCTGGAAAACCCTGGAAGAGTTTTCTTACTGTAATATGCATGTTATACAAGGTAGAATAAGTGTGCCAGTAAAAGAGTGGGGGTTTCCCCCTTTTACTGGTGTTTCTTTCTACTGCAGTGTAGCCTATATACCAGCTGCCAGTTGAGGAGTCTGTGCCAGTGGAGAAATTTCCTCTGGTGAAGATTAAAACCAGAAGGGCATGAAATGCCTGATCTCTAATCGGGGTTTACTTCGTAGAGCCTGAAGTACTGAAACCACATCATCAAACATAAGCAGTTAAACAAGCAATACAAAATAGAAACAAATGAACAAACCGTAAAACTGGATATAAAGTTACAGTGCTTTGGGTTTTGTGAAGACCCAGCTCAGCTCATGGCTCATAACTCATTGGCTGCTGTTTACAAAGTTCTCATGACCAAGATCTCAGTGTGCTTCATTAATTGGCATAAACCTCTCCTGCTTCAGAAAATTCAATGGTCCTTCATAGCCTTCTTCCAAGATCCAAGTCTTAACATTCAATATCTTTTTGTAAAAAAAAAAAAAACAGAAAACAAAACCCTTAGTCCATGTTTCCATTCTATTTCGATTATTTTTTTCATGGCTTACAAAAGCACATGCTTAAATAGAATAGCCAGATGAAATAAGAGCAAATAGATATATTTCTACTTCTGGCCATACTAGAGTAACTGCTACCACACCAGCCCTCCTGCTATGAACAAACATAAAACTGGACATAATACGTGTCAATAGTTTTCAGGAATTGGACCACAGTTGGTAAAACTCTGCTATCCCTGAGGGGAGGAAACTTACTAGGTAAGTCCAATGATCACTCCAGCTTCCTACCTGGTGACAGGATCCTGACAGTGATACAGGGACCTGCAGGATGGGATCACTGAACTGTAAAAACAAAGATAAGAGTTTAGGACTGCTGCAGTGGCAGGACTTTAGGGGTCATGGCAAGAGAAAGAAGGGACATGCATGGGGGAGGGCAGAAGTTTAAGAGGAGGCTCCCCCATAAATGTTTGACTGGGGGTTAAGACTATAGGAGATGAGCACTGGGTGTTACACACAACTAATGAATCATTGAAAACTACATCAAAAACTAATGATGTACTATATGTTGGCTAATTGATTTTAAATAACAAACAAACAAAAAGACTACATGAGAAATACCAGAGAAGCCGCTCTGGGTTTGACAGTAATGTTGTAAGACTTTGGATTCTGGCTTTCCAGAGAAATATTTTAATATCCTGGGTATCCATCTGTGAATTAAAAATCCACACCTTAGGAGTAAATTCCATACACTAAAGTAGAGCCTATTCTAGAACTGTCCTAACATAGCTTAAAACTAAACGTTAATATGATCCACACAAAGGACTATTAGAAAGTAATGAGCCAGGAACTAAGCTGCCTGATAGAAAAGAACAAACACTCCTTAGATAAAGAAAACAAAATCCAAAGTCTTCAAATTGTTGTTGTTGTTGTTTTTAAGATTTTATTTATATATTTGAGATAGTAAGCGAGAGACAGAGAGTATACGCATGAGCAGGGGCAGAGGGAGAGGACGAGGAGGAGCAGACTTCCCTGCTGAGCAGGAAGCCTGACCTGGGGCTCAATCCCACGACCCTGGGACCATGACCTCAGCCAAAGGTAGATGCTCAACCGACGAGCCAACCAGGCACCCCTGGAGTCTTCAAATTGCATAAACTGTGATAACCAATGTGAAATGAAAAATTATGAAATATGCAAAGAAACAGAAATATGTGAACAAGAGTTGAGGAAAAAATAAAAGCTGTCAATGGATAGCAATCCCAAGCAGTCAGCTGTCTCAAATGTTGTATTTTGTAGACCATGACAGTAAAGAGTTACTAGAATGATTATCTAGGACTTAAAGACAAATCTGGTCTTAATGAATGGATGCATAGGAAATCTTAGAAGAGAAAAGTATAAAAAGAACTATATGATAAAGGATACTAGCTAAAATGAAGAATTCAGTTTATGGTATAATAGGTTAGAGATATCATAAGAATAGGACAGCAAACCTGGAATCAGATCAATAGAAATTATTCATTCTAAAGATGAAAGAAAAAAAATTAAAGTCACCAAAGCTTCCTAAATGGGTGGTATAATGCCAAACAACCTAACATGTATAATTGAAACCCCAAAAGGAAAATAAGGAAAATGGAACTGAAAAAAATACATTTAACAAAATTATAGCTGATTTTTTTTATTTGATGAAATATATTGACTTCTACATCCAAGATATGAAGAGAAACCTAAGCAGGATAAATGTAGAGAAAATCACACCTAGGACCATCATGATCAAACTATTGGAAAACAATAATAAAGAAAAAAATCTTGACAGCAGTAGAGGGAAGAAAAGACTCATTATTCACAGAGGCATATAATATGAATTATGGTTCACTTTTTATCCGAAATATAAAGTCAGAATTAAATAAAATTATATTTTTAAAGAGCTAAAAAAAGAAAAGATAACTGTTTTCTTAGAATTGCTTACCCAGCAAAAAATGGTCTTTAAAAGCAAGGGTAAAATAAATACATTTCAAGTAAATGGAAGCTAAGGTATTTGTTGTTAGCAGACATGTACTACAGAAAAGGTAATAAATGTTGTTTAGGCTGAACAAAAATGATACCAAATGGAAGATCTCCCCTATGTATAGAAAAAAAGAAGAGCACCAGAAATATGAGGTATGAAAATAAACACAAATGCTTTTTATTTTATTTCTCGCAACTTCTAAAAATATGTAGAGCAAGAAAAATGACATTGTAAGGCGGTGTTTATAACTAACGTAGAAGTAAATAATATGACTTCAAGAGCATAAAGGGCTACTTGTAAAGGGGGGCAGGTAAATGGAAACTTACTGTAGTGAGATTATTACATTCATGATATGAGATGTTGCAAATGGCAGGTGACCAGTGGAAAGTTAAGTATGAGCAGTACATAATGGAGTATAAATAGCTTTTATAAATTAATGATGCATATTTTGACCACTAGAATTCAGGTCTACAAACCACCGCCCACAGTCCAAATCTGGCTTGCTACCCGTTTTAGTATGGTCTGTAAGCAAAGAATGCTATTTTAATTTTTTTAAATGGTCAGAAAATAAACCAGCAAACAAATAAAAGGAATGTGAAACAGAGACCATATGCAGCTTCCAGAAAACGAAAATATTTACTACTGGCCCTTTGAAGAAAAAGTCTGCCAACCTATGATGTAGAATTAAAAACCAGGTAAGAATTCAACAGAAGAAAACAAATGGAATACTAATAGAAAATCACTTAGCCATAAATAATTAACCAAAAATTAATTAGCCAGAAAGAAATCAGTAAATGAGTAACAGATAATAACACCCCCCCAAAAAAAAATCCAGAAGGGACATATTGACATAAATTCAAATATATTAATAAGCACATTAAATGTAAGTATACTGAACACTCTAATGAAAAGGTAGACAGTAATACTGATAAAAATGCAAGACCCAATTACATGATATCTATAAGAAACCAGCTTCAAATGTAAAGACCCAAATGCATGTTAAAAGAGAAAAAATGGGAAAAAAATATACTATGAAAATAATGATCATAATAAAGTTGGCATAGCTAAATTAATATCAGACAAAGTAAACTGCAAAACAGACTCTTAGTAGAGACAAGAAGGAATATTTCATAATGATACATGGGACAATTCATCAGAAAGAACCAGCAATCACAATGTATATGTAACACACTGGGATTGGGATTTGGATGCAAATATTTTATGGATATTAAGCAGACCAAAGAAGCTACACTTGAGGGTCCAATTCAGGCCACTAGTGACTTCTGAGGTCTAGTACACTGGCATCATTACTCTTTCCCTTTGGTTTATAGATCTTAGAGTTAGTTTTCTTTTCTTTTGGAAAACAATCCCTTTTGGACTACCTGAAGGACCACTTTGATTTAGCTGGTGCCAGTCAAAATTCTCAAGATCTATAAGGGAATAAGTGATTCAGTTATGTGGCTTCCCCCAACCCTGATTTTTTTTGGTAGAATATTTTCAAATAAAATAGAAAAGTGGAAAGAATAGTATAATGGACAGACATATCTACCACTTAAATTATACAGTTATTAATACTTGGCCATATCTGTGTTTTTCTCTCTCTTTATAAATAATGTTAAAATACATTTCAGAAAACCTAACACTTTACTAATAAATATTTCAGCATGCCTCTATAAAAACTAAAGACATTCTCCTAAAAAATCATAATATCACAATCACTTAGCAAAAGTAATGATAATACCCTCATATAGTCTAATAGTTCATATTCAAATTTCCCTTTTCATCCCCAAAATACCTTTTTTTAATAGCCGATTCTCTTTTTCTGTTTGTGAAATCAGAACCAGTCAAGAGCTATCTGATCAACCAGATTTTAAAAACAGATTACAACTTACATCTATTTAAACCACTTAACATTACTGTTACATACGATATATATTACAATATAAAAGAGAATCAAGAGACTTGAAGCAAAGTGAAAGCAGGATGTGGGTAGATGCAAGGAGAGACGGGAGGTAAAACAGTGACAATGAAATGTAAGCCCCTGGAGGAAGATGTGCTACCACAGTCCCAGCATCCACAACTGGAAATAATACAACCGCAAAACTGGGCTAAGAATAGAATCATTCACAAATACATATTCCATGAAAGTGGCACCAAGGTTACATGTATAACTGTTTCTCACATTATTGTCAAGCGTCTGAATCTTTCTGAATGAGGACAGACATTTTTATAGCACTTTCTGTTTAACATCGGACATCTGAAGTTGCACGTAATACAAAAAAGGAGACTTTTGGCTATAAATTGTGTTTTGCAAAGCAAAAGCTGCATAATAATGAATATCAAGGTGCTTTTTTTTTTTCTTTCCTATTTTCATTTTTCTTCTTTGCTCAAGAAAAAAACAAATCATTCTGGGAATGCCTTAGAAGTCAATGACAAAGTAACAGAAAATGCTGACATGTGGAAATCCCTTCACAGCAAATGAATCTAATTTCTCGTGTTCTTAGCCAGGTTTAACCTTAGGCTAGGGCTGGACAGGAGAGCTTCCAAGAGCCCATTCCACCTGCAAGAACCTTTAGGGTACAGAAGGTACATGGCTGTGAAAGAAGTTACCATAACGATTATTTTATTCAGTTTCCTCTCTTGGAAATTTTGTCTCAGAGAGGTAAAATGGCAAGGTCATATCAGCACTTGGGATACAGTATAAGCTAAGAAATTGCTGACTTACTATAAAGTGCAGTTGTTGGATTCTATTCCAGAAGGCTAGAATTGGACTCCAGGGCTGGAGAAAGGAGTTGTTAAGGCAAGTTCAAACTCAGAGCCCTTTACATAAAGGAAACTGTCAAAAACAAACCAACAAGCCAAAAAACCCAGAGTACTAACCTACATTTTGAAACCAGAATCACAACGACGCCAACTTGGCACTGGTGTGCCAGAGTACAGAAATACAAAACAGATCAAAGAATTGGTTCTGGCCTTCTCTGTAACCTCAGAGACCCCAACACAAACATCTCTTAAGAGACAAGGCCACCTAGGAGACAAATAGAACTGCTAAAGTACCTTGAAGCAGACAAATGTCTCGATGAAGATGAAAATAAATATCCAGTCATATCTGATGCGGACCTCAGGACGTTCTCCTATTGAATTAGGAGTTGGGAATTGAGGCACAGATCTTGACCTGGAAGAGATCAGAAAAGGTGTTAAAAGTATCTAAGAGATTAGAAAACCAAATCTTCCAGTCTGCTGAATGTTTTCAAACCATCTTAGACACATGATACCCAGCCTTATTTATGCAATTTTTTTTTTTTTTTATTAAACGAAACAAGCATTTCCTATGGGCACATTGGCAGATGTGTAGTGATTCAACTGTCCATCTTATTAGACAATCATACTTTTCTGGATCACAATAAATAATCTATATATTAGCAAGTAGGAACTATAATTCATTAAATAATACAAAAAATCATTCATTTACTAAAATCCACTAATTTTATACACAAGAAAGCCATTCAGACCCTGAAACTCTTTCACCTAAATTCCCATACCTAAGTTCCTATTTCCTACTGCATCGCAAATCAAAAACAACAAGTTAAGATAAAGGGCAGTGCCTTAATATTGATAAAAAGTTACAAACGAGAGCAGACAGCATTACACATTGGAGTAACTCTCATGGGCATCACATTACTACAATATAATATATAATTTATGTTCTTTATTTATAAATAATTTTATGGAGGTAAAATATTTCTTACACTGCCAGACACTAACTTCAAATGTAAACTTCAATGAGTTGCGATAATTGTATAAATCCTTACAACCACCACCACAATCAAGATAGGGGAACATTTGATGGGCAACTTTTGCCTTGATTCCTAACACCTCAGGTTAGTTTAGCCTGTTCATGAACTTCATATCAATAAAATCACATGTATCTATTCTGGTTCTTGTCTGGTTTCTTTCATTCAGCTTAATTTGTTTGATGTTCATGCACATTGCTGTAGGTATCAGTAGTTCACTCTTTTCAATGTTGAGTAATACTCCATTGTGTGACTATGCCAGGATATGCTCATTGCATCTCCTGTTTATGGGTATTTTAATTGTTTTGGGGTTTTGGCTATGATAAGTAAAGCCTCTAATCCATTCATAGGAAGGAAATGTTGTTAAATTAATGACCTAAGTGTCCATTCTCAATAAATTAGAAAAAGAATGGCAACACGATGTAAATAAACTCGAGCAAACTAAATGATAAAACAGTTATATGAAATAGAGAGAAATCATAATGAAAAAGACTGAATTAGCAAAGAAAAAGTTGGCTCTCTGCAAAGACATAATTGACAAATACCAACGGAGAAAAAAAAGGCATAAAAATAGTATTGGGACTGAAAAAATCACCACAGATGCTGCTGACTATTAAACAAAGGAGTATTATGAAAAAAAAAACCCAACATTTTTAGAAATCCAGCTAAAATGGACAAATTTCTAGAAAAAAAAACAGTATAGTGGAACAAAGAGTAGTTGTCCTATGACCATTAAAACAACTGACTCAGTAATTAAAAAGTCTTCCAAAGAAAACCATCTAGATGGCTTTACAAGTAGTTTCTAACAAACATTTAAGAAAGAAAGAGTTCCAATCATATACCTGTTCTTCAGAATATAGAAAAAGATGGAATACGTCCTACCTATTATATAAGTCTTATATGACCTTGATACTATATTCTCCCTTAGACAGGGAGAATATAAAAAAAGAAAATTATAGGAAAATTATATGAATGAAAATTCATATGCAAAAATTTCAGGTGCACTTAGCAAACTGAATGCAGCAAGAGAAAACTTGATACATATCATCACCAATGTGGGTTTACCAAGAAGGTGAGTGTGGTTTAACATTAGATATGCAATTACCTATATTAACAGGTTATGGGAGAAAAATAAAACAGCTACCTCAATAGATGAAGAAAATGTTTTCAATACAATTCAACATTCAGTCATGCTTTAAATACATAGGAAACTAGGAATAGGAGGAAGAATGAGAATTAACACAGTCTGATATAGGCTACCTAAAAACACAATCAACTTTATGACTCCTGGTAAAATGTGGAATGCTTTCCCCTTGAGCTTGAGGTTAAGAAAAATATGTCTACTTCTATCACTTTTGTGACCAGAGAGACCCTAGCCAATACATACGGTAATACATTAATGGGTAGATGATAAATAGATGGATGATAGATAGATAGATTGATTGATGGACAGACAGACAAATGTTATAAAATTGGGTTTTTGGGGAAGAGAAAATTGTCATTATTCACAAATGATATCCACAGATGATATAATGTTACAAGTAGAAAATCCAAAAGAATCTATGGATAAACTATTGGAATCAATACAATAATATGGCATGATTGCTGGGTATAAACTCAAAATATAAAAGTCAACTTCATTTTTAAATATCAATGAAAGTATTTTAAAAAATAAAATTAAATAACTACCTATCTATACATATATATGTCATTTTATAGCTCAAAAATTCAATTACCTAGGAATAAGGCTAATGAAATATTTACAAGGCCATTAATAAGAATACCTAAAAATGAGAGATATTAGCAAAAACCTAGATAAATGGAGAACTATGATATGATCAGAGATTGGAAGACAATGCTATCCACATGCTAATTTTATTCAAATTCTGTGCAATCTCCAATCAAAGTTCCGACATGACTTTATTTTTGGCACACAAAAGACTGATTTTGAAATTTGCATGAAAAATGTAAAGGGCCAAGACATGGTAGAAGAATAATGTGAAAACACTTGATGTATAGTAGCTAAGATAGTGTGGTATTGTTGTATAGACAAATAATATAGCATGACTGTTAAAAAACCATGCACATATGAACTTTTGATTTTTGACAAAGTGACATGGTACAGAAGAAGAACAGCACTTTCAATAAATATTGCTAGGGAAATTAAATGTTTATATATGAAAAAATAATATTCAGAAACTCTCTTTGTATTTCACATCAATAAAAAAATCACTTCCTTGTAGATTACAGACCCAACCATGTAAACCAAAAAAAGAAGCTTTTAGAAAACAACATAAGAAGTCTTTTACAAAATAAAATAAGAGATCCAGGATGGAAAACTAGCTTAAAAAAGATGCCCAAAACACTAAACATATTTAAAAAATTAAGAAATTTGACTACATGAAAGTTAAGAACTTTAGCTTACCAAAAGACACCTTTAAGAGAGTAAATGTTAAGCAACATAAAGTAAAAAAAAAAAAAAAAAAAAAAAAAAAATTGTAATATGTATACCTTGAAAAGCCTCACCCAAAATCTAGAAAGAATGTGTACAAACCAATAAAACAGATGGGCAGATCAATAGAAAAATAGACAAAAGACTTGAACAAACATTCAACAAAAGATCTGAATGATCAATAAATATATGAAAGGCTGTTCCAATTCAATAATAACAATGGAAATGCAATTTCCATGATGAGATACCACTGTTCACCAGCCAGAGTAGATAAAATGAAGAAATGTGAAAATACCAAAAGTTGACTAGAATATGTTGCAATGGAAGACTCATGCACTGTTAGTAATTGCTATAAATTCCTATAACCTCATTGGAAAACCATTTTTCAGTATCTAGTCTGCAAATGAGCAATTCCACCCACAGATATACATACTAGAATAACATATGCATGCATACCAGGTACATAAACAAAAATGTTTATTAAGAACAGTGTTTTAATAGACAGAACTTGGAAACAAAATGTTCACCGGTGGTATTATGGGCAAATAAATTGTGATATGTTCATATGATGGAGCACTATACAGAAAAGAAAAGAATTAAGTACAATTATATACAACAATAAGAGAAATTCAAAAATCATAATGCGGACTAAAAGAAATTAGGCAAAATAAATCCTTAATCTCTGAATAGGGAGACCAATGCAGGGCTCTATCCCAGGACCCTGGGATCACAACCTGAGCAGAAGGCAGATGCTTAACTGACTGAGCCATCTAGGTGCCCCATCTCTGAATACTTTTATTAAATATTAAAGAAATTGACAAACAGTAACAGGTTTTTTTTTTTTTTTATTGCATAACTAAGTGGTCAAAATAAAATAATAACAGTAAGGACGTGATTACCATACAAGTCAGAGTAGAAATTCCTTTCAGGAGTTTTGCTGGGATTGCTCTATGTCCTGAATGGCAGGGAAGGGGGCTTGTTAGAGAAGACTATGTTTATGATATTTTATTGAAGTATACATTTGTATTTTGTGCATTCTATAAATGTTTTATTTCACAACAAAAAGGAATGACTAAAAATATAGGAAACGTATAGTATGCTATAGTATGAGATATTCCCATTCAAATAATTAACAGAGAAAGGCTGCTTCCTTTTTCCAGAACCATTTATCTCATAGCATTATCTTCTTTAATGATAGGAGATAAATGAGGCTCCTCTTTGTTCCATTTTCAGATACACTATATATTCTTGTAGATGTTGTGGAAAGAGAAAGGTTTTCATTATTTCTTGGCTTTTATTTGAAAGTTAAGTTGCACATAAAGTAGCCAAGAGACATTTGCAAACTGATCTCAAAAGGTAGGTCATGATTCAGACCCTTGCAGCCTTGATGGCGTGTCTTTAATTAACAAAGCAGAGGCTCTAATGGAGAGGCCTCTGAGTGCCACTGCAGTTAATGGTCTGTTAGCATTTCATTTTAAAGGCCTGGGGATAGAGGGCTTAACCCTGGAAAGGGGCCTTGGAAAACAAATTAGAAAATACCAAATGATTAGGCTCCTTAAAAATAGTTCCATGTAAACCAAAAAAAAAAAAAAAAAAAAAAAAAGAGAGAGAGAGAGAAGCTAAAGGTCTTTATGTAACTTGTTTTGCACTTAGAAGTATTGCATCCTTTCTAATACCATGTTTCCCCCTGTCTAATATGGCCAGTTCTTCTTAAAAACAAAATCTCTATAAAAATTCAGTTTTGGGTAATGTATAGTCATTTCAACACCTGATAATAATAAACCTCTCTATATGAATGATACTTAATTCCTTTTGAAGATTCTTATCTTTTTGATCAAATACTATTTTATTACATTTGTATTTCAATTTACCCTTCCTTTTCAATTTTAGAGAATTATTTTTGTGGGCACAAAAAAAATAAAGGTCAGAAAGCTGTGATTCCAGTGTAGAATAGCCAATAGCTAAGCCACTTTTACCAATGGAGTGTAATCAATCATCCAAGAAGAAAGCCTCACAAAAACAAAGATTATTTTATTTCCTGGAGAAATGTTTCTCTCTAAAGTTTGCATGTATGTATATGTTTAAGGAGTAAGTAGCAAGCCCACCAAGAAGCCATCTCTTTCCTTAAAATAAAAACCAAGAGAGGTGGTTTCCAAGAAAAAGATAAGTGTCCTGTATCTACTATATATACACCTGAACATGTCTTTAGTGATGGTACTATATACCCCTTGGACCTCTGTCTCTGTCTCTCTCTCTCTTTTTTTTTTTTTTTTTTTGAAAGATTTTATTTATTTATTTGAGAGAGAGAGAGAGAGCACAAGCAGGGGGAGCAGCAGAGGAAGAGGGAGAAGCAGGCTCACCGCTGAGCAGGGAGCCGGATTCAGGGCTCCAACTCAGGATGCTGGGATCATGACCTGAGCCAAACGTAGACACTTAACCAACTGAGCCACCCAGAAGCCCCACCCTTTTTTTAAAGTAGGCTCCACACTGAACGTGGAGCCCAGCACCAGGTCTGAACTCACAACCCTGAGACCAACCAAGACCCTGAAACCAAGACCTGGTTTGCCCAACACACTGAGCCACCCAGGCGCCCCCACCTCTGTCTCTTCTTTAATCAACTGATATCTAGATGAGCTAAAAAGCCTGAAAAAGAATGCCTAGAAAGTAACTTTGACTCTTCAGAGGCAAACATTTCTCAGGCAGCAGGTGCGATGGACAGGATCTGCAGCCACTGCGAGTAATCACTCTATAGTAAGAGCTGAATTTTTAACTTGAATCTCTGGGTTTAGGCCACTTGTACTCCCCATGTTTATTGCCTTTACGGCATCCATTAGTAGTCTTTTTGAATACCATAATTTGTCTCATTAGGCAGGGGTGAGCCAAGAGAAATTTTGCTTTTTGCTCTGCCTTCCATAATTTGATGTGATGATTGTAGCATTACTTTAAGGTGATACTCAGATATATAGCGAAAACTGCTTTATTCTATTGCCTTTCCCTACATAAACATACTCTGTAGTGCAAAACCAGCAAATCGTATATTTGGTTTTGATAAGAAATACAAATCCCTTTAAAGGGACTTTTTCTAGTTGCATGTTTCATGCTTCACAATTGTACACACAGTGCCCTGAACATAGTGGGTACCTGATGTCTGTCGGTTTGATGTCACTAGATCCTTTTTGATCCCAATCTTATCTAAATAATCTAAAATGCAAAGTTTTGTGTGTGGTCGTGGTGGTAGTGGGTTTTTTTGTTTTTGTTTTTTTTTTTGTGTGTGTGTGTATGTGTGGTTTCTCCCCTTACCCCTGCTGGATTGGTTCTTTAGATTTTCTTGAATCCAACATATTAACTTATCAATGATGTCATAAGATAAACTGGAGCCTCAAAAAGTGAAGACTACAGAACAAAAACGCAGGAATAGAGAGTGAAACATTAACCTTTGTGGTTGCTCTGAAATTGTACTGTGGCTAGCTGGGGCAGAGGAAACAATGTTGTGGGGGAAAGTGCTCTCTAGGGCTGATGGATAAATCTCCAGGCTGCGATTTGAAGCCTACAGTGAAACCCTTTATCATGGAGCACCATCACAACAGTGGGTGAAAAAACATTAAGAAAAAAAAAGCACAGCAAGGGATGCATATTTACATATTTTAATGAAAACAAATTATCTCTCCTGAAAGTAATTAATTGTGAAATTATTTAATTATGTGGCAGTAGTAAAGGGGAAACAGTGTTTGAGGTTTTCAGTAAATTCCAGTTTATAAGTAAACAGTTATTTGAGTCTGGATTCTTTATTAAGTAAATTTTTATTGAAATCTCAGAATGTCAAGCCATTTTTTTTTCCACTAGTGCTATACCAAAATGTAGCAATTATGCAATTAGAAAGAAATTGCTTTTGTGGATTTCTTTCAGTTTTGAAATACACATTTGGAAAGTGGTGGAGAAAGGAAATACAATAGAAAGCCTGAGAAACATGGGCTTGACTTTGAAATATTTATTCAAGCAAAAACTCTCATTGATTGCTATGTCAATTTCTCAGCATGTCTGCATAAAAATAAACACAGAAATATAGAATCTAATATCTGAAAGGAAACCTACAGATTATCTAATCCAGCTTCCTACACAATACTGAAAACTTTCCCACTACAATTCCAACAGTAGGTCACCAATTTTCACTAACATAAAATGTGTGGCTCAGAATCCGCTGCCTTGTAATAGTTCTAGGAGAGCTCTACTGGTTACATTCTCCTTAAAATTTTGCCCATCAGATTAATTTCTGCTTTCTCACAGCACAGGATGTGTCTAATTACTATTCCACCTTTAGTCTATCAAATATTTGCACATGTTGTTTTTATTTGCCTTTGCATTTTTTTTTTTTTTTTTCTGATTCAGACTCAACATTCCTGTTATAGTCAAGAACCCCAGATATAGCTTAACTTACCAGTCACTGCTCTGGATGCTGTCATTTGAAAGAGCTTCAGTGTGTAAATGAATATCTCCTATGAAGTTTAGTTTTTCAAACTTGACAATATGTTCTAGAATGGAAGTAGCACAGCACCATCATCACCACAGACCTGGTCTAAAAAGTCAACTATTCTTTCTTGTGTTCCTATAATATATTTAAGAGCCAACAAAGGATACTGTTTAACCAAAAGGAAGCCACTACTCAAGTGATCTTATCAGTGGTGTGACCATAGACAAATTACTTGACCTCTCTGTGTCAGTTTCCTTAGTAAAAGGAGGGTAATTATAGTACCTACCTTTCATTGCAGTGAAAATGTAGTAAGTTACAACTTGTAAAATGCATAGAACAATGCCTGACACATAGTAAATGTTTTGTTAAGTGTTTATTAGTTTCCAAAGCGTCCCCTGCACACAGAGGGCAAGGAGAGGCCAAAGAAAGCAGCAGAACTAAGTGACAAGTGTAACAGAAAAAGAACTTACATATGAGGCTGATATTAGGTAGCCACAAGATGGGTGGATCTCTTCATTGCCTGCCAGAATCTTAAAAGTTTATATAGAGGCCTTAACTGGATTTAGTTGCAGTGTTTCATCCAAATGGTTCCAGCAACATTGTTCTCTCAAGGCTGTATCCTTGAAAATATCTCCCATGTGGGAATGGTGGGAGAAATGTACATTCTAGGACAGGGGAGGCAGCTAGGAGCCTCCAAATGCTCAGGGCCAACTCATGAGTCAACTGGAGGTCACATCAGCTGGATGACCTCCTCCAACAGTGTTCATTAAATATATGGCTAAATCTAAATCTTTATAGTTTTATTAAATTTCTTAAGTTTGCTTTGGGTCAGTTCTGTCCTTTAATTTTTCATACATATTTGTTTAGCAGAAATGCCATGCAGCACCCCTATATAATAAATAAAAGAAGAACTGCTCTGTGTATGGCTGGGATAAAAGCCCGACAACCTAGCTGTAACTAAAGTGAACTTCACCCCATACATGCCATGAAAGCCCAGAAAACATCTCTGGTGATGTTGGATTCTGAAAAAACAATGGAGATATACTCTTTAAACCTATTAATATGTTTTGGTCCTAAAATGTTTTCCAGTATATGTGGTAACTGTTGCATTCTCCATAGATTTCATAATCAGAAAGACCTCAGTCTATCTTCATCACCAAAACATAGTGGGAGAGGATAAGTTCAAAGTACAGGACATTGGCATCCCTGAAGTTTCCTTTCTTGCTTGCCACTGAACCGTTAATTAACATTTTCATCTTCTGTAAATCACATAATGAATTCTACTATCATCCAGTTCACCTTCCTGCATTTTTCCCCAAATAGTATGTGACTTTGCCAAATGCCTGCCAGAAATCAAAATAAATCCTATCTATAGCCTTCCCCTTACTTGAATGGCTAGTAATCCTCTCAAGGAAAAAAACGTAAAGCTTATAAATTTTGTATGTGACTTATGGTGCTTCCTAGGAATCTTTTTTTTTTAATCTGTGCTGATAATCCTGCTCTTTCACCATATTAAGAGCTTTATCATCAGTCTAGTTTCAAATAGAAACAAAGATTAATAAATCTGACATCATTTACCTGGTAAAAATTAGCTTTATATTCTGGATATCAAGAATTTTTTTTGCACCTTGTTTTAAACTGTTTCATTACCTGATCAAAACTTCTTATAGAAAAAAAAAAGTGATTAATGATGTCATTAAGTATTTCTATCCCCTACGTTTTAGATATTAAGACCTGCATTAGTTTACTAGGTCTGCCATAACAAATTATCACAAACTTGGTGGTTTAAAATGAGACATATTTATCCTCTTATAGTTCTGGAGCCTAGAACTTGGAAATTGAGGTGTTGGTAAAGTGGTGCTTTCCCAGAACCCAAGGAAAGAATCTGTTCTTTGCCTTTTCCAACTCCGGCTCCTTAGTATTCTTGGTTTATTGCTGTATCACTTCAATCTCTGCCTTCATCTTCATATGCCTTGTCTTCTTTTGTGTGTATTTGATAAGAACACTTATCATTGGATTTAGGGCCCACCTAGCCTAATCCAAGATGGTATCTTTATCTCATGATCTTTAAATTTCATTACATCTGCAAAGATCTCTTTTCCAAATAAGGTAACATTCACAGATCATGGGGATTAGAATGTCACATATCATTTCAGGCCCAAAGACTTAAATTCATATATAATTGTTAATCCCCTCTATTTTTTTCGCCACTATCCAAGAACAATGGCTTGTACAGAAAACAAGGTTGGAAGTTTAGAGGATGAAGATGAGTGTGATGGTAAGGGCACTTGAAACCATGATGTAAATGGTGAAGGAGATAGAGCTATTTCTTCTGGAGAAGAAAAGACTGAACAATGTGGCCGGGGGCAATAATAGTTCTCTTTCTATATTCGGAAGGATGGCATGTGGAAGGGAATTGACTTCTATATAGTTTCTGAGGAGTAGAATTAAAATTAATGGTTGGTGGTTACCAAAAGATAGATTACAGGCTCAATTCAAGACACATGTTTCTAAAATAACTGTCCATAGCTTCAGTGGATTTCCTTAAAAGGTAGCAAATTACCTATTACTGAGGCCATTCATGTATAGTCAGATATAGAAATTATAAAATGAATTAAAAACTCTAAATGATTTTTAAACTGATTCTTCTGTGATTTTCAAATCAGAATACATATTAGAGTCTTTTGGGAATCTTTTAAAACTTGACATGTTCTCTAAGAGTGAGGTCTGAGTATGTGTGCTTAATCCCTTATTATCTATTGGTTTAGACTGATGGATTCCAAAGTGTGATCCCAAACCAGATTGAGAAGCACTGGTTTAAATGATCTTTAAAGTCCCTTTCAGTCCTGAGATTTTGATTCCAAGATATAGAAGAGAAGGACAAGGTATTCAATCAACAACAAATCTAAAACTGAATTGAAAATGTGAACAGAGATTCTTGGGCAAGATTGCCAGCAAATTCCACAGAGGCCATATTGTTCTGTGTATTGTTCTTCTAAGCCTGGATAATCGTGCTCAATGATGTATATTCACTTTAAGAGGATTCTTCAAGTGGAAAATGTTCCTGAAAGGTTTAAACACCGTGAATGATCCCAAACTCATCATCGTGTCATGGGAGCAGGGGCCACTAAGAATGCAACTACAGAAGGAAAATAAAACGAGGCAAGAGCCTGGCAATTCGGTGCAGACAAGATTGAGGTTATTATAGTCAGGGGTAACAATGTAGTCTGGAGGAAAGAAGGACATTTTGTTATGGGCCAACATATGTCATTAACATTTGAGGAATTAACTTTAAAAATTAAATTAAAGAAAGGGGAAAAGGAAGAACATAGATTCAGGAATCAGGTTCCAGAAAAATAGGAGGTGTAGTCATTATCTTTCAGTGAACACTCTAATATAAATGTGGCATGTCTATCACGTAGAATAGCATGTGTTTTGCTCTTTTTCTACATGTAGAAAATTATGCGTGCTCTGGATGTAAAAAGTATTGCAACTGGTAAACCAGCACATATTTACTGAATAGATCTTGAGTGGGCAACAACACCTTAAGGTTCTTTTGCTTGCAAGGGAAGTGAACATTAAAACTTAGCACTGATTTAAAAACAAAAGAAAACAAAACAATTTATTGATGTATTGAGAAGTGCAGTTTTCCAGGTTTCAAGAAAAAGTTGATCTAGCAGCTAATTGATGATGTATCCAAGAAACAAGTCGAAAGTCATTTTTTTTTTTTTTTTTAATCTCTCTGTTCTGATATCCAAGGTGCTGGCTTCAGCTCAGGACTGGCTCTCTTTGTGGTTGCATCAGAATTTCTTCTACCAGACTAAGCCACTTTATTTCATGTTCATGTCAGGGGGGAAAAGGACTTCTCTTTTCCTTACTCATACTGAATTATTTTAGGTCACTTGTCCATCCCTGAACAGACCACCAAGGCAAGGGGCATAGGATTGGCTTAGGCTAAGTAGGGCCAATGTTTGAAGTGAGGGGATAATATGCATCCTTCTCTAACCACAGCAAAATTCTTCTCTGGAAGAAGAAAGGTGTAGAAGCCAGGCAGGCAATGGGCAATGGAAAAAAGGTGGGTCAGATGAGAACTTGATAAAAGTTTGGAATTTTTCCTAGAGACATACTATTGATAAGTTTTTGTTTGATTCTTATAAACACAAAGTTGTACATGATACTCGACCCATAAAATATATTGATAGTTATCATCTCTTATTTTTATTTTTTACTTTCAAAACGGAAACTCAATAGGCAAGCAGGAAAGCCATTTTAGAATTTATCAAAATGTGAACTCTCAGGGCCTATTTTAAATCCAAACATCACAGTGTACATGTCTATGTGTATAAGTAGTCCAAAGAGAATACAGCTTCTTTATAGTTTAGAAAAAAAAGAGAGAGAGATGGTTACCTCAGAGAACACAGAGTAGAAGGGCACAGGAGGAGAGGCACAGGGCATCTACGCAAATCTGAGGCAAACACACAGCCTTTCTGAGTCCCTGATTCATCTGCTCATTTAAGGTATGAATTTAAGAAAGTTAAACCATTCTCTCTTCCTTGTCAGTTGACACCATATAATCCTTCTCTTAATTGTGCTGAAAGAATGATCTTGCTTTGGGAACTGAAACTTACTGGCAGGCACCTGAGAACCAGAAAAAAGTATGTTGGAGGCCAGAGGGTTCTGAATAATAAGAGACAATTGTTCGTTCTGGTCAGCCTCAGGGTGTGGACATTCAGTACAAGTGATCTTCTCTGCAGTACCACTTTTCTATCCTTGGTAGCTAGATTCTTAGAAAAGACAGTCAGTTACCATGTGGTTAGCCAGACAAACCAACACATTGGTCTTCTTTCAAGATACAGTCTCCGCATACTGGCTTATCTTTTATTTGGAGTGAAAGTTAAGTGGCACAACAAGGCATGGGCTCTACCAGCAGAACAAGCCCCTGGAAGGCAGTCTAGCCACCTGTAAGTTTGGGAGCATGTTCCACAGGGGTCTCCTCTTGGAGTATACACTCAGGCTGCTTGTCAAAATATCTTTTGATATTTCATTTAGGCTTTTCCCTCATAAATACAATTTTCTCCATTGGTTATTTATAGTGGTTAATTTAGGGCCCTTATGGATAGGCACTTGGGTCAGATGGCCTGATGGCTGGCTCCTTAATCATCTTCTACAGCTAGCAGTTTTCAATGCACCTGCCTTGGCTTCCTGCCTTGGCTCTGAAATATATTCCTACTAACGTGAGCATGATACATAGGTGATCTCTCTTTAATAGGAGGGAGAATGTGGTATAATTGAGAAGACCCTGGACCAAGGGTCAAAGGAGGTTGATTTTTTCCCCAAACCTGCTACAAATTAGCTTTGCGGGTGTTAGATCAGTTACGATAATCACTCTCAGCCTCAGTTTCCTTATATGTAAGGTGAGGGATCGGAGGAGTGTTTAAGTCACCCATGAGCTCTAATTTCCATCTTTCCATTTATTTATGCCTCCTCTGGTTATTCATCATGACCCTCCCACTCCCCCAACCCAAGACCATTATTTCCCAAGACCATAAGACCTGTTAAAAAAAGAGAAGGGAAGACTATGAATGCTCCTCATCTCCTTACCTAACTCAGATACTTTGTAAAAATAAATTGCATATTTTTAAAAAGATATATGTTGAGAGCCAAGAGAATGTGTATGTGTGTGTATCTTTTTTCTGATAATTTCCCCCCTCGTGTTGCTTCTACTTATGGATAGAAACTTAAGAGGTAAAAAAAAAAAAAAAAAAAAAAAAAAAAAAAAAAGTTTTCTTTCAGCAAGTATCCATTTTGGCTTTTAGCTTTGCAGCTCTAGAGTTAAGTTCTTTGGCAGCAGAAGCCAAATACTTTGGGTATAGTATTGGGCATGACAATACCAATATGATAGCAATAACTACCTGTCCATCTTAGTTTTTTAGAAAAAGCATTTATATACAAGTGATTTTTAAACACTCTTTTGTTTCTAGAGAGAATTGTGATGTGTCAAGAATTTATCTTCATATGCATTATAATGAATATTCCATAAAGGCAGGAATTATTATCTGTTCTGTTGACTGTTGTGTCCCCAGACCTTGGAACATTTCCTGGCCCATATTCTATAAATATTGCTGAATGAAAGATAAAATTCAGCACAGTTTAGAGAAGAGAGAGGTAAGTGTCCAGTAGGTCACCTATTCTTTTTCTTTTTCTTTTTAGATTTTATTTAGAGAGAGAGAGAGCACAAGCAGGGGGAGCTGCAGGCAGACAGAGGGAGAAGAAGGCTCCCCACTGAGCAAGGAGCCTGATGCAGGACTCAATTCCAGGACCCTGGGATTATGACCCAAGCCGAAGGCAGCTGCTTAACCAACTGAGCCACCCAGGTGTCCCTAGGTCACCTATTCTTGACCCCACAATCCCCTCTTAGCTCAAGAGCAGCCAGGTTGCCTAACTTAACCATCCCTAACCTTTAATCACAGTACACTATGCTCTCCAGTCCCAACATCTGTCTCCTGCCCATCATTCACTTGCTCCCTGATGGGCTTCCATGTGCTTTTCTCACCCTTTGCTGAATGATGTTCTATTTGTTAATGCCAATAGAGCAGAAATTTCCTCCATCACCAGGTGTCTACTTAGCTAAGGTGCCCTTTAATAAGGATTACCAATTTGTGGAAACATTAGGTAGATAGTTGACTATTATAAACCATCAAACTGAAATGGAGTAGAAAAGATATGGAATTGACTGGCAGGGCATAAAGAGAAGTTGGGGGGAATAAGAGTTACTTCTACATTACTTTATGATAACTCTTCCTGGAGACATACAGACTTTGTTTAGAAAAGCATTGGGATCTGGTATAAAGGATTAGGAACTCAATTAGATTATCAAAATTTGAAAGCTCCAACTTCTTCCTACTACATAGGCACTACTGAGATGTGTGATAGTGCAAATACATTTTTTAAATTTATAAAATGATCCAGATTTTTGTTTTTTGTTTTAGCTTTTTGTATTGCTTTTCAGAACCATAATGGATTCTACTAAAGATATTTAAAGATGCTTTAACTGCAAATTTTCATCCTAAATTAAATTTCAGTCTTCTAAGTATGAACATAGTTTATAATAACCTGCATCTACACCACATGCATTTTTTTCAACACCTGCTCATGTGCCAGTCTTTATAGTGTTTGCCTCTCTATGTCTTGTCTGCCACAATAATACTGATGAAATGCATTTGTCTTTACAGGCAAGAAGAGGAACAGAAGTCCATGGTCCATCCTTGGATCTGAAATGTCAGAAAAGCTTCCCAGTCCCAGGAGGTTGGGGGGTTGCAAAATGCAGTGCTCCTATATGATTTTTATCCTTTCAGAGTCCTTCACAGGCAGCAGCAGGTCCAGGACTTGAGGTCAGCTCTACAGGCTTCAGCTCCCATGAACTCTGACCCAACTCATTTTTGCTGCCCACCATACTCGACTTTGTTGATGGGTCTTGGAGGCAGTGTGGTTCATCAGAAGAGGTTCTGGTACAGTCCCACATCTATTGTTTCTCTTACTAACGTCCTAGGCTTCCTTTAAGAATAGAGTCTTCCTCTGAATCCTAACCAAGAACTGAATTCTTTAGAATGTCACCCTGTTCTATCCATCACTCCTTCCTTAGAGTCGGTTTATAGCTATACCTTTAATCACAGTACACTATGCTCTCCAGTCCCAACATCTGTCTCCTGCCCATCATTCAGTATAGCTATGAGCATGGGCCCTGGAGCAAAGTCAACAGGATTGGGCCATGTTCAGCTCTTTCCTCCTGTGGGAACTTGGTAAGTAACTCAAGGTCTCTGTCTTAGTTTCATTTGTAAAATAGTATAATCACAGTCCCTCCTTCAAAAGTTTGTTGTGAGGGCTAAATGAAAATATCCACATGCGTGCAGTCTATAAATACTAGTAATAAAACATTTCAAGAAAAGAGAGCCACTTTGTCCAATGCTTGCAGTGGAAATCAGACCTCTATGAGCCTTGAAGATTATAAGCTAGTTGTGGGATAATAAATGATGTATTATATATTAGAGATAAAAGTACCCAAAATGTATCCTCCAATTACCATTTACTGAGATCACAATCAAAATTCTGACAAATAGAATCTCTCTATAAGTACATGGGAGAGCTATTCTTTTTAAATGACATATAAAAAATAAATTTAAATAATTAAAATCTCTTGAGCACAATTTATTTATTTATTTATTTAAAAGATTTTATTTATTTATTTGACAGAGATACAGACAGCTAGCGAGAGAGGGAACACAAGCAGGGGGAGTGGGAGAGGAAGAAGCAGGCTCATAACGGAGGAGCCTGATGTGGGGCTCGATCCCAGAATGCTTAACCGCTGTGCCACCCACGTGGCCCTCTTGAGCACAATTTAAACCTTTGAGGGTTTAGCAGTCAGTATATGGTGTCCAAGTTACTTTGGGGTCATTATTATGAACATTTCATGAAGCACCTGTTTTTACATATGACATATGCTCAATAAGTATTTGCTGGTAGAATGGCTAAGATATGAATGGACATCAATAATATTGCATTACTGTAGATGAATAAAGTGCTAGTAAAGAGAATGTCAGTTATTTCACTGCCCAGAATATCACCATGAAAAGATTTCTGATCCCAAAGAATACCTTTTCTTTAGAGATGGTGGAATGATTACTTGGTAATCTAAAGCTAAGACATTGGTAGAGCAAAGATATGAGCCCTCATGTGCTGCAAAGTAGGACTGTCAGATAAAATACAGATACCCAATTCAATTTTAATTTCAGATGAACAATGAATATTTTAAGACAAGTATGTATCAAACATTGAGTATTTCCAGGTTAAGTATGTTCTAAATATTGACAAATTTATCAAATGGGGCACAATTATCTTAAAATGTTATTCACTGCTTACTTAAAATTCAAACTTAACTGAGCATCCTGTATTTTTATTTATTAAATCTGGTAACCCACTCTAAAGCCTAATTGCTAACCCAAACACTATTTCTGTGTGGCCTCCCTCTGTGACCCGATATGGTCTGGGATGTTTTTGGACACACTGGGCTGCTAATTCTCTAAGATTTTGTGCCTCTTTCTGCTTCCCATAACTGGGAAAACCCAAATCTCTGCCCCATTTGCCTCCTGTCTCATTCTTCTTCACCTCGTGTTTTTATGTGCTTGACAATCTTTGACCCTTCTCCCAAATTCTAGTCTTGCAAGTTTACTTGTCATCAAGATGACTCACAGTCACCTCAAACTCATCTCATTTGTAAACTAAACTCTTCTTTCCTACAATTCTTGTTCCTCCTCTGAATTCCCTATCTTTAAAATGCAATAACCAATTTCCCAACAATCAGACTTGCCAAATCACAAAATAACTGCACTCTCCTCCCCCCTCCTCACTGCAGCCACATCCAATCAATGCCTTGGTCCTGTTGCTCCTTTTTTTTAAACATTTTCCCAGCCTATCCTTTACACTGCCAAGGACTCAAGCCTAAAGAAGTCTCATATCACCTCATTTTCTGAACAATGTGATTGTTTCCTGATCGTTCCATCTCTTCCTCCTCCAGGCAATTCTGCCAAGCACATGCCCAGGTTAATGTCTCTAAAATACAAGATCTTCTGACAAGAGAAAGACAAATAGCCTGACATAAAATGAACAATGTTTATGCACAAGAAATTGGCAGTAGAGAAATTATAAATGACTGAGAAACATATGAAAAGATGCTCAAATTCACTAATGGTTTGGGGAAATGCAAATTAAACTTATAATGAGACATCACCTTATGACTAGGAAAAAAATGAAAAGAACAAAAACAGCTAATGCTGAGAAGGATGAAGGAAAAACTTTTCTTTCATATACAGCATGTAGAAATGTCAATGGGTAGTTTTTGAAAGCAATCTAGCATAATCCATAAAAATTGAAAATGCACAGATGTTTTGACCCAGCAATACCACTCATAGGAATCTATCTAATAAAATGAAATCCACTAGTACTTAAACGCATATGCACAAGGTTATTTGCTGTAGACAGCTTTGAAACAGAAAAACAATCCAAGAAACAAAAAATCCTTAAGGGAAAAAGGGATACCAAGAAATAAGAAATGGTTGAATAATTTAAGGTCTATCCACACCATAGACTATTACACAGATATTAGAATAAATTAGCACATTAGCAGTGTAAGAGTTGATTAACTGAGTGATTTCTATGAGTGAAAAAAAAGATGCAAAAACATGTACATATAATCCCATTTTTATTTTTATTTTTTTAAAAGATTTTTATTTATTTATTTGACAGAGAGAAAGAACACAAGCAGGGGGAGCAGCAGGCAGAGGGAGAGGGAGAAGCAGGCTTTCCACTGAGCAGGGAGCCTGATATGGGACTCGATCCCAGAACCCTGGGTTCATGACCTGAGCCAAAGGCAGGCACTTAACGACTGAGCCACCCAGGCAGACCCCAATCCCATTTTTAATAGTGATCCAACCCATTTATGTATTTGTATCTATATAATGTACACATGCACACACACGCACACACACACATTCCTATGTTCATATGAACATGGAAGGGTACACCTCATAAAGTTGTTCACATGAGTTACCTTGGGAGGAGAATAATGGAGTCTGATGTGAACTGGCAGGGGCAGATGTAAAACATTAGTTCTATATCTCCTTCCACAATTTTTAATGGTACTCCACTGCCAATAAAATAATACATATTTAGCCTCCACTAGCTGACCTCAGTCTATTTTCCTGGCCTTCTACAGTAGTATTTCTTACAAGGTCTTTCTATCTCAACCAAACTGATCTTTTTGCTGATCTCTTTCTTGATTCATCATAGGTTCTCTCCCATCCCTGACCTGTACTTAACCCCCCCCACTCACCCAGATAACTGACCCCCTTTCTTTTCAACTATTCCTTTAAGGAACCCCTCAAATTTTATTTACTTTATGAAAAGCTTCCTATTCACTCTGACCTTCTCTTTGGTATTCTTCTGTGATAGTGATACTTCAGTTTTCAGTGACCACTCCTTCAGTATCTCCCTGATCATCCCACCAGCTCGCCTGTGCAGAGAGCATTCCACTGACCACTGCGCCTAATGGACCTGCTCCAGGACACACCAGCAAGATGTAGCCAGCATCTCTACTAACTCTTCTCATCTGCTCTTCTAACTCATATTTAAGTCCAGCTTTCTGAGCCCAAAAGCTGTGTTCTTTTTATTAAACCATGCTTGCTACATTTTCTTCTTTTCTATGTGAAGGAATGTCATCTACTGCCCCATTTTTCAGAGAGAGACTGGTATTACCCTACCCCAGGACCTTGCTTTCTGAGTCTGATTTTCTGGGCTCCTGGCCTTACCTTTTTTCAGCAGTGTAGAGGAGGCAGTGTTCTATAATTCCCATGAATTCTTATCTCAACAGGGGTTAGATATATGTCATTGCCATTAGTGAAGACCTGCCCCTGCTAGGCACCGTGCTCAGCATATTATATATAATAATTGTACAAGCAGTGTTTCATTATTAGCCCTTTACAGATTACATAGAATTGTTAGGTAAATTGTTCTGTGTCTGGCAGGTTAGGGGCAAAGCCAGGACACTCAGTTTCCAAAATCTGTGTTCCCTTCCATAAGCAGATCTAGCTTTAGCTTCAGAGTTAGGACTCAGAAGAGGGTACAAGAACCAGCTGGTATGGAAGGAAGAGCCACAGCAAAGCAGAATGAGCATAGGACTCTTGACAAATACAGTCACAGCTGGCAGGAGTCCACACAAGGGCAAAATGGGAGCTAAGAGCCTCAAAATCATTATGGGAGGTCTTCCTTTTGCCCTACATGTAATATACTCTGGAAAACTGGCTCAAAACCTGCTTGAAAATCCTTATATGCATTTGCCTTATACATATTTACCTCTTATCACTAACCTCCCTTTATGCTTATATCTTGACACAATTAAATTTCTTTCTGGATACTATCTATCCAGTTGCCTCCCAAGTCTAGGTGCTGCCCCAAGACTGAGAGTAAACTCATCCTGGGGACTATATATTCACACCTATCAGGTGCTTCAGATGTGTGCAAGACAGTCTACTCATCAATCAGGCAAATGAGTGAAAAACAATGCCCTCAACCAGAAGGGATACATCCCAACCTGTTTGGAGGGCACCCCTGATTTTAACTCCCCTGGAAATTTCAGAGAGGAAAACTCACAGCTGTTAGGCCCAGGCTTCCTTTCACTTTCCTGGTAGCTACAGTATCTATGAGCTGTGGTATTCACACATGCCCAGCATGCTGCCAGCAGGGATCAAAGACAGAGTCAGAAGAGGCAGAAATAGCAAAAATCCAATTCCAGCGCCTTTACGGGTTGCAGTCATTTAGCATTTCATCTCCATGAATTTCCCAGGGTGCATTCCACAGTTGTGTGTATTTAAGTTTTGACCCTTAGCTACCCATTGTCCCATTTCCTTTCTGAGTATCCAGAAAGTCACACTATTAGTGAGAGGGGATACACATGGGGTAATAAGAAGAAAATCAACTCAGTAACCTGACCAAATTGTTTTAAATAATTTCTGACTCAGAATGACCATATCTCTGCCCTTTTGCTGCCCACCCCACAGCACCCTCCACCCCTCTGGCAATTTCTGCTTCCATTCTGGCCTGATGGGGTCAAAATATCATAAAATCATCCATTCTAACATGAGTCTTATCTGATTTTTTTTTTTTAATATCAAAGAAGTCACTGTGCACTCAGAAACATTGTATATCAAGAGACTGGGTTCTCTGGTTCTCATTTGAACTTTCTGAGGTTCCTGCAACACTAACTTAAGTTCAGTCAGTTTGATGTTATGACTTTGAGTTTGGTGTTTAAGGTGCTATGAAATAAACATCAATACAATGCTGGCTCTTGTTTCATTTGAACTATTTAGCCCTCTAGGGCAGACTCGGGCAAATCTAGAAATTTGAGTTTCACCGATTACTGAACTTTAAAGGAGGACTGAAGTTATGGATTAAGGGAGTCTGGCTTTCAAAAACTGCTTCTAACTTAAAGTAAACAGCTCAGGCTCCTCATCAGCTTTTCCTGAGCCATCTCTGTTTAAAAGTTGGCCCCACTGGAAGTCAGTCTACAGCTTGTCTCTATTCTTCCAGAATTACAGGTTGCCATGGTTACAGTGGCTTCTGGAAATGAACTTCATAATTGCTGCATATTGCATATAAACAGCTGGATTCCCTCTTTCAATTTCACTCTGAAACAATGAAGGCCCAAGAAAATGTCCTTGTATTTGAATCATTGACATGCTAAAGATCATTATACCAGTAGTGAAGCATCATGGCATAGGGAAACTTGAAGAAATGATGAAGTCAAATTCCCCAGGCTCTATATATGTAGATGAATGGAAAATGCATATGTGTGATTCCACATACATAGAATAAGAATCCTTGAAAACCTGAAAGAGCCCCTCCTTTCAAAGATCCATTAATCCAACTCCTGTTTTACAGGGTGTGAAACAGAAACCCAGAGACTGAGCATTTTCTGTGTGCACTCTCACAGCAAGAGAGGTATAGAATGGGATTTACAGAACAGCCTGGTGCTGTGGATGTGGCTCCAGTCACATTCAGAGCTTGGGCTTGAGTTCCAGCTCTGCTACCAATCAACTGTGTGGTCTCCGAGTGTCATTTATTCCGGCACTCAGTCTATGTCTGTGTTGTAAGAGAGTTGGTTATAAAGTTTTCAAGGCATGTACCTGCTAATGTGGTCCCTCTATCAATAGTAGTTGCTGAGAAGCCAAGGTCTACCCTAAATATCTGCTGTACTGGCCCTCCATGGGCTTCTAAGATGCCCACATTGTATTCCCCTTTGGAGAGATACACTGATAATGATTTTAAAAATAAAATCACTATGAGGAAGGTGAGGTGTTACTGGTTGTTAATATCTTAGCAAAGATCAGCTGATGAAGTTAGTTAATCACATAGTACAGTGTTGAGAACATGAGGCTCAGATGATAATGAGGAAGGGGGTCTTTTTGGAGAGAAAGGTTGGTTGAAAAAGACAAGTTCCTAGAGGTTTGTGGGGAACCTAGGTCAACAGAGAGTTCACCTGGTTGATAGACAGGAATAAAGAGGATGCAGAGGGGTTTCAATAAGGAGATGAGGAGACCTATTTCATAAAAGGAGGGTATTTTTCTGTGTCTTACTATCCACTCATGTAGTTGTCTCTCTCTGTGAGAAGTCTTAAAATGTTCCCAAGGAAAGTTACATAGAGAATAATAATGCTGCTAAAGTAATAATAATTTTTTTTTCTTAATAAAGAACTATTTCTCTGTCCTACCTTGAGACTGCACAGGTAACATCCTGGTTCTCAATGTCAAATCTCAGCGGCCAGCCTTGTTACTTTCCAGGGCTGTGCAACCTGCCCTCTCCCTATCCCCGATTATGGTCTGATCTACCACAAGATGACCTTACCATAGGTAACAGCCAATAATGAGGAGAAGATTTCATCCTCCTCCTTGGAACTGGACTTTCTTTTCAGGCCAGAACTGGCTATAGTTTTCCAGGAGTCTTGAAAGGACAAATTTGCAATGCTAGGCAAGGACGCCTCTGGGTGTCTCTGTCCCTTTTATAGAGCCCAAAATGTACTCATTTTAAGAAAACAACAACGAAAAAACACCAACTACTTTAAACCCCCTCTGACTCCCTGGCCCACAACTGGGGCTAAGAAAGACCACTGGGGGGCCCCTCTATCTCTCCTCAGTTGGAAGCAATCCTCCTGGTAATCGGTAACAAATAGGTATAGTCCAATCCACCTTTGATCTCCTTGTAAATCTCAACTGGTTTCTTGTGCATTGAGACCCTTTCTGAATCCTTATTTGCTAGGTTTTGTCCCCTGACTTGTTTTTTCCTCTTCCTCAACTACATGTTTCCTGCTGTCTCATCACTGATAATATCTTTTCATCATGAAACCCTCCCCCCTAACAGAGGCATGCCTTTTCCTGAGGCAAATGTTCCCACATACTTCAAGGTTCAGCATGTTTCATCAATTTCTTGAATCATGCCTCTCCTAAAACACAAGACGTTCTTTGAGGGGAGCATCAGAAAGGATTAGGACTTAATAGCTATCTGTTTATTTTTTAATATTTTGATAAGCCTTGGAATTTTGATACCCAGACTGACTGAATATGAAACACTCATTCATCAATTTTGTTGAGTATCTACTATGTGTTATGATTTTTCATAAACAATACTTTATTTCTTCGAATGTTTCTTTTTTCTAGGAATAAAGATAAATGAAAAATGAAAAACAGAAGATGGAAGATTTTATTAACAGAGGGAGTTTGAATTTCTACTATTACTGTTTGAGACCCCAGGCTTACCAATTCTCTTTATATTTTATTTCTGTTCATGTATGAGAAAAGCCAGAGGAAAGTTTCTGGGTTTGTTGGGAGAAAGGTGGGGGTATTGGAGATGTTAAAGTAAGTTTTTCTGGCCTCTACGTCCAAGGCTATCCTAAGGACCAGGAAGATCTATGGACATAGAGCCTCTGGCTAAAACTGTTTTGCACAGTTTATTTTAGGAAAATAAAACTTGCCTTTGTTCAGAGATAAGTCAGAAGATTCCTGGGTGGGGGTGGAGGTGAGGACTAGCGTTAACAGAAGGAACTTTCCATGGCAGAACTCTGCTTCTTTGTTTTACGTAATCCTTATCCACTCACCCAGGGCTGTCATTCCGGCCTCTGTGCCCTCAAGAGCAAATGCAGCCCGCACAGTGACATTTTAATAATAATACTTTGTACTTATAAGCACCTGTCAGCCAATGATCTCAAAGTACTTCTCCTGTGATTAACTCATTAATCCTCACAAGGATAAGTGACTTTCCCAAGGTCACAGAACAGTGAATGTCAGGGGCAGACATGTGCCTTGAGTTCTCCCGCTCCTGCTCTGAAGACTGTCCACGTGCCTGCCTGCCACAAAGCCGCCTATGACATAATCCAGGCTTACCGAGCCACCATGAGTTTATAATTGCATGTCTGGGTCTTCCATTATACCATTTTGCTAAATTAGTCTAGTAGTCAGACCATCTCTGTTTAGAAATCCATCTGTGGCTGGAAATGCAAATGTTCTTAGGAAGGGGTGGAGATACTGTGATGCACCACCCTGTACAATGTGCCACCTTGTGTCTTGGATTTGGTGGTTAGCGGCACACAGCTCACTCGCCTGAGTAGAGCGAAGCAGCTGGGGAGTAGCACCTGTGACTAGATCTGCCTAGCAAACAGCATTAGAGGTAGGCTGGCGAAGAGTGAGGTTTAGCACTCAAGGTGACTACATCCTCTCTTTCCAATCACAATCAGCATGAGGTACTTAGCCTGGTACAGAAGGGATGTCCACAGATGGTGAGAGTGCAGAAATAAGGGATTTGGACAGCTGTTGATCTTTGAACACTGGGACAGCCCCTGAGAGGAATGTCTTCCTAGGCAGCATAGCCTAGGTCACTGAGCTGGACTTCATAGGCTGGACTTCATTCCTACACGACACCTGGGTTACCAGGCAGGTCCCAGAACAAAGATTCATACATATGAGCTTTGACTCAAGCATATTTGCAAGAACTGGGGGATACCAAATCTGAAAATTCAAGTTCAAACAAACTGAAAACAAGAGCCTTTGAGAAAGGAGGAAACACACTGGGGAGCATCTGGTTCCACCTATGGTTTGATAGGTTATGGTCCTAGTTGCAAGAAGCTTATCTGGAAATACTAGGTACATCTGGGTCATATTAATAGGGAAGGTGATTATTGCATGGAGGATCAGAACATCCTAAGAATTTTCTGAATCACTGGGGACTGGCTCAAGAACCAATGCAGCACAGCTCCCTCAGGTACGGTAAGAGGGAAGACAGACACAGGAGATAGTCACTCTCAGTCCTGGGGATATACAGACTGTATGTCCATGACAAGGTAATTAATACAAAGAACTAAGTGCCCAGTAAGTGTATTTAAAAATAGACTAAACAATTTCAGAAGAAACAAAGCCAACCAGAGTTAGTGCTATTAGAGAAATTCTGTGCAGTGAGTAAAATCTAAACAGGGCCCTCAAGGATAGGTTGGCTGTATCAGAGGGAACATAAAAGAGTGAAAGTAGGGGCACCTGCGTGGTTCAGTTGGCTAAGTGTCTGCCTTCGGCTCAGGTCATGATCTCAAGGTCCTGGGATTGAGCCCCATGTTGCGCTCCTTGCTCAGTGGGGAGCCTGCTTCTCCTTCTCCCCACCCCCAGCTCATACTCTCTTTCACTCTCTCTCTCTCTTTCTCAAATAAATAAATAAATAAATAAATAAATAAATAAGATTTCTTTTAAAAAAGTGAAAGCAGAATTATAAATACAATGTATTAAGCCCCTACTATGTATGAGATACTTTATATTCATTAGCTTCTGAATCCACACAAAAACCAAGTAACAAAAAATTATTATCCCCTCTTAAAGTTGAGGAAGCAGCCTCAGAAAAATATTAAATAATTAAGAAAATTTACAGAGCAAGGTAGTAGCAGAAATAGTATTCAAACTCATGTGTCCAGCGCTGATCTAGTGGTGATTCCCCTATATTGTATCTTTTCTCTCTTACTATGAAATGCTGCATAAAGGCAGATGGGATGCCAGGTGTATGGTAGAAGGTGGGACCCCTTCATGCTACCTAATCAGGGACATATTAAGAGAATAAAGGTAGTAAGTTTGAGGCTATTACAGCACATGGTCCTGAATGCCTAGTCTAGGAATCTGGACTCCATCTAACAACACACATGGGATCATGGATGTGTTTTAAGGAAGGAAGTCACCAGAGTGCTCTGGTAGGAACATTGATCTAGCAGCAGCATGGACTGTGGCTGGGAGGTAGGGAACCCTGTGAGGAGGTTATTGTGATTGTTTAGGTATGGGGTAGCTCTGGTCAGACCCTCAAGCACTGTGGTAAGAGGAGACAGATGTAAGAATAATTTTTTAAAAACACTAAAGAAAACATTGCAATGATCAAAAGTCACCCACTGGGACCAATGGAGGAACAGATTCATGAGGGAGGGCCTCAAGATCATAAAACCCTCAAGATGCCTGACTTGGGCCCCCATGGGAACAAACCAGCCTACACATATGATGATCAGCTTTCCTCTTGAGAATGTCTGACAGCAGGGACCTTATGCCTTACCTTGGTTGTCCTCCTCAGGACCTGATCCCCATCTGTGGTCAGGGACATCTACCTTATCCAACCACAATCTTCCTGGCTTTTATTTAAACATTCTTTTTCTCTAGTTAGAAGTTGGTCGACTGGGGAGCATTAATACCATATTAAGTACTGAATTGTAATCCAGCAGTCAGTGACTTCTTGTAAGGAAGAGGCGGTAAGACTAGATGGCCTCCAGGAATCTGCAGGTGTCTGCAGAGGACAGATTCAGACCACAACTGACTGTGGCACAGCAGGTAGATTTTAGGCGAGGAACTTGAGGCGGTATACAGTTACATGACATTTTATCACAAAGAGGCCTATAGCAATTGTCCTAATTCTATATAGGGTCAACAGTCCCTTGTTGTGGGCTATTAACCTGCTAATTTCTGTCCACTTCCCCTCTGGAGAGAAAACAATGGCAGTATCACATGGGGAGGAAATGGAACTTGCCCACTTCTCTGCTCTGTTTTCTCTGGGTTCTTGCAAGGTGGAAGGAAGGGTGTGTGTATGCTCTGTGTTCAGTTCACCCTCCTCCACACACTCCTTTACCACAAGTTTTAAAAAGGCAATAGTTAATCACGATTTGGCCAGCATGGTGGTGTGGTGTTTCTATACCAGTCAGTGAAGGCTGGAGTGAAGGATCCAGCTTCAGAGATGAGGGCCATGATACAGCTGCAAGTCCCCTGTGTTAGTGGAAGGGGCCCACCTGAGTTCATGGCCCAGGTGGAGTTTGTATTTGTCCCAGCATGGGTCCAGAAAGGACTTGATCTCTGGGTGTTGAAGTCCTGGCTTCAGCAAGCAATGCCAGGCATTAGAACAATGCAGGGAATACCGGCGATGTGTTGTACTATTACTTTGAAAAGCTATTTTCATGGCCAAAAGATGGAACCCAATTTTAATTCTCCTATAACCTCTGTTCCCCCATCCTTTCATAGAGAATTGGCAAGTAGGTGGTGCACTATAAATGTCTCCTTAACTACCTTTTATATTTTTAATGAGAAAGTTCTAGAAATAGTGTTCCCTACAATAAAAACTGCCTAACTTATTATGGAGACAAAAGTTAGGAATTTTCAGCAGTTCTTAGGTCCATGGAAGAGAGATTAAGGAGGCTAGTGAAACTAGGAAGCCCGTATCAGATCACAGGATGCATGGTGACGACCTCTCCCCTCTTCCTTCTAAGACTGCAGCTTCCATTGGGGCTGAGGAGCTGTCACCAAAGTGTGCAATTGCCTCATTACCAGAGAGAGGAGCTGCACCCTGGGAACCTTCCAAGCCCCCTGAGGCACAGAGACCCAGGATAACAGCATGGCAATACACCCCCTGCTGGCTTTTATTGTATGCTAATGTAATGGGGCCATCAGTCTGAAGGCTGTCTGTGCATAGAAACAGAATTTCTTTTTGTCTAGTTGGAAGTCATTTGAGATTCTAGCAAGTAGAAATGAGTGTGTGTTGCAGGAGGTAGGAAAAGAGAAGGACACAAAGTAGAGGGGGAGGATACAGTGGGAGTGGGTAAAATAAAGATTCTGTGAGGGAACATGAGAGAAACTCAGAGAGTGTTCTGCTTTAATCAAAGTATAATAAAATGCAGGGTAATGGACCAGCATATACTTCTCATTGCAGATCACCAAAACAAATCCACAGGGCCAGGGTCACACACCAAGGTCACCCAACTTCTGAAGAATGAGAAATTGAGTACAGACACATCTCCAAAATGTGTTTTTCCCTAGGGAAGAATTGCCATTTATTGTGCTGCTTTCCCTTTTCCAGAAGGCACATATGTCTCTTAATGTAATGAAAAAAGGTTTCCATGCTGACTTTGGAATACCTTCCTTACAAAGAGACTTGATTCCCAGGAGCAACTTTGTAGACAATGATGGTCAAGTATGCAGAAAAAAAGGAAAAAAGAGGGAGAGAAGAGGAGAAGGGAATAAAGCAGGAAGATAGGGATGGAGTGGGGAGGGAAGAAGGAAAGAAAGAAGGGAGAAAGGAAGGAAGGAGGGAAAGAGGGAAGTAGGGAGGGAGGGAAGAAGAATGTTAGGCTAATTGCCACATGCCACATGCTAACTGTGGTGCCACTTTTACTCTTGGCGGTTTTACATAGACTTTTACCTCATCCCCAGATCATCCTTAAGCAGAAGACTACAGAGGGAGTTACATAAACTCATCCATGGGAGAGGTTCCATGTCGCTCTGTTCATCATTTCTTTCTCTCTGGCCCTTTCCAGCTCCCAGACCATGAGGCACACAGCCAGACTCATCTGCTTCCCAGTAGTCGGGTCCTTCATATCCTTCTCCAGCTGAGCATGGGGCCCTTAATTAAAGCAGGAAGCAGAGACTGCATTATCTCTTTCTTTTGTAACTTCATAAGTAGCATGATGAAGGCTTGAGAATACATCAGGTTTTCAGTACACATCTGTGGAGTGATTATTTCCTCTAATACAGATTTTCTCAAAGACAACTCCATGCAATATCTAAGTTTTAGCTCTATCATAAAAAGTGATGCATAAGCTTTGTAATGATTGAAAAGTGTTCAGTGGCATTGCATCCTTTCATGGTAACCCCCCTCTGGTGTCAAATAGCATCAAAGCCATTTGATATCAGAGGAACATAGCTGGGAGACAGGCCCACAATGTTGTAGGTGAGAAGAGCCATCACCCTTCTTTCCTCTTAAAAAATCCAAGTCCATTTATTTCCTGTGAGTTCACATAACCATTTTGCTGTATAATAGGACTCAAGTTCTTTTCAAACACTTACTTGGAGCATCCTCCAAGAGGCAGGGGCCATGGAGACTGAAATGAAACAGTGAGACTGATTGGAAAGAGCTCTGGGATGTAAGTTCTGCTACTAGTTTGTCTGTGTGATAGTAAATAAGTGTCACCCCTTGGTGCCTCAGTTCCTATCTGCAAAACGATGAGGACAAAGTAGGTAAAATCTAATGCTTTCCAGCCTTTACACCCTAGTTTTAATCATCCAGCCCTACCCCAGGAATTGGGTAGAAACTTCAATCCCTGGATACCTCCAGGACTTTACACATTAGCACCCAAGGTTTCTCTGACTCTCTTAAAGCTACCTTGTTTTACAGAAGATTTTAATCGTAATGTCCAACAAGGTCAAAGAGAGTCAGCCTCTGAAAAGATTAATGTTGCCATGGATGGGAGAGAAACCAGAGGGAGATTTCTGCCCAAGCATGAGAATTCTATCTTGTAGGATTTTTTTTTTTTTTCTTCACAGCAAATAAGGTTTATGGATTGCAATGAGGAGTCTGTCGCATTAAAATAAGTCTTTTTACAGTATTTTCCCATTTAAGCCTCACATGGGCAGCATGCTGGATTGGGCCCGGAAAGGCAGACTCACTAGTTTTTCAATTTAGTTTGTTAATAGCCTGCCTTTCATAAAAGCATCAGGCACAATCACACCAATCCCTAAATCAATAGGATGATGCAGCAATGCCTCACAGAAATGATATTTTTGAAATAAATATATACCATTCAGCCGGGCCCGTTTGACATCAAATTTATATACTCAATATGAAAGCACAATTAATGGTCCCGAACTGTATTTTCCTTCACCTATTTCACATTTCAAGAAGCACAGGATTTCTTAAGGAAAAAAAAATAATAATAAAAGAAAGAAAAAGAGCAAAAAAGCATTCCATTCATAAATGGAATGAAGGTATTAAAAGACAATGCTGGCTTGTTGGTGCCTCCCACAACCCATTTATCTTGCCACCAATCTCATTTCTCTCTTCATTTGGGTCTTTGCACAGATGTTACTTCTTTAGAGAAAATTTCCCTGATGCCCCATGTAAAACAGCACCCCATTCTCTCTCTGTCCATTTACCCTGCTCTTCATAGCATTTCATTACATTATATTTGTTTACTGTCACTCCTCCTCCCGACAAATGTAAGCTTCATGGGGCAGGATCTTTGCTATTTTGTTCAGCACTACATCCTCAGTGCCTACAAAAGTATCTGGCTTCTGGTAAATGCCTAACAGAACTTCTTAAAGGATGAATGAATGAATAAAAATAAATTGATGAATGGATAAATACCTCAATTTCCCTCCCAGGTGTATTGATCATGAAACTGATCACATTCAAACAGTAAAACAACCATAGAGGATACACATGTTTCCACTTACTAAACCAATCAATCAGTAACAATGTTTAGTTTTGATGGGATTTCCCTCTGGGGTGTCTGCAGTGTGTGTATACCTGTTGGGGGAGTATTCCGTATTGTTATAAATAATGTAAAGTAATGATAAAACTATGCCGATTGTGGAATATCGTCAATATTACCACATTTACCTCTATCTTTCCTCTGTGTCCCTACATGCTAGGGAAAATTCTATCTCCACTTTCACAGGTTTTCCATTTTTCTATCCCTCTAACTAACACTTTTATCCATTTATGCTAGTTTACCTGGTAGCAAAATTGAAGGTAAAGGAATTTTATGAAATATTGCTATCGGTTATTAGGGGGAAAATCTTTTATGGTCTTTGAACATTCGAATTAAGGACAGAAATCACATTTTAATTACTCTTTGTTGCTGAGTTGTATTTCATTGAATCCAACACATGCTAAGACTGAACTCCATGGGATCACAGATTATACTTGTGTTTTGTTTGATGACCTCTGTAAGAGACTTATTAAGGAGCCATCTCCAACTATACCTCAAGTAGAACTATCTTCCCACACTAGTACCAAGAGTACATTTTTTTTTTTTACCATGAGTGCATAGATCTATTGTACTTGTATTCTGAAGAAGTTTGAGTTCATCCAACAAAAAGCCATCATTGTTGGACTGCAAAAACTGGAGAAATTACAAAGAATTTCAGACTACAGTTATGACAGAACTCCAAATTTGGGGGGGTAACAAATATGGCATGGGAATAAATGTTTCAGGCAAGAACTAGCCTTAAGAGATTTCAGTAAATTGAAGAAGTCAAAATATTCCCTTAGCAATATTTGAACTGGTTATTAGACATTTTGTCCTAACTCCTACAGACATCCATTTTCTGAAGAAATCAGTCACTTTGAGGCAGGGAGAAGAAATCAGTGTCAAGACTGATCAGATGCATGGAGAACTTCACTGGCAAAAGCACAGACCCTGGGGACTGAGCTCTGCTCTGTCCTGGGACTAAAGACAGCTTTTAAACTTCTGGTTCAGGCTCTTTCGTTTAAAAAAAAAAAAAAAAAAAAGAACAAGAAGAAAGAAAGAAAAGAGAAGAAAAGAAAGAAAGAAAGTAAAAAGAAAAGAAAAAAAAAAGATTGAGGTATCTGAAGGAGCCTACCTTTCCCATGTGCCTTTTCCATGTACCACTGAGAAGTTACTGTGCTCGTAACTAAAAGGAAAGGACTGTTAATCATGTTTAGAGCATGCCACTGAAACAATAGCAGAATAAACAGCTATGGAGGAAGAAAATTGATGGCATCCAAGGGAGAATTTAAAGGGCTAATATCTACCTACTTTGTTGTAGGATATTCTAACAAATTATGGGGCAAAAAAAAAAAAAAAAAAGTACATATGATGGTTTCTTCCTTCTAGGAGAGATAAACTATATGTAAACAAGTGCTGCATAAATCAATGTGGAATATTCACAACCAGGAATAGGGGAAGTCTGTGTTGTTTGGTCAAGCAGGCTAAAGAAAGGGGTGAATTTGAGCTGGACTGAAATGTGTCACTACCACGGGTATTAATGAGTGGAATAAGGCTGATTGCCCTAAAGATAGACACTGGGTTCACTGTGCAACACCAGTCTAGTTCATTAATAGTTGGTAGTCACTCTTACTGTGCATATACTCTGTGCTAGGCACTGTAATAAGCAACTATCTCATTTAGTCATCACAACTTCTCCATAGAGGTGGTAAATATCATTATTACTGCTTTCTTATAGATGAGGAAACTGAGGCACAAAAAGGGTAATAACTTGTCTGTGGTCTCACAGATGATGGAGCCAAGGCTCAAACCATAGTCTATCTGATGCTGAAAACATCAGACTCCAGTCTTTATTGATAATAAAAGCTAAGTTTAACTGAGTATTTGTCATGATTTGGGTTATTGTTTTGAGCACTGTGAAAATACAACTCATTTAACACCACACTGTCAGGCAAGTGCAATTATTTCCTATTTTGCATGTAAAGAAACAGAAGCAAAGAGAGAGATAAGTTGTGAAAGATCATACTGCTAGGAGGTTACAGAGCTGGGATTACAACCCTGGTAGCTTGTGTGAGGAGCCAAGTTCATAAGCTTTATACCTAATGCCTCTCTAGTTTTACATTATGCAAAATGTTCTCCACACATCTACCGCCCATTCTACCCTATAGTGTAGTTTCAAGGTGTGGAGATGATAGTGATGTTTAAACCCTAATTAGTTATTTTCATTTAGGACCAGAATTGGCTCTCTTGACAATGGGAGAGCATATAGAGAATGATCAGAGAGTCATCAAAGGTCCCCTTGGCTCAAGAACTGCTTTATGGACTCCAGTCAAGGTTTTGAATCTCCAGTCTTTGAATTCAAATCTTACAGGTCATAATTAATGTTGGTGGTGAACAGAGAGAACTTTATCAGAGATAAAACACCTGGCTGTGGTTAGCTGGAATGACTTTCCTGAAAGAATGGACCAGGAGATTGATCAGTTAGGACGGAGAGAGGAGAATAAAGAGACACAAAAGGGAAAATATGAAGTGGGCAGTTAGGCATTTAGTAGGCAATGACCTGGGCCCTGGGCTCTGAGGAGAAAAAAAGGAATCTACTAAAAGAAAAGAGAGACTCTCTGAGGGGAGAGTACATGGAGAAAAAATTCCTCCTTGGCCTCCGCATCATTTCCCTTGGTCTGAACTTTGTCTCAGGAACCATGGCCTAGACCCATAGAGCAATATGGCAGTATCAGCCCTGATGCAGGCACATCCCTGTATTTGCAGCAAGTAAGGACACACAGAGAAGTCTCCATTATGTAAAGATGAGATCTGAAAAAGTTAATGATATTGGCCAGTATTAATTACTTCAATTTTAGTGTGAAGGCAAATTGTTCCCTTCCCTCTGTGTGTGTGGGGTTTATCTGTTGTAACCACCTCCCCTTCACATGCCCTGCCCACTTAGGGAATTGGGCTTTAAGGCTAAATTTTGTCAATTTTGAGTCATGTGTTTAGGCCAATACACTTCACCTCCTGGGCCGTTTTATCTTTACATATGTGCTATTTTTATAGCTTCTATTTGTTAAACATGTAAATTATGAGTGCCAAATACACAAAATGCTTTCCTTACTTTGGCTCTGGTTAACATGCTGACCAACAAATGAGGCAAATATTCTTAATCCCAATTAATGGGCAGGAAAAGGGACATTTGGAAACTCTATAACTTACTCATGATTAGAGAGCTTATGGGAGTCAAGCCAGAATTTGAACTCAGTTCTGTTTGATTTCAGAACTGATACATCAGCATGTTGCCTTCCTGTTTTCTTATATTGTGTCTAATCTCTTGTTGCAGAGTGAAAAAAAAACTAAAGGAAAGAAGGAAAGAAAAGAGGGAAGGAGGGAGGGAGGAAGGGAAGGAAGGAAGGAGGGAGAGAAAGTAGGAAGGAAGGAAGGAAGGAAGGAAGGAAGGAAGGAAGGAAGGAAGGAAAGAAGGAAGGAAGGAAGGAAGGAAGGAAGTGGGGGAGGAAGGGGGACTTTGTTTCTTTTCAAAGGTTTATTTCGTGCATCATTATGCTGGGGTCCCCAGGCTTTGACACAGACAGAGGTAAGAGAAGGTCCTTGGCATCTACCTATTAAGCAGATGAGAACAATTTCTAGTCCATGGTCCCCATATGCCTGACTTTTCTCAAGACATGAAACTTTGATTGAGCCTCTAATTTTATTTGCTTCTAATTCAAGTGTGACTGCTTTCTGTACTGCAGACATGAGTGTGGGATGGTGGAATGGGGGTGGGGAGGAATATAATTTAGTTTAAATTGCATTTTTGAGCAACACAGACACTTGGGTATCATTCTTTATATACTAGAATATGCCAGTCAGCATATTCATCTGGGCATACTTAAACCTAAAATCCCCCAACTCCTGAGGCTGTACTTGTAGTAAATAGCATTAAAATTTGGATGGTGGATGCAAATCTGAGATTTGTGAGGCATGGGTGTTTACTGGAAGACAAGAGAGACCACAGATCAACCCAACATGAATGGCATGTCCTCTGACCAGTGATGCCCGTGAGTCAGGGAAAACAGTCAAGAGGTCAGCTCATCTACTGACCACACAGGTCCACCTGCCAACACATTGCAGCCGACTCTGTTACCTGGAAATGGGTGAGATTCTATAACAAAAAGGAGATGTAACGTGATGCTGGCTTTAATTCTGAAGAGGAATTCAAAAAGCATGAATTAAAGTTGGCCATCATTTAATCATATAAGACGTAAGTGTCAAGTCCATTTAGTGGACAGGATGCTGTACATTCTGAAGCATAGTTAATTTTCAGCTGGATTTCTTTCCTTTGTGGATATAGTATCTACCACTCACACAGGTCTTGACTCAAAATTAGTACCTGAAATATCTAAACTAGGTTTCTTATCTCTTTGCCCAATCCAGCCACATTATGGAAGAAAGGAAGGTAAGAGGAATCTTCTCAATGACTATGGTTCTCTAATCATTGTTTCCAAGTCATTTATTCCAAACAGCAGTCACCTTAAAGCTGAGGTTTAGTGCAGTCAGTCACCTTAAAGATTAGGGTTCTCATCTATAAACACCTAGTACACAGGCAACAGATGCTCAAAGCTTCCAGAATTTGAACATCATGCTTCCATTGGCCCGTATTGGTTTTCTGTAGGCTACCAATATGATTTGTGTGAGTTCATATCAGTATGGAAAAGTTAATCCATAAACTGTCCAGCATTGATTTCTCAGGTTATCTGCTGCTTCTCTCACCAAGACTAAGACCTTGTCAAAGTCTCTCAACTTCGCCACGTTGGACACTCTCACTGGTCCTCATCGTTCAATGATTCCTACAAATATCTGTATAGTACTTTATACTCCTCAAATGACTTCCACACATAGTATCTGACCTCATCTAAACAATAACCTCCTCTCCCTCCAAATCATTACTTTTTCTCACTTTAGACTTGAAGAAACAGATCCATGAAGTGGTGCAAACAGGAAAAAAACAGCAGAGCTACAGTTTAAACCTAGGTTTCATGGCAGTGGGCTCTGGGTTCTGTTCTCCCTTACCCCTGCCTGTGGCCTATGGATTTAAGTCTGAACATCCAGAACTTCCTTCACCTACATCACTCCTCACTGTGCCACCACTTACAGAATTCATCATATAGGCCACTGTAGTCCGATAAGTCTTCCCTTTGAGGGCTCTGTTTAAAGTCAAGTACATTTTTGTTGTTGTTTTTTACTTCTCAGTGGAGAAGCCTTTCTACTAACTCACAGAACCAATAAACAATAAGCTCATTCACACCACAGTGTAATTGGTAATATCTAAAATGCATATGACCTCTCAGAATATTTGAATTTTGAGATAAAATTAATTAGAGAGTCCAAGAAATTAATTCCCAATAGTGGAATTTTAGACATTACAATATCTGGATTTGGGCTCTCTGAATCTATGCATACCAAGCCTTTTCAAGAACTTCGATCTACCAACCTCTTCTTTAGATCTGCTTTGCCTTAAGGTCATTGCAGCTAAAACTGGGGCTGGGAAACCAACCACACGATTTGGTAGAATGTGGAAGAAAAAGAATGATTTGTAAAAGCATCTTTGAGTTAAAAAGTTTTCTTGCACTACTTATTACAAGGCCTAAAATTCCATAGTCATTTGTTCTTTTAGGTTACACGTTTCTTTCCCCATATATCTCTTTTAAAGTGGAAAGAGGTCTGAGAGCAAAACTTCATGAAGCTACTCCCAATGGCTAATACTTCATGATAAATGAGATAATCAGATAATTTCCACCATCACAAGAAAAGCCATAGCACATGCCTGACAAATGATAAGTACTTAATGACTGTAACTATTGTCATTTTATTATCATGATAATGGGGGCCAAGTATCACATCTGCATTTTGGGCCACTATTAATGTAAAGACATTGACGTGTGTTTCCTTAATTTTTCTTTTATTTTTGTGCAATCAAGGACAAAATATTTAATAACTCTGAGCCTCAATTGCCCCATTTTAAAATGATATTAATAATTTCTACCTCATTGGTAATTATAAAGATTAAGTAAAATACAAATTCAGTGTATGTAATGAAATATATATTGATCTGAAAGGTCAAGGCATTCATTAAAAGTAAAGGCATCCTCTATGGGCCCAACTGTTTGTACATCCAAGTGCCAGGAATACCACAAACCCAGCTTCCCTGGCCAGTGTTGCTCCCTGAGCGTCCTGTTCTGAGCCCAAGAGCTCACAGTAAGAGCACCATGTCCATCAGCCTGGCCTGGAAGGAGACAGTCACCAGACTATACCTCGAGTTCTTTCAGGGACAGCTAACTTGTAGGGGTCTAGGTCTCTGTTGGTTGAGATTCCATAAATACAACGCTTTGGAAAGAGCTGTGGGAAGGTGTCTGAGGGCTCTCTATAGGTTGAAGTGACTGAGATCTTGGAGTTTTACAGGATTTTACAGGATTTATACATCCTGCCTCATATTCATAGAATTGCTCGGAGTGCTTCTGTCTCCAGGTTAGTGGGTCAAAGACAATATGTGCTATAGCTTGTATTTGTCTACATCTTGTGCAAGTAGCTGTCACTGCCAAACTCATCTATGTGAGTCTGATGGATAGATCTATGACTGGATCCCGGGTAACTTCACCTGGAGTCCCTGGGTGAACCCTCCACAAACATGCAAACTCTACCAGGGAGAGGGTCCTTCAGAATCTCTACCTTCCTCATGATTTTTTCTTCATATAAAAGTCACTAATGTTTTTTAATAATTTTTTATTATGCTATGTTAGTCACCATACAGTATATCCTTAGTTTTTGACGTAGTGTTCCATGATTCATTGTTTGCGTATAACACCCAGTGCACCATGCAATATGTGCCCTCCTTAATACCCATCGCCGGCCTATCCCAGTTCCCCACGCCCCTCCCCTCTGAAGCCCTCAGTTTGTTTCCCAGAGTCCATAGTCTCTCATGTCACTAATTTAATGATTACTTGCACTGACTCAAAAAATCCTTTTTTGTTGTTATCGATCTTTTATATTTTTCAATAAAAATGTATATATTTAAAATATAAACATGATGATTTGACACACTTATAGTGAAATAATGACTACTGTCAAGATACTTAACATATTCATCTCTTCTCATAATTACCATTTTTTTGTGTATGTGGTGACAATACCTGAAACCTACTCTCTTAGCAAATTCCAGTATTTAATATAGTATTTTTAACTGTTGTCAGCATGCTGTACATTGGATCTCTAGACTTATTTGTCCTGTAAAACTGCAACTTTGTACCCCTTTCCCAGCATTTCCCCAGTGAAAAAAAAACTTGGTTCCAGTGAAAATCTATTCTACTTGGGAATGGAAAACAGTTCCCCACTTAGACTATTTCTGAAGCTTACAAGTACACCAGCAAGGGGGAGGGTATCTAGTGGTAATGTGGGAAGAATTTACTTCCCTCTTCAGAATGTGCTTCAGATGACTAGACAGATGTAAGGAACCCTGGTACCTCTTGTCCCAGGGACAAAACCCTAGAGGGCAGTGTCTGGGATGTTCTCGCCTTGAATAACACCTTCCCCACCAACAAGACCAGAGGTCTCTGAGACAAACACTTGTGGCTCTGTGTGCTTATGGCCTCTTTCATTTCTCAAGGTTTTAAACTCTCTTGCTCTCACAGGACATTCTTAATCTCCATCCATGTTCTTTATAACTTTTTGCTTTCCTTTTTTTTTTTTTTTTAAAGATTTTATTTATTTATTTAGGGGCGCCTGGGTGGCTTAGTCATTAAGCATCTGCCTTCAGCTCAGGTCATGATCCGGGTCCTGGGACTGAACCCCATATCAGGCTCCCTGCTCAGAGGGAAGCCTGCTTCTCCCTCTCCCACTTCCCCTGTTTGTGTTTCCTCTCTTGCTGTCTCTAGCTCTGTGAAATAAATAAAATGTTAAAAGAAAAAAAAAAAAGATTTTATTTATTTATTTATTTATTTATTTATTTATTTGAGAGAGGGCATGAGTGGGTGGATGGGCAGAGGGAGATGAAGAAGCAAACTGCCCACTCAGCGGGAAGCCTGAAGCGGGGCTCAGTCCCAGGACCCTGAGATCATGACCTGAGCAGAAAGCAAATACTTAACCAACTGAGCTACCCAGGTGCCCCACGTTTTCCTTCTTAAATGGACCTTTCTTCTGGACTTTTTTTTTTTTTTTTTAAGATCTTTTACATTTTGTTAAAAGTAATCTCTATACCCAACGTGGGGCTCGAACTCACAACCCCGAGATCAAGAGTCACAGGCTCTACCAACTGAGCCAGACAGGTGCTCCATGGACTTCTTGATTAGCTTCAGAGAGCATTATAACTCCTGCCTATGTCACATGGGTTTGGGGCCTATACTCTCTGGCTATAGGCCAGGTTCACTGGTCTTTCCCTATATCCAAACTACATCACAACTTCAGCTTGGACTAGTTCTAAGGTGAATACATAACTGTATCTCAAGGTCTCTACCTACCATATTCTTAAATTCCTTTTAAGTTCCCATGGCCTTGCATGGAGATTCTGATTGCCTTTAAAATACACACACTCCTGGAAAAGGTAAATTTTATTAATTACCAAACAAGTACATGTCTATGGAAGTAAAGTTTTTACATCTTTTAAAAAATGTGGTAGGAGTACTGAGGTAGGGTAAAAGAATGAAGATCTCACCTCCAGGCTTCAACTGAAGTTTAAAAAAAAAAAAATGCCTCTGAGCAGGAAATGAAGCCTTAGCTCCTGCAGATGAAATTTGCCACTCTTCCACTGTTGTGAAGAGCTGGCCCTGTGTAACACTTTCTTTCATGAACTACAACTCCCTGTCACAAAATTTTTTGATAGGCATTCACCCCTATTTGGATCTCGGCTATAAATATTTGCCCAGACCCTAAAACTGATGCCCTAACTTTACAATGCACATATTGCATAAATATATGTTGATAAATAAACTTGCAAGCTGGTATATGCACTGCATGTAAACTCTCTTTTTTTAAGCAAAGATTTGAATTTTATAGACTGTAAAATATGGATATTGCTCTATTTATCTTGATGTACCTCTATGAAAAGGTGACTGCTGTGATTGGAAAGTCAAGCCATATAACTAAAATAAGGTACTTTACTTAGAATTTTAAGATATCCTCTGCCCAACATGTATAACCATAACTATCTTGAAAAATTAGTTTATTGCATAAATATTTTCAAGTGCTCTGCCTATAATACGGAAGTAGTTTATAAGCATTGTGAGATGGGAGATGCTGGTCACTGCTATAAACACAGGGCTCAAGGATTCTAGTTGGCCAATGTAGGTCAAGAAGGACAGTAATGAGCCTAAGTGGTATGGAGAAATAATGCCATCAAATATCAACAACGATAACAGACTAGATAAAAGGTTAGAAAAATTATTAAGTACTTACACTAGGAAAACTTATTTTTCAACGTACCAAATTGTGAATGTTTTAGGCTTTGTGGGCCAGGTGTGGAATTTGTTGCATACAGTTCTCCTTTTTTTTTTTTTTTTCTTTTACTTTTTTTGAAACTATACCCTCAAAAAGATAAAAGCTCTTCTTAGGTCATGGGCCACAGTTTTCTTATCCCTGCTCTAGAGCAAAGGTGTTAAGATAATTTTAAACAGCAGAAAACTTTTATTCAAGTCTTATGGTAACTACAGTAGTCAAAATCAGTCCAGGTGGAGTGGCTGGGAGGCTGTTGATGGTCCTGGGACTCTGCCTACTCTACTTTCTCTTCTTCGTCTTAGATAGCGCAGAGGCAACCAAACAGAGCATGAGCGCTCTTGGGGACAACAGCTTAGATACCAGATATCTGTTCCCCAGAGAATTTCCAAAACTTTCAGCGAAGTAACAGACGTGTGCAATTATGAAAAAAAATGCTCAGACCTTATATCAACAAGAAAGGCAGCACCTAACAGGTTGATAGGTGACATCTGCACATTTTGTCTATGGAATTACCATGTTCAGTCTCCCAAGTAAAAATCTCTTTCTTCCTCTCTCACAATGCACCATGTCTTCGATAGAAATGCCTTTACAATTGACTCATTTGCTTTTTGTCCCAATTCTACCAGAAAGAGTATATTTTTCTCTCCTTAAACTCAGAATACCTGTGCAAGTCTCTTAACCAGTTCCCCTGAGGCTCCTTTTAGATTCTCCACTCTTTGCCCTAGCCAGCCTACCCCAGATGTGCTAAGTTGTGTGATTACATTGCTTTGATTTGGTCTCCCCATCCTTCCAATAATCTACACTCAATTCATTTGGTCATTTATCAGATATTTATGATGCCTTGCATTTAATGTGCTAGAAACTGCAGGATCCCAGATATATGTTAGAATCTCCGCCTTCTATGAGAAGAGATAAGACAGTGACAAAATACCTGTGAAAGAAGGTGTAATGCAAAGAGAACCACCTGAGTACTGCAAGCAAAGTTCAGTAAAGTTGCTACAGAAAATTTCTGGCCAGTGGGATTGGGAAAGACTTGAGGAGGCACTGAAGTTTTACTAGTAAGTCACTACAGGAAGATGGAAGTGGCAGGAAATTGTGGTGAAGAGAAAGGCATGAGCAAAGGCATGGAAGTAGGAAAGTACAGACAGTATCCTGGAAATTATGGCCATAAAATTTTAGTACTTGAGTGATGGAACAATCCTGCAGAAGGAGTTAAGCCAAGTTTGTAGAAAGCCCAGGATGCCAGGCCATGTTATTTGAGCTGTATTCAGTAGAAGTTGGAGAACAGCCCATGTATTTGAAATCCATGTACCCTATGATTGGGTGAAGGTATGGTTGGTTTGCACAGCCATGATGTAGTGAAAGGGCTCTGAACTGATAGTTAGGGAACTCATAGATTTGAATTTCTGTGATAGCTTCATCTTTCTAGATTATCAATAAATCAAAGGAAAAGAAACGAAATTATCATTTACATTTCTATTGTAAAATGTGTGTATGGACTGTAGAGTGATGGTGCTATATACAAAGTGACGAAAGTGTTCTAGAAAGTGGCAAGAAGGACTGGGGTGGAATTTCCAAGAACAGATGAGATACAGTGGGGCTGTATTTGGTAAAACTGGAAAATAAGAAAACATGTGTCTATAACCTTTTCAGCCTAATTTTGCAGATTAAAGCTTCTTGCCACCCTCACATTAGATCATGAAATCCTAAGGGAAGGAACCATATTTGCTTTGATTCTTGTTTGTATTCCCAGCACATAACAAAGAGCCTGGCTCGTAACAACCACTCAGTAAATGTTGCTTGAATGAATGATTTCTCCAAATTCTGTCAAAACCTCTGCTCTAGAGGAAAACCTATAAGCAAATATATGCTAACAAATGAATGATTATCCATATGTTAAAAGGCATTTCCCTTATAAGAAATAATTATGGAATAGCCCATTGCCAAATAAGTCCACTTTTAATGGCAACACACATAAAAGAGGAGAAATATTTAGAAGAGCAATAATGGTCTACGCAACTGGGTTCCCAATAGACTATTTCCCACTTTCCTACATCTGGGGCCCCTTGATTCCCATCTAAAAGCCTAGATATTACAAATACAATTGACTTTAACTAAACTTACTCTGTTTACCCTGCCATATGGCAAGAAAAGAACCCCTGAATCAGACCCTGTAGATAACTCCACTTTTTTCCAGATTGTGAAGAAAGACCTGTGCTACCATCCTCCTCTGGGTGTCACCAGGCTCGAAGTCCAGTGTCCCGATTACTTGGTCTCCCTATCTGCAAAAAAACCCCTTAACCTTCATATGGAAATCCTTCCACAGGTAAAACAATTTCACTTTGCTATTTCGGGCTGTATTTATGTTAAATTCCCTTCCTTCAACATTTAGGAGGCTTGACATGTCTTGTATTCATGGTTTCCAACCTGGCTTCTCTGATTAATGCCTACTGCATACAGCTTAGACAAAATAATGTTGCTGGTCAAAATGGCTACGTATCTTCTCAGAATGGGAAGATGTCATAATGGTTCAATTTCAGATACCTAAAATGTCTTTATATAAATATAGTTTCTGCATTGATGTTAAATGGAACGTCATTACTTCCACTTGAACATGGTACCCAGTCTTCACCCTACATTATGAAACATTCCAAGCAGTTCTGAAGAGAACAGCAAGAATATAAGAATTGCAATAAATACAAATACGATTTGCTGATTTAATCCAACTATATCAACCTGCATACAGAGATGGAATTTTGCAACACTATGAACTAATAGAAAGTCTTGTCTAAGTTGCACTTTTCACTTGCTACAAAGATATTAAGGAGGTATACTAACCAACACCTTCAGTTTCTAGTGACAGAAATCCAACTCAAACCAGCACCAGCCAGTTTTGTGAAGAATGTGCTGCCTCACACAACCGGCAAGCACAGTATGGTGTTGTTTAATACAAGCTGACCAAGCAGCTCCAATAGCATCATCAGGGACCCATGGCTCTTTCTCCAGTATTTTTTATAGTGTCTTTCCATACCACAGACAAGATGGTTTTCAGAACATCAAGATCCTAGCTAACAGCACCTTTGTTGCTGTAACAAATTACTGTGAACTTGATGACTTAAAACACCACAAATTTATTATCTTATAGTTCTGGGGGTCACACATCTAATAGGTCCCATGGGGCTAAAACTGAGGTGTAAACAGGGCTCCATTCCTTTCTGAAGATTCTCAGGACTTTCTTCTTTTTCCTGCTTCTAGAGGCTGCCTGCATTCATTGGCTCGCAATTGTATCACTCTGTGTTGTTCTTGTCACATCTTCTCTAACCCTTCTTCCTTCCTCTTTCACTTATAAGAATGCTTATGATTACATTAGACCCACCCATATAATCCCCCATAATCTTCCCATCTCAAGACTTTCAACTTAATTCCACATGCAAAGTCCCTTTTGCCATGTAAAGTAACATATTCACAGGTTCTGGAGATTGGGATATGGATATATTTGGGGGGTCATTATTCTGCCTACCACAACAGGTTTGGGGAAAAAAAAAAAGTCATAGGAAGAACTTTGAGTGATCTGGCTTATGTGATGTGCTAAACTCCAACCAATCTCTGTGCCTAGGAAGACCAAATACTCTGATTGGCTAGCCTGGGTCACACGAGGCCATGGCTGATAGTGAGGGGGCAGGGTTGATATTTTTGTCTTCAAACATGCCACGAGGAATGGTTTCTCTGCAGGAAAAAAAGAGACTTTTTTTATTAGAGTAGGGCAGAGGGATGACCACCAACTTCTGTTGTACCGGACAGGTAGATAAAGGGGCATGTTTGTGTAGTTCCCTACCCTTGTAAGAAGGACACTATGAGTTAAGAACTGGCTATTTAAAAACCCTCTTTTAAAATATAAATATTGAAGTTTGGGCAGTAATGAGTATTCACACTGAATCACACATCTGCGTGGAAGGATTTATTAACATTTTATTCTTTATGCTGGAATTGGCTGAGGGGGGAGAAAGTTAGAGGGCCTCAAAATAAGAGGTCCCAAAAAGACTACAAAAAGAAGGTAAAAACATGAAGAGTACTACTAGTTCCTCACAACCTCATAATGGGCTAGCTCTGACTCTTCTCATGTCATGTCAATGGACCCTTGGTAAATGGACCTGTTTCATTAATTGTGGCCTTTCCTCCCTCATTCATCCACTTCCCTACCCCATCCTTAGAATCTTCCCAACCTGGGAACTAGTCTTAGCTTTTCCTTCAGAATTCCCATTCCTTATGCCTACAAGGTGGCAAGATCTGCTCTGTCCCAGAGGAGAGGCAATTGTTCATGGGTAGAGCTATCCCTCCAAGGGCAGCAGCTCCTCTGCATTTGGGCATTAATTCATAATCAAACATTGATGAATCATGCTTTTTTACTGAAAAGCACAGTCCTTAAGTCAACCACCTAATCTAAGGGAAGAAATTAAACTCTAAACCAACATAAACACATTACAAGTCATTAGTGTAATTAAAAAGGAATGTATAATTAAAACATTTGTGTATTTTAGCTCAAATTCATCTGCGGTCGGAAATTTTAATGAACTGTTCATCAAAGAAGTCTCGGGAGTCTGGGGATAAGTTTAGCATAACAAGAAACTGAATGTTTTCTTCCCTCTGCTTCAGGAGCCCCATTCCCTCTGGTTTCTAAAAGGCAACCTGTCATTGGTTCCACCAAACTAATAATGATTCTAAGTGGTTATGATTGCTTCTGTGTTTTAAACTGATGTTATCTTTTTATCCCTTAAGAATCATGTTTTTCATAATTACTTCTCTTTTGTCCTTTCCTTAAGACAAATGATTTTGTAATTAGCGATGAAGGAAGGAGTCGTCACTCCAAGACATCTGTCAAGTTGTCAGGAAGTATGTCTCCCTGTAGCTATATTTAAACTTTCTGTTTAATAGCCTCTTGCTTTATTTCACAAGAACATCTCTGCGGAATCATGCCTAGGATCCCCTAATGATCAGGTTCTATAAAACACAGAGCAATTAGACTATAAGAAATATCGCTCCCCAGAATGTCCTTCCTATTCATAATGTGCAGCTCTCCCTCCTAACACTTCCTTTCTTGGGCCTCCCCACCCACATGGATGTTCCCCTTCCCACTCTGGTGGGCTCTAGTAGATGAGATGGTGGAATGTGTCAACAATTAAGCTAACATTTTCTCCAACTTCAGCATTCAGTTGTAACAATTCTCTGTCTGTCTCCAAAGGAATGGCAAGCTATTGTAAAAAACAAAATACTTCTCCCTTGGAGGGAGCAAAGCCTTAACAGTGTGCTGTATTTCCCATGCACCCTACAGAGAAATGACATGCTTGCTCACACATTTGCTGTTCTGCTGTAACATCTGCAGTAAGAAAGAACATCCCAGTGACTCCTGTAGCCTTCTTCCTTAGGAACAGAATTCAGACTGGCAGAAACAACCTGCAGAGTGCTGAGAAATATGGACAGTCCCTCTTACCATAGGATTCAAGATTACTTGAATTGCTGATCTACAATACCCATGCCATTCTGTCAATAGCTAACACCCTAAATCTCACAGAAATCTCAAGCTGCTCTAATCACTCACTCTCTTTATTCTTCAATAGCCCATTTAACCCACGACTCTAGTTTTTCATAACAGAAAGTTAGGTATAGGGAGTGGAGAGATTTTCTGAGAGTCACACACAAGTATCATGATGATCCAGAGAGAACAAAACTTAGTGAACTTATAGACTGATTATGACTTTTCACCTGGCCCTAGCAGAGACAGAGACAGGACCAACCCATGTCGAATGAATGAACACATTAAGTTTCTTCCATGTCTTAGGAGAAAATTGAAGTCGGTACATTTTCCCTCTGTTTGGGTACTCTATGAGCTTTTCCCTCTTTCAAAACACCCATACCACTAGCCTGGATCCCGGAGACCTGCCAACCCTTGAATTTACCTGGAAATTATCAGGATAAAGTGGGAAAACTATTGCCCTTATAAATTAGAGGCATCAGAGGGATAAGGGTGTTAAAGCTTTTGCTTTCTCATGGGGACTGGAAGACCTGTCCTGGATCCCTTGTCATTGCATCATGTGGTGGCTGCTTATTCCTCCAGCCTGATTATAGTCATGAGCATAGTGCAAATTGTGGGCAGAGGTATGACGCTCAGTAGCTGAAATGATAAGGAAATAATTAATCAGTGTGTTTACTTTTCTGGTTAGTTTCCCAACCTATTCCTTCATGGAGCTCATGGATCATGGTTATACTGAAGATGAAATAAAATCACAAGATGCCTCTAAGCTTTCAGTTCTCTTTTTCTATTCCAAATGTCACTCCCTTCCTCATGGCTATTTCAATCTTCCTTACATTCTCTTCACTCCTATTTCTTCTTTTTAAAAACTGTTCTTCACATCAATGTCAGACCTAAAATACTAGTTGTAGCACCACCTTGTCTTTCTCCTGTCAAGAGGATGAAAAAGCTGCCCAACACCTATGGGTTAACACATGGCTTCATGTCAACTGCCCTCATCTCATCCATTCTTGTTGCTCATCATTTCTGAGCAGTGGACTTTCTGAGCTCATTAAATTGGGTACCTCCCTTTCCTCCACCCACTTCATCTGACTTCCTATTGGCTCAACTTATTGGCAATACTGCAGAAAGTAGAAATATTGAGAAGGTCCAAAAATATTTTGTAGCAGTCATGTCAGCCCTAGTCTCTCCACCTCTAGATATCCACAAGACAGAAATAAATTTCACCTGTATGACCTGTTAGCTCTCATATTCAAGGACAGGTGATCCCTCTCCTTTATTTGTTCTTTGATTTGTTGATTTATTTGTTTGATGATGCAATGAATGCTCTGTAATTCTGAAATTCTTTAATTTAAATGGTGAAACCCCCCTTTAAGCCCTTATTTGGAAGCGCTAACTCCCCACCACTTCTCATATTCATCCGTGGGCTCTCTTCTCTCTTCTTTGGCAGTGCTTTGCATAACAAGTGCCTAAAGGGGAAAAATATCATTTAAACATAAAATCATATCTCCTCCCATTATATCACCTATCTTTAATCAGTAATTGCTATGGTCCTGGGTGGCAGTTTCCAACTTTTATATGAACTTGTAAACATATAGAGGCACAGCTTGAGTGCAGAGAGGTAACCCAAAAAACTTTTTATTAAATGTATTTCAGACTATAGAAGTTTAAAAGTTATGGGTGAAATAAATGAGTAAACAAATGAATCATAAGCAGTTAGTGAAAATCCCATATTAAAAAAAAGAGAGAGAGAACAAGGACAGATATGACACTATAAGAGAGTGAACAAGAGAAAAGATTTTACATAAGGAAGCTCCAAAATTTCACATCATGTGAACTGAGGAATATTTTTTAAATGTTATGAGATGTAAAAAAAATATTCTAGTGTCATCTTCGATCCTTACCACTCCCATTCCTTAAAGCAATTCTTATTGATAAATTGAAGGTCTACTAGTGTTCATATTTGAAGAGTCTTTCTTTATGGGAAAAGAGAACAAACTGAGCAAAGGCAGAATTTTGGGGAGCAACAGCCCCAAATGGAGCAAGGATCTTGGCTTCCAAGAGGGACAAATCATGAGAGCAGAGACATCATGGTTCCAGAAAGAGGAAGGAACATGGAATCTGTACCCCAAGGAGAAACCTGGAGAGTTTGAAAAATGCCAATATAAGTAATTGAGATTTAAAAGAAGTTTACCTGGTAGATTCTGACTGTGCCTAAGTAAGAGAAGACTAGAGAGAAATAGCCATGGTCAGCTCCCTGTGACATAGAAGCCAAGGACAACTTTTCATGACCCAAAAGTGTGGTGTGGGTATTGCCTATTTATAGTGTGTATGCACAGAGAATAACTGAACATAAGGGAGAGATAGACCAATAGAGGCTAGGGTCATCTCAGGAGCAACCTATTTGGACCAATGATCAAGGACTAGATGTAATGTCACCTCTAACACCTTGGCACCACCTAGCCCCTCTTGAACTGCAAACCTTTGGGGAAAAAGGAAACTTTATCATCTCCACTGTACAAAGAGACAAAGAGGTCCAAGTAACTTTAAAATAGGGTCAGGTTCCTGTGTAGAAAAAGGAAAAACATCAAGCAAAAGGCTATGGAGGTCGTGTGATGGGTGCCAAAAAAGATGTTTTCAAGCAATGCCTTTTGTACTAATGTGCAAAACCCTGTCATGATTGATCTTTTAAGTTGGATATGATCCTTATAAGGCTTTTATTTAAAGTGTGAACCCCTCTGGGAGAAATGATACATTTAAGTGCCCAACATTTTAATATGAAAACACATATGAGGTCACCTTTCTGAGAGGCTGGGAGGATTTTTAAAAAAATGAGAATTTGAGGGGGTCAAGAAAACCTAAATAGGTAAAGAGCCTGGAGTCTTGCTGTAAGATGACAATGGAGTCCATCACAAATGATGCTCCTTGTTTTTAAGTCCAGAATCAATATTAAAACTGCTTTTGCATATATTTTAATATCACTGTCCACAGATCCTACTTATGCCTTAGTTTTTCACAATTTTCCTGTAACAAAATGAGAACAATGTACTGCATACTCTGTCTCTGTCTCTCTGTCTCTCTCTGTCCCTCTCTCTCTCACACACACACACACACACACACACACACACACACACACATTCACTAACATACATACATATTTCCACTCACACATTGTACACATACACTAAACTTTGTGGTCTTTACTGGGATGACTGAATATTTAATGAAACCTCAATGAAAGAAGTATCTTATAATTTAGATGCTAGGTCCTTAGGACTTCCTTGTCAATCTTTAAATCTTTGATCTCACTGAAGATGCCATCATGGATTTATTTGTGATACTTGTTTGTTCATAGCCAGATCGATGACTTTTTTTTTTAATGTTAGCATAAAAGGGAAAAGGAGAAAAGAAATAAGGAAAAGAAAAGAATAGAAATGTAAATGTAATCAATAAGATCAGATTAAATAAAAGAAAGATCTTTCTAACCATTTTAGCTGTTCGGTAACAGAAGAATTACACTTCAAATGGATGGATGTCCTATCATTTTATAAACACTGGTATATCAAGGATGCTATGGAAAAGAGGTCCTCTTAAAGCTCCTCATTTGGGTACAAGGACCATCGACTTCTTGGACCTTTTTCAATCTCCATGACTTTACTCGTCTATTATCCCAGGTGAAGCATACTTCCTGATGAAAAGCTCTTGTCCATACTGCCAGCTCAGCAGCCTCCACAAAATTCATACTTTTCTGGATATGTATGTTCCCAGATGTGTTCACACATTCAAACTGAGGCTTTCAAAATTGTTGATGTCAGCAAGGTGAGTATTTAGGTGAACTGGATCTGTCAGAGAAAATATTCTCAAGATGTCTCTGGTGACCATGTTTTTCATTAAGGTTTCCAGTTACACTTGGTATAATTAATCCTAAGATTATAATCTTACTCAGGAAAATAAAGTATCAGAGGATGCTGGTAAATAAATTTCCTAGTTATAAAGATACTACTCCAGAGACTAGGAAGCAAACATGATGGCTACTATTGTCTTTGCAATGACTCTTGAAATATGTTAATAAATATTGGGTTTCACAATCCCCAGACAAAGAAATATTTAATTGTAACAATGGTATTTATCTAAAACTCCTGGGTGCAATCTCATGTATTATGATTTGGAAAATCATACATATAATGATTTAACCCTTAAAAATCTCCCACAATACATTGCCTTGGGGCATTAAAATCCTATCCTGATTTCCAGTTAGATATGGTGAATTAAACAGATACATTTATTTCCTATTTATTCTTGAAACTCCTCTACACTGGGACATCGGAAGAGGGAAAGAAAGAGAGAAGGAGAGAAGGAAGGAAGGAAGGAAGGAAGGAAGGAAGGAAGGAAGGAAAAGAAAGAAAAGAAAGAAAAGAAAAAAGATAGAAGAGAAGAGAAGAGAAGAAGAGAAGAGAAGAGAAGAAAAAGGAGGAAGGAAGAAACAGAGTGACAAGAGTCAATGAAAGATGCCAACAAACTTGAGGAACTGGAATGAGCTAAGCAGGGGCTTACTGGCTGAACATTTCAGAGGAAGTTGAAACCTGAATGCCTGCTAGGAAATAGCCAAATATTAGCAAAACTATTTACGGCAGAAGCCTGGAAATGTCTAGAATTTAGATATGCCAGCATCTTGGATGATGAAAGTACCAGTTAGGGCTTAAAACTGGAGGACACATTGAAAGTCTTTACAGGGGCAATGAAAAACCTAGATGCCAGCCCTCATCTTGTGTAGCCAGGAGACTCAATGTGACAATGGGATCAGAAGACTGAAAATTTGTCTTCTGGAACAATGAGACCATAGAAACTCTGACTTTAGAAACAATCGCCTTAACTAAAGGTTAGGTAAAATGTCACATCAAAAACAAATTATTAATGAAATTATTAATGAAAGTGTACATAACAGAAGGGGGAATGAACCACGAAAGACTATGGACTCTGGGAAACAAACTGAGGGCTTCAGATGGGAGGGGGGTGGGGGATTGGGATAGGCTGGTGATGGGTATTAAGGAGGGCACATATTGCATGAGCACTGGGTGTTATACGCAAACAATGAATCATGGAACATTACATCAAAAACTAAGGATGTACTCTGTGGTGACTAACATAACATAATAAAATTTTTTAAAAAAAAGTCTACATAACAAACTAAAACAATTATTAATGAAAGTCTACATAATGAACTAATCAGATCCTGGCTTATTCTTCTTCATCATCTTTGAGGATGCTAGGAAATTGAGCTTTTTGTCTCTCGAATCAGTGTCTGACACTCTGGCCTAGAAGAAAATGCTGTCACCCCTGATAAACCTAGAGTGACATCTACCATTTGGTAGTCCCTGCTTTGAACACAGAAATCTAGATCAGTGTTCAGTGCTTCACTCTTAATTATCAATGTACTAAAAGTAATCACCAGGTATTTATGGAAGGCCTGGAAAATAAGAAAGAAAGATCAAGGAGATAAAATAAGAACAGAAGAAACAGAGATAATGTAAGGAACAAAAGAAAACTTCCAATAGTCTAAAATGGGTTTTTTTTCTAGAGAGAAGAGTGAAAACATCTATGAAATGAAAATGGGTTGCTTCACAAAAGGAATATTCAGAGAAAAAGAAAGGGCCATTGGAAATTTAAAAACCTGGAGCAGAAATGTGAAAGTTCAACCCAAGGAATATAAATTAAAGAAACCTTCTAGGGGTGCCTAGGTGGCTCAGTTGGTTGAGCACCCAACTCTTGATTTTGGCTCAGGTCATGATCTCAGGGTCCTGGAATTGAGTCCTGTGTCAGGCTCCACGCTCAGAAGGAAGTCTGCTTGAGATTCTCTCTCTGCCCCTCCCCCCTGGACTCATGCATGCATGTGCTCTCCCTCTCTCTCACAAAAAAATAAATAAGTAAATAAGTAAGTAAATAAATAAATCTTTAAAGAAAACTTCTAAAAGAATAATAAAACAAAGGGAAAATAAAAGAGAAAGCAGAAGAAAACTAGAACATTTGCCCAGGGTTACAGCACAAGAACAATAGGAGTTATGAAAATGGACAAGAGACAAAACTGAATCAATGTTATTATCTAAGAAATAATGCAAGGCACCTTCCCAGATTTAAAGGACATGTTTCCAGATTTTAAAAAAATGAGGCCATAAGGGGCTCCTGGGTGGCTCAGTCCATTAAGCATCCAACTCTTGATTTCAGCTCAGGTCATGATCTCAGGGTCATGAGATCAACCCCCATGTTGGGCTCTGCTCTGGGCAGCAAAGCCTGCTTAAGATTTTTTCTCCCCCCTGCTCTCTGCCCCTCCCCACCCTGCTCGTACATGCACACACATTCTCTGTCTAAAAAAATAAAAAATAAATAAATGAGGCCACCACCTATTAAAATGAGTGAGAACAGAACCTTCAGCAAAGGATATCATTGTGGAATTCCAGAACTGAGGGGCTAAAGAGAAGATCTTAAATTTCTATAGACAATAAAAGGAGAGGGTTTGAAAACAGACTCACATTTCATTTCTAAAGAGATATCTGGAAGCTTAAAAAGAATGGAGAAAAGCTTTCAAATTTATAAAGATTATCTTTCACTTAGAATTTAATATCCAGCCAAACAACCAAATATGAAGGGAAAATAAAGACATGTTGAGACATGCTGAGTTTCAAACTCAAAAATGTATGTCCCATTCATCCTTCTCAGAAAGCTGCTATAAAAAATCTCTGTCTAATCAAAAAGAGATAGAAACACATAATCTAGGACATGGGGCCTCAGGAGAGGAAGAGGCGATGGAATTCTCCAGATGATGATGAAGGGAAATCCTAACTTCAGAGATTTGTCTAGAGTATGTCCAGTCTAGACTGAAGTAAGGGGAAAAAGGGCTGCAAAATAGATCTCTCAAAAAAAATGAAAACAAGTTCAACTGATGTTAATTATATGATATCTGTAACTATATTTAGAGATGATGTACTCTATTTGGGGTGAATTAGAAAACTAAACAAAAAAAATAGAGACAATTATTAACTTCAGAGATAAGGAAAAGTTGGACGAAAGTTATAGTGTAATCATAGTTCATGATTCCACAGTCCACTATAATGTTAACAGACTAGAAGCATATACTGTTGCTATTGTGCCACATAGGACTGAACGCACTTGATCCAATCAGTTTGTGTTTACTGTGCTCTGTCATTAAACATTGCAAGTGTGTCTATGTGTGTGTACTTCTTGTCTTTCCACTTAAACCAGAAGCTCTTTGGGGAAAAAAATAGCACCTTCTGTTTCTCCAAATGCCCACAGCAGTGGTCCAATGTCTTAGTAAAAAAGGCAAGGCAGTGAGCAAACGTTTAAATCACTAACATCTAGGTCTGTGGAAAAAACAAGACTAGAGTCAGTACATAAGAGGACCAAATAATAATCACCACAAATAAAATACTTTTAGTAATAATATAAATATAATAATTGGTTCTTTCCTGGGTGCTGGAAAGTGTTCGTTACTGTTCTAAGTGCTTTATACGGCTCAACTCATTTAAACTTGAAAACAAAATTACAAGTCAAATACCATTATGATTTCCATTTTACAGGAGAGAATAATGAGTCATGATGAGTTTAAATGTGACAGGGCCAAATGGGACAGCATATAAGCTCCTCCCTGCCCACCCAGATTGTGTGTCTTGAACTTCACTGGTAACGCTGTCCAGAATGTTCTTATTTATCTCCATGTGTGATCCCCCTCCAGAATCTATACTCAGAGGACGGGCACCTTGTTTCATACATCCCTTTAACTCACACATTTCTAAGCAGAGCATCTTGGACGGAGTGAGCTCTCAGAACTTACATATGAGCTGAACAAATGAGAAGGCTATGATGGATGAGGAGGCCTGCTGCATAATCTTCGACATAACACAGACAGACAAAGTCGTGGGAGATTGGGGCAGACGTGGCTCCATATACCATTTACCATTAAATGATCCTAAATAACTGTTCCAAAATGCAAATTCTAGTCAAAAAGTTTCATGTGATGTAGGTGAAAACATATTTGGGACAATTTTAAAACTTTTTCCAAAAATGAAATAAAAACAGTATTTGCAGATATCTTTTTGTGTTAATTTGTACTGCTAATGGCTTAGGTTTTGGGGATTTGAATCCCTGTAACTAAGGATGAATTTAATATGTATTTTCATATTAGGTACAACAAATAAGATGGTTTTGTCTCAGCTTCAAAAGACAAAACGTTGAGGAAAATATTGCTGTACTCAAAAATTTCACATCATTTTGTTAATTTCTCACTTTACCACACATGTAAAAAGTTGGGGAAAGACAGACTTCTTAAAGAGATAGACTGGATACTGGTTTTCTTAATACAAGTCAGCAGAGCAAAGCTGCACAGCTGAAAATTCTGGTTTGTTAAATTCTGATTAAACGGAGTTTCTGTTTTTATTTTGTTTTGTTTTGTTTGTTTTTTGGTATCAGGACTTCACAAGCTTATCCAACAATCAATACGTGCTTTTATTTTTGTCTTTACGAAGCTATGGGACTTTCAAATTATTGTCTGGGTTTTAGTCCCTCAGGTGTGAGGCATTTCAGTCTGAAAAGACTTCTGAGCCCTTTTCTGTGTGTGTGTTAATTAGAGTTGGTTTCCTGATCTTTGCTGTCAGTTTCCTCTGTTCCACAATTTGAGAGACAGTGATGCTAAACCAATCCTCAAAGGTCTCTGGAGACCATTTCCAGTTGCATTACTGATTTATTTTTGTCTTGACCAGATGGCTCCAGGTTCCTATGACTGTACGGGAGTCCTTTTGATTACTCTATTTATCTCTCCCAGTGCTCAATTTAAGGGTCAAATCTCATGTAACATATTTGCCAGCAAGATAAACCATTCAAGCCCACTGCTGCTTGGACACCATACTTCTGACATATGCTTTGTGCCTCATTACACACCAAAGTTATTAGATTTAATACATGTTTTTATAAACGCCATAACAATAGCAGGCAGGGTTTTTTGTTGGTTTGTTTGCTGATCCTTCAGAACATGCAGCCAACGGAAAAGCATGAGCCAGGAGGACTTTGCAGGAAGGAGGGGAGTCTGTGGGTCCCCGAAGGCTCTCTCACTGAGGCCTTCCTTGCCTTTATGGAAGTGGCCATGAAAAAGATGAGCAGAACATTTTTAATGAAACCAATAAAAATGCAAAGGAAGATTTAATGTTTAAAGAAACAATAAATCAAAACTGACAACTGAAATGCAATATTTCACCATGAGATTGAGGAAATCAATTCATCCAAAGGGCACACTTGGCTTCTGTTAAAAAAAAAAAAAATCCCACATACTCACACAATAAAAGCTATCATATCAGGCGAAGCTAAATAAGCTCTAGTTAATGGATTTTGAAACCTTGAAAAACATGCATGAAGCCAGACAATACAGAGTCTCATGGCATTTGGACATACACACACACACACACACACACACACACACACCACGATATGTACAACACAAGAATCATATATTACTGTAATCAGGACCCTCTCTAAGTGGGGGGTTAGGATATTAAAACATTATCCATTGTTCCAGATACTCTATGGGCTCAAGGTTGCCTAACTTCCAGGTTATTTATTTTGATTTCTAAATCATTTCCCTTTAAGACTTCTCATATAGTGAAAAATATAAGTGAATCCTAAAAACAGAAAGAGTAACTTGGCTTCTATCCTCAGGAAGAAAACAAGGAGAATTAGATGCTTTGGGCCCATCTCATCAAGCTTATGTAAAGAGACCCTCAGGAAAATTAAATTTAACAAAAAGTATTCCTGCCTTATAAGGGCTCACAAGTCAATGAGAAAGTGTCACCTGTACTAGAAATTATAATACAATGCAGTTTATAGTAATAGCTATAGCAGAGGTTAAAATATGTAATAAAATGTGCCCAGACAACTTAGAATGATTTTAAGAGGAGATGTGACTTGATGTAGACCGTAAAGGGTGAGATGGAGGATAGCAAGCTGATATAATTTGGGGAGCAGAAAAGAGAGTTAAGGGTAGAAAATGATTTCAATAGTGCAGTGAAGGGAGTTCCAGTTCAAGATGGAGACATAGGAAGATCCTGGACTCACCTCCTCCCCAGTACACACTGAATCTACAGCTATATATGGAACAATTTACTCCGACAAACAAACAAACAAATACCATAAAGACTGGCAGAGCAATCCCTTCACATCAGGCAAATGAGCGGGAAACCACATCGAAGTCAGTAGGAAAGGCTGAGACACAATCTCACCATAAACCCCATCCCTGCCATAGCAACCCACAATCAGGAGGGAACTCAAAACCCAGAGCTTTTCCCTGAGGAGTGAAAGGTTTATACCCCATATTGGGCACACTGATTTTAAAACTGGCACCGGAGAGACAAGCCCCCAAAACATCTATCTTTGAAAACTAAAGAGGATCTGTACCCGTGAGAACCACAGTGCTGTGGCTGTGAAAAAACAGACTCACCTGCCCTGGGGCTCACAGAGAAGCAGCCCTTTGAAAAGCATCCAGACTTTATGTGAAAGAGACTTGTTTTCTAATTTTAAAGCACTGGTTTGAAGGACAGGAGCCTGCTGGGATAGTTTCCATAGACAAAGGCTGCTGGGTGCCATCTTCCTGCTCTCCATCTGCCTTGCTAAAACCCGTGGGCACCATATATATATATTTTTTCTGTTTTAATTTCTATCTTTTTTTTCTTTTCCTTTATTCTATTTTTTTCTCTTTTCACTATTTTTCTTCTTTCATTTTTTTTTCCTTTCTTTGTTCTTATTTATTTACCTGGTGACTGCCATCTTTGCACTTTCCCTGTGCCTTACTCCAGCTAGTAGGTGCCATCTTCACACTCTCCCTTTGCCACACTCGGTATTTCCAAGAAGGGAGCTTCTACATATGTCTGGTGTCCCAGTTTTTATGACCTGGTTTTTATGGCTACAACCCAGAGGCCACCTGTGTCTGGAGTTCAGGGAGGCTTGTGTTCCTGGGTCCTATGGGACTATAACAAACAGAGATTCAGTTCCTGGCAGATTACCACTCCCAGGGCACTGCACAGATAACAGACTAAAACACACACCCAGTCTAAGAAAGAGGCCTATTTCCTTGGCCGGAAGCTTTCGGCTGAGGGGCAGGCTTCTGGTTTGGCAAACTGAGAGGGGCCTATGGAATTACTCTAAGGGAATGGAGACTGGTGGATACAATGTTTGTGCCCTCCCTCTGCTTCTCTCCAATTTACCAGTATCTTGCATAAAAGAGCTTACACCCTTCTCTGCTACCTTGATTGTTGTAGCTGCTGCCAGGGGACACTGCTACATCTCCTGGGTCTGGTGGCCAGTGGAACTTAATGCTTGTGGGTGCCATAGGATTGTAACCAATAGAGAAAGAGTTCTTAAACAGCAACCACCCCCAGGACACAGCAAGAGGCAACAGATCCAGGAGCTCTATCTTTCTATGAAAAAGGATTAAGTAGCTTATTATCATAGCTGCAGTCTGAGGGGAAGTCTTCTGATTAAACACACTTCTAAGAGCTGACTATAAACCTTTTCTAAGACCTCGGAGGCCAGGCACTATCTTTGTACTCTCCCTCTGAGACACTCCAGAGCATCAGCATCTCTTGGAGGGAAGTTCTTATATATGTCTGGTGCTACAGTTTTCACATATAGTGTCCTGGTTTTTTTGGCTGATGCCTATTGATTTAATGGCGCTGGTGTCCAGGAGAGCTTCCATTCCTGGGTCCCACAGGACAGTAATAACCAGAGAGACTTTTCTTTGTAGGTTATCAACCTAGACCATTGCACAGACAGAAGACTCAAACACCCAGTCTTTCTATGAAAGAGGCTTACTTGCTAGTCTTAGAGATTTGGCCTTATGGGCAGGCTTCAGATTTGGCACACATCTAGAAGCTATGGAGGTACTCTCAGGGAACATAAGCCAGAGGATGCCATCTTTGTGCTCTCCCTCTGCCTTGCCACAGCTCACCAGTATCTCCCAGAAAGGAGCCTATACACTTATTTGGATCTCTGATTATTGTGACTGCTGTCCAGGGACACCTCCAGATTTCCTGCCTCTGGTTTATGCTTGCAGTCCCACAGGAATATATATTTTGGCATTCTTTAAAAGCTGCTGACTGAGGGTCAGGCTTCCTATCAAGCTGAATCTAAGTGCTTACTGAGATCCTCCCCTTTGAGACACTGACTTGTTTTGGTACACCATCAAGACAGGGAGCTATTAAAAATAAAATAGGCTGCTTGGACAAACACGAGAGTTTGAGAGACACCAAGAGCTAGGGCAGGGTTGAATGATAAGTTTTATCTCCTATACAAGGCCAACTTTCAAGACTGGGGGAGGTGGTTCTTTCATCTAATGCACAGAAACAAGCACAGAGAGTCAAGCAAAATGAAGAAACAGAGGAATATAATCTAAATAAAAGAACAAGATAAAACCTTAGAGAAAAGGCCTTAATGAAACAGAAAATAATTTACCTGATAAAGAATTCAAAGTAATAGTCATAACAATGCTCAGTGAGTTTGGGAGAAGAATGGATGGGTATAATGAGAACTTCAACAAAGAGACAGAAAATGTTAGAAAGTTACAAACAAAGTCTTAGAGCAGGGTACAATAACCAAACTGAAAAATACACTAGAGGGGTTCAACAACAGACTAGATGAAGCAGAAGAAAGGATCAGAAATCTAGAAGACAGGACAGTGGAACTTGCCCAATCAGAGCATTAAAAAGGAAGAAACAAGGGGCAAAAGTGCAAACTTAAAAGAAAGCTGGGGTGGCTATATTTGTATCAGGCAAAAGAGACAGTAAACAAAGACTATAATAAGAAACAAAGAAGAGTATTAAACAATGATAAAGGGGTCAAGTCAAGAGGAGAACATAACGTTTGTAAATATTTACACACCAAGCATAGGAGCACCTAAATATATACAGCAAATATTAACAGACTTAAGGGCAGAAATTGATAGCAACACAACAATAATAGGGGGCTTCAGTACTTAATCAATGGATTATCCAGAGAGAAATTATAATTTAAATTATAATAAAATTTTTAATAATTAAAAAAATAGTTACAACTAGATAAAGATAGAAACAAAGTAGTGCAAATAATATATGAGAGACAGGGAACATGTGTTCAGAAGGTGATGTGAGAGACTAGAAGACAGAAAGGTAGTATCCACAATAGATATAACAGAACTAATGAAAATGGCTATATATGGGCTGTTTAGTCTTGGTATTATGCCAGGTGGTTATCATGAATTTCACATGTAATCCTCTCCACAGCTCTTCAAGGCAGGTACTAACTTCATTTTATAGGCAAGGAAGCAAAGGCAATGCAATGTTTTATCAGTTGCCCAATGTCCCAGGGTTTGTAAGTGGCAGAGCCAAAGTCCCAAACCTCTGTGTGACTCTGTGACATAGGGACACCGTGGATCTTTGTACTGGTGCCAGAGAGGAACTGAGCAGGAGATTTCTGACTGACCAGTCGCTCATCTACCCATGACTTGGCTCACTCCCACACTCATGCACCTGCAATGCCTCCCTGTACCCTCCCCTACACTGTCCACTACCACTATTGCCACAAGACCTTCCATGACATATCCAACCCTCAAAGAATGAGTTCTGTTAACTATAGTAATTCCAGTTCCAGTTCCATACTCCATTATCTTCTTACATTATTCTGAAAGTGTTCGTTCATGTGTGTGTTTTATCTTCCTAAAGAAATACCTATTTATTTGAGAGAAGAACATTTTTTCCTGCCCTTTATTTACTTTTTTATCTCCCACAGAGTTAAGAAGTTAACTTCCTTATGCTGATTGATTGATTGATAGATTATATTTTTCCTTGAGATTCTTCTCAGCTCCACCCCAAAAGCTTGCCAAATGCCATATTGAATGCTTCCTCAACAACCAAGTCCTAGAACACAGGTTTTCTACATGTGAGCCTGATGTAGACCCTAGAACATATGCAATCTCACTCATTTCTCACAGGTGTTGCCTAGAATGATTCAACAATATTGAGGAATATGATTAGAGTCACACAATGCCAGTGCAGAAAAGAGAGGGTTAAGATGTGAACATGAGTTAGTCCTCCAGAGCTAAGATCTCCTGTATGGTCCTGTCTCCTCTCAGTACCTATTTCTATTGGATCCCTACTCTACTGGGCTTTTCCTGAACTTTGTAAACTTTTCTTATTACCTTTTCCTTGTTTAGTTAAAACAAATAAATGTTTCTTTCAGTGGTCTTTAATGCAGGTGCATAAATAGAAACCAATTTCAGGATAATATAAACATTCATATGGATGACACTCAATTCTATCTGAAATATGTGAAATGAGGGGATATTTATTTATTTATTTATTTAGATATATATTTATATATATCTATATAAATGTCCTAAGTATCTGATAATTTTTGTTCCATAAAAACAAATTTTAACCATTTTGTAGTATACTTTTCAAGAATATATATTTTGCATTTTCACAGCAGTTATTGGATATACTTTTTAAAATTTAAATTCAATTAGCCAACATATCATCATTAGTTTCAGATGTGGTGTTCAATAATTGATCAGTTGCATATAACACCCAGTGCTCATCACATCACGTCCCCTCCTGAATACACTTTAAAATACATTTTTATAGACATCAATTTTTGTGCTATGAAGCACTATGTTTGTTCATTGTTTTTTGCTTTTTGTTTGTTTCTTCCTTCAATTACATGTCAGCTGTCACATACCCTTCTGTTATCACCAATATATCTAAAAGCCCACTTCTAGGTCACTGCTTTTAATTCCTGTGGGAAGAGATGCTCAAAAAGCAAGCTTGTTAATGAAATCACAATGCCTGAATGACGACACCCACGGGAATAAAATGTATAGGTTTACTGCCTGGGCTTTGTCACAGCTGTTTTAGGAGCTTAAAGGCCTTTGTGACATCTTCCTTGCCCATGTCTTTGGCTGAGCTGGCCTAAGTCAGATCCCTTGGGCAGATATTATGGCAAATATGAATTCTGTGCAGAGTCTTCTGCAAGATCTCTTTTAGTGATAGCAACAAGGGGACACACAATTACTTTGATTATTAAATTCATTCTCTAATTTTGGAGACTAAAAACACACCATATATACATTACTAAAAGACTGGATAAGCTTCAAAAAAATATTTTATGGCCAGGTAAGTATGGAGCCAATGTACCTTTGAAAAAGTGAAAGATACATCTGGAACAGACATTCCTGGCTGGGCGAAACCTTGGAAGTAAGAGTATGGAGGTCACACAGGGGGTCGTTAATAACTGAGGTGGGCTTGATGTCTGACCAGCAGGAGATGCGATGATTTATTTCTAAGCGAGGACAGAAATCTTCAGGGCCCAGAGTTCCCTTGTGTTCATGTGTAGAATGGCTTTGGGATTCTTATCGGCTATGCTCCTAATTTAGACATGTGACTGTTAGCTGTTTTGCAGAGCCAGGGCCTTTCTGAAGTCATTCCTTATGAGGCTTTGTGAAAAATTTAGACAGCTTAGGACACATACATGTAGGTGAGGAAAAAAGAGAAAGAGAGAGAGACGAGAAAGTGGGTAGATTTTATTTTATTTTTTACAGTTGGCCTTTATTTTTTAAATAACCTTGTACTCCTTTTCAATTTCCCCTGAGAACTGTTTTTCCTCTGCTCGCTCCCTTTTTCTTCATTATTTTAATGACTACATCTTTGCTCTGATGTGTCAATGGGAGTGGAAAATCCTGTGAAGCCAGGGCTTAATGAAACGCCAGCTGGAACAGAGGGATAAAGTTTCTTTGGAGCAGCTTCAAAGGGATGCAGGCTGGGCGAGCTCCGGGACAATGGCGCCCAGGCCTGAGGACAGGGATAGCCTGGCCAGCTGGCCCTGGCTGGCCCTAACGAGGCGTGAAGGGATGGGGACCAACAGCAGTCAGGGGTGCAGGATGGGGGATTTTAGGCACTCTCCCTCACACACACAGGCTGTGTCCTTCTATTTCACAACAAATGGTATTTTCATGATCCGAGGGGCCAAAATATGACTTCTGCTGGTAGAAGAATGAGCTAATTTTGCTCAAATGCCCTGGCTTCCTGAAGTCTGCCAGGCACCTCCCCTCTCTCCTTCTCCCATTTTGGAATAAATTTTACATTTCTTTTTATAGGAGAATTACTACAGAAACTTTAGTTTTGATAGGATTTGAGAGAGATTTATGAACACTCATTGGTCATTTTTGGTCAGGTGGCATTTCTCTTTTCTTTTTTAGTTAATAAAGCAGGCGAAGTGCTTGGAAATAGGCTATAAATCTAGAAGGCTCAAATGCCATGTCTGGTTGTCAGCCGCATTTAGACCTTAGCTTCGGAGGCCCTTGTACTTTGAATGACATCAAATATAATCAGCTGCAGTCTACACTTAGAAGGGATTTTTAGGAAACTGCAAGGTACCTCAGCCTCTACATGGTTCATTTATGTATATTAATATGCCCAGTATAAACCTGCTTTCTTATGTCTTATGTCTTTGCATACTGAGTTGTCTGAAAGCTGAGATACTTCAAGTCTAGAACAAGAATGGAAAAGATAATTTTCACCCATTTCCCATGCTTATGAGAACTGACAAACAAGGGTTTGGGTTATGTTTTATGTTCCAAACAACAAATATTTACTGAGAAATCAAGATTGATATGGTCCCTGCTCCTCATGGCTTAGAAAATATAAAACATGGACCTTTGTTCAATTCAGTTCCATAAGCAGGTATAAATCACCTAGCATTTGCAGCTATTCAGATACCTGGCAAGGAATAAACCCAAATAGGAGTTTGTCCTGCCTTCAGGAGACTTTCCTAAGTGCAAGAGAGACAGGACTCTACATACGAAAGTCCATTTTTGTTGGCCAAAACAGCAGAACAGTAGAAACTTTATATGGTCCAGTTTAATTTTATGGTAAATTCTAAAAAAAAAGAAATATGTGTAGAATAATGTGGCTTTTGACCAAGGATTCCCAAAGGAGATGACATCTGAATTTGATTGGTAAAGAGAAAAAGATATTCCAGAGGAAATCCCATAAGCAAAAACCTAAAGGAAAGAAGTGACATGGTATGTGAGGAGAATGAAAAAACCCAGTAAAATGGTTTTAAATCATTCAAGGAAGCAAAGAGGTTCTGGAGATGATGCCAGCAAAGTCATCCAGACAAAAACAAGGAGGACTTTGAGTGTCTGGCTTGGGCTTAATTCTGTAAGTTATTGGGAGGCAAGGGAGTGTTTCAACGACTAGAGTGATCCAGTCCAGTATAGCATGTTGGGTACATCATTCTGCGTCTCCTCTGGAAGACAGATTTGCAGGAGTGGTTATCCTCCACTTGCTTCACCCCTCACACACCTGTTCTCTGTACTTGTTTGTCTTGCCGGATAATCACTATGGCCTGCACTGTCTAGGCCCCTTGCCATCTCAGTGTTGGTAGGGGTTTACCAATGGAAAGCACTAACAACAGTGTTAGGTCAGTCAGAAGGAGGGATAGTTTGTTGTATTTATTCTCCTGGTCCCTGTATGCCTCCTTACATGTTTAGGCATGGTTATTTTCCTCCATGGTCACAACACCTATCAGGCAGCCCCTCTTCTTTGACCAGACTCCTTTAGGGGTTGTCATGACTTTCTGCTCTTGCTAGTTTGGGTCTTTCATCATGTCCTTTTGGCTTCTTTACTTCCTCTCCCGCCTTACCATTAAGAATGGTCCCTTTATTAAACTCAATGAACTCCTTTGAGCTTAACATCTCATTTATTGCCAGGACACTGGTAGAGTGTCAAAGATGGAGATTGAAAGTTTAATTGGGAGAACACTATGATAGCTCAGCTGAGAGAGATGAGGCACTAGACTGCACCAGTTATATTCTAGAAGAATTTAGGGTATAAAAATTAGTGACTGATTAGACTAGGTACTCTAAGACCAATCAGTATGAGGTTAATTTTTAGAGGGGCAGTCAGAAGACTAGAAAAAGGTCTTAAGGGACAGAGGTCAGTGTAAGTGGAGCCACAGGGAAGGGGCTAGAAATACTGCAGTGAAAGCTGATCCTAACACAAAAATAGTTCAAGTCCAGTTTTGCCTATTTGAAAGACTTACAGTGCTCTGAATATTATAAAGCACTCTACTCCAGTGAAGGTCTAATATATAATTGTAATAATTACTGCATTTCCTTTGGGTATTTTTATGCTTAGATTAGTACATTTTAGTCCTACACAGAAGTAAATCAGAGGCTTGTAAGTGGACGAGAGATAATGTAGCTTCCAAATCTTCAGTTTAACTACAGCTGCTCTTTCCTTTAAGACCTTATTTTGGGGCACCCAGTTGGCTCAGTTGGTTAAACGTCTGACTCTTGATCTCAGTTAAGGTCATGATCTCAGGATCGTGAGATTGAGCCCCATGTTCAGCTCTGTGCTGGGTGTGAAACCTGCTTAAGATTCTCTCTCTTTCTCCCTCTGTCCCTTTCCACTCCATGCACTCTTGCTCTCTCTCTCTCTCTCTCAGAAAAAAAGAAGAAAAAAAAAAAAGAAAAGAAAAAGAAAAGAGAAAAAAAAAAAGGACCTTGTTTCTTCTCAAAACGCTCAGTTTTGTGTCTCTGTCTACCCACTCTTGGCACTTATTGTTTGCTGCAGTTAAGGAGGGGAAAATAAAACCAACTATACTACACTATTTTGTCTTTGTCTCTAAAGCAGTTTTGACTTTCAGTGTCTTCTACAGGGTAGATGTTTCCCCTGAATGATGATAATGAGGCCATTTGGTAATGCACCCAGGAGGAGTCAAAGGTAAAAATCAGATAACCTACAAGTAAATATTCCAGTATAACTCTCACCCATCTCATCTTTAATATAGTACATGTGATTTACAGAGCAAACAATTAATACCTGGATAATCTACCAAGCATTGACTTGACCTCACTGTTCTTGGTGAAGTTACCACCATCCTGGTGAAGCAACATACAAGAAATAATCAGATGCCTAAAAAGTCTGTACTCATAAAGGCTTCCTTTTCTTACCTCAGCTATGGGTGCTTTTGTAGGAGTCTACAGCCTACTACTATGTGCTTTATGTCTTTATCCAAGCCTGGGAGGCTTTGCTTAAGGCCAGAGCACCCAAGAACAGTTTTCTTCAAGCTGCCGCTATAGCAACAGTAGCTCACCCTTGGTCAAAGGTGCCATAAGCTGTTGTGTCCTGCCAAGGTCAAATACCTCATGGTCCACTTAAGTCCTTATACCATGTTCAAAGCAATAAAAGCCAATTTCACAACTCTAAATTCCACCTGGATTAATAGGAGCTTTTTAAAACTTTAACATCAAAATGCCCTGTCCACCTATTCAAAGCTGAGGCTCAAAGCTACAATTTTGGCCTCACCAGAATTCTCAGCCACTAAATGGTTATTTGTTCTACCAGATCCAATTTTTATTACTCAGTATTACCAGACAATGCACAAAGATGTCAGACATGATTCTAAACTTACTTCACTGGAAGTGCAGCAATCCCTGTCCCACCACTACCTTAACTAGTAAGTAATAATCATCAGAGGTTTCACACTGTCTTGTGTGTGCATTCCCACCACTGTAACTGGCATCGTTTGTTTGATTATGATGCCTTATTTTCATTCCTATGATAAAACAAGATGACCACAGTTAAGAATGTTGAGAATACCTGTTTCTGGTGTGAAAAGAAGGCTTGTCTGCATTTCTATTTATTGGGACACCGTTAGTAAACTGCTAATAAAATTGCTAGTGACAACATAGGCCCCGTATCTCAGAAGAGTTAAAGGTTCATCAGAAATCTCTAATATTGCTGTTTGCATCTTGCTGAGATGGATTTATATAAAATCATTTTTGTAATTGCTAGCATTAAAACTGACTGAACTTCAGAACCAGTTTCCTGCCTTTATTTCTGGGTTAATGTTTACAGGCAGAGGTGCTTGTGCCTATAGTTTCACCAAGCTTAATGGAGTTTCATTCCTCCCTCACTGGCGGACCACCACCTATAGTTCTCAGAGGATACTGCCAATCCATATGCCCACAGATTCCTTTAATTTTGATGGAAATGCATGCCTCCTTACCTGAAAAATTCATATGGCACATTTTATTTTTATAACTTGCGGCTGTAGGGAAAGGATGCTTTAGGTAGGAGCCTTATATTTCTTCCTAGAGGAAAAGGCATGGAGATATTTTCTAGGACTGCCATCTTAGTAGTCTCAACTATTTTGGGGGAAGTCCTTAAGAAGGGTTTATTGAAACTGAATTCAGCACATACAACATCTCAGAGGCACTTGAGGATATATTTGAACACCAAAGATGTTCAACCACAGAGCAGAAGTGATCATCTCTATGAAATAATAAGCATTGTGCTTTCATAACAGGGGGGGAAGAAACCCCTATTTCAGCAAGATGTGTTACTGGATGGATTCAGATCTATTTTTATTTGCACAGTCACTCTTGAGTGCCTACAATCTGGCTGGGACTGAGCTACACACACAGGAAAGCAGAGGAACAGTCAACATCCTTAAAATATAGTAAACACACACACACTTGAAGCATATGACACAAAATTAGATATAATTAATTATGAAGGTTCCCTAAATGCAATAATAACATAGGATAAAATGATTCCTCATGTAACAGAGTTGCTACATATGCGGGCTTTCAGGACCTCAGACTCTTTGGCTGTTTTATGGCATATACCACCTCAAGCATGTGACAGAAAACTAAGCTTAACTGTGAGAAACACACTCACATACGCAACTGTGCAATCCATATTAGGGGAGGGTGTTATGGATTCCCTACACCACATCTATAAATCCCCCCCCTGCCTGGGAGTCTGTCAAGCCCAGATTAAGATATTTAACACTGCTAGGACTCCTTCTACCTCCAAATACAGCAGGCTTTGGTTCCTTCAATAAGTATTGTTTTCAGCTTTGGGTGCAACTTTCTCTTTCAACTTATCTTTTACTAAACTCCATTATGAACCTTCTCCTATCAGAAAGAGAGCCTAGTTTGCTCTTGTACACTGTTTGTCTGTCTTTTTCTTTTTCACCTGCATACCTTGCTCTTATTCTCATCTCTCAATGACGCACTCACACATATTTATGGTGCCTCAAAAAGGCATAATATGGTGCCTCACACATATTTACAGTGCCTTGGGATACATCAATGAACAGACGGACGAAAAGCCCTGTCCTCATGGAGGTTACATTCTGCTCTACAGGAATGACTGACTCCTTCTTGATCTCCCCTGTCCTACCAATTTGTCAGACCAAGATACAGCCCTATCTCCTCTTTGAAAGCAAAATTTCTTTCCTCTGATATTTTATATTTTCTAAAATATAAACCACCTGTTCAGTCTTCAGCAAGCAACACCTGGCTGGGTGTGAGCTTTCCTGTAACTAGTTTTCACATCTACTTAGTTTGATGGAGCTCCTTAAATTCTCATGACCCTACCCTATTTCTTTGCCCTCTCTGTGTAGTACCTGTTAGGTTCTCAGGACATTTTGATTGACAGATGATCATATATGCTATGCTTTCTTGTAACAGCCTATCATAGTTAAGAAACCATCTTAAGGAAAATCTTGCATTTGTACGGTATTTTAATCTTTGTATTAACAAATATTATTCTACTACAGTCTCAGTATAATCTCTTCATTTATAAGGTAAGTAGGGAAAGTGGTATTATTCCAATTTTAAATACAGGAGAGTTAAAGGAAGTTTAGTCACTTGCTCAAAGTCACAGACCAAATTAGTCCCCAAACTAAGAGTAGATTCGGAGTCTCTTGGGTCTTATCTTATGCCTAGTTCTCTCCACATTCCATAGGGCTCCAGTATTATGAAACAACCTGCTAGGAAGTACAATCAATACTTTAGGCAGAGCAAAATGCAGTGCACAAGAACTTTCAATTACTTGTGAGGGGGTGGGAGACAGACAACTGCAACTGAAATCTGCAGGTAATTCAAAGACTTCCATTTAGTTCAGCATCCTTCTCCACAAAATGGGAGACAAGTGGCTTAATATGAGACACTCGTTCCTCTTCTCTCTGATCTTACATTTATGTCTGTAGATAATTCCAATCCCACTGCCCACTGCTACAGATCCTATCTGCATGGGGCAGCTTACTATGTGATCTTGAGTATGATCATAAACTTGGTTATACGGACTTCAATTACCTAAAGGGAAAACAGGCCTAATAACTTATTTCCTAATGCTTCATGAAATAATGGGATTATACTGAAAATGTATGGTATTGTATTTGTTAAGTTTAAGTTAAAAGCACCATATAAATGAAAGCTCCAATCCAAAACCCAGTCCCAACAAGGATTATTTCCAACTACCAATGCAGATATGGATTTCCTTCTCTAGATTAACAGAGTATATAACATTCATTCTAAGGAGCTACTGGTGCTTATGTACAGCCTTGTACTAAACACAGTCTTGCCTTCCCCCCTTAACAGGAAGTCTATAGTAATTCATTCATAAGGACCTTCAATATTTTTAGTCATTTCTTTTACATGATCTCAGTAGGTTCTAAATAAAAGCCATTAAATGTTAGTCCAGCTGGATACTATAGTTTCCAATCCTCAAAGGCAGTGGTAACTTACCCAGTCTGTTGGTGCCAATTCAGGTCAGGAAACTTCATCCTTCAAACTGTAGGTGTTGATCTTCCTCCAGGACTGCACCTCACTCATTCTTACAGAAAGTGCACTCCACTGAGAGCCTATCCTGTGTACTTTGTCTTTCTACAGCACACACCATTAACACACAAGGAGCTTCAAAACACTTGATTGAATAGACGAATTCATGACTCCCTATAGCATAATTTATCATTTGATAGAGAAAAATAAGGACTTTAACCTCTGTTGTTTGTTTTCTAACCATCTACTGCCTGTTTTACCTAAGTGCAAAGTATGAGTGTAAGACATGAAAATATGTGACATTTAGGTAATGGGCATTATAAAAATTCTTTATATGTGATTACCTCATTACTATTATTATACCAGCTTCAGACTATGATTTTCTATACCCCAAACTGAAGAAATGTGTGATTGTAAAGGTTATTATTTCTATTTAAAACATGGGTGTGTTTAAGCAGCTGTAATGGTTTTCTTTAATGTGTCGAGAGGAGGGGTAGCTTGGAGACCTGGAGGCTGTCTTCCAGCTTCACGACTGAGGAGCTGTGTGACATTTGTCAAACCAATTAACCTCTCTGTGTTTGAGAGTTTCCATATTTTAAGGAGGTTAAAATAATACTTGTTTTCTATAGCTGTCTCCACCCACAAAGTGAAAGACATGTCTTAGGGGAGCTAAGGCAATTATTCAGATGATTCAGGCTAAAATCAATCCTGCCATGAAAGAAAAGGAAAATAGTGTACATTTGGACCTCAGCTGTCCAGATTGCCTGTCGACATCAATCAAATTCAGAGAATAAATGGTTCAACCCTTTCCTTCCCTTTGCTTGTATTGTGAAAGCACTTTTAGGGGCATATTAGCTTGTTAAGACCAATGAGTGAATCATTAATGGCTTCAGGTCACTTAACATACAACCAAGAATACTTGAAACACAAGAAGGCTCTATATTACTGGAATTCCTGGGTTTTAAAGGACAGTCATCTCCTAAAGTCACCTTCAAAATTAGCATCAAAGGGGCAGAGGAGGAAAAAGGAACCCAGACATGGTTTTCTGTCCAGTATGTGTTTGACGTTGTGGCAGGTGTCTCATTCATCTACTTACTTCATTCACCCTCCAAACAACAGTTTCAGGTAGGGAGTTCCAGAGGAGGAAACTGAGGCTTAAAGAGAGTGAGGAGCCCCAAACCCAACAATCAATAGCTGACACCCTGGGGCCTTGAACTCATTCCAAGTGAATGAATGGGTAAGCTACCCACTGTATCATTCGTGACCCCAGTGTAGGCCTGATATGATTCACTAAAATTCAATAAACAACAGTGAATCCCTACAAAGTGCTAAGCATGATGCCAGGAGCTGAGTAGAGTAATATAAATGAGGCATGGTCCTACTATCATGGACTCTTAAATGCAAAAGGTAAGAGTGACATACATGAACCTAATGGTAATACAGCATGGGCCATCTGCATGAAAGTGCAGAGAGGAGGCTGAGCCATGGGATCCTAGAAATACCTCCAAGGAACAGAGTAGAAAAATACTGTCCCCGGGGCCTGGAATCCATTCTCCCCTTGCATTAAATCAAAAGTCAGGAGAAGAGTCTAGCCTAGGTGGGTTCATTGTGCAGAGAAGACAGAGCATAACACTTAACTCCAACTTTGTAGTTTGAGTATCAGTGACATCTTTTACAATGTATTAAACATGGCACAAGTTGCTGAACTTCTCTAAGCCTTCAGAGCCTGCTTTGGTAAAAGGGTGAGGGAAATGGCTGCTTCGCTGGACTATTGTAATTAGACAGAAATCATGAACGGAGAATGCCTTGCATATTACCTGGCATGATTAATACTAAAGAAGACGCCACCATTATAAGTCTATTTTTTTCTTCTTAAAAAGAAATATGATGGGCTGCTAACAAAGAGTCCTTTAAAGTCTATCAGGGATTAAAGAGTGGATTCTTAGTCTCTGTGGGCATTGTTGTTCTTGAATTAAATCATCCATGGAACAAACAACATATATATATTAGTTGAGCATTAGGAGTTAGCCCCTGTTCATGGCACATTGAGTATTCATTACCTACCAAACAAATTCTGAAATTTAAGACCATTTTTATATTGGCCCTGGTCTCTCCTTCCAAAAGTAAAATTTGTCAAGTCACCTCAGCTACCATCTGAATTCCTCCAGACTAAGGGTCCTCCCTTTGTTATTCTGAACTTTCTGTGCCCACAAACGCCACTCTGGCACATAATGCAGCCTTAAATAATAGTGATCACCAATAGTCTTTTTTGATCAGCTGATCTCTGTACATTCCTCCCAAACAAGACTGAGTGGAGTGTCAAGGTCAATTGGAGCCTCTACCTCATAGATCAGAGTATCTTCAGGTTTGGGAGCTGGGCCTTATCCGCGTAAAACTCTGACCAGTGTCTGAAATATAGTGTTTCCCTGTATTAATGAGATGGGATGTACATTGATTGGAAGAATGTGTAAATTTCAGTTAAAATAACCATCACAAATCTATTTAAATAGGAGCAAAGATCTACAAAAATAGAGTTGTTAGAAGACAGTCCAATGGTTCTTCCTCTGCTCTGAAGACCTTGTTAGTGGCAGAGTTTATAAGTTGAGAAGATGCACATGGTTATCAGATTCTCCTAAGAATTGTTAGCCAGTCACCAGTAGAACCCAACTAACCCAAGTATAGAATATTGATATGTAAAAGACATATGGCTTCCTCAATTAACAAACTGACCATTCAGATAACCTGGCCCTATGAGAACCCAGTCTGGGGAAAGCAAAGCTGGATTGTCCTGAATCCTCAGTTTAAATGAGACCCCCCTGGCACAGGAGGTGCACTGGCTAAGCACTGTGAAATAGGAAGAGATCTGCATCAGGTCTTGGCCAGGGTAAGTACAAAACCCTCATGATCTGATAGAGAACACAAACAGAAAGGATATTTTATTGGGGAATGATAAAACTTGGCTGTAGATGAGGAGATACTGACTGGTGATATTCCAGTTGGATAGAAAGGCAAAAAATGTTTGAAAATGTCCCTCCCCACAGCCATGTTGAAATTAGGGTGGTGACAAGGCCCTTGATTAGAGGCATGCTCCCCAAAGGCCCCAAGCTAAGAATTGCAATCAGAGGAGACAGATGCTTAACATGAAGTGCTGCAGCCAAGAAAGAGGCTAATGAGATTCCAGGCTGCTTGTCCACAGGGCCAGCCATCACAGTGTCACCAGGCAGGGAGGCTCCTGTCCCTCTTAGAACCACTCTTCTGAAACTGCATGTGTGACATGGCATCTGATTCTCAGCAGCTTTATAGTGACATTGTCTACTTAGTCTAGCCAGACTCCAGCAGGGGGACAGGGTACTGATTAACTGGCTGGAAGGAGATATTTTCTTGGAAGGCGGCAGAGGGTCTGTGTGTGCATTTGGAAGCCACAGCCTTCCTAATGCAGGAGGCATGGGAAGGAGACTCATATGCAGGTCTCTGCAGCATAAACCAGCCTACTGATTTTGGACTGATGAGGATGAGGTAGACATCTGAATTGTTCCATGCAAATGCTGTCTAAGTTTCATGAAGTGATCAAGACAAAAATAAGAGCAAAATATAGAAGATATTGTCACGCCATTTCCTGGAGAACTGGATTTGGTTGGCAATTGGTTTAATAGTTTCACAAAAAAACAAACAAAAGGATAAACAAAAAAACCCCAAATGTACATAGGCCTATTTCTACCTGGCTGATGGAAGACGTTCATGGTCTTGGTAAGGCCAAGATACAGTGTCGATGAACCCAAACATGGTCGATGAGGACAGAGAAAATGTGGGGCATCCCTGGTCACTAAGGAACAAAGACAATTTCTTAATCCTCTGGATTTGCAGTCCCATGATTTGTCTCGGGAACAACTTTCACCCTTATGGGGACAGTCAAATGAAATAATGGATGTTGAACTGATTTTAAAAATTAAAAATATTATACACAAATGAAATACCTGTAAGACATTTGCATTCATTGTTTTGCTAGTCAATACATGTTCAAGAGAAGAGACTGATCAAGAACGTTAGAGGGGAGGGGAGTCAGTGATAATAAGTACCTCGACCTCACAGGCACAATTCTATTCTTGAAAGGATGATTCAAAAATTTCTATAATTATTAGAAATGACGTTAAAGTCCTAAAAATTTGGAGAGGGCCTGTTGATATGCCCAGTGTCCACTTGCTATTTAGCAAACCTACTTAACTGTCTGCACTGGTTAAAATCATTCTCTTTCAAAACCGCCATGGTGTGTGGGCTGGTCTCATTTATGCTCAGAGAGGTCTGGATGGTACTTCCATGTACACCTGCACAAGCTGTGCATTAAACAACTTCCCTGCAACATTCACACAGACTTCAAAGGAGAACAATATCCCCTAGAATTGTATAATGTAGAGACTCTAATTTTGAGATAATTCTAGAAGAATTTTTTCAGATGTATTTTAGCCTGTATTCAACCCAGATTATATTAAAATCAGTTTATTGCAGGTCGGACCATTTTTGGTTTCTTCTACATGAAACAAACGTGAAAAGTAGTTTACCACAAATCTTTTTTCTTTGGAGGAGAGCTATTTGCATCCTCCCGTGGAATTACTTTCTTTCTGTGCTTGTCTCTCTAACATTGAGTTGGAGAAAGGTACTTTGGTGTGTGGAAATTCAAGCAGGTGGCAAATAGGCAAGGGGTTACTTTGAGAGGTGGCTTACATGGACCGAATTTTCCCTCCCATAGAGTTGCCCTGCAGTATAAAGAAAACCATTTCTAATTTTCAGCTTAAAAAAATGATTTCAACTGAAGAAGTATTTCATTTTCCTCCAGTGGCCTAACTCTCATCACTAAAAGTAGCTACTGCTATTATTACAACACTGGTATATTATGATGCGTAATTGAAGTCTGATGGCATACATTTTGGCGTTATATAAGTTATTCTTAATGAATTAGGTATTTCCCAAAATACAAACTTAGAAAAGTGCTTTTATTTTTGTCTCTTGTATATATAATACCCGCCAATATATATTCTTAACTGAATCTTTATTAGAAAGTGTTTTACAGGCTGAGATTTTCCTCCATCTCTATTCCTCTCCACCTTAAGTGTCCTCTACCTTCCATAGCTGGGAAAGGGATGGGTGAATGTTATCTGGATGATTTCCACCAGTGCTACCCAAGCCTCTATTCACTGTCCACTGCTAGTCATTCGTCTGTGGGGAGCAGGCTTGGCCATACTGTTCTTATAGCTAGATTGGAGATTTGGGAGACAACTACAATGACGGTCTTTATTTTTCTCTACCAAAAGGTATGCCAGAGAACGCCATTCCCCATATCATAGTTTGCAAAGAAAAGTGAGTGAGTGGGTTTAATTTATGATACTTAAAGAATTAACCATATCTTCAGAACTTCTTGGTCATATATATTAGTGAATTTACTCCATAAGGATTTCATTTATTTTGTGTGTGTGCTTCCTGTATTCTATCATCATTATTATATTCTCCTACCTGTTCATTTTGCATGTATTTGGAGCTGTGATTTCCACTCTTTTTTTTCAGTTCTCCTCTATTCCTCAGCTCAGGTCACCCTGCCTGCTAATTTATAAAATCCCTTAGTGTCTACGCAGGACTAAGCAGTAGGCTATAGGTAAACAACAAGGGTCAATTCTCTTTCTCTTCGGGCTACAGAGAACTGGAACTGCTAGAGGTCATGGGATCTTAAGGAGTGCTCTGGTCACTTGAGCTACATTTCTGTTCTTTACTACGGACTTTAGTATATCAAATGGGAAAACAACTAGCTTGAATTCTTCTTTTGAGACTTTGACTGATTATTGGTAATAATAGTTTATAAAAAGGTTATTTTCTGTTAAATGCTGTTTTGAACAGATGTGTACATTTTTGTGTATGTGAATGTAATAGCCTGGTAGAAGGGAAGGTCAAATAAACATGAGATATAGAATCAGCAGTTTAGTCATGACATTAGGAGACAATACGGTAGGAAATATAGAAATTTACTTTGCAAATAATTTTTAGAAAAGCAATAATTTTGTCTAGAAAGTTCAATTTTCTACCTGTTTTTCCTTTCTCTTCTCATCCTCGTCTGAGGTTATTTCCCTAGGTCCTCAAGTCTATTGGCTGTACATCTATGGAAGACATTATGGAAGATATTCTTTAATATCTTAATGGAAGATATTAAAGCAGGAACTGATGAGCCACTTTCTTCATCGCCCATCTTCATCATCAATGCTGCTGTCATTCCTCAGTGGGGGACAATGAGACACAGATGTGTCAGTTGTTTTGTTCTATGTGGATATTATAGATTTTTCTCCTTTTCTGCCCAACCTACTCATAAATTATGTCCCTGTGGTCACTATGGGGATGAGCGAAAAAGGAGATGGACATATCAGCACAGATGTCCTACCTTATGTCTTCATTTAAAACAAGTAACCTTGATAGATTTGTTTACTTATGTAAACTATAGCTCATTAAAAAAAAAATATGTGTTTCTTTTCAATAAATGTTAGTAGAGGATCTCCTATTTGCTAAGATCTGGATTCAGTTGTCAGGGAATGGGTTACTAGCTTTGTTCTTCTGTTTTTACACTTTATTCCTAATAGCTAGGATTTTCTGAAAGCAATTGTTGATACAATGACAGAAATAGTATTACTTTCCAATATTCATCAATATGAACTTGAGGCCATAATGTTTTAGGTTTACTTTAATCTGACCTCAACCAATAAGCCTTCCCTGACCAAGCTTTCTAAACAATTCATTAAAGAGGAGGGAATGGTTTATAGTTGTGTAGCACCTCCTAGTTAGAAAAGTGAATTCTCACATGTTACCACAAATTTATTTGTCTACTCTTCAGATGAGGAAAGTCAAGCCCAGGAAAGTTAAAGAACTTTTCCACTGTACACAGCTCACTAGGAAGCCCAAACCCAGGGCTGCTGACTCCACAGTTCTACCATATCACATCACCTCCCAGATGTCCTATCCTTAATCTGACTTAGTCGGAGGCACTTGAGGACAGCACTGTGTCTTTTCCTCTCACAAGAGAATCTTTATGGTTGGAGGGCCTCAGAGTAGTCATTTCCTTCCCGCCTACAGTGTGATTTGAATTTGAAACGATGGCTGGAGCCCAAAGAAGGGCAGCGTGATTATGAATATGAGTGTCTCCACACACTGGATATATGAATATAAATGTCTCCGCACACTTTCTCCATTTCTCTTGCATATTCACTTAGCTTTTGTTCAGCTTCTTTAAATCAAGCTTTCTCTCTTGAACACCATTACTTCTTTCTATTTTTTCCTCTTAAGATCTTCTGAAGTCTTCCAGTCTACTCACACACTCATATCCCTCATTAACGAAAATCTCTCCTCTCCTGAAAAATTGTCTCTAATGAAATCAGCTGATTGTATCCTGCCCCATCTTTGACTTTCCATTTATCTTTACTTATTCATTATTTGCCGTTTATTTAATGCACAGATTTGTGATATCTTTAATGTCACGGTTACATATTTTTCTGTTCCATATACACAATTAAAACTTACACTCTGGTACTTTTTGATAACTTGATTGATTATATCTCACTTAGATTTTCCTTTTGTATTATCCTGTAAAACTTTAGGCTAAATATTTCTTTTTAAACAAAATTTCTGCTGAACCTATAAACAATTGAATATCTGTTTTCTTGTTTGTAAAACCCGAGTCCCACTGGATGGGTCATAAGGGCCATGCACTGAATGTTTGCCAACATACCTAGAGTCAGCTATTAATCCATTGATTCCACAAATCCATACTGAGCTCCAAGGTTGTGAAGACCCTGTGCTGGGCACTGCTGTTATGAAAGATTCAATCCTGCCAAAACCCAAGATCTCACTTATAAACACTTGGGATAAACTTTGACCAACTGATACATAATCTTCCTCACAGAAACTTTCACCTCCAGGTGTATATACAAAGCCTGGCAAATGTGCTATTTAAATAACCATTTCTATTTCTATTTCTTTTCTTAAATTCACATTTTAAGATAACTTAAAATGTGTTGGAATAATGAAAAAATCAAATCAAGGGCAAAACCACATTTTTTTCTTTCTTTTTTCCTTTCATTTTAAAAGCATGGAGTGTCCTCTGCTCTCCTCCACCAACACACTTTCATTCCAAACAACGCAGTCTGATTAGCTTTCAATATAAATGCTCACATTGCCAAGGAACAGGAGGAGCCAGAGAGGCAGCAGAAGGGGAGGTATGCCGGGAAAGGCACTGGTACCCTAAGGGACAATTTTTATCTCAGGAGAACTGACCTTTTAGAGAAAGCAAATTGAATTATCTTTCTCATCCTTTACTTTTGCTGTGACATCATTAAAATGCATGTTACATACCAACACTCGTTGTTTTGTATTCATAACCTTAAACTAAAATTAATCAGTTGTCACAACGACTTAACACATTTGTTAATGGTTCCTAGCCAAAAATCTGTATTGTTACAAGAAAAGCAGCTTTATGTATACACCCTTGAGAAAAACAACAGAGGAGAATTAACTGGTGGACACTGAACATTTTTTTCTCCTGTTCAGAAAATAGCCATCTTCATTCTCTTCTCTGGTTTTTGAACTAGCATTTCTGTTTTGATATTTGACATGAAATGTGGTGCTTTAACAGGAAGAACTCTTTTTGTTTAAGACCAATTAATATAAATTAGATCCTACAAAGTTTAAAAAGTACATGAATTTAGCTAATAAGTATTTATTAAGCTATAGTTTGGGGCCCAGACATTACCATGGATTTGTTATTCAACACATTTGTTGAGAACTTAAGGAACTGGTGAAGATTTATTTATGAATGACTCAAAGCTGTTCCCTTTGAAAAAACTCATATAGTCTTGTCAGGCAAAAGATGAATAAATAGTTATACCACCATGTTTTAAGTGCTCTAAACAAGATAAGTATATTCTCAAAAGATGAGGTTTGGGAGACAAAGAAAGGATGTCTCTAGGGACTTATCAAAGCTGGATGTTGCACAGGCCTATGAAACCTAACTAGCGTAAGTGGGAGCTGCAGAGAAGAAGATCTGGTAGATCATTCCAGGCAGAGGGAAAAGCAGCGCCAAAGCCCAGAGAGGTGTGCTGAAGTGAGATGGCATTTTGGGGACAGCTCAAATCACTGAAGAGTTTTAGGCAAGAGCAGGACCTGATCTGATTTGCAGTTTAGAATGCTCTCTGGCATCAGTGAGAAAATTTTCTGGAGTTGAGCAAAACCAAAGGAAGAAAGACACAATTAGTTCTTTTTTTTTTTTTTTTTTTTTTTTTTAGTGCTCCACATGAAAGATGATGGTGATGTGGCTTCTATGAAGGGAGTGAAGTTGAGGGTAGGAAGAACTTGTTGAATTCAGCATATGTTAAGGAGGAAGAAGAATCAACATGATTAGCTCGATGACCAATATGTTTGAAAGGCATTTAGGTGCAAGAAACATGTAGCCTCCACTCTCCAGTACTTTATATTTTCTTGGAGAAAACACAACTAGGAAATTTTAGTCTTGATATTTTTAAGTAATTTAGTACTGTAGAAGTAGCTGAACTTTGTAATTAGTTAATATCTTGCAATACCATTTATTAGCCATAGCCTAGAAATAGTTACTTTCCATGTTACAACCACTAATGTATAGAAAATATGTAGTACTAAGAGATAATCTAAAAATACTAGTAAATATTGCTGTAAAATGACTGGTATACTATTAAGAAAATAGCACTAATTATATGTTAAACAGTTAAAGCAGAATAATTAATTAAAGACTTTTCTTTCTTTTATCAGTCTCCAAGGGAGAAAGGAATCATTCTATTATGCAATTAGGAAATTGAACAGATATATTTATGTTTCGGAATATCTCTAGGCAATAGATACTCACCTCCCTGGTCAGTATTTGATCCCTATTAGTCAATAAGTTCTTTCTTATGTGTGACTATGAACTCCCCAATTCATTTAAGCCCTTTTGCTTTTACTGGATTGGCTCAGATTTCTTTTTGGTCTACCAAATGCAGTTATACTCTTTGTAGGGAGTAGCTTATCAGTATGATCTCATGCATCTTGCTGTGCTGGGACTATGGCTATTTTCCTTTTCATAGCTCTATTTTAAGAACATGCTAGCATATATCTTTCATACTTGTGTTTTCTAAATATACCTCAGCTAGTCACTACTATAAATGGGGGAGGGGAACAAAATAATTTATCTTAATTTTTCTGAAGTTTTCATTTCTGCTTCTAATTTAGAATTTCCTCTCAGAGAAATGGATATGGATGTTTGTTCCATGCAGCACATTCCCTAAGTAAGAATGAGGCATTTCCAGTCAAGTTGCTAAATAGCCTTGGTACATAGGAAGGTTTGCCCCCATGTTTTAGACAGGAATCCAAGGCAAAGGAAAGACCTCACTTGTCTATACTGCATACACTTAGATGCCCATATTTAATTCATCAAATAGCCAGAACAAAACTTGCCTAAGGACGGGATACAAAATCAATGCTCAGAAATCAGCTGCATTTCTATACATGAATAATGAGACTGAAGAAAGAGAAATTAGGGAATCTATCCCATTTACAATAGCACCAAAAACCATACGTTACCTTGGAATTAACTTAACCAGAGACGTAAAGGATCTATATTCTAGAAACTATAAATCACTCTTGAAAGACATTGAAGAAGACACAAAAAGATGGAAAAATATTCCATGCTCATGGATCGGAAGAATTAACATAGTTAAAATGTCCATGCTACCCAGAGCAATCTACACTTTCAATGCTATCCCGATCAAAATACCAATGACATTTTTCAAAGAACTGGAACAAATAGTCCTTAAATTTGTATGGAACCAGAAAAGGCCCCGAATCGCCAAGGAACTGTTGAAAAGGAAAAACAAAGCTAGGGGCATCACAATGCTGGATTTCGAGCTGTACTACAAAGCTGTGATCACAAAGACAGCATGGTACTGGCACAAAAACAGACATATAGACCAATGGAACAGAATAGAGAACCCAGAAATGGACCCTCGGCTCTTTGGGCAACTAATCTTTGATAAAGCAGGAAAAAACATCCAGTGGAAAAAAGACAGTCTCTTCAATAAATGGTGCTGGGAAAATTGGACAGCTACATGCAAAAGAATGAAACTTGACCACTCTCTCACACCATACACAAAGATAAACTCCAAATGGATGAAAGACCTCGATGTGAGACAGGAATCCATCAAAATCCTAGAGGAGAACATAGGCAGCAACCTCTATGACTTTGGCCAAAGCAACCTTTTTCAAGACACATCTCCAAAGGCAAGAGAAACAAAAGATAAAATGAACTTGTGGGACTGTATCAAGATAAAAAGCTTCTGCACAGCCAAGGAAACAGTCAAAAAAACTAAGAGGCAGCCCTCGGAATGGGAGAATATATTTGCAAATGATACTACAGATAAAAGACTGGTATCCAAGATCTACAAAGAACTTCTCAAACTAATACACGAGAAACAAATAAACAAATCAAAAAATGGGCAGAAGATATCAACAGACACTTTTCCAATGATGACATACAAATGGCTAACAAACACATGAAAAAATGTTCAAAAGCATTAGCCATCAGGGAAATTCAAATCAAAACCACACTAAGATACTACCTTACACCAGTTAGAATGGCAAAAATTGACAAGGCAAGAAACAACAATTGTTGGAGAGGATGTGGAGAAAGGGGATACCTCCTATATTGTCGGTGGCAATGCAAGATGGTACAGCCACTCTGGAAAAAGTGTGGAGGTCCCTTAAAAAGTTAAAAATTGAGCTACCCTATGACCCAGCCATTGCACTACTGGGTATTTACCCCAAAGATACAGACGTAGTGAAGAGAAGGGCCATATGCACCCCAATGTTCATAGCAGCATTGTCCACGATAGCTAAATCGTGGAAGGAGCCGAGATGCCCTTCAACAGATGACTGGATTAAGAAGCTGTGGTCCATATATACAATGGAATATTACTCAGCTATCAGAAAGAACGATTTCTCAACATTTGCTGCAACATGGATGGCACTGGAGGAGACAATGCTAAGTGAAATAAGTCAAGCAGAGAAAGACAATTATCATATGGTTTCTCTCATCTATGGAACATAAGAACTAGGAAGATCGGTAGGAGAAGAAAGGGATAAAGAAAGGGGGGGGTAATCAGAAGGGGGAATGAAGCATGAGAGACTATGGACTCTGGGAAACAAACTGAGGGCTTCAGAGGGGAGGGGGGTGGGGAAATGGGATAGGCTGGTGATGGGTATTGAGGAGGGCACATATTGCATGGTGCATTGGGTGTTAATATGCAACTAATGAATCATCGAACTTTACATAAGAAACCAGGGATGGGGGCGCCTGGGTGGCACAGCGGTTAAGCGTCTGCCTTTGGCTCAGGGCATGATCCCGGCGTTATGGGATCGAGCCCCACATCAGGCTCCTCCTCTATGAGCCTCCTTCTTCCTCTCCCACTCCCCCTGCTTGTGTTCCCTCTCTCGCTGGCTGTGTCTATCTCTGTTGAATAAATAAATAAAATCTTTAAAAAAAAAAAAAAACCAGGGATGTACTGTATGGTGACTAACATAATATAATAAAAAAATATTAAAAAAAAAACTTGCCTAAGGAAAAAAAATGTAAGTTTATATATATATATATTTTTTTTTTTTTTTTTTTTTTTAGTGCCCCAGCCTTTTCCTTCAGGGGAGACCTTCAACTAGCCCACATTTTTTCTAAATTTTTCTATTCTTTGATCAATTTTTCCCAGGAAGGGATCTTGTCTAATTTAGGTATGTATTTCAGACTAGGTTCTATAACTCTCTGGGAGATTTTATTTTAGGCCTTCTCCATATTTGTCAAATGGAAGGTGTTGTTCCCTGTAAAGGAATGCAGGCACTAACACACAGGCAGCGAGGCTCATTGAGGAGGTAATAGGGGTCCTCCCCAGAGCCCTTTAAATGCTGCCATACAGCCGCAGTCTAGCCTGCCTCTATATAAAGCAATTGTACATCTGAATAATGACTCAGTTCTTCACTCCAGCTGTTAATGCTGGCGACCCACAGAGTCTGAATTTAGAATCCAATGCAAACTCTGAGGATATATTCTTCAAGGTAGATAACATGAATGCAGCATCTGACACTATGTGGTCAGATCTGGACTGAGAATCTGGATTTTGGCCTGCTGATTGCTGAGGGACCTTTGGTGAGCTACTCTGAACTTTAGTACCCTCTTCTATAGTGTGAGGAGTATAGACCCTATTTCATAGGATTATTGTAAGGATCAAATGAGTATATGTATAAAGTTCCCAGCCTAGCACAGTGCCCAGATTATAAGGCCTTATTAAGCATCTCTTCTACTCTACTTTTAAGTCAAAATCTGTGGGCTTTGGCTAAGTTTACATTGTAGTTTCTGTCCAAGGTCTTAGTCTCTGAAGCATGGAACAATGCTTTAGTGGTGTATGTGTGTGTGTGGGGGGGGGTGGATTATGTAAAAGAAAGTTATCATGGGTAGCTGCAATTTATAATGAATTCAATATGCCCCAGCCTTTCTAGTAACCTGTAATTTATACAGCTGTGATCAATTATCAGGCTGCCTAAAGCAAAGATATTCAGATACCTACAGTTATGAAACATCCAACATAAATGTATACTAGTGCATTCACATCTGTGTCTTTCCAATTTCAGTGATCCCCAAGTTTATTTAGTCTACTTCTCTGGCTCTAGGCAGGGTAGTGCATGCTCTGACCAATCTTCAGTCTAGATTACATATGGCAGAGAGATGGACTGTGATGTATGACATATGTGAATCTATCTCATCACAAACACAGCTCTATAAATATCCTCTCGAAAAGGTCTGGCCCTTGGGGCTCCTGCGTGGCTCAGTTGTTATGTGTCTGGCCTTCAGCTCAGGTCATAAGCCCAGGGTCCTGGGATTGAGCCCTGTTTTGGACTCCCTGGTCATCAGAAAGCCTGCTTCTCCCTCTCTCACTCCCCCTGCTTGTGTTCCCTCTCTCGTTGTCTCTCTCTCTCTAATAAATAAATAAAATCTTTAAAAAAACATAAAAAAGATCTAGCCCAAAAGCAAAACTGGAAGTATAGTAATGGCATTTGCTCAGAAACAAGATCAAAAAGTTATCACAATGTTGAGCAATAGCTGAGGACTTTCCTCTGAGGCCAGAAGATTCCTTGAAACTGCTTAGGATAAAATAGTATCAATAATAACTTCTTTTCCATACATCATAAGTTAAATCATAATTTTATTAAGTTATAATGATAAAACTAACCATCATGAGGGTTTCATTTCAATTCTATGTATATAGGGGTTTTTGTCCGGGATTCACAGATAAAAGGATTCACAAGTGAAAAGGAATAGTTGAAATATCAAGTGTAAAGTACACATATATTGAAAGTGAAGACATGATAACAAAACAGCCTGCTCTTTCACTTCTCCAGCTCTACGTTTCTGTCTGCAAGACTGTGTGTGTGTGTGTATGCTCACACACGCGTATGCACACTTGCACAAGTGCGTGTGGAGTGGCCATCTATTCACAACCACCATCCTGTAAACGTTTGCTTACTTAAATCCACCCACCTCACTGGAATAAAATTATTTAAATTATTCAGCATCTAAAAGCACTAAAATGCACATGGGCCCAGTTGGCAGTTATTTTATGCCTATTAGGCCCTGCAGCCCACAATAAAGGAGGAGGGAGCTGGGCTTCTTCCAGCATCACAATGACACACTGTTCACACATCAAAAGCTATACAACAGAGGCAGTTGATGTTTATGGGTTCCTGTTTGCATGATGCCACTTTGGTACTCAGCTCTGAGGTTTCCTTTGAAGGGAGAGGGAATGGAATGTGTGGAAATGTTGATAGCAAATTCCACCCTCCCTCCTTAGCAGAACTAAATGGTATAATTTCCAAAATGGCCTCATCTGAAATTTAGATAACATTTGACTCTTCTCATCCCTCTGTGAGACCTCTGTCCAGAGATAGAGGAATATTCACAGAATTCCCTGCTTTAATTTCTCACATAGGACTCTGAATAATACTCAACCTGAGCATGCTCATGTTTAATGCTTTTTTATGGAAGCAAATTTGCATTGGTAATAACCAGGATATGGATCTGTTATGTAGTGTACTACTGTACCTCACCCAAGGACAATTTCCAAAGTCTCATTGAGAAATAAAGTTTAGAAGGAATGGGTGCAGAAGATGGGGCAATCCAGTTTTCTCTGCATTTCTCCTTGGGTAAAGCCAAGGGTACTTGAATGCCTTTAGAGTTTATGCCCTTGGGTATTGAATATAGGTCGAGTGTGTATGTGGTGTATGTACACACTGAGGATATGGTATTTACTACCATGTAGTCATTGATGCATTACAGTTTATAGAGTCAAACTCATCATTCATACAAGTAATATATTCGTACAAATTGGACAAAATAAGGAGAAGAGCCACAAAAATGATTGAGAGGATGAAGGAAGGCCCTAACATATGGGGTGAGATTAAAAGAATGCAGCGTGTGTAGCTCCGTGCTGCTGCTGCTGCTGCTAAGGAGCTATGGAATCACGGCCTCTGCCTCAGGGCTGTAAACCCCCAAAGAGGAATCTGCAGGCTAGTAAAAGGGGCATTACAGAGAAGGAAATGAGCAGAGAGGAGTTGTCTGCATATCAGGGAAAAAAGTTTGTTGGAGTAGAAGCTATTAGGCAGCAGAATTACCTCCCCGGGGAGACAGTGGAGTCTGTGACCCCATTATAGGAGATATAATAGCCTGGCGGGATGGTCCAGTCCCCCAATATGCTGTAGGGAGGGCCTCCTCTCAGTCCCTTGGAGACTCCAAAGGGATGGAGGATGGAGTGTGACTCCTCCATCTTACCATTTATGGTTCCAGTTTGGTGCTGAGATGAATACTGAAGGCAGGATGCCCCAATACCCGGATCTGACGCCAAGGTTAGATTTTATAATCCTCTGATACATATTTAGGTATTACCATCAGACTCTTTTCGTAAACCTTTGATATATGTAAATGAAATAAAACCTCTAGGTTGCTTTGGAAACAGCATCACTTGACACACACTTTAATCTGGAGGCATTTCCCCAAATATTTTTTAAAATGTGCATGGATGTCTTGTGGGGAGTCGGGTAGAAAATGAACCTGTTTGAACTGCAATTCATCTCAAGTTAACTGTTTTTATGCAGCCTATGTTCTGTGTGTGCGTGCCAAATCTGCAGCCATGCTAATGGAATATTAATATATTCTTACTAGGCCGACAGATCGAGGTTTGAAAGGAAACAAAAAAATAAATAAATAAAATAAAAAGAAAAGAACAAATGAAAGAAATTGGAGCCAGTTGGATTGTGGGGTCGCAGCCACAACCCCCTGGGGGAAGGACAGGGGGAAAGAGAGGCAGTGCTTTCTCTTTATCTTGCGAGCAATTACTGGCAATTTGTTCTGGCCAGTAAAACTTCTGATATTATCATGGTTGCTGAGTAATTTATCATCAAAGTTTAATGTGAAAACAGGTGACTGTGTAATCACCAATCTAGGAACAGAAATAGAATCGTTATTATTTCTGCCTGAAGAGAGAGATTTTTTTTTTTTTTCTGTCAATTGACTTAACGGCCAAAAGGCTGTTCATCATATCACCATGAATTATAAAACCTCTATTAAATATTCATAAAAGTTTTGAAATGAATGTGTGATAGAGATGAAAGCTGGGCTAATTTAAATACCTACCAGACCTGTCTTAATTACAGAGGTAAAATGAGATATAAAAATTATAGCAGCAAAGAAAAAAACTTGAAACAGTTCATTCCATACATTATAGAAAATGCCTTTGCAAGCCACCATACACAAAGCCAGGAGCTCACTGGGCAGCACTGATTTCCATCTCCCTTAAAGCGTTACTGAAATGCAGTTGGTGATGTCTTTCTTCTACAGGAAATAGAAGAGAAGCTTCTATGAAACTTCAGGCCAAAGGATTTGTGCTGGCTCTCCGAAATGTAAATAAAAATCCTAACTGTAAAAGCACATCCATATGCACCTGCTCAAGTCCTTAGGGTGGGGAAAAAAAAAAAAAAATCATGTGAAGCTGAATAGAAGTCAGGATGTGATCAAAAGATTGTAATAAAAATTTCCTCTAATTTTTCATAGTATGATTTTGTGGATTTCATGGACTTGTGAAAATGACACATAATCTGTTTTGTTTTGTTTTAAGCTTGGGCTATTATAACCTCTTCTGCCATCTTAAGAGGGACATTCTCCAATGGTGGTAGAATAGTCCTAGGAGAATCAATCAGAAGCCAAGATATATTCATGCTCCCAAATAACCTCAATCATAATTTGCTAAGCAAAGGCATTTCCTGTTCCTCAACAAATCAGGATAATAGGAATGCAGTTATAATTTTGATTTTCTATCTTCAGGCAAATATCAAACCTGATATTAAGGGCTACAGTATTTGTGAATTGATCATTAGTATTAATTTATATATATATATATCAAGGTGATCCTGTGCTCTCAAATATTTCTTTAACTGAACACAGATGTTTTGATGGGCATAAAGAGAAAAGAAGAGGATACTTTCATGGGGCATAGGTCAATGTTATATCATGATGGACTCTCAGGCTAAAAGTCAGGTGCCAGCTGGTTTGACCTTGAACAAGGTGCTTCACCTTGCTGAGTCCCAGCATTGACATCTGTAAAATAAGGGGATTAATTTGGTGGTGGCTAAAGACCCATCCAACTCTAAAATTCTGTGAGTCTACAATTATAAATAGGATGATAAGATGCTCTCTGGCTCTTAGGCTGCCACCCAGGAGAATGAATTCCAGTTTTAATTTCCTTTTTGGTGATAGGAAATCTGAAGACAGGCAAGGTTAAATGACCCACCCGGAGGCCCAGAGCAATCAGTGATGGAATCACAGCCTCAGCTCACAGCCCTGGTTCCTGGCTTCCAGTTTTATCAGCTTATTGAGACCGAGTCTTTGTTAGCATCTTTTTGGCTTATTCATATTGACATCCTGGATGATACCATTGATTCAGTGGAAATTTCTATTTTTTAAATATTTCATAAATAGATATTGCCTATCCAATGAATTTTAGGTTCCTTAGCAAGCATATTATATATATATATATACACACACACACACACACACACACACACACATGCACACACACACATATATTGTTTTGCATTTATTTAATATTATTTAATGCCCTATTACCACAAATAATCTGGAAAAGTTTCAACTGAAAACAGAGGAACAATATCAGTAAAATCCAAGGAGGACATTTTGGGCTAGAAGTTACTGAGAAGTATTATTAAAGAAACATATAGCAAAAATATATACTACTCTCTTTTTTTACCTTCCTTTCCTTCTTCTCTTCCTTACACTTTTAAAATTTTAACTTAATTTAATCAATTTCTTTTTTCTATCTTTTAAATTTCTTTCTCATTAGTCTGCCAACATCCTTCCCGAGCATTGCTTAAGCACCTCTGATCACTTCTCTTAACCAAAGCACTCTATCTCTAGAAACACCTCAGTAAGCTAGAGGCTGGCATCCAATAGCAGAGATGCCAAAAGTCAACTCGGAATGACAGTCAACTTTTGATGGCTTATAAAGATAAATATACCATTACCCAGATCAAGCAAGCCAAAGTCACATATTTTTGTTTTTTATGTGAGATAAGTAAGTCCAGCTTCAGGTTGAGATTTGGTTCCTACAACAGAGTGTTGTAAGGAAGGGAAGAAGGAAAAAGACCAAAGAATAGAAGCAGAGAAAGGAGAAGAATGATATCACCAAGACACACTAGGATGCACTTGTGATGACAATGACTGCAAATGTGTACAGTGGTTGCAAATCATGGCCATGGTGCCACCCTGTTTGCCAGTCTCATCTTCAGTTGCTCTATATATGCTCTCATAATTATCATAAATTTGATCCAATTTTTATTTCAGAAGAATCTTCATCTTACACACATTCTCATAACCAGATAAGATTCCAGGGCCTAAACATAATGGCTAAAAGGTTGCTTGATATGTTTAGGTTAACTATCACTCCAAAACTTAATAGCTTGAAACAGCACACATTTTCTTATTTCTGATGATTTGTTGCTAGACTGAACTCACTTGAGAAGTTCCTCTGATCTCCATGACACTGTTGTATCTATTGTTATCTGGGGGCTCAACTGTGCTGAATCTTACATGATAGTTCACTACATGACACATGACTAGCAATTTGCTAGTTGTCTGGTCAAACAAACAAAATTATGGTTCTCTTCCATACAGACTTTCTATGTACCTTTGGCTTCTCAAAGAATGGCAATGGGTTACCAAGAGCATGAAAGCCCAGAAGCTTCTTTCCTTTTAGGCTTAAGCCTTCAATTAGGTCAGTGCCACTTCTATCACATTCTATTGGTTAAAGCAAGTTACAAACTCGGCCCAGGTTCAAGTGTGGGGACTCTACAGGGTGTGATGCACAGTTCATTTTCTCTACAATGGGCTCCCTGACAGAACTGCGGAAGTGCCATGAGCTCCTCTGTCCCAAGTGTGGGATGGAATCTGGAGAACTCAACTCATTCAGCAACTCTCTTTCAGGCAAGATACCCAGTAGAATACATGCCCATTCTAATAGCACTCCAGAGCAAATGGGACTCCATTCTCTACACACATGTTGTATTAACCAAAATAGCATTTAACTCATGGCTCATTTCCATTATTTCTTTCCTTTATGGAGATGAAAAAGCCTGGCTAATGACCTTCCTACAATGTTCTTCCTGTACTTGAAAACATAGGCTGGGTCTATATATATAATTTGACTTAGAAAAATATAGTTGAAAACTACACTTAGCAATAGGTTACTAATTATTCTTAAAATGATGACAACCTCATTATTTTCTTTCAAAAACTCAACTCTTGGGAAGGCAATCTCTCATCATGTAAAGATTTGACTTGTTTAACTTCTTCTGACTGTCTACTTAAGAATATTCAGTAATGTTTGTCAACTCTGAGTCAATCCTTTATTTTACCCACAAATTTCTAAGACATGTAAAAGCAGCAGGCTGCCCTCTTCCTGTAAAAAGTAGTTTTTAGGGTCTACTTTGAAATACTAGCTGGGGTCATTTTATCACAGAAATGATGACACTTAGCTAAGGGCTCAGAACATTAGGGTGTCCGAATTTATAGCCACTCATTTTTAACTACCTACTTAATCCATTGAGGTCTTTTATCGGCATGCTTGAAGGTTGGCAGTTCAGCTATGGCACCTGCCAGAGCCAGGATGTGAGAGAGTTAATGTTAAGGAAACTTGATATGAACACACACTATGTTATGTGCTTAGATATAATGATGTATTTAAGCTGCAAGCCACCATAGTCCTATGCCATGTACCAGCTGCAAGCCACCATATTCTTAGACCATGTAAAAGCTGAGATGTGAGGGCTTCAAGTCATTGAACTACCAATGATCTTTTTTAGATTCTTTTGCCTATTAGATTGTTTTAACTCTGAGCACAAATCACTCTTGCTTATGATTTCTGCCTATTATTCTTTTTTTTTAAGATTTTATTTATTTATTCGACAAAGATAGAGACAGCTAGCGAGAGAGGGAACACAAGCAGGGGGAGTGGGAGAGGAAGAAGAAGGCTCATAGCGGAGGAGCCTGATGTGGGGCTCGATCCCATAACGCCAGGATCACGCCCTGAGCCGAAGGCAGACACTTAACCGCTGTGCCACCCAGGCGCCCCTCTGCCTATTATTCTTAGTTCTACCACTTAGGGAGATAACATTTCATTTTCTCACTTTCATACCTCCAGTCCCCTATCTATTCTTACCTCATGATTTTCTCTCATATTTCATAAAGAAATTAGAAAAACTCCAGACAGAAACTTCTTTAGCTATCAAAGGCCAATGCTCCCACCCAGGTACAATTAAGTAAGCCCATAGTCACTGCCTGCTTCACTGGGTGACTGCTACTCCCTGGAGCCCATAGCCCAATCAAGATATTGCCTCTCTTATCTGCTCTCCTTAAGGTAAAACAATTCGATTTTTCTATATCCATTGTACCAGATTCCTCACTACTCAATCTGTCTTCAATCTACTCCATTTGAGCTCAATCTTTCACTGCACCCAAAGTCAACTAGTCAATGTCTGTAACATGCTCCATCATGACAAATCCAAGGACCACTTCTCTGTCCTTATTTAAAAGTGTAGCAGCCTTTTACATGGCTTCCCACCCTTTCCTCTTGGGACTTTTTTAAATAGTAATACGGAAAACTTTAGGGACATCATGTTCTCCTGGACATTTTCTTACTCCACTGGTAACCACTGCTAACTTCTGTTTATTGGTTCCTCATTTATTTCCTCACCTCTAAATGCCAGAGTGCTCCAGAGATCAATCCCAGGTCCACTTCTCTTTTAAAATTTAATTTTTATTTCTAATAAAACACGAAGCTATAAAAAACTCCAATTGTACTATAAAACAACTTAAAGTGACATGTGCTGTCCCATGCCTCCCCAACTCCCAATCCCATTCCCCAGAGGCATCTACTTTCAACTTTTAATGGTTTCTTAAGACAATTACCTCCATCTTTGTAAAACATTTATCTTACAACTTTTAGATTTAACGATTTTATATGTAATATATTCATTTTTCCTCCATGGAAGACAGTTATTTCACCTTCTTACTCAATGTCCCTATTTACTTCCTATCTTTCTCAAGAGTTATATTTTAAAAATGGTTATTTTTATCATTTAATTTGTTGTCACTATTAAATAGTGCTGAACCAAGTAGTATACCAGTATTCTATTTTGTTTTGTGTACCATTGTCTTTTCTGGTGTCATTCCCTTGCTCATTGTTCTATCATTATCTTAGTTTTCTATATTCTTTGTCTTAGTTTTCTCCCACCCCCCCCAAACTCTCCAGTGGGATGACTAAATAATTATTAATATTTCCTCCTAGAGAAGTTGCAGTTACACTTGCAGCCCTTCCTTATAGATGGGGTCAGCCCCAGCAGGAAATAGAGTAGCGGGGTTCTACATTTCATATGGTTTTATCCCCAACTTATCATGATATTGTAATATTCTTCACAATAGCAGCTGCATTTTGAGGCCCATTAATGACAATTTAAATAAGAAAGAAATGCTTGTTATAAGCAATCTCAACTAAAGATAGTGGTATGGAATGGATCACTAGATCAACATATCAAGAGAGTCTAAGATTCACACTATGAATATTTTCTTTATAGCCCCTGCATGAAAGTGGTACTCTCCTCGTTTGGATAACTATATCTTTACAGTTGTCTTTGTAACAAGTTTAAGATAAAAACACATATGTTAAAGTATTCAGAAGTGACTTTTGGGTTGTGGTGGTGGTAACAGTAATCGTATTGGACAAGTTGAGGAACACTGGGGATTTAGGGTTATCACAAGGGTAGGTGAAGGGTGTTTGCATGGCTTTGACTTTCTCAGTTCTCAGTTTAATGTGCAGACTCAGGTAGTTTGGATAAAGAAAAAAGTAAAAATGTGAATATATGAACAGTTATATGAGCAGATACAATCTGAAATGGTGCCCTCCCAAGGAAAGAACAATGAGATCACTGTATAGAAGAGAAGGAAATGTGCCATTCTTGCATATGTATTTTGTTTGGGGGAAAAATATCCAAAAACAAAAATAAAAACTCAGGACGATCACAACCCTCTTCTTGCCTTTGCTCTACAATCATCTTTCTTGCCATCAACCCAAAACGAAGCACTAACTTTATCATGGTTAGTTGTGTTAGAAAAAGGACCAGGAAAGTGAGATATTTCATAGGCATTCACTGGTGTCTTTGTAACATGTTATTTTTTTCTGAATATTTTTAATATTCATATGTAAACTAAGCCTTTCTGGGTTCACAGAAAATGAACTATAAGAACACTAGCTTGTGCTGTTACATATTTATATGTACTATAAATAACAGAGATCATTAACAAATATTATAAAGTATAAAAGTATATAAGCAATGTCCTTTACCTTGTAATCAACTTTATATAGTCCCCTTGAATCTCTTTGTGACCTTACTTAGGAAGCACCAGGGCACAAGTGCTGGAATCTGGAAAATTTGTCCTATCAGGAACTAGGAATGCTTGAGGGCCACTGGAATTGATAGCTTTGGACCTCTTAGAAGGCTGGCAAGAGGATGGACTATCAAACACAAATTCTTTAACTCTCCCCACCTCTCTCCTTCTACCACCAAGTGATATGACCAGCTTTATTATTTCTTAGTTACAGAGAGACCACTCCTTTTCTCTCTGGTGTGGCACTGAACAAAGAGTAGAGAGCTTCCTGTTGTCCTAATTCAGCACCCAAAACAAGAGATAAACTCTGAAAAATACCATTATGATCAGACATAGCCAAAGTGGACTGTAATTCACTGCAATAAACTTGAAATTCACCAAACACACATGAGCATTTATAGACAAATTCTCTGCTAGCATAGGGTTGGGGATGCGGAGATGTTGAATACTATGGAAAGACTAAAGAGAAGTCAGACAATCCTAGCCCCCAATCCACTCCAATACTAATGATGAGAAATAACAAATGCACATGAAATAGTAGGGGAAGCCACACAGAATTACAATATCAAATGATGAATGAATGGTACTCTCCAAAGAGAGAGATGGTGAGGGCAGGATCAGCTGAGTTGGGGTTATCAAGAAGAAGAGGGAAACATAACTTGTGAGAGGAAGAAAGACTGAAGCTGGGTCTGACACAGTGTATGGGCTTAAATAGATGGAAGGCAGGAAGGGGGAGCATTCCAGCCAGAAAGACCTGGAAACAAAGATTTATGCAGGGAGTAGAGATTTGATGAAGAGATGGAATCAGAGTTTAAACAGTGAAAGGGACAATGGGAAGAAAGGAATCATACATTACATGACATTCCAAAGTTTGGATTTTGGTTCATAAGTGCTTGCAAGGCAGCAGAAAATGACCTGGAATCCACTCTATAGGTGCTGACTCAGAGGAGAAGAAATTATAGGCCCTACATGGCTTGCATCAGTCAAGGATCCATAAGAAGTGACCTGGTCCCCTGTGGTCACCATATCTATACCCCATCCTATACCCCTCACCCTTAACCTAGAGTCCATGGAAACATGGATGGTGGGAGTTAGGTGGAATGAGGATTTTAGAAGATAAAATGAATATAAAGTAAGCATGTCTGCTTTTCTGAGAGGACAGAGAAAGTCCTTATATTGGAGGGATGTGAACTGAGAAAATTTTCACACTAATTTTGGGGCATCTGAAAAAACAACATATTTTATTTCCAATGGCATTTTGGTGATTCCCTAAACTTAACTTTTTCTGTGTTCATAGACTTTCTTCATGGTCATAGACTCGAAAAAGAGTTGGCAATGTTAAGGGTCTCTTTATGAAGAAAAAAAAAAAAATTCAGTGAAAATCCCCCTTGTGCATTTGTTATTGTGTTGCTACCCTTTCAGTCTTTAATAAGTGATGCAAGGTAAAAGGCTTTTTGCAGAGTCCACTTGGCCATCTCTGGCAATCAGCTAACTATTGTTCATTGAGTACCCATCTACACTGCCTTGGGTCAAGCACTTTGGAGAGATATATAAAAACTCTATCCCTGCCCTCAAACACTTCATTAATTCTTGTGAAGCTGAGATCATTAATTTAGATACTTGATTTTGCGGCATCATTTGAAAACATGTATATATTAGAGAGAAGCGTTCTCAGGACTGATAGGAAGAAAAGAGATCCTTTCCATTTGGAGAAGTCAGAAAAAGCATAATAAAATGATTTTGAAGATGAATGATAAAGTCTATGTGATGGAATAAGGTTGGGAAGGGTCAGCCTGTGGGCAGCATGTGCACCAGGGGCAAGGGGAAGCTGTGGCAGGGGGCAGTGAGGATGCTGGATATGTTGGGTTAGGAATCAGAGCTAATTACATGGTAGTAGTCTCTATTATTTAAGCACTTACATTACTAAGCCCTATGATGTATGCTTTTAATATACTGTCAATTTAATTTTCCCAATAAATATATTAATTAAAAAGTAGTAATATCCTTTAACATTCATCACACCTTTAGATCCTCCAGTCCCAGTCTTCAGTAATCACTCATTTGTAGTAGACGTGGACATAGACTCTTGCCCCAGATGATTCACCCAAACTGATCACGATACTCCCTTTTCACCCTTGCCAGTAATTGGTTTGAGGAAGCAAAGGCCTAAGATAATTTGTGCCAATAATAAGGAGATCATATTAGGAAACTTCCAGCAACAAAGTATTTCACTGTCAGGTAAAGCAAGGGAAGCTTGCTTCTCTTTCCTAGAGGATACAAACAAGAATGTGTGCCTTCCAGGTAATGCTAATAGTGTTTTGGGACGAGAGAGGAAGCCAGTGTGAGGTCAGAGCACACACATATTGGGGACATGAAAAGAACCTAGAAAAAGGAAACTGAGCCCTAGTTGCAGCAGGCATGCTGCTTATACTCAACTACCTGTCAGGGGATCAAACAATGTTATTCATGATTTAAGGCCATTGGAGCCTTCTTGAAACTGAAGCTAAAAGCATTTCAGCACATGATTTAATTCTCATGGCAACTCAATGAAGCATATACTAACACAATTTCCACTTTAGAGGAGATGAAACCTAGGCACAAAGAGGTTGAAAAACTTGCCTAAAGGCACACAATTGTTAGATGTTGGAGCCAGGATTTTAAACAAGAGCAGGTGACTCCAGAGGTCATATTCTTACTCCCTATACTATCCAGTCTCAGGAGGAATGTAAGTAATGTCCTTCTAGAGATGAGGAAGTTCAGATTCAATGGTATCTGCCAGCTCTAAACCCAGCGATGTCAAAGACAATAATTTTATGCTTGACTTCTAGACTGCCACTTCTGACGAAGATGATGACCACCAGAATGATGTCAGTAATGATGGTAATAGCTGATGTTTTGCAGATTTTTTAAAAGGTTTTATTTATTTATTTGAGAGAGAGAGAAAGAGAGAGCATGAGCAGAGGGGGCGGGCAGAAGGAGAGGAAGAAACTGATTCCCCGCTGAGCAGGGAACCTGAAGCTGAGCTTGATCTCAGGACCCCGGGATCATGACCTGAGCCAACAGCAGACACTTAACCAACTGAGCCACCCAGGTGCCCCTGTTCTTCAGATTTTACAATGTGCCAGGTATTGATCTAATCTCTTTATAAAAGTTGACTTATTTAGTCTTTCCCAAAACCTTATAAGGTATTATCTATTATTCTCTCCATGTTAGAAATAAATATGCTGAGGCACAGCAAAAATTAATGCCTACATTCACTGGCAGCCAGAACAACCAGGTACTGAGCACTGTATCCAAAGGTTTGCAGTCACTCTCTTGAATTGTCTCCATTGCCCAATGGCAATGAAAAAAATGTTATCACCATTTTGTGGATAAGGAAACTGAAGCACTGAGTTTAGTAACTTGAAGAACATATAGCTTGTAAACACAAGAGTCAAATTCAACCCAGTCTGTCCCTCTCCAAGTCTCCTCCATTTCTGCCTCAAGCTTCCATGAATGAAGTACAGGCATTTTGGAAACCCGGGCTTTGGCCTTCTGGACTCTGCTTTGGAAAAACTCCACTTCTCAGCGTCACTTGGGACAACAGATACTGAGCTGCAGAAAGTGCATCTGCCACAGAACCTTACTTATCTCAAGATTCCTGGAGGTCTAGCTCTCAGAGGGAGAGCCCTGGACATGCGCCTCAGTCTTAATCAAATTGGACATCTGGGGAGAAGAGTGTTCCTTGTGGTATTACTGTATTTCTTCGTCTGGCCCCAGGTTACACACAGAATCACAATGGCGCAACTCAACATTTCTGTGGAGGGAAGAAAAAGAGGTCAGTAGAATTGCTTCTGCATTTCCAAAGGCCTGTGGCTTAGACAAGTTTTTATTCCCGTGCTCATCTGATTCATGTCAGCTCAGCTTCTCTGTGGATGTGCACTGGCAGGTTGGTGGCCGATACTTGCTTTGACAAGACTCTGTTTCTCAGCACAGAGATTTAGTGCAGCAAAATAAATTTGTGCTGCCAACCCAATGCTGACACTGTTTCCCATCTATAAAACTTTTCAGCCTGTCAGAATCTGGGGGATGAACTTCAAAAATTACCTGCTATGGCTAATAAAGCTGGAATGTGCATCATTCTGTGATCTTAATTACTCTTTGATGGTTTTGGAAATTTTCACATAAAAGGGAAGATCATATCTCAAAGAGTAGAATCGTAGAATATTAGTGCTGGAAGGGACCTTACAGATGATTCAGCCTTTCACTCTAGATACAGACAAAATGGATCTTAGAGAAGTGAAGTGTCTTGTTTGAGTCACATAAGCTATTTTAATCAGATTCTAGCTAGGACTCAAGGTCTAGCCATTGGTTATCCTCCTTTCAAGTACATTATATTGTACATTCTTTTGTTCTACAAGTACTTATGTATATAATCCAAATACCTACTTGTTTGTTCACTGAATAACATGATGGGCTCAGGTAGCACATGAAAGATAGTGCATTGTATCAATGAACTGGGCAGAATAAGGGCGAACAGGAGAACAGTAGGGTATAGACTGTGGTCAACCACAATTTGTTCTTTCCTTCTCTCTCTTCCGCTCATTCTCTCATTGCCTCTGTCTATCTCTCCTGCTCTCTTTACAAGAAATATCTCGATTATCTAAAAATTACTTATTCTGATCTTTTAACCATAAAATAGTTGAATATAAAAAAACACCATTAATCACAAACCTTGTATAATAAAAATCAAACTTTCACTTATACCTAGTTAATTTTATTATACCAACAAGTTAACTATCTTGGGTATCCCACCTGCTTATCAAAGTCCATTAGAGGTCTATGTTTAACTGAGGCTGGGGAGGTGCAGGATGATATTATCTACTAGCAAGAGGAGAAAAAGATAATGTGAAGTAGTAGTGGGCAGTCCAACACCTGCAAGAAAGCCCAATACAGGACCAAATTACTCTAAAATATAATTTCTCATCTCAGGCAGTATGTGAAGACAGGCAGTCCCTTCCTCTGTAATAAGGCATTTTATCATTACATAAAAACTCTTGTCTGTAACATTAAGCATGTACCACCAAATGATGTTTGGCTTATGTTTAAGAAGGCAGGAAAGTAGATAGCTTCTTCCCACTCCAGTCTCTCTCAAAAAAAAAAAAAAAGAAAAGAAAGAATTTAAATGATCACTGTCATTTATCTAGAAAGAGTTAAACTTTTTCAGATTGCTGAATGTTTGGTTATTGCTGCAACTGGTATAACACTAAACAGTGTTGATCCCTTAGAAAAACCAGAGGGCAGAAGAGGATATCTGGTGAGAATCTTTGCCTCTTGGATATTAGGGAAAATGTATCTTAAGGTTCTTTGTGTGTGTGTGTGTGTGTGTGTGTGTGTTAAATTTAAGGAAGAGCATAGTTCATTTTCTTTGTTCTCCTATCCCCTCTTTCAGTGCAATTCTTTCCCCATCAGTCCCCACTTCCAATCCCTTTCTATGCCCAGTATGTCAACAAGTCCTGACTTGCCCAAACCCAGTAGTAGGAGTTTGGGAACATTGCATTAGGAAGGTGACGTTCTTTTTAACAAGAATCTCTGATCTCTGAGAGAGATTTCCATTCCCCTGCTGTAGGACCACAAATAAATGTCATATTTCTGAAAAAAAAGTCTGAGCGTTTAACTCACGTGAATATAAATTTTAAGTACTTAGTTCATTACTTACTATGTGAAATACAATGATGCCCTGCTGATAAGATACTAAACCTATAATGTTTGTATTGGATTCTCCTGGGGTTTCTTGAGGTTGACTCCACAACTCAGTTATGCAATTTTCTTAACCTCAAACTTAATTTTTGTGGGTCAAGAGGGAGTAGCCCTTAGGTTTTTGGAGTTTCCTAGAAGGACAGAAGTTTATGAAGACATTTAAATGCTCCAATTCATGCCAGTGTCTAAAGTTTGATATTTCCTTTGAAAAAAAGCTCAAGGCTTTAAGAGGACTTTGGGAAGATGGTGAAGAAGCATCAGGATTCTGTTCTACTATTACCAATTGGACTGGCAGACTCTGTCTGATGTATAACTTCAGAACTCTGGAGTTTATTGAAGCCTTCCAACTTCCAAGGAAAGCCGCTAGTGGTAAACTATGGTCATTTCAGTCAATTTCAGTTCTAAACTCAGAAGCAACTACCCATCCCTTACCCTTCAGCCCTTTGGCAGACAGCTGTGTACATGTTCCTGGAGCAGCCTGCACACCGTTTACAGAAGGCAGAGTGTGCAATAAGGATGTGGTCCTCCAAATATCAGGGATTTGTGTTTCGATTGCTGATCCTTGATCCTAATTAGGGAGGTCCAGACAAAAGAGATGGGCAGCCATTGTCGCACCCCACTCCCATTGTTGTAAGTCACTCCTCTTCAGGCTAAAGCAATTTCTGGTGGATTTGTAGGGAAGGTGCCTTTTTTTTTTTCCCCCTTCCTTCATTTATTTCTTTTCTTTCTTTCTTTTTTTTTTTTTTAATGTCATATATTGAAGAATAGAACACTGAAAAGCAACCACATATAAGAGAGAAATTTGAAAGTCACCACACATGTCCACAAGAAGGTACAGGCTCAGAAAAGACCTAAGAAGACCTTAGGTTTACATTTCATGCTTATGCTCTGCATAGACACATAGACATAGCTTACAACCATAGAAACAAACAAAAAAACAAATCTTGGGAAATGGGAAAAATCAGATTACTAGAGTTAACACACTAGTAAATTCGAATGCTCGGTTTTCAACAACAAAAAAATCATAAGTCATACAGAGAAGCAGAGAAGTATAGCCCATTCAAAGCAAAAAATAAACCAACAGAAATGTCCCCAAGAAAGACCAAATAGTGGGCCTACCAGACATTTTCCAGAATAGACCATATGGTATGTCACAAATTAAATCTTAGTAGAATTAAGGTAGACTTCATTCAAAGTAACTTTTCCAGCCACAATGGGATAACATTAGAGTTCACTAACAGAAGGAAAACTGGAAAATTAAAAATTTTGTGGAAATTAAACAACATACTTAAAAAGAAATGAATCAAAGAAAAATCATGATGGAAATTAGAAAGTACCTAAAAATGAAAATGAAAATGGAACATATTAAAACTTAGAGGGTAAAAAGATGGCACTGCGAAGGGGAAAATTTATAGCCATAAATACTTACATTAAAAAACAAGCAAAAATATTCTTGAATCAGTTACCATCTCTACAACTCAAGGAACTCAAAAAAAGAAAAAAAACTAAATTCAAAACTAGCTAAAGAAAAGAAATATATACCTCAAAATAACTGAAAGCAGAGTCTTGAAGAGGTATTTTATACCTGTGTTCATAGCAGCGTTACTCACAATAACTAAATCATGGAAGCAACATAAGTGCCCATCAACAGATGAAGGGATAAACAGAAAGGGGTGTATACAATGGGCTGTTATTCAGTCTTAAAAAGGAAGGAAATTTTGACACACGCTACACATGGATGAACTCTGAAGATACTATACTAAGTAAAATAATCCAATCACAAATTACAGTATAATTCCACTTATAGGATGCAGGTACAGTAGTCAAAATCATAGAGACAGAAGGTAGAATGGTGGTTGCTAAGGGATGAAGGGGAGAGGGAAATGGGGAGTTTGGTTTTTGGGTATGGAGTTTCAACTTTGTAAAATGAAAAGAGTCCTGGAGATGGATGGGGGTGATGGTTGCACAAAAGTGTACGTAATTGTGCCTAATAGCACTGTGCTCTATACAATTAAAATGGTTAATATCGCAAATATTAGGTTATGTGTATTTTATTACAATTTTTTAAGTGAAAGAAAACAACTATTTAATTAAAAAAAAAAAAGCTTAAGTCTTTCTTTTCTGGCTCTATCAAATACCAGAGAAAATCTTAATTCAAACCTATCATTTTATAGATGAGATCATTGAGGCCAGTGAGTGAAAAATAAGAAACTACTCAACCAATGAAATCTATATTAACCATAATCTAGAGGCTTAGTGCTGTGATGATTAAATATAAAGGATATAATAGGCTTATAGACATACTTCCTACCTTTATGAAACTTCTAAGTCTAGTTACTCGTTGTTACTCCATTTTACTCAATAAATAACAGAGTATCTCATGGTATTGATAATAAAGGTCATATAATATCATAGTATTGATGCTAAATATCATAAAACCTGCTTTTCTTAATAAAGATTTATGGGGACACAGACACACCCAAGTATTTATGTATCATCTACGGCTACTTTTGAATTATAATCATGAGGTTGAGTAGTTGCCATAGAGATTATATATCCCCCAAACCTAAAATATGTCCCTTTATCAACTCTGACTTAGAGAAGAATTTCAGCAAAGGCTTGAAAGGCCTTAGAGAAGAGCTGAAAATCAAGACAGATATTAAATATTGGCAGTAATTCAGAGAGAAGAAAAGAGAGAACATGCTTAAGAAGGAAACAACATGAATGAAGGCATGGAGTAAAAAACACGTATAGGGTAGAGATTTCTGGATGAGAAGGAGCAGGTTTCTAATAGATAGGAGGGGACAGGTGCTATGGAGCCAGATCATGGAGAGCCCTGAGCCAGGCAGAAAAATATTGACTATACAGGTGAGAAATAAAAAAACTGTGGAAAGATTTGGGGTATGTGAATGATATGAGGAAAGTCATGCTTAAAGAATTTTAATCTGACTGAGATAGAAAGTGGGATATAGAACTGAAAGCCACTCTGATGACTTCTCTAGTAGAACTGGAGGGACTTATGATTTCTAGTCCAAGCCCTCATCTTAATACTGGTAAAATGAAAATCCGGAGAGGGGAAAAGGTAAGCTAATTTGCCATCATTTGCTCTTCTGCAATTTCTTGGCAAGTACTGCTCCTGCATCTCTGGTGTCCCATGGTCTGCTTTTGGGGTGGTTGGTCCCCAGCTAAGAGGCCCTTTCTGTGACCTCATGGGAACTCATCCCATAATTGTTGGTTAATTGTCTCCAGGGAGGGCCATTTGGAGGAGATGAAATCATCATCATTTGACCATGTCTGATGTGAAATTCCTTTTTAAAACAGATTAGTAAGGGAGGAGGAGGGAGAATGAAAGAATAAAAGAAAACGACAGTTTACTGTAGCTATAGCAAGAGAGAAGCTGTCTCTCACATGATGACATTGACCTCAAGCCAGCTCTTCAGGGAATGGAGAGAATAAATTACCAGGATATGATTTTAGAAGTGATATCCCAGTTGAGCCAGGAGGTCTTTGCAATTAGAAGGTCATTTGTGTGGTTAACAATGTTGCCACAGCCCCAGTACTGCTTTCTCTCAAGCCACAGTAGAGAAAATCATACAAATAAGTGTGGGTTATTATTTTTTAAAGGAAAGCTGAAGAGCATTTACTTAGTCCTTAGTGGTGTAGCAGGCAATGAGGAATATCTTTCATCTAAATGAAAAATTGGAAACATAACTTTTATGCCTAGATACTATCAGGGAAATCAAGATATTAATATACAAGCTGAGAGAAAATGAAGCTGAAATGAATTCTCTCTTTTTATTTAACGGGTGAGGTTGGGATTTCTTTTCCAGTGGAAAAGTAAACCAACCCAATTTCTTTTGGCTAATTGTAAGCTCTTTGTGACTGGGGTTGTTCATAAGTTTCTACTGCATTTCAGAGTACCTAACATTGTGCTGGGGTATAAAAAATTGTTTCAAATGCCAGAACTTTGTTAAATGGTTTATAATCCTGACTCTATAAGACCATTGGTCAAACCAAGAGACATTTAAGGAGTGCCTACTATGGAAAAGTGTCTCCTCCATGTGTTATTTATTAAAGAAGCTAAATACATTTTAAACAATGTGAGCTGTGCTGAGGTGGAAAGACATCAGAGCAGATCGCAATCCCCCAAATCCTCTGCTGGTCATCTGACCCCAGTAAGGGTTTGAGAGTGTGAGATGTTGAACACAGATGCTGAGCAAATTGAAGTCTTGTTTCCTTCTACAAGGCTCTGCACTAACAGCCTACCATGGTATCCCTGCCTCATTCTCTCCTTTGCTCTTCCATGTCTATAACTTCTGGTACAAAAGAAAGGCAAAAAAGGATGGACACCAGTCCAGTGAGTGGGAGACGGGGTCATAGTTGGGAACTGGAAGGATTATACTACGCTTAGAACCTGGTTCTTAGAAAATATTTAATGTGATGGGATGACACATCTGTTCACCAACCTCAATGACCTCTACATATCAAAGTCAGTCTCCTAGTCTTTACACACAGAGCCAATTTTGAGCATTTGGGACAGCACTGCTCTGAACTACTCAGGCTTTCTCACTTGGCAATGAATTTGACTAAGGGTATATACTAGTGACTGACGAGGTTGTGACTAAGTATTGCATATGAGTACAGAGAAGGAGAAGGTCTCATCAGTGTCCTTAAACGGCATACAGGTAAACAGCTCAGGGACTTGACAGACACACACATGGCAAGTTTGAAAGAAAAAAAGAAATTAATATATACTACTCATTTACATAATGACATGGCTATAAAGCTCATTAAATTCAATCACTACAAAACTCCATGGCCCTTCTACCCTTTAGGTCATGACTGGAGATGCAGTTCAGGAGCGATCAGGAAGAAGGGTTTTATAGGAAAAGGACATGATTGTACATTTCCTACATCTAGAACTGGGATATGTGCAGTGAAGGTGGAGACAGGTGTGAACAAATGTTATCTCACTATCATATTTTGATTCACATGATTCACATACTTCATAGCATCAAGTGTCTTTTAGAGCATCTTAAAGCCTGGCCACCCATGCTCTGTCTTCTCTATGGTGAATGAGGTTGGAATTGGTGCTTTCTTTCAGGAAGATCTGAATTCAAACCCAGGTTGGCTGCTTCCTTATTGTTTGACTTTGTACCAGTTGCTTATCCTTTCCAAACTTAAGTATTCTTACATCGAGTGAGACTTTTATAGTAATTAATATTAGAGTTGTGGGTATGAAGATGAAACAGGTTTAGTTAAGTGCATAAAGATGGCTCATAGTGAATGTTAATCTTTTCAATACCTTGGTAGGGTAAGAAGCAGATGGTAGAGTGGCGAAATCATTTGACTTGGTCTTAGAAAACCTTGGTCTTAGAAGTATCAGCTAACTTGCATGTGGCCTTAGATAAAGCTGGGCCTTGCTGTGCCTCTAGTCTCCTGGCTAAAAAATGAGAGGGGTCATTTTAGAAGAAGCAAATGAATATCTTCAAAAAGGTATATGCCACAGAAAGCAGCACAGAAAAGAAATTTTCTTGGGAAGGAAAAAGGCATCTTTCAAAATCTACCTGAAATTTTTGCTAAGATCAGGTCTTTATCTTAGGGATTTTGCAAGAAATATATATACTTTCATGCAGTACACTGCCTAACTATAACAATGTGACTATAAACTATAAATAGTCTAAACAAATACACCTTAATATTAAAGATAATGAGTATAATTTATGAGCATACATCATGACCCAAACTGAGCTGGTGCTTTATACAAAGCATTTCTTTTCTCTCTAAAAAGCCTGTATTCAGGTGAGGAAACAGAGTTGCAGATATGTTAAGTTTCCAGGTTGCACAAATCAGAAATAGTGGAAATTGAATTCCAATCCAGGTTTCTTTGGCTCTATTTGGAGTCTCCCTTATAGCAAGGCATTTCTTGTATCCAAATCAGTGTTGGCCTTTCAGTGTGATACTGTCAAGAAATAACACCTATTCAGTTCCTGCAGCCAGAATCTAAGTCTTTCTTGGTATTCCACTTCAGAATTTGCTCCTGGAAGCACACAAAGAAATCCTTCTTATTCCTTTTTAACCACAGCCTGTTTAAAGTCCAAATGTTTTCATAACTTCAGATTTCATACTTACTAACCAGAATTCCAATTATCATTTTAATTGTGAAAAACCAAAACTATGTTCAAAGACACACTTGCCATGATGGAGAATACTTGAAACAATATGCTTTGTGTTTTGAAGGCAATTGCAAAAATCAGTCCCAGAAATGGCTCACTCTACTGCTTAGTTGAGTGCTTTGACTATAAAAGGAACTTTTTTTAAGGCCTCCATACTGGTATAGATTTTAAAAATTTAGCTTCAGTGCATCATTAAATTCCTTGCTACCAACACTCCTAAGTATATTACATAACTAAGATGTGAGAGCTCTACATTGGTGGGATAGACATACCAACAGAGAGAAGAAGAAAAGAAGAAGAACAAATAGAATCTGGCTCATCTCTTTGGTTACTTTTCTAAATTACTCTGGGATCAATGGTTTTAATCAGCAGTCTGTTTTCCTCTTAGAAAACCCAATCTGGAACCCCCATGTTGAGAATCAATTGCTCTGTACGTTATGTAGAACTGACGGACTCAGTGTTTGACCCATTAGTCTTTTTCTAGTTGTGAGAGGCAGATCAAAGAAAACATTCATCGTACCCAGAAGGCTTTGCAGATGGAATTTAAAAACACTAATGAGATCATTCATGGATTTTCTTAGGTATTTTTAATGCTTTCATTGTATACCTTGTCCTAAACTGTTACCTTCATTTTGTCACTCGAAATGAAGTAACTGGACTACATGGCTTACCTCTAATGTCTCTTTCAATTCTAATAATCCCAGGATTCATGGATGATTCCCCCCAGAAGGTGAGGTGAGAAATATTTAGTGATGAGCTTTCCCATACATGGCTTTATTTCCTTAGGAGTATGCTGAGGGGCATATTTCTGAGGAAGCTGGAATTCAGGTAACTTTCTTCCTCATTCTTGCCATACTAGCTCCTTCTAATGATGAATCCATGTGAGTCTTAAAACACACACACACACACACACACACACACACAAAACAAACAAACAAACAAAAAACACCTATCTATTTCTTTGTGTCTTCCTCAATTTCTGTCATAAGTCTTCTATAGTTTTCAGAGCAACATCTTTTACCTCTTTGGATAGGTTTATTTCTAACCTTATGGTTTTTGGTGCAATTGTAAATGGGACCAATTCCTTGATTTCTCTTTCTGCTGCTTCATTGTTAGTGTATAGAAATGCAACATTTGTGCATTGATTTCATATCCTGTGACTTTGCTGAATTCCTGTATCAGTTCTAGCAATTTTTGGTGAAGTCTTTCAGATTTCCCACATAGAGTATCACGTCATTTACAAAGAGTGAAAAATTGACTTCTTTGCTGATTTGGATGCTTTTATTTCTTTTTGTTGTCTGATTGCTGAGGCTAGGACTTCTAGTACTATGTTGAACAACAGTGGAGAGAGTGGACATTCCTGTTGTGTTCCTGACCTTAGGGCAAATTCTCTGTTTTTCCCACCGAGGATATTTGCTGTGGGTCTTTCATATATGGCTTTTATGGTATTGAGGTATATTCCTTCTATCCCCACATTGTGGATGGTTTTTATCAAGAATGGATGCTGTATTTTGTCAAATGCTTTTTCTGTATCTACTGAGAAGATGATATGGCTCTTATCTTTTTTTTTTTATTGATGTGGTATATCACACTGATTGATTTGCAGATGTTGAACCACTCCTGCAGCCCAGAAAAAAATCCCACTTGGTTGTGGTGAATAATCCTTGTAATGAATTGTTGGATACTATTAGCTAGTCTCTTGTAGAGAATTTTTATTTCCATGTTCATCAGGGATATTGCTCTGTAATTCTCCATTTTAGTGGGGTCTTTGTCTGGTTTTGGGATCAAGGTAATGCTAGCTTTTAAAGTGAGTTTGGAAGTTTTCCTTCCATTTCTATTTTTTGGAATAGTTTCAGAAGAATATGTCTTAATCCTTCTTTAAATGTTTGGCAGAATTTCGCAGGGAAGCCATCCAGCCCTAGACTCTTGTTTGTTGGGGGATTTTTGATTACTAATTCAATTTCTTTACTGGTTATAGGTCTGATCATTTTTTCTATTTCTTCCTGTTTCAGTTTTGGTAGTTTATATGTTTCTAGGAATTTATCCATTTCTTCCAGATTGCCCAATTTGTTGTCATATAATTACTCGTAACATTCTATTGTAGTTGTTTGTATTTCTGCGGTGTTGGTTGTGATCTCAGATTGGAAGAACAAATATTGTTAAAATGTCTATGCTACCCAAAACAATCTACATATTCAATGCAATCCCTATCAAAATACCACCAGCATTTTTCACAGAGCTGGAATAAACACTTCTAAAATTTGTATGGAACCAGAAAAGACCCCAAATAGCCAAAGTAATGTTGAAAAAGAAAACCAAAGCTGGGGGCATCATAATTCCAGATTTCAAGCTGTATTACAAAGCTGTAGTTATCAAGAGAGTATGGTACTGGCACAAAAACAGACACATAGATCAATGGAACAGAATAGAGAACCCAGAAATGGATCCCCAACTCTATGGTCAACTAATCTTTGACAAGCAGGAAAGAATATCCAATGGAAAAAAGACAGTCTCTTCAACAAATGGTATTGGAAAAATTGGACAGCCACATGCAGAAGAATGAAACTGGACTACTTTCTTACATCAAACAAAAATAAAATCAAAACGAATGAAATACCTAAATGTGAGACAGGAATCCATCAAAATCCTAGAGGAAAACACAGGTAGCATCTTCTTTGACTTCAGCTGTACCAACTTCCTGCTAGACACATCTCCAGAGACAAAGGAAACAAAAGCAAAACTAAACTTTTGAGACTCCATCAGGATACAAAGCTTTTTCACAGCAAAGGAAACAATCAACAAAATTAAAAGCTCCCTGTGACCCAGCAATTGCACTACTAGTTATTTATCCAAAGGATACAAACATAGTGATTTGAAGGGGCACATGCATCCCAATGTTTATAGCAGCAATGTCCACAATAGTCAAAATACAGAAAGAGTCCAGATGTCCATCAACAGCTGAACGGATGAAGAAGATGTCATACACACACACACACACACACACACACACACACACTGGAATATTACTCAGCCATCAAAAAAGAATGAGAGCTTGCCATTTGCAAGGACATGGATGGAACTAGAGGTTCTAATGCTAAGTGAAATAAGTCCATTAGAGAAAGACAAACACCATATGATTTCACTCATATGTGGAATTTAAGAAACAAAGCAGATGAACATAGGGGAAGGGAAGGGGAAAAAAAGATAAAAATTGAGAGGGAGGCAAACCATAAGACATGCTGAACTTTAGGGGAAAAAATGAGGGTTGCTGGAGGGGAAAGGGTGGGGAGATGAGGTAATTGGGTGATGGGCATTAAGGAGGGCACTTGATGTAATGAGCACTGGGTGTTATATGCACCTGATGAATCACTAAATTCTACCCCTGAAACTAATAATACACTATATGTTAACTAAACCGAATTCAAATAAAAACTTAAAAAAAATCTATCATTGTATTATACTAATTGAACTGGTCAACATCTGTGTATTTTCCTATCTTGACTCATACCATTCATTGTTACCAAACACTGCAATCCCCACCAGGTCACAAAATGCATCCAAGCATATGGCAAATAATGCAACTAATTCGACAAAAAAAATTTTTGAGTTAATTACACATTTAGGAGCTAAAATAAAAGGTTTTGTTAACACCTGACCTTTAACTCTCTGTATGACCTAGAGTACTCCTTAGCAGCAATATTTTATTTAAAATGACCTGGTTTGGAGAGATGAGCCTTAAGGTCTTTTCAGATCTAAAATTCTATTAATCTCTTCACTGTGCTAAGCAGAAAAGTATCTAGAGAGTAACCTAAAACAGTCCTACCCCAAAGAGATGTGGAGAATCAGATTGGAAAAGTTAATTATGACTCCCAGGTAAAAGGCCTTGCATGCCAGGGGGCAGTCTGTGAAGGGTTTTGAACAGGACAGTACTGCTGACAAAAGTTTGTTTATTTCTGATAAAATTTTTAGCTGGAATAAGACAAAATCCTGAGGGAGACGGCATAACAACATATAGATGTTATGGTACTAACCAGAGAACTGGTTGGGGTAGAGAGGAAAATTGAGCAGACTTACTAAAGAGAAGGCCAAGTGACCTGTTAGGTCCCACCTTTGCATTGCTTCCCTGTATTCATTTGTTCATGTTTGATTAATAATATTGTAACATTATTATTTTTTTGCCAATTTATAGTCAAAAACAAAGTATTGATACACAGGTATATTTTTGCTTCCTTACTATATTTTTTAAAAATATATATCACCTAAATGTCTTCCAAAAGAAGACAGAGTCATTAGTAAACCCATGCCTCCCTCTTCTTTGTAAGGGAAAGGGGAAACTTAGAGACAAAATTCTGTAAGCCCCTATGGGAATCAATAAAGTTTGAAAGATAAAATTAAACAATCTGGTTAGAATTTTTATGAAGAGAAGTGAATTTTTATTGAGAACCTCTAAATACACATTACCACTTCACTCTTTATTACCAATTCTCTTGCCATTTCTTTGCCTTCTCTTCTTGCATATAAAGTTGTGATAATGATAGTACTGACTTCAACAATTCATGAGGACTAAATGCAACAAACATTGTAAATTAGTCAAAACAAATTAAAGAGAAAAATCATCTCTGATTGTTTTTGTTGTGATTGCTCAAATTCCTGTTAAAGTTCTACCACTTAAAACAGCTACCTATGTAATTTCTCAATACTCAGTTCCTTCATCTGTAAAACAATAACAACTCTTTCTTGGGACAGCTGTGAGGAGTAATGAGATCACAAGCATGAAGAGGATACAACGGCTGACACATGATCAACCCTGAATAGATGGTAGCAGTTACTGTATCTATAACTTACACATATTAAAATTCATGCTGTATAAAGGGAAAGAGGTAGTAGCCAGGCTTTGATTTATTTAAGACTGCTACTTTGGGTTTTGGAAAAGGAAATACCACCAGCACTTATAAAAAAAAAAAATGACCTTAGTATTGGATTCCTTAAGAAATACAAAGGCAACAGAGGCTAAAAAGTCAAGCTAAGTATATTACTGACTTTTTCAGAAGGTAAATAAAGATAGGTAGGTAGGTAGATAGATAGATAGATATGAAGAGAGAGAGAGATAAATACATGTGCAATGTACACTTGATAAACTATTCCAAATCATTTTGCAAAAGTTTCCAGCATACTTTGTCTTTTATTCTTAGGAGATTTATATTATCAATTATCAAGGTAGCACATGTTAAAAAAAGATAATATGGAGAGCAGAATAAAGCATAAAAGTTTGGAAATTACATAGAAATTTCCTATTAAGAGGTAAAAGAATGTTGTATTAGCATAGTTCCTTCCAGTAGAGTTTCATTACTTGAATCCATACTCTCTATGGAATGTTGTATCCTTAATTTTACTTAAAATCATATTATTAGCACATTGTGAAAATTTAAAAAAATATTAAATAACTATACAATTGCCCCTTATTATCCCAATATTTTTTTAAAAAAATAGGTAATAGATGCCCTTTTCACTTGACTCTTGTTCTCAAAGAGGCTAAGGAGTTGGGGGATTAATTAAGTACCTCCTGAGCACAAAATGAGAGTCCCTGTATTGTACTATGCCCTATGGGATGGAGAAATACAGAGTATTTAGAGAAAAAAACAAATTCAGCTAAATAAAAAAAAAATAGAGTTTTAGATTTGGGGCAGAGATGCTTTTGAAGGAAGGGAGAAAAGGAGGGAGGAAGGGAGAAGGTAGGAAGTAAGAAAAGCAGAGTCATAAAATAGTGTTTTCACACCATGGGTTATGATTTATCAGCATTTATCAAGAAAATGAAAATGAACAGAAGAGAAAATATCAGTGAGCTTTCCATATAATACTGGTAAATACTGTCTATGGAATTCTGTTTCAGTTTTATTACCCACTCTATCATGACAGAGATACATTTCTTACTGTGAATATTAGGGGGTGGGGCAGAAATGTCTAAAAAACACTATTAGACTACTAAAACTTTGGTCTTTGCATCGTTACTGAAGTCCATTGAGCCTACTAATACCTTAACTTTATAGAAGTTTAAGATCCAGAGAAGAACTATTTGCTCAAGGTTACAGGACACAGGGAGTCAGAGCCTGATTCCACTCCACAGCCCTTTTCACACTACACCAAATATTAAGTTGTGAATTGTGCTTTTTTCTGTCAAACTTACAATTTGTTCCATATCCTTTGTTCAGTTCCCTTTCAGATTATTTTTAGTTCTACTGAAAGCCTGTTGACTAATTGGAGTCATCTATGTCTTGTTTGTCACACTGAATGAAGGACTTGGACAAAGCCATGGTATGGAGACGGATCTAAAATTAGTTTCCGATTCAATGGCATTTGTATTTCTAGCCCTACAGCATTTTTTTTTTTAAGATTTTATTTATTTATTTGACAGAGACAGAGACAGCCAGTGAGAGAGGGAACACAAGCAGGGGGAGTGGGAGAGGAAAAAGCAGGCTCATAGCAGAGGAGCCTGATGTGGGGCTCGATCCCGGAACGCCGGGGTCAGGCCCTGAGCAGAAGGCAGACGCTTAGCTGCTGTGCCACCCAGGCGCCCCCCTACAGCATTTTTATAATCTTATTGTAAATACAGTCAGTGGCAAATTGTACGGTGATGATACAAAAACAAAACAAAACAAAACAAAAAAACCAAAACCAAAAACCAAAACAAAACACTCTGTTTGCCAACAGAACATTCTCAGGTATTATGCCTTTAAGTTAAAATTTATCGAAACAAAATGAGTGGGGATGGGGAGGGGGGGTAGAGGCAAAATGCAGTTTGCATTCTTCAGAAGCTCTGCTCAATAAGTACTGAGTTTTGATCGATTGATACAGTGTCATATTTGACTAAAGAGGTGGGGAAGTTGCTACTGTCGCTTTGTGCTGGATGGCAGCAGAATGCACTATTGATTTTATATGTTGGATGGGTTGTCAGTGTATAGTGCATTGTTGATTTTGACTTTTATAGCCAACATGTTTCCTTTAATTGGATCATTTGTAAAAGAGAGGAGGGGACCTGTTCTCCTTTGACAATGACTGATTACAATCATTTCATGTTTGTCAATATTTGATAAACCCACTGTTACCCAACAACATGGCTGCCTTTATGCATTTGTTCATTCTGTTTCCACTTCTCTATTTACGCCAGCATTACTTACGACATATCTGCCCCAATTTTCACTCACATTTCACTGCTATATTTACTCTTTCAGCAATAGATACTCAATTTTTTCTCAAGTTTGCCAAGCAAATTCTTTCTGATAATAACAACCAATCTACTTCCCAACATTCTCTTTGGTCTCCAGCCCCTACGGATCCTCTTTCCTTTGGCAATTGTTACAAACTGTCAAGTTATGCAGGATAATACAAATATCCACTGTGAACCTGTAGTTGTCATACGTTTTGAGCTATCAGATCCTAAGATTTCCTAGAGGAAAGAATAATCCATTGCTATCCATCATCTTTACTCTCTTATATTGGGATTATTCTATACCTGTGGATGATAGCCTGTAAATTCACTTTGGGTGGAGACCATGGTTCTTATAATCTTTCATTTGTTCCCAGAAAGCAACATTATATGTAATTAAGAGGAATTGTGAAATGGTGTTTTGTGTCCTAGATGTTCATTTATTAGACAGCTTCTAATTTTATCTTTTGTACTTTACAGTTGGCAGTGTCTTCCAGAAAGAAAGATTACCAATTTGGTTGTGGTCCTTCTTCTTCTTTACAATAAAGGAGAATCTTCCTAGCCCTGTTTTCACCTAAGTTCCTTAGACTCAGACTTGGAAGTGTTTCTGAGGTAAGTAAAATGTTTCTCAGGTAAAAACAGATTTTTTTTTTTTTTTTGGAACAGGAATCTTAGTGGAAAAACACTAGACTGAAATTAAGAAGTCTGAATCATGGTCCTATGGATCTTGGGCAAGTCATTCAATTTATCAGTGCCAGAATTTATTCACTTATAAATTATGAAGGTTATATTAAATAGCTTTGAAGATCCCTTTTACAGTTCCTTACAATTCCATGGTTCTCACAAGGTTTCAGTGCTCCCTCACAGAAGCTTGCAAGGCAAGCTATGTATTTTTCAAAAAGAGACTTTCTAAAGTAGGTAGATGATTCAGGAAAATTGAGGCATCCTACTGTTCACTCTCTGGACAAATGTTGCCAGACTGCCTCTAGATGTTCTCCAAGTAATGATGGATGATAATACTGCTACTCTTTTTTTTTTTTTCCTGTATTCTACAAATCATATGCCTTGTTGACAGGTTTTCCTATTTGTGCCAAGGATGAGTGTTTCAGAGACCAATTCTTTTTAATTAGACGATTCTGACAGCACATAGTCAAATACAGCATATTGGTTATTTGCAGGTACAAATATTCACTGTAACCTCATTGACATGAGAAAAACCAATACAACTGGAATTTGAGAGGTTCAGAGGAAAATATTGGCTGTATGGAAAAAAAAATACGAAAATGCTGCTTTGTAGGCATTTCTCACTTAGCATTATACACAAGGAGACATTTTCATTTATTTAGAATATTTGGAAATCTGGAGTAATAATATTAGAAAAAAATGTTGTGTGAACTAGGATTTCATATACAATGTAACCATTGTCATATTTAAGATCTAAACCAACTTTACTAAGGATAGATTGGAGTCTGAACTGAGTGGGGCAACAAATGTGAAATAGTTTTATTTCTTTTTTTCTGATTATTACCTTCACTTTTGTTGTAAAATTTATCTTCCCATGTCTTAAAACAGAGGAGGCTACTTCCAGAGTTAACAGATCACTTTTTGGCAGATAAAACTCAATTCCTTCCATTAGGGACCTCTGTGGTGGTAAGTGGGGCCTGCTCCTGAACACCCCTCCCTTTCTGCTTTCTCTTTTTTTCTCCTCTAGTGGGTTGATTCCTGGACAACTGATAAAAAAGATCAAGTATTTTTTACTTGTGAACCTGTAGAGAGCCTATATGTGGTGGGTATTAAAGTTGTAGTTCCGAGGGGTACATGTTAAGTCCTACAAGAGTTAAGTTTTCTGATGTGGAGAATGTCCTTTATGGCTTAGCTTCTCATTACTTCTTCTCATTCCAATTCTTGGTAACATACAAGATATTTTACCATTGGGGAATCCTCCAATATCAGAGGCACTTTTTGAGTAAGATACATGCAAGTCATTTCAAGCCTGTGTATGCTTGATGCATACAGTTGGCCCAAGGGAAACTTAATTTATACACCTTTGCTACTTCAATGATAATGAGTGCATGGATGTCCCTTCTTTTTGTCTACAGATTCTCTCCAATTGTTTTTCATCTACTCAAATAGATCTAAGGTCGGATCAGCTAGAGTGATGTCTCAATAAATGCTTAACCAGGGAATGAGAATCAGTTTTCTGGCAGATACCATCAAGCTCTACAAAGAATTAGATATTGAAACACTCCCTTCCCAACAGAGAGAGAAAAGAAAAAGTCATAACATCATCTCCCAAGATTGACATATCACAGTTAGGTAAATTTTCTTGAATTCTTCATCTTCCCTTTACATAGGCTGAAGTTCTGAGAAACAGAACTGGACTCTAGAGGAATATGCATTGCATCATGACTTACTTTAGAATAGTGTGTACTTGGGACTTGTTTCCAGCTTTGTGATTTTGATCTTAACCTAATAGGAGTAGAACATTCCATTCAATATCATTCTACATAATCTGGATTTGTGCTGTATCAAGAGACTCTGAATATACTGAAAACTTCTCTTTGTTCTTGAAATGGCCAAATCACAGATTTATGAATAATTTGATGTTTAAACTGAAACTACTAGATAATTTTAAGATTAAAAAACCCACATTATTTGCTTAGGTGCCAGAAATTTCACCCACCCTAGCTTTAGTACCATCAATGCAAATGTCAAGACAGTGAAAAAGGTAAATGATATCTTAATATTATAATAAAAGTAGGGATCTGCCATCCACACTTTGAGGTCAGCTGCCTGTTATAACTACAGCTGGCCAGATCAGGGAAAACCAAGGATTAGCAACCAGAACATCTAATTATTCAAAGTTATATTAAACATTCCACTTATAGTTGGATGGGTTGAAGAAAGCAAGATTGGATGTCATGCCAATATCTAACACTCTATGGCATGTTAGAGTTGTGCTGTGCACTCTTAGGGAGAGAAGGGTAAAGAGAATCCAAAAGAAGTACAAGAAGTAGTACCAAAATTTCAGATGGCATAGGTCCATTAAAACATTCCCAATACCATATATCACAAAGTTCACAAAGGAATGTTATAGAAAGGGTGTATCATATTCATTTATGTCAAGGAAAAAGAGTGTGGACCAGTATAAGTCATGAAAGTGCAGGTAAAATAGTACTGATCAAAGAGAGAAGAGATTATTCCCAAGCAGGTCAGCTTCCATACCTGCATCACACTGTATTTACTGCTATTAGATCTATAAAGGTCACATCAGCCAAAGTCTGGTATTCAAAATACAAGGCAAGCAGGGGATTCTCTCCAGCCTTATTGTGCAGTGTTGTTGGCTTTATTTTCCCCTTTCTTCTTTTTTCTGCTTTTAAGGGTTTCAGTCATTTTTATTCATTTCAACAGCAGGTGTGAAATAGTAGGCTGTCATCTGCCTTTTTTGTAGTGCTATGGGCCAAAATTAAAAATGGGTTGACATTAATGGCAGTCCAGAATTTAGTGCTGTATTGGTAGATGGTATTGAAAATGTTTTGATATGACAGATGGAATGCCTACTCCTGAAACTTCAGTTAGACTTTAGCTGGCTACATCTGGCAGAGACTTTTTTTATGCTTTGTTGTTGGTATTCAGTTTTTAAGGCATTTTTTCATCTTTATACTCCATTCTTCTTTCTCTCTTTTCTCTGATGTTTAATTTTCTTTGTCTTTTTTCTTTGTCTCCAATTTTTGGCATGACTAAGAGCTAATGGAGAGTAAGGATGGTCTCACTCAACTAGAAAGAGCAGGGCTTGAGTAAGAAGAACTGAGACTTCTTATGCTTTATCAAACCTCTTCAGGAAGGAAATGCCCAAGGCATGAGAGATCTTCTGCAACGCATGCACCTATGCTACCACTACTACACACACACACACACACACACACACACACACACACACACACAATATGGGTAAAGTAAACATCAAGAGAGCTGTAGCAGGCAGAATTCTCTAAACTCAGCTGGATAGGTTACTTTGCAGAAAAATAACAGTGTTCCCTGTTTAAATAAGTTTGTGAAATGCTGGTTAAACAAAGATGAATGAATTTCTTTTCCAAAGAACTCCTCAGAGTCTTTGAAGAGTGATTTTCAATGTATATTTTCTTTCAGTCACTATGGTCCCTAGGTTACTTCTTAGGGTCTCATGGTTAATTTTACTTATCCATGGAGGACTTGTTCTGTTAGAGTGGACAAATGTTGACCTTAACTACTTTATGCGAAAGACTATCTTTCCCACATTACTTTCCTCAAGAGTTTCAGAGATAAAAATTTTTCTTTTCTCCCCCTCCTTGTGAACTCTGTACTTCCTCACATTTTGCTCAATTGTGTAAGGTGGGCTTTGGTACTAGGCTGCCTCAGGTGGTGCAACTATCCTACTACCTAAGTTTTTAGAAACTTCAATTTGAAGAGTCAAAGTATAGAGCTTGTCTCTGAAAATTTAAGATGATATCTCATCCCATCCCTAAAAATAAGAAATATTTGCTTTTACCTTTTGAAATGTCTCTTTAAAGATTTACTTCACTGTTTCTCGTGAAAATAGCTGAGCATTTACCTTTTCCCATATTGTCAGTAGCAAATATCTTTTCGAGTAAAATTTATCAATTCTTTAAATATTTGTGTATTTTATTATCTAAAATATTTAGAAATGTCTATATCCAACATAGATTGGGCCACCTGAAATAAAATAACACTTTATTCTATGGACATAAGGTAGATGGCTAGAAAAGAAATCACTGCTTACACTCTTGAGAGAGGGGATGTTAGGTAGGGTGAGGAGGATAGAGACTATATGAAAATGTCAAATAGCACATCACCTGATAAAGAACAAAGAGCTGTGTGTGGTTTTGTGACACTACTGAAGAACAGTTAGTTCATGTTAATTGTGAAAGGAGTAAAGAATTGGGGCTGGACCCTGAGAATGAATAGAGCATGGTCTGGGTGTAGGAGGGTATTTCAGGCAGTGGAAATAGCTGGAATGAAATAACGCCCAGAGGTGTGAAGATCTATGGTATGTTTGAAGAATTTCAAGAAGTCTGGTTGGGGTAAAATAGCATATATACCGGGATAGTGGGGTTAAAATATGGAGTTCCAGTCCTAAAAGCTGAATTCAGGGCATAATGTGAAAGCAATGGATTGCTGAGAGAATTGGCTTTTATTCTGCAGGTGGAGTTAAACAAAATGAGTATGGAGGCAGGCAGGTTTCATGTGCAGATGCATATCTGACTGAGGGTTCTGAAGTGGAAACAATAAAAAAATGAATTGAGACTAACTTATTAGAGCAAGAATAAGATATTGAAGTTCTTTAAATTATTATAAACCTTGATTTATTTGTGACCTGGATAACTCCTTTATGTTGCATTGCATTCTTTTGTCTTGAGATGTCCCCATATTTAATATGTTAGTTTTATGAAATTTTAGTCCTAATATGATGTATTTATATTGGACATTTAGGGAGGCTTGCATGAATCTAAGCAATATATTGGGTTCCGTGATGTCAGAAACATCTAGTATATCTCAGAACTTTCCAGGACAGTTGGTTTATGTCATAAGAAACTAAAACACCACAGGACGAAGGTAAAATAGTTAGATGAGCTCTCTCAGAATAAGCATCTCTGAACTGGTAGTGAACATCACATTTGGCATGTATATTGCTTGTGAGAATTATACAATACTCTCTCCAATTATCATGCAGTGAGGAAGCACAGAATTGGAAGAAGGAAGGAAATGAACTAGTGATGCAATGGAAAAACTTCAATATATCTGAGATTTTTGTCATCAAAATGTGTGTCATGAAGATGAGCATCTTGCCGTGAACCAAATTTTCTGTGAATCTGAAAGCCAAGCTAGTCTCAGTCCTCTTTATGTCATACCTAATAAAGGAGGATCATCATGTCTTATCTGTTTTATAGCGGAAATCTTAGGCAATAAAGAGAGGGAAGAAAACAAAGACTGTAAGATCAGTTGAGATCTGGGGCAGGAGTCATCAACTAATTCTATTAAGTTACTTGACAACTGTTTCTTAGTTCGTGATGGTGTGTTGTTATTACTGGTATTTCTTTGAACTTTTGGGGGCTGGCATTTCTATGAAATTGTAACAGAAGGTGGAGAGTGTACATTCAGAAATATTCAGAGTGAATATTCAGAAAGCAATGGGAAAATAATGGAAAAACCAACTGCTTTGCATCACAGAAAATGACATTTGTACTGAAATTTAAAATACGAATTGAGTTTTTCCAGATGGACAAAGGGAGGGAATAGTGAATTTCCTGAAGGTTTAACGTGGTGTTTTCTAAAAAGGATGCATAATGGGAAGTCTGGGTGGTTCAGTCAGTTAAGTGTTCAACTCTTGATCTTAGCTCAGGTCTTGATCTCGGGATCATGAGTTCAAGTCCCACACTGGGTTCCACCCTGGGCATGGAGCCTACTTTAAAAAAATAAAAATAAAAATAAAAAGGCTGTATAACAACAATGGGGCAGCTAAGCAAGGCTTAAAAAAATTAGGTGGGAGCCATGTTAAGAAGAGCCATGTCTGCTAACACGAAGACTTGGAATGTTTCTCTGGAAGCCATAGGAAGGCCTTAGAGATTTTAACCACTAATGTGACATGGTAGCAAATTTTTGTAGAGTGTGGAACGGTTGCACAGAACTATAGAAACACTAACTGTTTGATATACACAATTATAAATACAGCACCATCATTTATCTGATAGAATCTTCTCTTCTTCCAGACCTACTACAAGATAAAACAATAAGAGCACCACTTGACAAAAACAAAACAAATCAATCATGCTGCTAACTGTCATAGTCTATGGGTTCTTGAAGTGAAAATGATGATTTTAGAGTATCTCAGAATATACATAACATTCTTTCAATACATTAAATTTGATTAAATTCAACATACTTTTGAGTGTGTTACCATATGATGGGCACTGTGCTGCAGACTCCCAATAAAATACTGAACAGGACACAGCCCTTGCCACCAAAGAGCTTCAATGTATTGGTGCAACTAGGTGAGTGATGAGGAAATCTTCAACCCCGTGTAGTCAGTGCTGTAATAAGGATGAATAAAGGGAACCCCAGGGAGAATTGTGCATCCCTGTTTTCTTTACTTTTTTGTGGGGAAAGGGAGCCGGCAAAGTGAGACTTGCTGAAGGAAGGATAATTCTAAAGACCGGTAACACTAATGTATTAATAATAAAATTATAAAGTACATTAGTTTGCTAGGGGTGTCATAACAAAATACAACAGACTGGGTGGCTTAAACAATAGAAATGTATTTTCTCACAGTTCTGGAGGCTGGAAGTCCAAAATCAAGATGTCCACAGGTTTGGTCTCTCCTGAGGCTCCTCCTCTTCTTAGAAGGACTTTGGTCCTCTTGGTTTAGAGGCCCACCTTTATGATCTTATTTAACTTTAATTACCTCTTTAAAATCCATACCTCCAAAGACAGTTACATTATGAGGTAAGGCTTCAGCATATGAATTTCTTTGGAACACAATTCATAACAAAGAAATCAGATACTTCTTTTTTATATATCTCATTTCACTAAAGTTTAACTCAGTGATTGGACACCTAAGTTGATAAACTAATTCACGGGAAGGTGTTAACAGGTAACACAAATTTAATGTATAATCTCTCCTGGCAGTATTTTCTAAAAAATGGGGTTCTTTACATTTGATGTCTAATATGAGAGCTCCTGGTTTTAGGACAAACTGAGGCAGAAGGCAGTTTAAGACAAAGGATGGATTCTGATGATACCCCAAGTTATACCCACCTTATGAGCAATCACCTGAGAGTTTATGCAAAGGGCCAGTCCTACACACATGTGCTGTTCTGACAAAAAAGAGAATTACAACACATAGGCTCCATGCTTAACCTATTCTGAGGTGTTGTGACTGCCTGTACACTATTTACTCAGAGATTTGAAATGGAAAAACATATACACAAATACACACATAGACATGAACAACAAGAGCTGAAGGCAGATTATCTGTGCTTCCTTTCTAGGCGTTAGGTTGTCACAAACTCACAAAAAATACTCCTAGGCTAAAGAGCTAGGTAGAGGGCTGGCTCTGTGGGTGGAAAGAGCTGTATATGGTGAAGGGGGGAGAGACAGAACCAGACTTTCTCACCTGCTTACAGACAACAGCTATCCCTCAGACTGATCTTGGAGGGTCACTGAGGTTCTGGGAACCTGTTCAGGGTGTATCACAAAGCCGTGCTAGTTTGTTTCAGTCAGAGCACAGGTTTCCATTGATTTACCAGTTAGGTGTCTGGCTTCAGTGTCATTTGAATACAGACTAAAGTCTTCTCAATCACGAGTTATAAAACCAGGTTCTCAGGAATTGGGGATTAACTGAGTTAGGTAAACTCACAGGTGTTCTGAGAAGTAGTTAAGGGGACAAATGGAAAGAGGAGTGGTCTGTTCCATGGATTGCCCCTCCACTCTGGCAATTTAAAACCTGCCCATCAACTCAAGATTCACTTAGGACCCGCCTCCATTAATATGCCTCATCTTCATAGCCTCTGAATCTGCAGTACAGCTCTTAAACCCTAATCACCCACAAACTACTTAATTTCCAGTATGAATCTGCCTCCACAATCAGACATAGTTTTCTGTGAGGCAGGAGTCATATGTTTCTTTTGTTGGTATCCCCACTGGGCATAATATTTTGCCTGACATGTGGCAATCCATTCATTTATACAGGCATTTAACATATATTTATTAGGCACTTACTATTTGTCAAGCACTCTTCTAGAGTCTGGGTTTCTAAAGTTGAATAAAATGTTCAAATTTCCCCTTCTCATGGAACTTACTAAGAATGCTTGACTAATTGATATTTATGAGGTTTCCTGTGTAATAATATCAGTGTTGCATCCTATAAAATCTAAAGTTTACAATTTATAGCTAAGAAAGTAAGCAAAGGATAGCAAGACTCGCTTTCTGATGTTTGCACAACCCAATTCCTGCCTTCTTTCCTTTAGCACATGACAAAACTAAGGGGCCTCCCAGGGGCAGAAAGAATCCATCACAAGGGACCTGGAGTTATGTTGGAAAGAATTCCGACCAAAGAGATTTATGAAGCAGTATAGTCACTGCTCAGGGGAGGGGACGGCAGTGCTATAGCTTAAGATGTTTAAAACCTGGCTGCAAGAGAAGAAGGAAAATGCACCACGGGGAACAATTCCCTGCCAGGTTCTGAGGGATGGAAAAATGACTTAATGGCACTTTCACTGTCTTAACTTAGGTGATTTTTTTTCTAGTAAGCAGACATCTTCTATAATTCCCTTTGTAAATAGACTCATAAGATATAGATGTGCCTTTTTCTTATGTGACTTATACAAACCACTGTTTTTGTTGTTGTTGGCTCACAAAGAGTTGGAAGTTCATGATTAAGTGATGAAATAGGCTACATAGGCTAAACTGAAAATTATTTCTTCACCCAAGTCCTGGGTCAAATCATGCCCAATTCCAGAGGCCAACAGACACTCTGGGGCTTTAGAAACTCAAAGGCTCAAAGAGTCAAAAATTTGGAGGGGACCCTGCAGGTTATCTATTTGAACCTTTGACGTTATACGTGAAAGGGCTGGCGGTCTCCATTAAAGCATGTATGGATGGAAATAGGTTATTGGAGAGGGAAGAATTGTATATATTACAGGTTCCCTGGGCATCTGACTCCAGTCTTTCATTCTAACATTGTACCCCTCAAGTGCTTTTTCAGTCTTGTCAGAATGTCCTTTATTGCCTCTAGTCAATATCCCAACAGCAGTTCATACTTACAGCTAAGGTGCTCTTAGTACTTCTCAGCTAGGCTAGCCTGAGATTAAGCTCAAATCCTCCTCGTTCAGAGAAAGCAGAACAAAACAAAACAAGGAACAACAACAAAAAACTTTCCAAGCCGAAGAGGCCAATACTATTAGCTAATTCTTTTCAATTCCAATAAAATGCATTGTGTGTCCCACCCATTTGGGCTTAGAATAAATTGCTTTGTACACCATCTTTTTTATGTGGACCTTCTATGACCATTTCCTATGTCTCTCTAGTGAATTCAGCATGGTAGAGGCTTGATGGTACTTAGTAGATTATGGGGAGAAAGTAGTTTTTAATCCTGGAGAAACTGATTAGAAATACAAAACTCTGGGAAACAAACTGAGGGCTTCAGAGGGGAGGAGGGTAGGGGACAGGGATAGGCCGGTGATGGGTATTAAGGAGGGCACATATTGCATGGTGCACTGGGTGTTATACGCAAATAATGAATCATGGAACACTACATCAAAAACTAAGGATCTACTGTATGGTGACTAACTTAATAAAAAATTATTATTAAAAAAAAAGAAATACAAAGCAATTTGGTTGAGAGTACTGTGAGTTGATTTATCAAATCTTCAAGGGACAGCAATATTTTCATGAAATCTAAATTGTTCCAGATTACAGAGAAAAATGCATTTTTTCCAGTTCATTTTATGTAGCAGGAATAAACCTGACACCATGCTTGGTAGAGAGCATGTGTGTATGCAAACACATATGCATGCACACACAGATTGCAGAATAATCACACCTATAAGTATAGCTGCAAAAATGCTAAGCAAAACTTTAGCAAATTAAATTCTGTGCCATATCAAAAGAATAATATACCATGGTCAAACAACATTTTCTTCAGGTGTGCAAGTTAGGTTCCCCGAGGGTGCCTGGGTGACTCAGTCAGTTAAGCGTCTGACTCTGGACTTCGGCTCAGGTCATGATCTCTGAGCATGGAGCCAGTTAAGATTCTCTCTCCCTCTTCCTCCCACACCTCCCCCCAAAAAATGGGTTCACCTATTAGGACAGCAATAAATATAATTTTTTCCATCAATAGGTCAAAAGAGAGACAAAAACATGATTAACCTAATAGATGCCAAAGTACATTTCAAAGTACATTTCACAAAGTTCAAATCTATTTCTGTTTTTAAAATAAACAGATTAAAGTGAAAAAAAAAAGAAACTTCAGAATGAACAAGGAATATGGATAAAAACTTGTTTTTGAAACTATGTGTACCTTATTTGACTACACAACTCCAGAGGCATTCCCAATAAATTCTGGGAAAAAACGGAGATGCCTGCTAGCACTGTTATTATTCAAAAGTTTCCGAAGTTCTACCTGATGAAATAGGATAATAAAAACATAGAGCTATAAATACTGTAAAGGAAGTGACAAAATACCATTACTTACAGATTATAAGAATGTCTACTCCAAAAACTGAGTGAATCAAAGAAAAATTATTTTGAGCTAACAGTGAAATACACTAAGGTTTACAGTTACAAAATAAGTAGAGAACTCGAAAGCTTTCCTATACAGTGGCAATAACCACTTAGAACATGTAAAGGGAAAAAAAAAGATTCTTTTTTACATTGCAAACAAAATAAAACATATCAAGAAGTAAGCAAAAATGTATTAGTCAAAGAAGTCTATAAAACTTTACTTAGGTATATATTTACATATCTACATGCATGTGTTTGTGTGTGTGCATGAATAAATAAATAGAGTGATATCCTATGTTCCTGGAGGGAAAGATACAATACTGTAAAAAACTTATTCTTCTGAATTAAACTTTAACGGTTTCAGTTAGTTTTGCAAATATTTAACTTGAATAAAAACATACTATATTTTTGGGCGCCTGGGTAGCGCAGTCGTTGGGCGTCTGCCTTGGGCTCAGGGCGTGATCCTGGCGTTGCGGGATCGAGTCCCACATCGGGCTCCTCGGCTGGGAGCCTGCTTCTTCCTCTCCCACTCCCCCTGCTGTGTTCCCTCTCTCGCTGCCTGTCTCTCTGTCACATAAATAAGTAAAATCTTTAAAAAAAAAAAAAAAAACATACTATATTTCTTCTAACTAAATGACAGAGTAGCTCATTTTGGAAAAAAAAAAGACATAATTAGTTCATTGTCTTATTATTTTTTACAACTTCAAAAATTAAAATAGTATGATGCTGGTACAGAAACAGTCTAATAGATCAATAAAAAAGAGTCTAGAAATCAGCCATACTTCATATCAGAACTTAGTACATGATACAGAAGCAATCTCAAAAAAGTAGGAATGCATTATGTTTATAAATGCAGATGGCAAAAAACCAAACAAACAAATGCAAAATTGGAATATACTTCACATACTACACCAAAATGAATCAAATAATTTACACACAGATTTCTTAAACTTCAAATAGCAGAAGAAATATTAGTGACCAGTCATGTAATTTTAAAGTGTTTTATATGATCCTATCACCAAAGAAGGGAATCAAACAGGAAATACTGGTAGATTTTACCAAATAAAATTTTAAGAGATCTGTAGAGAGAAGGAAAGTAACCTCAAAAAATGTAGATAAACTAGTACAAATATTTTCAATATGTGCAACAATCACACATATAAAGGTTAACCTTTGTTATATAAAGTATGTTTTCTAATCAAGAAAAAAGTAAGAGAGAAATGGGATATAGGCATGAGTAGACAGTTCATTAAAGAAGATGTAAAAACAGTTCACTATCTGAAGTATATAATAATTTCCCTCGGAACTTCCACTCCTATGGTTTTGTTTGTTTGTTTGTTTGTTTGTTTGTTTGTTTTTCCTGAGAGAATACAGATGCATACATCTGTGCTCACAGGCTGATGCAGGTTTAGGACAGCATGGTTTGCATTAGTAAACAACCATGGAAAGCCTGAATTCCATAGGCAAGAGGGCCCCTGAACAAGTGATGGGTTGTTCTATCATGGATTAAGATTTTATTTTAGATGAAAATTAGTGTTATGAAAGTTGTCTATGATTTATTTTGAGTAAAAGTGCAGGTGGCAGAACCACCTATAGTAACAGGCCATATTTTTGTTAAAAGTTGTATATGTTCACACATACATATATGCATATAATTCTTAAAGATTATAGTTCATAATATTAACAATGACTAGATCTCTGTGGAATTATTGAATTATAGATGTTCTTTTTATTATCTGCATTGTTTACTATTATTGCTTTTAAATAAATACATTACTTTTATATATTTGTTTTTACTTTGGAAAAAGAAGTTTGATTTGGACAAATTCGATTTTGGACAAAAGCCTGAAACCAAAGAATACTCTGTTTTTGTCAAACTTTCTGAATCCCTTCTCTAAACTACTACTCCCTTCCTCTAGTCTAATTCCTTGTAAGATTTCGAAGGCTTAGCCTTGACCCTAGGCATGCACTGGGCTCCAGCCAAATTTCCAAACAGTTCTGCTACCCACACCCACTATGGTATCTCTAAAAAACAACCAACCACAAAATTTGTACTATTAGCTCAGAGAAGTGGATACAACTATATAAGCTAATCTTCATTATTCTAGAAATTCGATAGAACATGTTTTCTACTCATAAAAGAAAAGGAGACCGTTCTTTCATCTGTGAATTACAAAGTATACTTTGCCTTAAAATTAGGGTATCTAGACAAACTGTTCATCCAGATGATAGGCACAGTATCCAGTCCCTACTATACAGTTAGTAGTTCATGAAATGTTGAAAGAGCTTATTGAAAAAATGAGACCACCAGTTGACCAACAAGCTGGCCCAGGAGAATCAGATACTCTTTGCCCCCACCCCTTTCCTCGAAATATACTTTCTGCCCACTATTCCCATACTAGATGCTATTTGAAGGACTTGGCCTTGAGAGACTAATGTGTTGTTGACACCATCTGAACTAAATATATGCGTGAACCCAGTTAAGGCCTCTATATAAACTTGAGATTCTGGCTGGTGGGTGTAGAGATCTACTCATCTTGGAGCTGCCCCAAGATAAGCCTCATATGTAAATTCACTTCCTATTTAAAAGTGCCAACTACCAATTTGGAGTGGCTTGCCTCTTCGGTCTCTCCTTGCCCTCTGTCTACAGAGGGCCACTTGGCAAACTAACATGAAAGTATTTCAATTTTAGTTTCTTTCACAATTAGAAGATAAAAGCAAATATAATAAATAATTATAATCATTCCATCATCAATCCAGCCTGGATTATATTTGTCTTTATAACAACACAGTCATTAGATAGATAGACAGAGATGTGTAAATGTATATATTGAGAGAGGGACCTATGAAGGAAAGTGCCTAAGATCCTCCAAAGTCATAATATGGTTCTGAGTTATCCCTAGTTTGAGTAAAATGCTGAGGTTCCAGAGGACTTCAAAACTATCTGAAGGCTAAAGAATGTCACTACCTCCAGAAGGCTCAGTGGCTGGCTACTCCCTTGGCAGACCTAAGTAATCGACTCCTGTCTGCCTTCCACTGGAGTCTGAGCTCAGCCTCAGAATCCTTCCCAGAATATGGCAGCCACTAACAACTTCTACTTCACCACCAGGCAGGGTTTTCAGTTTGCCTGTTGTAAACCATTAACGATGGAAGTTCATTTAGTATTTCTTAAATGGATCGAAAATATCAGAGAATGTGACTTACAACTAAGATTTTTTTTAAGATTTTATTTATTTGACAGAGAGAGAGAGACAGCCAGCAAGAGAGGGAACAGAAGCAGGGGGGTGGGAGAGGGAGGAGCAAGCTCCCAGCAGAGGAGCCTGATGTGGGGCTCGATCCCAGAATGCCAGGATCACGTCCTGGGCCAAAAGCAGACGCTTAAGGACTGAGCCACCCAGGCACCCCTGTTTTTGTTTTTGTTGTTGTTCATTGTTATTATTTTGGTGATAGCTGCTTAGGATTTTTGAGAACTCAGAGGTGAAAATGCTGTGTTTAGAGTTGAATAAAAGGAGTTGAAAATTCAAGAAAACTGAATCCTCATCTAATGAAATATGATTTCAGTGAGATTCCATGTAAAAAATTAAATTTGAGGGGTGCCTGGGTGGCTCAGTTGGTTAAGCTTCTGCCTTTAGCTCCTATCCTGATTCCAGGGTCCTGGGATCATGGAGCCCTGAGTTAGACTCTCCCTGCTCAGAGGGGAGTCTGCTTCTCCCTCTCCCTCTGCACCCCCCATGCTCTCTCTTAAATAAATAAAACCTTAAAAAAAATAAATTTGCTAAAGGCCAATATCAGAAGATAGATTCAAAGTCAGTATTTTGGAAGGAGGAAATGTATAAAGGAAAAAAAAATGTATAAATTGTCCAATAAAGTACAAACTTTTATCAAAAAATGAGTGTATGTGTGTGTTTCTGTGTGTTTACATGCTGGGTCTCAATGTAAAATGTATTTCATACTGTGGGCCATGGTCAAATAAAGTTTGATAAAAGCACTATCAGGGAAAGACCCCATTCAAACTCAGGCCTTTGTCCTGCCCCAGAGGAAGAAAAAGCAGGGGAGTGGGGGAGGAGAAGGAAGAGGAGGAGATAAATGACAAATGTCAGGGCTTCTTCTGATCAAAACATCTGTTTAAAAAAAAAAAATTAATCCAGTGTCATTTTTCTTGAGAATAAAACCAAAGCAGACCCTGAAATGGCACTGACATTGGTGGCCCAAGTGTCCCCTACTGCTTTCTATTAAGTCTGAAAGAAGAGGAATAAAAGCTCCATGAGAGACTTCAGTTTCATTATGTTCCCTGCAGTCTAAAAAGCAATGGTAAGTGGCGTCAAGGTCTTTAAAGAAATCTGAACAATCACAACAGTTTCCAAAATGTTTACTTTGAAGGAAGGAACATGTATTTTTCTCCACATGAAAACAACAACAAAAGAAGCCATCATTCCCAAATCTGAGTGCACAGATGAGGAAATGTGGGAAATGGGCTGTCAAGGCCTTGACCCCTCCCCCTCGGAGGACTATGTTGGTGATGAAGCAGATAAGCCCTCACCTTCTCTGAAAACACCTGTCCTGTTTCACACCAGCTCCCATGTTACACATAAAAACCTAAAATGTGTGCATGTGTGTTTTTAATTCACTATTTAAAATGCATCTGTGATAATCTCTTTGGAATTCCTGTTCACGTTTTATAGTTTTTGTTTATAAGACAATGTAGTTTCTGCATCCAGACTATAAAGTCCCAGTGAGATGAGGCTATTTATGGCTGGCTTTCTTCAGTGCATGACACTATAACGTGGGGGCTCAAGAAGATGCTACTGAATGAATGAATGAATGAATGAGAATTCCATTAAAAAACCACCACAAGCATTCTTGTTGGCCTTAATTCTTTATGTTTGTTAATTCCAATTAAACTCTATCTAGGTCTCATTTTCCTGAATGAAATGGGGAGTAATTCATATATATATATATATATTTTTTTTTAATTTTTATTATTATTTTCTTTTTTGCAGAGGGAGAGGAGAAAGCAAAGTCAGAGGGAGAAACAGACTCTTCACTGAGCAGGAAGCCTGATGCGGGGCTTGATCCCAGGACCCCGAGATCATGACCTGAGGTGAAGGCAGACGCTTAACCGACTGAGCCACCCAGGTACCCCAGGGAGTGATATTTGATCATCTCTAGTCTCTCCATCCTATTAAATGTTACGAGTCCTACTTCATGCCACATGAAAGGTTTCTATGTGATTGGGGCAGAGGATGCCCTAAACACATTTGAACTTTATTGTCTACAGCATTATTTCTCAAAGTGTGGTCTGAGGACAGGTTTCAGCAATATCACCTGGAACACTTATTACAATGGGGGCAGATATCTGCATTTATAATAGGCAGTATAGAGGACTGTTGAACAAAAAGTTAATTAATGCATTAGAACACAAATTTAGGGAAACCTAGACAGTAATGGATCTGGGGGAAGAACAGCAACACAGGAAATGGAGGTATTGGAGTTCAAAGTAAACATGTCTGGTCCTCTGAGTTACAGTGAATTTATTTCACTAAAGGAATGGGCAGATGGGTCCACAGTAGGGCTGGGGGTATGTTTTCCTTATGTCTAGCTTAACAAAGTTCTCCTATTATTTAGGACAGTCCAAGGAATAAATTCCTGAGAGTCTGAAGAACATCACAGGCTTTGGAGTCAGACTGGTTATTTGAAGGTAGCCTGCACAGCTTCAGGTATACAGTCAGTATTCTTAGAATACAAAGTTACAGGGAGAACTCTATTAAATCTATGAAAAGCATCTAGTGAAGAGCTGATGCTCCTGTTCTAGTGTCTACTTACATGTACTGCTATCTTTATTCATTTATTTATGTATCTGGATGCATTATCAATTAAAAATTGAGAAAATATAAATTATACCTAATACTTAGAACTCTACACAGTTTTACAAACATTATCTTCTTTACTCTTCATAATGCCCCAAGACAGAAAAATTATCATCCACATTTCATGCGCAAGGGAATTGGAACACTGATAGGTGACATAACTTTCCCAGTGTTATCTGGATTTACAACATACAGTCTCCGACTTAAAATTGTTTGACTTGATGATGGTGGGAAAGCAATACACATTCAGTAGAAAACATACTCTGACTTTTGAATTTTGATCTTTCCCCAGGCAAGCAATATGTGGTATGGTCCTCTCTTGTGATGCTGGGCAGCTGCTCAGTACAGTCACACGATCATAAGGGTAAACGACCAACACACTTACAATCATTCTACACCCACATGGTCATTCTGTTTTTCATTTTCAGTACAGTATTCAATAAATTACCTGCGATACCTTCATTATCAAACAGGCTTGGTGTTAGATGATTCTGCCCAGCTGTAGTCTAACGTAAGTGTTCTGAGTATGTTTTAAGGTGGGCCAGGCTAAGCTGTGATATTCAGTAGGTTAGGTGTATTAAATGCATTTTTGGTTCACGATATTTTCAAACTACAACAGGTTTATCAGGACACAACCACATCGTAAGTCAAGAAGATCTGTATAATTAATACAAAATAATATTAGTATGTTCCAAGGGTTATGAATAGAAAACTATAAAAGTTCTGGGGAGGAAGAAGTCATTTTCAAATATAGTAATAGGGAAGATTTCAAGAAAGAGATGCCTTTGAAATGAAGCCTTGAAAAATTTTTCTGGTAGGGTCTGGCAGGTAAAGTTGTAGAAAAGGTCCATTAAAGGAAAGGGCACAGCAAAAAATAAAGTTGCAGAAATGGAAAAGCACAGAGTATAATGGAAGAGGAATAAAAATTCCAAAAGTAGAAAATGTATGGGCAACAAGGTGAAGAAAAAACAAAATGACATTCAATAGACACCCTAAATATTTATGAAATGAATACAGAGTTAATTTGAAGCCACTTGAGAAAACCTTGAATGTCAGGCTAGGGTTTAGACTTTACTAGCAGGCACTGGGTAACCACTCCAGATTTTTGAGTCAGAAATGACATGCTGAGAGCATACTATAACTTTGGAGGCAGTTTTAGAATCGCCCAAAGAGTCGGGAGAGACAAGAGTAGTGATGAATCGGAAGCAATCCTACAATTACAGATAAAGGTAAGTTTTAGACATACAATGGTACTGGAGGTCATTGAGAGTAAAGAATGAATGGTAATTTAAGATTTTTTCTTACATTTAGCATATTAACTTATTTATACACAAAAACACAGACACACACACACCTCTACATTACAGCTTCTTAACACAGGACTCAAGAAGATAAATACATTCTCCCCTCGGGAAAGTCAGACCAATGCATACCTTCTTTTTTTTTTTTCTTCATTTTCCCATTAATTTTAATTACAGAAATGGAATGTATTATGTTACCTTTAAAACTGCATATCATGGATGCATGCTGAGATCCCTTTCAAACTGCATTTCAAACAATTCAATTTCTAAGGTCTGTGTTAAACGAGATAGGAAGGAACTGACACTATATAGTTTACATATCTGCATTTTAATATGAATTTTCTTAAAGCCACCCCCCCAACAAATTACATCTTTTGAATCCTTTAAATAAACATTTTTGGGGTTTGTGTCCTAGGGGAGAAACCTGCTTGGCTAGAAAGACAATAGACTAAAAGCACCAGGCCTTACTGTCAGCTTTCTAAACTTCCCCAGTGTTTGCAAAGTATTGGGCTATTTCTGAACCAGTAGGTTTTGTAGGCTCCAACTGTCACCAGCTGGGAAATGTGTTGCTCACCTTCCCTTCCCTGTCCCTGAACACCTTGTCCTGCAGCATAGATTTCTCCAGCACAGACAGAAAATACAAAATGCATAAGTCCTAGTAATCATACAGAGGAAGGGCTCCCCATTTGCATACCCTTCATAATTCAATTTAATCTTTTTTTTTTTTTGTCAAGAGTTCTGAATGCTTTGTGTTTGCTTTAATCAGAATGTTGACATTTACACTGAAGCCAATTTCTCTTTTTCTCCTCCGTGTTTTGTTTAACCACGACAAGTGACAGCAAACTGGAAAGAACAGACTTTTTAAATTGGCTCCTTGCCCGGAATGCATCATTTCTCTTGTAGCTTTTCCCCCCTTCCTATGCATCGCAAGAGGCAATGTGAAAACATACTCTACGAACACAAGAGTGAGGTGTTACTGCTTTTAGATAAAGATTTGTGTTGTATTTTAAAACTAGATTGCTGTACAGTTTCAAGCTATTAGCAGGAGCCTATTACATCGTGGCTCTGGGTCCTTGGAGAGATACGCTTAGTATATTTCAGAATTCAAGGCAAATAGGAAACTACATATGAAAATATTTAATAGCAAAAGCATCAACTGCTGAAGGTTGCAGGAAGCAATGAGCAAACATGGCACCTGCCATTAACTCTTTCCAACAATATTTTCTCTGATCTTTTCCTGTCATGCCCCAAATGGTGGAGGGAAGCACCAATGTGAAAACGAATCTCTGGATGTCAGCCATTCAGAAAAGCCTCAGTGTAACAAACACCCTGTCTCCTTAGCAGAACATGCTATTTTTGGGTTTCACACTTGATGTCGAGCAGTTCTATGAGAATGTAGCTTATATTTGAATTAGAATTTGTCTATATATTTGATTTGATGGTTTAAACCAAAACAAAGTTTATAAGTGGCTTTTATCAAACACAGAAAAAAAATAGCACCAAAGATCCAACTGGTTGAAATAAAATGTGCCCCTTTATGAAATTTAATTCTGTCTCAACAAAAGGACAGCAAACACTGGGTTTCAAATAATGAACTAATAGATTGCTCTCATATAGTGTAATTTGAGGAGACAAAAACCCCTTCAATAAATCCCTGACAATATGTCTTCTTCCTGTGTTACCAGAAATCTGAACTAAACAAATAAATTTCAGAGAATTAACTGAAGGGAATTAAAAGTTCTAATGAGAGAGTAATGCACTCTTCTTGACTTTCTACTGCTTACCGAACGTGAGAGATCCCACACAACAGTCATCAGAAAGTAATCAAAAAGAACACAAGTCACCTGCACAGTAATCTTCAAACTGTGGATGATGATTTCTTACGTGAATTTATTTAATTGCTCATGAACATTGTACTCTTAACTATAAAACACAGAATAGAATAGAAAATAACAAGATTTACATCTTAGTAAACTAAGCATTGTTGCAGGAAACTATTTTTTTTTCTTTTTTTCCAATTAGATCTGTGTGTATATGTAAGTGAATTTGGTCATGATGTAAAAAATACTTCTTACTATCAGTTAGCAGTTGAAAAAAGTTACAAAAACACTAAAAATGCAAACATACCCAATTATACCTAACCTGTCCACTTGCTATTGTGCCTCAGAATTCAACACTGCAATTTGTTGAAAATGAGAGGAAGTCTATTCCTGAACACTAAATATGAGTTTACTAAATACTTCTTTTTCCATCAGAGGTTCCTAGAAGAACATAAGATCGCTTGGTACTTTAGCTAAGATATGAAATAGTCCCTGGTCTATACAAAATAAAAAAATGAGTGAATAACTGTTAATATGGAGGACAGATAAGAAAGGAAAGGTAAGAGTAAAAGAAAATCATCCCAAATGTTACTAGTTGCTGACAAGGAATCTTTTAAATGTCTGTGAAAGGGCTACGAGGTTAATATGACTGGAAGGAGAGAGGCCATGGTCAATTGAGAAACCTAGGATTTTTGAGAAGTTATTTCAGGCTAAGGGTGGAATATATTAGTTTCCTAGGGCTGTCATAACATAGTACCATAAACTGGGTGGCTTAAAACAATAGAAATTCACTCTCTTACATTTTTGGAGGCTGGAAAAAAATCAAGGTGTCAGCAGGACCATGCTCTCTCCAAAGTCTATAGGGAAGAATCTGTTCCATGGTATTCTCTTAGTTTATGATTTTCTTGGCACTCCTTGGCTTATAGATGCACCAGTTTAATTTCTGCCTCCATTGTCACAGGGCACTCACACTGTGTTCCTGTGTCTGTTTCTATTCTCTTCTTATAAGGATACTAGTCATATAGAATTAGGACCCACCCTAATGGCTTTATATTCATTTGATTACATCCTTAAAGCCCCTATTTCCAAATAAGGTCACGTTCAAAGATACTAGGGTTAGAATTTCAACATACCTTTTCAGAGACACAATTCAACCCATAACAGGGGGAATGATTAAAATATTTTCATACCTAACCATTTTCTGAGAAGAGGAGGAGGAGAAGAAGGAGGAGATGGAGGAGGAGCAGGAGGAGTAGAGAGAGTTGTGTATTTACAATGAAAATTGTCTGTCAACATGAAAGCCATATGCAAGACTGTGGAAAACAAAAGTATTCTTAGAATGGAAGTCTAGGTAATGGAGAGCAAAACAAGTAAGGCTGGGAAAAAAGTATTTTAAATAAAATGTTTGAAATCATCTGTTTACAAAGAAATGGAGAGTTATTACAGCAAGAACTGAATGAAGAAAGAAACCCAGAATTGAGATTGGTATTTGAGGTTGCTTTTCTTCATAGTGTATCTGCCACTTCTAGAAGAGGAACTAGAAGGCTAAGAGGCTAAAATCTTGAAAATTGCTTATGGTGGACTCAGGGAGCTTAGGATAATTGGAATTCAAAGCCTACCAATAGAGTCCTTGGTAAATTAAGCCCACCGAAACTTTCAGTTGAATTCCTAAGTGCTTCAATTTAGGAATAGGAAGTGAACAGAATAGCCATTGGGGATATTAGAGTTCAGCTTTAAATCATCTTAATGCCCAGTTAGATTAAGGTGCTGTAGGATTGTTAGTTCTACCACGACCTGCCAGAAGTAAATATAACACTCCATGTAAGAAGGAAACATAATCCATGGTTTCAACAATCTCTAAATTTTATAGGCATAACATCGAGCACTCAATGGAAAATAACCAGGTATAAAAAAAAAATGCAAGAAAATGTGACTGAAAAATAAGAGCAACCATGTACAATGAAAAAGCCAATGATCAACACAATGGAGTTATTACACATAAACTTTAAAATGGTTAAATACAGTAGGTTCAAAGAAATAAAAGGAAAGATGAAGAACTTAGACAAGAAGAAACTATGAAAAATAAATGTACATTTTAATTAAAAGAAATGAAAATTAATTAAGTATTCTATGGATGGAAAAGAAACTACAGAACTAGAATAGATTAAAAAAAATATTCAGAAACAAAAACAACGTAGAATGTTTTCATAAAAATGTGAAAGAGATTGAAGCCATAGAGAATTCAGCAAAAAAGTTCTAATGGAAGTATAATTTGAGATCCACAGGAGACAAGGGGGAAAAGAAGTTTAAAGAGATCATGGCTGAGAATTTTCCAAATTGATGAAAAACATCAATGTACATATTCTAAAAATGCAACAAAAACTAAACTGGATTAATAAAACAAAATCTTACTTAGATACATCACAGTAAAATGGCTTGAAAACAAACAAAAAGAATCTTAAAAGCAGGAAGGGTGGAAAGAAAGGGCATATTTTCTCGAAAAGAGCAACAATAAACACTAAGACTAAAAATAAATGTCTACAGAACAAGGAAGCTAGGAAGAAAGATGGAGTCATGTCATAAAAGTATTAAAACAAACACAAAACCTCTTAAACTAGAGTTCTACAACCAACTAAAACATATGTTAAGAATGCATGAACTCTATGGGGCGCCTGGGTGGCGCAGTCGTTAAGCGTCTGCCTTCGGCTCAGGGCGTGATCCCAGAGTTCTGGGATCGAGCCCCACATCAGGCTCTTCCACTGGGAGCCTGCTTCTTCCTCTCCCACTCCCCCTGCTTGTGTTCCCTCTCTGGCTGGCTGTCTCTCTCTGTTAAATAAATAAAATCTTAAAAAAAAAAAAAAAAGAATGCATTAACTCTAAATGGAATAAATACCTCATATGAGACAAAGATTTTCAAACTGAACCAAAAAAAGGGCTCATTAAATGTTGCCATTTTACAAAAATACATATTAAAATGTAAATATGAAAATATTAATATTAAAAGTGGAAAATTATGGCATGGATATACTAAAAGAGAGAACTGTTATACCTATAGTGCTATAGATGAAGTAAGTTTAAAAAACATTACTAGAGAAAAAGATCTTTCATAATGATTATGTGTATGTGTGTATGTGTGTGTATATTCATATAGAGTTTTAACATACCAAATCATAGTAATTGAAAGAACAAATGATGAAAAATAGAATAGAAATTTGAAAAGAATATTAACAAAGTTCACCTAATGAACATGTATAAAATACAAAAACTGCATAATAAAAGATTATTTTTAGAAACACTGGGGAAAAATTAATCAAAATTAACTATATACTAGGTGGCAAAGTGAGTCTCAACAAAATTCAAAGGATTAAAATCAGACTAAATTTATTCCTCTGACCACAGCTAAATTAAGCTAGAAATTAATTTAAAAATAGATGGTTAAAATAAATAAATAAGTCTTCATGTAATGAAAGTTTAGTAATATACTTCTAAGTAATCCAAAATCAAAGACAAAGTCACCACGGTATTTAGAAAGTATCTTCAATTGAATAACAATAAAAAATGGACATATCAAAATTTGTGAGTTGCATTATAAGCCACGATTAGAAGAAATTTATAGCTTTCAGTTACTATATTTGAAAGGGAAAAAAGTACCTAAAATCTAATAATTGAAGCATCCATCTTAGAAAATTAGTTAAACTGAGAAAATAAAGAATGAAGCAAATATTAAAGATAGAATAGCAATTAATAAAATGAAAAAACAGATCTGAAATAGAGAGCATCAACAAAAATAAAAGTTAATTCTTTAAAAATAAAATTTTAAAAAAACATTCCAGTGAAATACATTAAGAAAAAAAGAGAAAATGCACAAATAACCAATGTCAGAGTTGTAACTCAAAACTTAAAACTATAGATCCTACAGAAATCACAAAGATCATAAGAAGATATGATAAGTATTTTTAAACAAATTTCAGGAGCACCTGGGTGGCTCAGTCAGTTAAGCCACTGACTCTTAGGGTTTAGGCTCAGGTCATGATTTGATGGGCTTATGGGCTGGACTCAGTGAGGAGTCTACTTGAGATTCTCTCCCTCTGCGCCCCTCCCACCGCCCACTGCATGCTCATTCTCAAATAAATAAATAAATAAATCTTTTTTTAAAAAGACAAATTTCAAAATTCAGAATAATACTTAGAAAAACACAGTAAATCAAAAGACATTCAGAAAGTATAAATACTCTCATAAGCACTAAAATAATGGAATCTATAATTTAAAATCTTCCACAAAGAATAATCCAGGCCCAATTAACTTCACCTTGAATTTTATCAAAGATTTAAAATAGAAATAACATTAATCCTACAAAAAAATGAGTTCAAGGGAAGACTTCAGTCATGAGGAAGTGAAAAACTTGAAAAATCCTTACCCAAATAAGCAATGGTAAAAATAGAAAAACTTTATTTAGAAATCCACCATATTTTAGAAATCAACTAAAGGCATACTACAAATTGAGAGATGTTTATTTAAGAACAGTAGGAGTCTCTGGAGTTTTAGCCTGAGATTGCTTCCTTCTATTAACTCCATCAACATAGAAATTCAAGTATGGCAGGGAAAGCTGTGAAAACCAGCAGCTTCCCTGCTAAAAGAGGCTAATGGGAAATGGAACAGAAAGAAGAACCCCACACCCAGAGGCATTGTTGAAAACAAAATTAATCTCATTGTCAAATAAATGGAGAAGACCAATGTCCTTGCATGTAGCCTGAGGTTGGGGCCAGCAACACAATGACAGAATGGCCAGAATTTTAATATGGAGTGCTAGGAAATGAAAGCCATCCAAGGCCTTGAAAAACACTCATATATTTCTGGCAATCTGGAAAGCTCACACATGTGCAAGCCTGCAAAATCTCAGAAGAGATAAAAGATGGCCCTTGCTATTTATAAGTTGCTTGCTGAATGCAAGGGCTTATGCATGTGTAGATGAGACACCACAAGGCCCTGCAGAAAGTAAAAGCTGGGGAAGATTTCTAAAGTGCTTGAACACTGAATGAGTTCCAAATAAAACTCAGCTCTCTAGGCAAAGGACCGAAGTCTTATTTGTTCAATGTGTTTGAGCACAACCCCTGACCAATCATTAGCTGACTACAAAACTATGTTTATCCATGAGTTATATCTAGGGAGCCCAACTTAAAAATGAAAATGAGTAAAAAAAGACAATTTGGTGACTGAAGACTGGGATAAGTAGGATCTACAGAATGAGTCCAGACAAATCATTAAACAAACAAACCAAAAAGCAGCAACAACAAGAATTCTGGAAATGGGGAACGGAAATCTATAATTGCTACAATATATTATGTAAAGTGTCCAGTTTTCATAAAAAAAGTGTATGACATGCAGATTTGAATTTCTGACCTGTATACTTTTGTTCTCTTTGAAGAATTCTTTTAATATTTCCTGCAAGGCAGATCTACTGGTGATAAATCCCTTTAGTTTTTGTTTGAGAAAGTCTTTATTACTCTTTCACTTTTGGAAGATAATTTCACTAGATGGTGTTTTTTTTTTTTTTTCTTTTTTCTTTTCCTTTTAGTACTGGTGTCATCATTTTACAAATTTGAGTGAAGTAGATAAAGCTTAGCTCCTTTATGTTCCTTTACACTTTATACTATTACAGGAGTATAATATTTAAGTATTTTCTCTACATACATGTAAAACCACATTGGACATTGTTATGATAGTTACTTTAACCAATTTCAGAAGTTTACTTATGATGTGTCTTATGTCTTGGCATGGATTTCTTTGGGATTAACCTCTAGGGTTCACTGAGCTTCAATCTATAAATTTGTGTCCCTTGCCAAATCTGTGAAAATTTCAGCCATTATTTCTTCAAATACTTTTTCAGTCATGCCATATTTCTCCTCTACTTCCAGAACTCTGATGACATAAATGTTAGATCTTCGTTGAGATTTTCTGTTTTCATTTGCTTCAAGTATGTTTTTCCTTGTTGAAGAATTTTTGTAATGGTTGCTTTAAAATCTTTGTCAGATCATTCTAATATGATTCCAGAGTATTCTTCATTCGATGTGAGATCTTCCTCATTTTGGTATGACTAGTGAGTTTTGATTAAAACTCAGATCTTCTTTGTATTATGTTGAGACTATTCAGCCTTCCTATTTAAACCGTTTTGCTTTAGCTGGCTTTTTTTTTTTTTTTTTTTTTTTTTTTTTTGGCAACACCATTCCAGCAAGTACTGCCTTCTTACTCCCAGGTGGAGATAAAGTCCCACTCAGCCTACATTAACAACTGAGGGAAGGTTCTCTTCATTATTGACTGCTGGGGAGGATGGGAGTCCAGTGCCCATGTGCTCTTCACAGATAATGCATGTAGAGGTGGGTGTGGCCTTGTTTATTGCTCAGTGATGGTCAGTGTCTTCACTCTCTGCTAGGCCTCCTTTGGCCTCATCTCATCCTGAAATGAGGGGTGTATTATTAATGTCGAGTGGAGGTGAAAGTCCAGACTCTTCATGTGGTCTCAAGTGATACCACTGTCAGGGGTGCTCATTACTAGCCAGCCAAAGGACATAAAAGTCCAAGCTCCTTACTTGATCTTCTCTGACACCACCCCAGTAGGAGTTTTAGGGTTCCTTGTTACAGTCTCATGAGTTTGGAAATGGAGGTTTCCCACTCAGGCTTTGCTGACCTGGTTGGAGACCCAACAATAGTTCTGGGTGATTTGTTTCTGTGGTATTTGGCTGGAGTAGCGCACTTACTATCTAAAAGTTTCCTCTCTTGCTAGGTTTCCCGTTTTTCGGTCCTTTGGCTAAAGAGAGCAAGCTTTTGTTGGGACATTTCTGTGTGTGTCTGCATGTGTTGGTATTTATGATTTGTTAGTTTCTTCAGCCCCAAGTCTAGAATGCATGAGGCAGAAATAGAAAATTGAGGCAACTCACCATTCTATTGTTACTCAAGTCCTGAGTTCCTTAATCTATCTTATCCTCTCTACATTTCAGAACCATCTTATGTTCACCGTATTTAAAATGTCCATGGTTATTAGTCATACTTGGCAGGAATAAAAGTAAAAAGTATGTCTATTCCAGCTTCCTGGAAGGAGAAATCTTCCTGGTCTTTTTGTTGTTGTCATTCCTCAAATAAACCAACCTGTATCTCTCTCATGGATTTCTAGTTGATATTTTCTCTACCTAAAACTCTTTCCATGTCGTTATAGGGATGGACTCTCAGCTTAAATGTGACCTTCTTGGATGACCACAATAAATTAAGCAATCTAACGCTGTCTTTTGCAATACTAGTCTTCACAACATAATACTGTTTAATTTTATTCATACTGATTAGATTTATTCATGTTAGGTTTCTTTTTTTATTTTGGTACCTATTTCTGGTCACTGCAATATAAAATTCGTGAAAGCAGAAACCTGGTCTATGTTGATAACTACTGTCTCTACATATTTCTAAAATAGTCCCTGGCACAGAGTAAGGATTCAACAGAGATTTGTTATATTTGAATGAATGATACAATTGTTTTCATCTTACACTTTCCTGAGTTAGTCTCTCATTATGTTGAAGAAGAAATGTATTTCATCACATCAATAATGGGAACTCCTCTTTGCCTTTCTTGATAATCCAAAGTTACTGGCAAGCAGGAGCAAAGGCCTGAGTGACAGGCTTATGGCTTTGTGGTTACATCCTGAGGATAATTAACTCTCCTAGGCCAGCTGTGACCCCTGCTGGGAGTCAGCCTGTGCCTAACATGATGACAGAACTGGCCCCAAATGAGGCCACTACACTTGAGGCTCTGTAGTGACTCCTGAGATTTTAATGAACCTAAGGTCCTGCCAAATATGAAAACTAAGGCAGAATTTAGGGACCGATTGACTCCCTAGAGAGCCCTGCAAATGATTTGAATTTTAGAGAGCAGATTCTGCGGTCCCTCTTGCCAGTTTGAATGATTCCCAACAGTGATAATATAGCCCTTTCATATTTCCTTGCACTTTTTTTTTTCATATTTCAGTATTTCACTATGTCTGAGTTCAACAAATAGAAACTTATTATCTCAGTTTTAGGCTTTTCTCACCTTTTAAAATACAAATACTTCAGGGAAGGGGAACAGCTGGTCAGTCATTTTGATCTGAATATAATGAGTTTATTAGAGCCAGTCTGGAGAGGGAATTCTGACACAGTGCATACTATCTATCCCACAAACATGGCTCTCTTTTGAAGCTTGCCAGCACTGCAACATTTCCCTACGGGAGAATTTCTCATACATGTAGCAATGTGGTAGCTCTAACACATGCAGATGGAAGGCATAGCATGGGATATGAGTAACTGGATCTCAGAAGAAACTTCCACTATAGATAACTGCGTTATTTTTTGAGAGGTGCAGGAACCCTAAATCTTCATCGCGCTGGATTTCACATAATGAATGGCCAATGAGTCCAATGAAAATCTTGCTTAAAATCATATCATTTTAGATAGCAAAGTCCTATCATTTAAATATCAGATTCATTGTATAAATAAAATAAAAATGGACATTGCAGTTGAGAATGACATGGTAAGCGATAACATTAGTTTGCTTAGACAGGGATGGCTACCCAAAAAAGGTGATATATTAACTAAAATCCAAGGCCATTCCTATGAAGATGTAGGAAAGCAGAGAAAATAGCAAACAGAAATCCATGAGGTAGAAACCAGTTTAGTCTGTCAGAAGAATAAAATGAAAGGATAAGAATATTGAAGGTAGGAGTTTTTAGAGTTGTATGATCCTTAAACTGTATTTTCCAAAAATAGTAAGTGCAAATGAGTATTTGGAGGGATAACTGAACAGACAATAACAGAGGGGTAAAATCTTGATTATAAGAAGTCCCAATTTGGAGTTTTGTGAATGCCATTGCTAATATGAATATTATAAATTTTTGTGCTTAAAAATAATTGTTTACTAGAAAAAATTTTATTTACTTAAATAACTCCTGAACAGAATGATAGCTGATGTCAGGAGCCATATCTATCATCTTTGGCTCTGGAAATTTAAAACAGTGTGTAGATCTCGGCTTTAACAAATGAAAATGGGCAAACCTAATTTTTGTGGGGAAGAAAATTAGAATACCAATAAAAATAACCTTGATTTAAAATTAACTCCCTTTTCCTTACTTTCAAGTCTTATTTCCTTGATAGGTGAGCAGCTAAATGTTCTCCATCATCCTCTTAACCTGGAAATCTATCACAGGTACAAACCACAGATGGTTTTCCATATCACAAGAGTGTAGAAACACTTGCCTCCAAGCCCTTTGATGGGGCACCGAAATGTAACTACATGAGACACTTCAGTTTATGGGGAAGGAGATAAGACAACAACGTGAAAACTTCTCTGTAATTAGCCTAACCAATTGATGGATGGCTGCTGAAGGGTTTAAGCATCCTTTTCCATTTGCCGAGTATGGAAGGGGGAATAAACATTTGTCTAAATACCTGTCTGATGGAGCTTTTCCATCTTAATAAAAATACAGAGGTCCAAAAATGACAATATTTTAAGTAGGCAAAAGCATACTTTTCCAAATGTTATTATTATAAGATGTATGTTAGGACCTGGAAAATAACATGAGAATAAGGCCCACATTACACTCCCATCTCCTTCTCCATCAGAGAGGCTGGGTAAATGGGAATCAATCCAGCTTGAGCCTTATGGGACCCAGGCATCCTATCAGCATTAGTACAGGGATGTAACAGCAGGATACACAAGAGACTGAGCAAAGGCAGTGCAGAGAGGTCCTCCCACTCAGTTGGCATATCTTGGGCTCTATGGTAGGTAGTGGAAGCCTGAGAGTAAAGCCCAGAAATTGAGGATCAGGGATATTGATTCAAAAGTGATGGGCCACAGAGGAGTAGTGAAGCCAATGCCAGGCAATTGTTCCTTCTGTGGAGCTTTTACAAGATACACAGATAAGTCATTATGTAAATATAGGAGACAAACTACTATCTTTTCCTCTCTCACCCTACCTCTTCTCCATCCCTCCACTCAGCCGTATTGCATTCTGAGAGGTTGCTGGAGTCAGCAGCAATGGAGGGATTACTTCTAATGAAGACATTCCGCCAACACTTAAGTCCTAAAATAGCCCAAATATTGTTCTCTATCCAGTAGGACTTCCATAAAGTACTCAGGTCCTTGAAAAGAGAGTAGAGTAATATATAGGATATATATGCTTAGGTTTGGAGCACATAAAGCAGGGACTTGAGCTAAATCTGTGATTAGGTCAGTAGGTACCAAAAAGCAAGAGCAAACATGCTTGGTAGGATAAAAGACATGGTACTATCTCCTTTACCTGGGTTTCTGTGAATGGACAGGTGAGTCAGGAGACACCTTTCTTGTCTTTAGCTTTCAGTCAGAGAGGCTTCTCGATCTATTCTCCATGCTCCCTACCCTCTCCAGAGGTCAGACTGGCTTAAAGCCCTAGCCTTGTAATGAAATGTTTGGTCTTCCTGGTGACCAGCCCATCCTGAATAATCTCATCACTTCGCATAAACTCAGGTGTGATCTAAGGGGCTCAGGAATAACAAAAACGCTTTTATCACTCCAGAAATTCCAAGGATTTAGAGTCTCCCTGCCAGAAACCAGTGACAAAAGCCAATTCATGACATAACAAACTGAAAGAGAGAAAAGAGAGTAAATGCCTAGATCTGCTGATCCAGGACCCACTTTCAGATCAGGAATTACAAGAGGTCCACGTCATTCTTGGCCAAGATTACAGTTTTACCAAGAAGTTAAAGATAAAAAACAAGTAAATATTAGTAGTTTGGAAGATTTTGTTCTGGTGCATTTTCTTCTGTAAGGTCCCATGGCCTTGAATTTGCAAACTTAAGCAGCCTTTCTCATAGCATGAGACTTATTTGAAAAACACCTTATTATTTGTACTGACTTCTTTTTTGTTCGCATTATGTTCTCGCATTTAATAAGTGTTTCTTTATATTTTCACAATCATGCTAAAAAGGAGTGCAATAGAGTAGGCAGTTAATTCTTCGTGGTATTATGTTAATTATCTAAAATCATACGGGTGGGGAATAGCAAACTTGAGCCATATTATTACTCAAAGTTCAGTGTTTGTTCCCTGAAAGCCTTCAGTTTGTGCCTCCTTACCTGATTTCAGGACAGGTTTAGTCTTTTATTTATTTATTTTTTTCTTTTTAACATTAGTCTCTAATCTTTAAAATGGGAATCAATTAACGGCGGCGCAAAGCAAACCTCAGCCCTGGACGTAAAACCCGCGATCCGGATGTAAAACCGAAGCCCAGACACAAACCGCGTCAGGAGGAAAAACCAAGGTCCCAAACGTTAAACCAGAACCTCAGGAGTAAAACCCCGGCCCAGACGCAAAACCGGGGCCCAGTAGCAAACTGGGGCCACAGAAGCAAAACCAAAGTCTCAGCAGTAAAACACAGGACCCCGTTTCAAACTGGGACCCAGACAGAAACCGGCTCGCAGGCACAATTCTCACAAGTAAAACTGGGCAACTCCAGCCGAGCCGCGTGGGAAGCCCCGCCATGACGCGGCCCTGGAGCAGGAACAGCGCAAGGACTCTGGACCTGTGAGCCCTGCAGGAGCCCTCAGTCACTGCTCTGCCAGCAGATACCACCCACCGCCGCCTGGTGAGTCCCCCGGGGTTGGGGTCTCGGGGAGAGGCCTGGGGTCTCAGGCGCCGTCCCGGGTTTGCGGAGCTAGAGGTTTGGGGGCTCATTCCTCAGGCGCAGGTCTTAAAAGCTGGGGAGGCCGAGTGGGCTCCCAGCCTTGCGTCTCACGGCCTCAGTTCCCTCCTGCCCCAGCCGCAGGGCTCACGGGCACCAGCTCCTACCTGCTTCCAGGCGCCCTCAGGCCGCTCCAGGTGCTCCAGTCCCCGTCGTTCCACACAGAGCAGAGGCCTCGTGGCCCCGAGCGCTGCCATCTTGAGTCGCAGCTGCGGAAGTGGGTCGGAGCCCTTGGTCCGGTGTGCAGGGCGGCCCTGGCCCGCTGCAGAGGGTCCGGGCGCAAGGACCCCTCCGGTCGGGCGCTGTGGAGTCCTGGCATTCTCACGCTCCGGGTGCTCAGATTTTCTAACCTAATGTTGGATTGTGTGTCCCCTGTATGTATCGGAGTTAGCAAAAGGGGGGCCAAACCTTACTGAGGACGAGCGTGCGGGCCAAGGTGGGCCTTGAGCCCCCTGGAAACTAAAGGCGGCCTCGGGGTGCACTTTAACGGTGTAACGAAGAAATAATCTCAAGAGTCTCTGAGAAATGACTGTACAATCATAGTTTTATCAAGTGAAAACTGCCTTACGATATGATCCTATTATGATCTTTTTCTGAGGGTTCTTAGATTAACCAAAGAATATTTTTGATCTAGATTTCTTAGGATAAGAACTACTATTTATCGGTTGTAGAGCAAAACCCGTGTAGTAAAGACCAGTAGAATTTTAGCTGGTGGAGAGCGGGGGTCGGGCTGCCCTTTCACAGCTGTTAACCTGCAGCCGGAACACTGTATGTCGACGAATCGGGGACTAGCTCCTTTGGGTACTTGATATGGGACAGCCTCTGCAGGTAACACACGTTCCGCCTGTCCAAGTTCCCTCACGCTGCACTAGAAGTAGATGTGAGCCTGCTTTCAAAGTCATGAGGAAACCGATTCCAGGGTTCTGAGTCATTTGCCTGAGATCATCCAATTAGTGAGAGTTAGATAAAGGCTGCGTGGGAATCTTCACCTAAATGCCTCACCTCATGGCCACTGTGAGAAGGTTCCCCGACACAGCTTAGAAGTCACCCTCTCCCGCTGGGACATGTGCCTTGTGATTCCGTTTTTATAGATCCTGTTCCATTTGATCTATTTTGAAGTGTTACCTAATGGACACTTCTCTGTTACTGATGTGTATCCTTGCCGTGGTGTATTTGAAATCTTTGAAAAGGTAATACCTGGATCATTGGAAGATGGAAAGATGGGAGTGAACAGCTGAGAAAAGATGGCTGAGCTGCACTTCCTGCTCCACTGGGAGCTCTTTCCAAATGGGCTGATAGGTGAAGGTGGAACAAAAGTCTGCTCTTCGAAGACTCTGCCCCACGTGGAGGGCAGATTCACCCCTGTTTTTATCTTAGAGATTGTGGTGTGTTCATATTTATTTAGGGAGGAGCTCTTAAGCAAAAGCAGTCGTCAAATATCTAATTGGGGAAAATATATTGACATCCCTACTCTAAGTCAAGTGATGTATTTGATATCATTTTCTGTAGGATTATTACAAAGCAGAGTGTGCAGTGTGTGAAGTCAATTGACACATTATTCTAGCTTTGTTTAGTGTTTACATGAAACATGCCAACTATAAGAATAACTCCCGGTTTGAAAACATATTATTTTTTACTTGGCGGTACACTAATTTTTTTTTTCAGATTGCAAAGTATATTTATTTTAGTAAATTTGGGAAATACAGAAAGGAAAAAGTAATAAAAACTGCTTGAAGACCCAGAATCCACAGGTGGCTTCTATGAATATTTGGTTGTATTTCTTCCTATGCCTATATGTCTATTATACTTGAATTCAATTTAGGTCATGATTTTTTTCCCCTGAACATTAGATCATGGGATAGTCCAATTTTATGTTAGCACTGTCCAGACGCTATTCAGTATAGCTGTAAAATGTACAGGAGCTGGATTTCAGATTTGTTTTTTCTAGAAAGTAATTAACATTCTTGTTGAGAAATTAGACAATGAAGTTAAGGAGAAGAAATTAACATGTCTTATTCCGTCATTTAGACATGAGGACTGTTGTTTTTATTTGTTTATGTGTATATACATTCTCTTTCTGTGCATATGTGGGTATTTTTGTTCTTTAATGACATCATTTTATTACAAGACAATATATCATGGAATAACTTTATATACCAAATAATTATATCCGACTTTCACTTTTTTCTTCTAGAAGCATTTATTTTTAATAACAAAGCAATGAAAGCATCTTTCTTTTCATTTAATAAGAAGTCTAATGGCATAAAAATGATTACTGAAGAAAAAACAGTTCCCTTAGTTTATCAGAGAAAAAATAAGCTAATATAAAATTCCACCATTCTAGTATTTTTCCCATATATTGTATGCATATATTTTTTCTCACAAAAATAGGACTATAATAGATACTATTCTGTTACCAGCCAGATACTAACAATAAACATACTTGAAGTTAAAAGTAAAATAAAGTAAAATAGGATGCAATAATACTCTGAACCCTTCTTATTGCTCTTAAAACCTCTGTGATGGTACATGAAGCATGTAGAACATTTTTCATAGAGCTTGGCATATAATAAACCTTCAATAAACACTGCAAATTAGCTATTATCCACTGATAGTTAATAAAACCCACAACTGATATCTAAAGATTTTTCCCAATTCACTGCCGTTGAAAAGAAAAATATATGAATATTATTGAGGAATTACTGGGCTGGTAGGTTCTTGTTCTTTTACCTCTTAAAAAGGTAAAGACATGTGAATATCCTTATTGTTTGATTTCATAGATCCTCCACTTTGAGGCACTATGTCCAGAGAAGGAAATCAGAAAATTGTTTGTCTGTTTGTTCCCAGACATCAGATTTGCTGAATGTGACAACTCAAGAACACCTCAGATCAGCTGCACATGAAATCTTCATTTTGGAGCTTTTTGAGTCTTGCAATTTTCAGTTTATGCCACCTCTTCACAGCGACTAATTCCAAATTCCTATGAGCAATAGTAAAGTCGGACAGCCTTATATTTTTCTTCCTATCACTAGTGCTTTCTCCACTTGAGATGTTTTGGGATCTGACCACCCAAGTTGTGGTTTTCTCTTTTGTTTAAGGATCTTATAAATTTTGTTCTGTGCCCTACTAGCCATGTAAACTTTTTTCTTGAAACCACTTAACCTTTTATTTCTGTAAATGTGTTTTTATTGAGCTTTAAAAATATCTTCCAAGAGGTGTTTGGCCTGAATCCAGTCCATGCAGATTCTTTGAAACAATTAGCAAATGAATCAGAATACTTATGAATGAGATAGTTCCTTCAGAAAGGCACTGACAACTATTTTAAGGATAAAAGAAGAAAGCATGGATGAATGTTTTTTAACTACAGAGAAATTCTTAACTTGATATAAAACCCTAAACCCCACAGAGCACCAATAAAGTTGAAGATAGGAAAATTAGAAGGAAAAAAAAAAAAGGTGTGATGAAAAACACCATAGGCAAAATCAGATGAGAAAAAACACAACACAGTACTCAAATTACAAAAGGCTAATTTCCCTATTGTATGAAAAACATTCTCAATCAGTAAGTGAAAGACCAATAGAAAAGTGGACAAACTATATATTCTACAAAAAGAAATGTAAGTGGCTTTTAATGTATTAAATAATGATAAACATAGCTCATAATAGAGAAATGCAACTATAACAGCTTTGAGATACCATGCTCAGTCTATTAGATTAGCAACGATGTAACAAAACAAAAAAAAAAAAAAAAAAAAAAGAGAGAGAGAAAAAAGTCATGACATGCTGCACTGTGAAAGTATGGGGGAATTCTCATTGCTTGTGAGCATAAATTGCTACAACCTGTATGAAGAAGAATTTGGCATTAGCTGTCAAAATTACAAATACACTTACTTTTTGAGGAAGCAATTCCATTGCTCGGGCTATATCCTGTGGGCACTTGTTATTAATTGCAGTTTGCCTCTAATAGCAAAAATTTGTAACAATTTTAATGTGCATCAAAGAGAAAACAAATAATCATCGTAGACCTATAAAGGAAATAGTGTGTAGCACTAAAAAAAAAAAAAAAAAAAAAAAAAAAAAAAAACTGTAAAAATAAAAAAAAATAAAAAAGTCTCTGTACTGGTGGAAATGATCTCTAAAATACCTTCTTAATTGAAGAAAGGAAGGTGCAGAAGTATCGGAAAAATACTATAGTCAGCTATCTCTATATAACAAGATAGCAAATGGAAGATGTTTATTTATACATTTTTTTTATATAACTAACTTAAATTTGCATGACCTGTCACTGGAAGGATGCCCAAGGGCCTGAGATCATAGGCTTTTGTGGTGGAGGGAACTAGTTTTTGGCACATGAGTTCACATGGAGACTATTCACTGTACTTTTATTTGTGTCTTTGATTTTTGATCCGTTTTAATCTCTTGCCTACATAAAATGTTTTAATTAAACTTAAAAATAGACAATAAAGATGTCTGTAGTTATTTAAAAAAATTTTTTTAGTTAAAAAATAATAATCTTCTGCATTATTTTGATGACTATTCTGATAAATGAATAAAATACTGGATACAGAGAGAGGTAGGGCAAGCAAAAGAGAACATAAATCAGCCTTATAAGACACTCTTTAAAGAGTTAGTAGAAACAAATATTTATCAAAAGGTTATCTAAATTAAAATGAGAATTCCGTTTACCCACCTTCTGCAGAACAGAGCCTCCCTGCATACTGAAGAGTCCAGATTGTCTACACAGAGCATCTGAGGAGGCAAGTCCAGGTCCTGTTAGGAGCTGGTGCCTGGATATCTCTCTACTAGGTGACCTTGAACAATTTACTGAATTTTCCTAATTTTTCACTTTGGGTTCCTAATGGGAACCTTTCATATGGGGAATTTTAATAGGAAAAAAAGGATCATATATTATTTTAGGAAAGAAGACCTCTTCCTCATTTACCTGTTTCTTAAAGGGAGGGGTAGAAGGGCCATCCATTAGGATAATAGGCTAGAACGCTTTGTAGCACTCCATTCATTTACTCACTAATTTATTTTTCCATTCCTGGCATCTCTCTTCTTCCCTGGGCTTCTGAGGGCTGGGAAAATAATGCATGTAAGTCGTGTCACAGGCACACAGAGACCTAGAGCTTCTTTCCTTATTCTCCTTATGAGTGACATAGCAATACCAATGACATTTTCCCTGTCCTATGCTATTTTTCATCTCCCAGGTACTGCATGTGGGAGAATCAGGTTCAGTCTTCTAGAATCTCACTTATTGCATCTAAATAGTTAACTATTTTGCATTCTTTTTTATTTTATTTTATTGAGGAATAATTTGGAATATCTGACAGGTATTATTGTATATATTTTAAAATATTTTCCATTCTTATTGTCATTATTAATGAAGTAAGAGGGCAAAGAAGATACAACCCAAAGCAATATTTTAGGAGCTCTTTGGAGCAGAAAGCTATATACAAATGGAGAAGTAGGTGACAGTGCAGAAGGAGGGGTTGGAGAATTACAAGAGAGCTGCTCATTTCATCCAGAAAAGTTAGGGACATTGGCAAGTTGGATAGCTAGTGAATTGGTTATGGGGCCAGCATAAAGTCACGAAAATCTAGTTCTCTCTGATTCTGGAGATGGTACTAAGGCTCCAACAAAACAAAGGACAGAAGAATGTTTTGCAAATATGATGCAGAATATGCCTTAGCATTTTAGGAGTGTCTGGAATGATGGGTGCTGCCAGTTAGGTTCCTTGGGAAACCCACTCTGAGACAGAGATTGACACAGTTACAGTCCCCTGGAGAGTGCTCTCAGGAGCAACACTTGTGGGAGGGACGAATGAAGGATGCAAGGTTGGCCAGAAGGAGAAGTTGGGCTGCAGTGCAATAGCAACAGAAGACTAAGCAGATTCTGTGCAGTCTGGCATTGGCCCCTGAAGAGTTATCTGAAATTAGGGCAAAGGTGCCCAGTTTTTATCCCCTTCAGTGTTTTACTCTTACCTCCAGATAGTAAAGGAGAACTGTCCCCTGGGAAGCCAGTACGATCTTGGACAAAGCTGCTCTCTTCAGCCAAAAGCTAATTATGGAAAAGGACAGACTGGGCTGAGAGCTGTCCACACTAATACTCCCGGCACTTAGGACCTGGGGAAATAATGCTTCAGTTCTGACGGTGGGCACCTGGTCAACTGCCACAGCATCCAGTTCAAATGGGGGCTGACCAGGTTAAGGATGTGATTTTACTCACCAGCTGCGACATCTAACAAAAATTCAGTTCAGACGAAACACCTTTCTCTAAGAATGATGTGGATAGACCCATTGCATCTCTTCTCTGAGAAAGAACACCATGTGACCGCTGTGAGTTATTCTTACAGTCATTTCCAGGATTTCTCCAGAATCTGATAGAGGAGGATTTGTGTTTGGCACTGGCATTAACCTATATTCCTGGCACAGGTCTTCATCCCCTCAAACATGCACCTGAGAACTCAAATGGCTCACAGTTGGAACTGCCTGCAGTCTTACTAGTGATAACAAAATGGAAAGGTTCAAGCCAAGAAAATTTTAAAAAGACATACGGCATGACAGATGATGCCTCACACCAAGAATGCCAAGGGCAAGTTAATCCACCCTTACCTGAGGGCATTCAGATATGAGGAAAAGTGTGTACAAAATCACAGCTGAGCTCTTCCCAGTCAGCAGGACCAGAAGCAGGGCTGGCCGTATGCATAGGTGGAGAAAGTGACTGCCTATACAGTGATTTTGAGGGCCCAGCAAAGCTTTACGTTTTCAAAATACTTCAGATGTAGTTGATTTCCTGAAATTCTATCATACCTTACTTATGACTCTGATTTTTGTTAAAAATGTAACTGTGTTTATAATCATCAATCCTAAAAAGGTAGGGACAATGAGAAGTGGGTTCATTCTAACCATACTTGTGACCTTCTGTAAGACTATTCTCTTTGGGACTTGGATTCTGTGATTTGGTGCAGTGTCTGTAGTAATGATGCCTTTGTTTTTTCTTAGTGTATGTGTGACTTCTGGCTATTGCTCATTCCAGGCCATCTTTGTCATTATCACCACCTACTTTGAAAATTCTGTTTTGGTTCCATTGCTGCTAATGGATATCTGACAACTGTCTTAAATGTGACAAATAAATGTCTTCTATCTTAAACGCAACAAAATTTTTGGGTCATGGAAACAGTATACTCAGGTCAGGAAAAGTTCTCTGCCTTTTCCAGGAACCCTTCCATTAGATTTAGTGTTTATCTATATGCGTGTGTGTGAGTGTATGTGTGCTGGGGGAGAGAGGGTAGAATATGTAGGTGTCGCCTCTAAGTGTGAGTTCTAATCCCATTCTCTACAGTCTCTCTGCATATTCCCTTGTAACTCCACCAAGGCAGCTGATCCAGAAACCCTCATGCAGACAGGAAGGCTGGTAGTCTCTTTGGGTATTCAGTAGTTCCAGAGTGTGGTGCAGCCTGGGCCATGTTACAGTCCTTTCAGTTCCCCTTCTTATTTGCACCTCAATGTCCCAGCATAGTGACTGGTATGTTTTAATTTGAATAGATGGTTAAATTAATAGCTGAATGGGCAAAAAGATTGAATGAAAGTGAAAGACAATTAGCCAGCTTCCCTGCAGAAACCAACAGGCATGGGATTCTAAGGAATATTATTTACTGAACAAGAGTAAGGAAATCAGCAAGGGGTGTTGAGGCCACTGGGAATTAATGAGAGCAAGAAGCCACTACCTTTCTTCAGGCTGAAGGGGAAGGAGGAGAACCCCTGGGCAGGGTCTGTGGAGAGAGGTACTGCCACTACCAGACCCTGATGACAAAGCAGGGAGGGAGCAGAGGAAGACCCGCCCTGGAGTCTTTCTCCTTTTTTCCTTCTATTTCTTGCTGGTGCCTCCTACTGTCCAAACCTAACTAGAAGCCAGAATGAAAAGGGCAATACCCAGGATTTAATCTTTAGAGACCAGCCCCCAGAGTCCTAGAGGACAGATAAAGGGGATTGTAAATGGGGGATACAAATGGAGAATGGTAGCCCAAAGGATATAAGATGATTTTTCATGGAGGGGAAAATGCAAGCAGGCATAATGTCCTAGAGGGAGAAGAAGGATTCATTAGGAGAAGGGGAAAAAAGTATGTGAAGATGCTGGAGACAATGACAACTAATTCTAGTTATGTGGGATTTGGAAGTGAACAGTCCTTATGCCTTTAAAGAATCTTGGTTCTTGGGGTGCCTGGGTGGCTCAGTCGTTAGGCGTCTGCCTTCGGCTCAGGGCATGATCCCAGGGTCCTGGGATCGAGGCCCACGTCGGGCTCCCTGCTCTGCTGGGAGCCTGCTTCTTCCTCTCCCACTCCCCTTGCTTGTGTTCCCTCTCTCACTGGCTGTCTCTCTCTCTGTCAAATAAATAAATAAAATCTTTAAAAAAAAGAAAAACTTGGTTCTTTTTCTACCCAAGATTTTCTGAAGTAGTATTCCTTTTTTTTGAGAGAGAGAAAGAGGGGGGGGAGGATGAGCTGGGGGAAGGGGCAGAGGGAGAAGGAGTGAGAGAATCTTAAGCCAGCTCCATGCTCAGCATGGTGTCCAACTCAGGGTTCAATCTCATGACCCTGAGATCATGACCTGAGTAGGAATTAAGAGGTGGACGCTTAACTGACTGAGCCACCCAGGCGCCCCTCAAGTAGTACTCTTTAGGGTAGTTGTGTTCTCAAAATAGATAAACTTGGTGCACGTTTTAGAATAAATAATTTAAAGAACTGTAATAATCATTTCCTAGCTACTTTATTTTTATCAGGTGTTGTGCCAAAAGCTTTATATAATGATCTAATTTCATTCTCACAAAATCTATGAGATATACTATATATTATAATCTTTATTTCATAGTTGAAGAAACTGAGGATAATGGTAGAACAACTTGCCCAAAGCTGTATTGGTAGGAAATGAGAGAGGGAGGCAGGTCTGTGTGACTTCAAAGCCCATTCTCCTAAGCACTGGTTAGCTACTTTGCCATGCGGGTTCGTGAGTAGAGCATGTGCAGGGACTTTTCTTTTCTTTTCTTTTTAAAGATTTTATTTATTTATTTTTTTTATTTATTTGAAGAGATAGAGACAGCCAGCGAGAGAGGGAACAGAAGCAGGGGGAGTGGGAAAGGAAGAAGCAGGCTCATAGTGGAGGAGCCTGATGTGGGGCTCGATCCCACAACACCAGGATCACGACGCTTAACGACTGCGCCACCCAGGCGCCCCATGCATGGACTTTTCTTAAACTTGAATTTGAGCTCGAGGTTTCAGCTAGGTTTGTTCTTGCTGGCTACTATAGGCAGTTAACAAGTGGTATTTTAAAGCTCTGTTAGAGGGCCAAGAAGGAAACTCAAGTGATTCACATAACTGTTGAGAAGATCAATATGATCAATCAATTCAGAAAACCAAGTTTGTTATTTATTACTCTAATGATGTAGAGATGGTGGTACCCCAGATACCCTAGGATCCTATGTTGCATATGAAGTTATTTAGAACCTAACCTATACTACAGCTTCAGAACGAGGCCACGGAATAGGGGCCAAAACTGCAGGAAGGGGAAAAAACTGTGAAGGGAACTGAGGTGAGTAAATTTCACTCTTTGCTTGTATCATCCAGAAGGGTGTCCTTTCCACCATTCAGCGTTCTCTTGCTGCCCACAGGTAACCTCCTTTGTGTTTCCTTTGTATTGCTCTCTACCTTTATGATGGGTATTAAAAGATAAACTAAGATGTATTAAAATTTTAAGAGTTTATTTAAGCAAAAATGAATTTGAATCAGGCAGCATCCAGTCTAGCAGAGAGAAGGGAGCTCCAAGGAGTTTTACAAAATGAAAGATTTTTATAGCCAGAAGGGAGGAGGAACAAGGGAATTACACGAGGCAAAAAACATGTGTTGGTTATTGCAAAGTTACTTTCCTTTAGGGGATGGCAGGGGTCTATCAGGCAGGTTACCTAACTGGTGTTGATCATTTGATTCCAGAAAGACTGGTTGAAAATTCCATTGCTGAAAGAGCCGGAACTATAATTAAGTTTGGGTTTGGTGATTGGGACTTAGATAAACAACTCCATTTTGGGCCTTTTGTCTTGTTCTCAACACAGGACATTATCACACTGTGTTCTAAATATTTACCTCACTTTCTTTGTTATTAGAACATAAGCTTCTTGAAAGCACAGCTTGTGTCTTTTACTATCTTTGAATTTTTAACCCTGGCACCCTATTTTTATCTTCAGAAGGCAATCTTTAATTGGATGGTGATGATTGATTAAAATCAATTGATTTTAAAGCCTTATAGGCTTTAAAAAAATCAAAATCCCTATTCAGATGTAAGTTATTGACCTTGTGTCATTTAAAAGCATAGTTGAACTCCTTCAACTTTCTTTGTGGACTGAATTTTTGTATGTCACATTATCATTTAAATGCAGAGGAGAAACTAGGTATTTTTAAGGAACATTTTGGTGAATACTCTTGTAAAGGAAAGAATCACCTTGGAGTTTAAGAGAATTCTGATTTCTATACATCAGGTTTGCTTCAAGCAGTGAGGATCTGTATGTGGCAAGATGGAGAAAAGCTGGGAAACATAGTTTTGGGGACTGGAATAGAATTTAATATGTATTTTAAAATACAAATTGCATCTTCACATGGTGAAGTCCATGTTGCAATGATGGAAAGCAAATCTGTATTTTTGTAGCCAGGTTTCCACTACAATAATCTTAAAACTACTATAAATTGGAGGTGCCGATAACCATGTGGGTATAACAGGAAGAAAAATAAAATCACACGTAACTTCTCATTTTCTTGATAATGACATCCTTATTTTTCTGAGTTTATTCCCCTTTAACTTGGCTTGAATAATATTACATATGAATGTTTTAGGGATGAGGGTTTTGTTTTGTTTTATTTTCTTATCCCCTCCACTATCACACCAGACCGTAAAAGTGAAGTGGTGGAAGGCATAGGACTGGTTTGTAGGGGAATGGATTCAGAATTGGGGGCGGGGGTTAGAAAGGAGACCAATCATAACAATATTCAAGTCTAATGGAACAGACATGCAACACTGGTAGAAAAAAAAATATCTGCATCAGTTGTTTTTGTGGGGTTTTTTTTGTTTTGTGTATGTGGTTTTTTTTTTTTTTTTTGGAGTGAGGAGTTTGATATATAAGATAATTATTCTCTGATTCAGTGACTTAACAAATAATCAATTACTGAATAATCACTTGTTTGGGGCAGTGGGAATAGAAAAGTGAGCAACACTCAGGCATGGTCTTGTGATGTTTAATGTCAGCCTATGAAGGGAGATTCCTCCTTTCTGGTAGGTGCTGAGTGTCGTTCTACAGCATTGTCTAATCAATTTATTCAGCTGCTGTATCTGTGAGTCCTCATACACGACTTATGAAGGGTGAGGTAGGGTAAGAGATGAGCTGCCCCTGGGGTAAATCCTGGAAGGGAGGGCACGTGCACCTGGCCAAGTACCATAGCAGGAGTTCCCTAAATCCAAGACACGGCATGGGAACTTCGTGGGAAACACGCGTACATCCTGACTGATGCTGTTCTAGTTTAGTCTGACTATTTGCTCACATTTGATAGGTAGGGAAACAGAATCACCATCTTCTCATATTATAAAGTCATTGTATTAATATTATATAATTCTCTTTGCATACTAATGATTAGTGTATTACATTAAATTCTGTTTGACTGTAGAAATGACTGGTTCATGCACCTTTATCACACTTCCAGATCTTTCATAAAGACATAAAAACCACAGCGTTCCTCTTCGCTATTGTCTCTTGTGGTTCCACCTGCAGTCTCAATCAAAAGAAAAACTTCTGAAAGGGTATATACCTCGAAGCCTTGAGAATCTGATGTGCTCACAGTGACAAGCTTTAGTTTGCTATTCTATTTTTCGTACTTAGCTAAACCCACTGCCCTCTTTCTGACATCTGCCCCGGTAACATACTGCTGAGTATTTTCTATTCACAGTGTCCACAGCCCTCCTCAAGCTCACTGACAAGCACCTCAGACATGGGAGCCGATCTGGCCCTTTTCTGCCCCTTCAGGCCCTGTTCCCAAATTTCTCCAAAGCACAGTTACTCTGAACACAGACAGTAGCTGCTGCCGCACCAGGAAGCATTTCCTTCCCAGCTACCAGAGGCTCTAGTCCCGTTTTCTCGCCAGCTGGTGACAAATGTTATCATAAGACCCTTCTGCTCACTACATTTGACTTTACCTTGACTCTTAAAATATCCATCAAGGATTACTTTTTTTTTTTTTCTTTTTTTTTTAATGAGAGTGACTTGATGCCTCATTGTTCTTAAAGGTGGTAATGTTGATTCCTGAGCCAATGGGAACTGAGTAATGGTGCGGAGGAGAGGGTGCCGTCACAGCTCATTAAAATTATTACGCATTTCAAGCGTTTTTTCCTGAGCGTGATTGGATATCTCCAGTTGACAAGGAATCAGTGCAGGGTTCATTTTCTTGCTGTCTTTGTTCTAGCTGTTCCTAGTCTCCTGACATTTCTCCAATAGGATATAATTCCAGAGCTCTTATGTTTGATCATATTTGTTCCCCTATATACCCAGTTTTTAAATTCCCCCAGAGAGGTTGATCTGAGTTCAAAGTGAAATATGGATGACTTAACCATATTCCCTGTTGCTCTCAAATTAATGCTGCTGGCTGCTGAACAACATGGGGCTTTTCTGGTGGTATCACAGAATCAGATTGTATTCTATAGGAGACCATAAGAATCAGTGCCTCCAATAGCAACATGTTTATATAATGAGAAAACTGAGGCCTCCACATGCTAAAATATTAGACCAAGATTATACAGCTACTGGGTGGTAGTCCCAGGAAGGTAAGCACCTGACCCCTAAACCAGGGCATCTCCTAGCTCATCGTTCTATCTTTCTCTTCCTTTTATTTCATATCACACTGAATTCTAACTGTCGCATTCACTCGTGATAACAGCAGAAGGAGGGGAAAACATATACTTATGATTCAACTGAGAAATATTAACTTATGCCTCATGTGACTCACATATGAAGAGTATTTTATTATATGCCTAGGGCGGTGTAATTAAGACCACAGTCGGTCCAGTCAGGCTGCCTGGGACTGCAGGCTAGCTCCACCAATTACTAGCTGTGTAACCTTGGGCAAGGTGCTCACCTTCCCTGTTTGCTCATCTGTAAAATGGGGATAATAATAATACTTCTCTCATGGGTTGTTGCCAGGACTAAGTGAAATAATCCACATAAAGAGTGAGAACAATGTTTGGCATGTGGTAAGAGCAGGATACAAATTGATTATAATTACTATCTGATAAGTACTTTCACATTGAGAAAACTCTAGGTAGAAAAAGTCAGAAGAAAATATCTGAAATATCACAATTGCATTCAATTTCTGTCTTCATTCTGGCAATTATCTGCCTTGTACTCTTCAACTGTTATTTCTCTTTACCTAGGTTTGAACCCTGGAATCCATGTTTATCTTTCTTTTTTTTTTTTAAAACCTGTTCATGTACTTAGGACCAAGACTGCTCTCTCATAAAGCGTGTGCTCAGAAGATGTGTGGTCAATCAGAGACTGTGGCTGGGGAGATGCTAGGTATATGTGATTTAAGGTCGATAGAACAAAGCTTGAATACAAAACAGCATATTCATCTCATTTGGGCATTACCTTTCTGTTATAATGATATTCGAAGACATTGGTTTGACAATTATTAAGTATCTAGCATGTACTAGGCATTCTTTCACAACAGTGAACTATGCAGATCAAAATCTCTGCTCTCGTAGTGCTTACAGTCTAGTATGGGAAGATATACAACAGAATAAATTAGAGGTATGCCAAAAAAAAAGTGCAAAGTGCTATGAGAGAAAATAGAGAAGAAGAGGTGTGGAGGGTTTTAGGGGAGTTGGCCTTAGCCAGGATGAGAAAGGAGGGCCTCCCTGCAGAGGTGGCAATTGAGCAGTCTTGCAAGGAGCCTAGGGAACAGGCAATGCAGGGCAAGAGAAGAGAAAGTGAGGAAGCCTGGGGGGAAAAGAGCTTGGTATGTTTAAAGGTTAGCAAGTAATACTAGTGGCTGAAACTCAGCAAGTAGGGGTAAGAGTGGTCTGTGGTCTGAGGTACCAAAGCGTACCAGGGGCCCAGGTCATGTTGGGACTCACAGGACATTGCCAGGCAAATGGGTTGTTTTGAGCAGGTGAGTAATGTGATCTGACTTACATATAACAGAATCACTCTGGTGGCTATTTTGAAAATACACTATGCTAAGTACTTTGTGAGCAACATCTCATTTACTTACATAACAGCCCTGCAAGGATTATTTTTTTCTGAGATGAAAACCGAGGTTTAAAGAGACTTAGAGTGGCACATCCGTGATTCAAAATCAGATATGCCTACCTCCAAACTCTATGTTCTTAACCATTAATTCTTGTTTGTCTCCTATATTCTGTTAAACCTTAGTCGCATTATGGCTGTAGAGGAGCTTTTACTCTTTATTTTTCAACAATCTCCTTTTCCTTGTTTCCCTTAGTATTTGTGAATTACAGAAGATCTGTGTGTTTCCCCCACCACATATGAACCTGGGGAAAGCCTGTGTGGAAACCAGATGTCAGGTCTCCAGGTGCATGCGTTAGCCTGACAAACTGACATGAATCACATGAGTTGATGTGGGCTATCCTGAGATTATCCCGAATATAGATAAACATCGAGAGGACAGGTTGAGGCAAAGTGAGGGCTTAGGGACATACCAAATTCATCTTCTCCAGCGAGGGCATCTCTGATGAGAGCCTCATCTTAGAAATAGGCTCCAAAATCAGTTATTTGCTTGTAACTTAGAGGAGAGTATCCCCTAGACAAGGTGTTAGGTGTGTGCACAGAAGCAGTCTGTTTAATTAATAACACCTCTGTGTTGTAGCGGCCTTCACTGTAGCTTCTTGAGTCACCCCTTCTCCTTCACCCCAAAAGTCTGTTGTCAAGTCAAGTAAATTTTTGTGCTTTTCAGTATTTTTTCTTTTTTTTTAAAGATTTTTTTTTAAGATTATTTATTCATTTGAGAGCGAGAGAGAGATCAAGAGCACACGCAGTGGGGAGGGTTAGAGGGAGAGAGAAGCAGACTCCCCATGAGCAGGTAGCCTGATGTGGGGCTCAATTCCAGGACCCTGAGATCATGACCTGACCCAAAGGCGGATGCTTAACCAACTGAGCCACCCAGGCGCCCTTCAGTATTTTTTTCTATAAATATATTTCCTATTTTATTTTTCTTCTATCTCCAGTCTTTTATAGATATTATTATTCTTACCTAAACTCATTTAAAAATCACCCATTTTTTTTCTCCTAGCCTCTTCTCACTTTAATTCCTCCCCTTAATATGTTCTTCAATAGATGATTATCTATTGCCAACAGGATTAAGTATGAATCCAGTGTTAACATTCTAATCTATGTCTTCTGGCTTATTATCTACTTCTTACTATATTCTTGTCAAATTTAATTGTTCATTTCATCCCCAATGAAAATGACACTTTTCCACTTTTATGATTTTGCCTGTGCTTTTTTTTTTCCTTTAAAAATTTTCCTACCTCTATCCGCTATCAAGATCTTTTTGTAAAAACAATACCTCACAACACCTCTTTCATTGTTTTAGTTAGAGCAGGCTTATAATGCAGACAAAAAAAAAAAAAAATCAGTTGCTAAACACAATTTATTCCTCATTCATGCGAAGTCTGTTGTGGGTGTGGGCCACTCTTTAGGGCACTATCCTTGTGATGTCTCAGTATCCAGGGAAGAACTTGTTGAAATGACGCCTCCATATCAACAAGGACTTCCACAATTGCATTGACAGAGAGGCTGTCACGTGGGCAACTACATACTCTGGCCTGAAAGTGACACACAGCAATTCTATCCATAACACACTGACTAGAGCTAGCCACTTGGCTCCACCCAGATAATGTAGAGTCATCTCAGAAATGGGTCCTCTCATTAGTTTAGAAGAAGAGAAGACCAAATATGGGTAAGCACTAAGCTTCTGTTACATCCATAGAGGCTTTCTATGTCTCTTTAAATAGTAATAATAATAGAGTTATTTGTGAATATGTCCTCTACTAATAGGAAGGCAGTACCTTTTAGTTGCATTTAGGTGAACCTCAAGGAGGTATATCCAAGATTATTAGGAAGGCCCTACTTTTTCTCTCACCTGACCAGATATGCAATAACATCCGTAGAGATGGCAGTTTCTGTTTCTGAACTCCATTCTTAAACCTGTTACCTGGATATGTTCATGGCTTTAGAAACTGATACGGAAATATGATTAATGCTTTGTCTTACAGGGATCCTCAGAGACATTTTGTTAATTGGAAAGCTTCCATATAGACTCTCCTGTGAAAGTAAGAATATACTTTTTTCTGTGTTTTGCCTCAATTATGAATTGTGAAAGAGCTTAGCTCTTTATGATATGGTGGACAAACAGCCTTTCCTAAGATAGAATCCCAAATATTCACAGAAATAACATAGAAAATGGGAAAGGTACCATAAATAACAACTTGGGAAACATTTCTAACTCCAGAGCCCTTTCCTGTGTGAAGTGAACTAAGAAGCAACTTTACTCTGACTGTTATAGAAGTTATTCATCCAGCTAGATTATTTTTGGAACTATTATGCTGAGAGCATTTCTGGCAAAGTGGGTTTTTGAATATGAGAAAACAATGGGATAATATTTAGCCCAGATACTCCAGACAGAATTTCTGATGGAAGCTTCCTTGTCCTTGTACCATCTTGGAACAGAACTCCAGATAAGCTGTTGTGGTTTCCAGAGTACACAATGTTTGAGATTTATATTGGATTTGGGCCTTTAGACCGAGTTATAACCCACTTGTCCTAAACCTCTCTCCAATTAACTAAACTATGAATCTTAACATCAATTTTGCATTTTGAGAGACATCTTCAAGCAAAATGTCAACAGAGTATAAATAGCAAGTATTTACTCAATAAGGATTCTCCAAGATGCTCTAGAAGCAGTTAATACAGATTTTAAGATGTGGTCTTAGACTCCTCATTTAATACTAATACATGTGTCTTCAATTATTACTTTCACTTTATTGCATCTCATAGGAAACAGTCGTATGGTCTCTGGAATACAAATAAGACAAACTGAGGGCTTCAGAGGGGAGGGGGGTGGGGTACTGGGATAGGCTGGTGATGGGTATTAAGGAGGGCACATATTGCATGTTGCACTGGGTGTTCTACACAAATAATCATGGAACTCTACATCAAAAACTAAGGATATACTGTATGGTGACTAATATAACATAATAAAAAATTATTATAAAAAAAAGATTCCTTGTGTCTACACCATTGGATTTTAAACATTTTTAGATCATAGCTTTTTAATTTTTTAAACATATTTATTTATTTATTTATTTATTTGAGAGGGGGAGAGAGAGAAGGTGTGAGAGCACGAGATGGGGAAGCACACAGGGAGAGAATCCTCAAGCAGACTCCCCACTGAGCCTGGAGCCTGACATGGGGCTTGATCCCAAGACCCATGAGATCATGACCTGAACCAAAACCAAGAATCTGATACTCAACTGACTGAGCCACACACAGAATCTTTAAGGAGATTCTTTAAAGAACTATTAAGATCTTTTTGGATCTTATAGGTCTTCTGAGAAGATGTTATGGATCTCCTACGTAGAAATGTGCAGACAATTTGAATACATTTTTGAGAGGTTTATAACCATCTGAAGCACCAACCGAGGTCCATGGAACTAAGATTAAAGACATTAACATCCACCAACAGCCAGTCCCAACAATCAGTCTCATGATGGTACATACAGAAATAAATCTATCCTGCAAATAGGTACAGTGGGAAAAATGAGATACTGCTCTTTCCTACACTCCCCTAAAGGTCGCAGAGGAATAGACAATGTCATTGCCAAATGTGTGCCTTCCCCAGCTTCTCATAACTAATGCCCACAACCTATGGACTCAAAGCCATTTCAATTCATTGATTCAAACTTAACTGCATCAGAAAATCCTCTAAAGGGACTTAGTTAATTTTTTAAAATCTTTTTTTCAAACGTGTTTTTCTGCCAATCAATTCTTGCCTTCTGATGACTTGAAATGAGTAAGCTATGTTAATTCAAGGGTTGGTAAATTTCGTGCCAGCCACCGTGGTCATACGATTAACCCGAGTCTTGAAATTTTAGCTCTCAGATCCCACTAAAGCATTGTTTTGTTCTGCCTCAGTTTGTAAGATTGGGCTTTTGCTTTGGTCTCAGCTTCTTTTATTTCTACCCTATGTTGAGCTTCAGTTCTTCTCCAGATGTGCAGTCCAGTGGTGAGATCCAGCCAATTGGTCCTCCAACAAGGATGTTCAGGCTAAGATATAATGATACCAACCTGTTTATTGTGCTCTAAACAGGTCTGTATGTCTTTGCTTCATTGTAACTCTGTCTAGAATGCCTCTCTCAGCACCCTTGTTTTCAGAATCATACTCTTTACCCCCTTAATAACATTGTGGAGTAGCTGGTGTATTTAAGCCAAAGAATTTTTCCTGAGATTAACTCATCAAAATTACTTTGGCTCTACTGTATTCTTTTATAATCTCTCTACACCTTGATCATAGCACTTGCTGCGCCATATTTAAATGACCTCTTTATGTGCCTGTCATGCTTTTAGATGATGGCCTCCCATTTACATGAATCATGACTTAGTCTTCCTTTTGTCCTGAACTTATTATGATAATGTGCACTTCTAGGTGCATCTAGGTGTTTAGAACAAAACGATGCAACAGACAGCTGGACATCTCTAGGCATCTGTTTCCTATACCCCCAGATTTGGTTCTCTATCCACCAGTATATGCTGCTTGATGATGATGTCCCAATTGGTGATAGAGATATTATGATCCTTCGTACACTGTGTCTTTTGTGGTCAGCACTTCCTTCAGGGAACCTCTTTATAACTTGAAAATTTACCTCAGTCATGAATAATTGAAAGTGGCTGCCTTGAGTATATGGTGGAAAAGGCTCAGAAGAAAGAAGAGTTGAGATTCGTCAGTAATGTCACCTGGGGGCTCTAAAGTGTAAACCAACAAGCCACATGCCAATATTAATCCTCCCACAAAGTGAAAGAGTTTTATGATAATCCCAACACTGTTTTCTGTTCATCGTGTTTTGCTGCTGTGAATAGCCCAAGCTATCCTATGTGAAAATTATCTTCAGTCAGGACATCAGTGAGAGCAGTGTTAGTGCTAGGAGAACCAAAGGAAGAATGTGGTGAAGCCACAGGTGAGGGGGGACCTGCAGATTTCCACTGTCTGTTATCTTCTCACAAGTACTGGTCTTCTCTCCATAAACCTTAACCATCACCAGGGAGGATTGGGGCTGGACAGAGCTATCCCTGCACTGCACAGTTCTAGGAAGTACCATTCACAAATGTGGTTAGAAAATAACAAGGTGTTCCCAAGTAGCTGCTTTAATATAATGCTTATAAGGTAAAGGGAATGTTAGTTAGGGACTTCCCAAATATCATGGATAAGGAATTTGTCATGGGACCCATTTTTTCTTCCTTCTTATTCCCCCAGTCATCTTTAGAAATTCAGTCTCATCCCGTCATATTTCACCAATCCTCAGAAGGTCAGCGATTCACTAAATATTTGCTATGTGTGGCTCGCTAGTCCATGGTCTAGCAGTGTACTTTTAAAGACAACGCATGTAGTTTTTTTTGTCTGAAATTGCCTACAGTCTCATTGTAATGTTGATACATACAAATAATACCATGACTGTAACACAGTGGCAGTATTCAGTGACATTATAATTTTTATGGCACAGATTCTTACTGCTGTGAGAATTCCAGGGAGGAAGGAAACCATGTAATAGAGAAGGTTCTAGAAAACTAGGTGGCACTTGACCTGCAACTGCAATATGAGAGAGAATTGCCCTGATATAGGCTACCATACTTCATGGTGAGATTTTAAAGGCGTATGGACCTATATAACTGGGTTCAAATTCTGTCTCTGCTCTGAAACTTTAAACAAAGAACAAAAGCTTATTTTCATCTGCAAATAGTTCTAATAATAATATAGAAAGATGAACTGTGAAAACAAATGGGTTATCATATGTAAGATTTATAACATGGTTTTTGACAAATAGCTGATGCTCAGTCAAATTAATGTAATTTCTCCTCTTTTTTTTTTTTTTTTCTTTTATAACCTGTGGGAAAAATATCTATCATTAGCCTGAGGATATCCCTGGGAGTAGGAAAACATTAATTTGCATTGACAATGAAATATAATTATTGATATTAGATCTTTTCTTCATAGACAAAGAGGTGGTAAAGGAGAAGGGTATGTTGGCACTGAGCACCCAGAGGGGATGGGATACCATAGGGAGACAAAATGACATGGATACGGGGAGAATACTGACTTTCCAGTCTTGCCTGTGGCCATGATTTCTTAGAGAATGAATGATGGTCACACTAGGAAAAAAAGGGGTTGGGGCATTTCTACCACAAATAGAGCCCACAGTGCTTAGAGGTAGCAGGAAACTAATTGGGCTGGAGTGTTAGGTAGCATATTTTGAATCAAAATATTTCAGTAGAAATAAAGAGGCAAATAAAATAGCCCTAACTGAAAGCAAGACACATGGGTTCCTAAAGTGAATAGTTACCCATTAGAACCAAGTGGAGGTGGGGGAGTTCAATAGAGTAAGGACATTTTAAATTTCACTGGAAGGTTGAGTACTTTGTCCAATATATTTACAAAGCCAGGTCATGCAATGGTCTCCTAAAATCAAGGCTTAAAGCTCTAGCAGTTTCATATCAGAAAAATCAAAAAGAGAATCATAGTCCTTGAGAGGGGAAAGGAAAAGGAAGGGAAGGAGGAATGGGAAGGGGAGGGGAGGAGAAAGGCCAGGGGAGGGGAGGAGAAAGGAAAGGGGGGGAAGAGAAAGGGAAGGGGAGAGGAGGAGAAAGGGAAGGGGGGGGAGAAAGGGAAGGGGAGGAGAAAAGAAAGGAGAGGAGAAAGGAAAGGAAATAAAGAGAAGAGAAAGACAGAGGGAGGAAGGGAAGCAGTAAGGAAGGAAGATGGATGGGAGAAAGGAAGGGAGGAAAATTTCTCCAGGCAATGACACTTTCCAACATCGTTGTAAATTTTCCTCTCAAGAAAGTTGACTTAGTAAGTCTACAGAACTTTTTTCCAGCATCTGAGTATTGTGTGCCAATAAGCATCTCTCACCATGAAAGGAATTCTTGCCCTCACTCCTGCAGATATCACAAACTAATTTTATATACAGCTAGGAACACAAACAAGGAGAGAATGTCTCCCATCTCTTAAGACCTGTACTGTCATCAGTGCTCCAGCAGCTACAGTGGCTGTGATAAAGTCGGATGGAAACTTCCTGGCAGGTCTGGGGTATTGAAGAACATAATGATGTATGGACGAGGGGAGATCAGCTCTTCTTGAAAGATTTACCTGCCCCTAACCACCAAGTGTTAGAATATGACATTTACCTCTCAGGCTTGGCAATAGTGGAATTTCTTAATCAGAGCATGGCAGTCGTATAGGGGTTACTGGGTGATGATTTTGAGTGGTGTGCCCATTAATAATATAAACAGTGGCTCAAAAGGGGGCTAGAGGCATGTGTCTAGGTCAGCCTGGATCTGCAGGTATAACAGATGCTGATAAGCTGGGAAGGAACAGGGACCTTTGGTCCTTATGTAGGTTCATGCTCTGACAGTGAGGAAGAGAGAAGAGGGGATTAATCGAGTTGGTCTGCTCTTCTGGATTGCCTGTCTTCAGCTGTTTCATAGGACTCCTCCTCAATAGATGCTTTGTGAGTGCCTACTCTAGGATAGATATGATGCAAGTCTTTGGGATACAGAGTGAGACAAAATAGGTAAGGTCCCTATCCTCTATAACTTTATCAGCTTCATAGTTTGGTTTATTTGTTGCTTACAGTTAGCAGACTATAAGCAACAACACTTTCTGAAATGTTTTGTTTTCTAAAACTTAATTTTCTTCCTTATGCTTTTCTGCATACCATTTTTCACACTTTGAAATCAGTAGGCAAGTGACTATGTAGGACGTGCCTGAGTCCCTGGTATAGCCTATACTTCCTGAGGGCAAGCCCTGAATCTGTTTTTTATCCCCGAGACCGGTACATACAAATTCACTCCTTTAAGTAAATGAGGAAGAATTTCATTTGAGTCTCTATTAAAACTCAGCCCTCCCCCATACAGAATGTAATGCAGCTGTGTCTAAAAGCACACAATCTGGGACCAAGAGTGCCGGATTTGAATTCTGAATGACTCATAGCAGCTCTCTAACTCTTTGGTGCCTCAGTTTTCTCATTTGTAAAAAAGAATGAAAGTAGTGCCTACTTCATAAGCCGTTCCTGGAAGAGCGGATGGCACCTAGTCAGGGCCATAGAGGTGATTGCTATCAATATTATATTATTATTATCATTTGCATGACATCCCTTCTCTTATCCAAGCTGACACACACGGGACTTGAGATGCATGTTATCCATACACTTAATATTTTTCAGGGAACTCTGTTTCAAATAACCTGTTCTCTTATCTCCTTAAAAATTTAGAATTTTATGTGTGCCCGTATATGGTTGAGAAAATGTGGCAATGGTAACCATGTAACATAGCAACAGTGCCTTCCTTTTCTAGATCATATGGCCTTTTCTGTACAAATATTGACCAACTTCTGACTATACGAGTATCTCCAAACCATATTTTTGGAAACAGTAGGGGAGTTATAACAAAAATAGCAAGTCACTAATGATGGTTTTACATATAATTTCTGATAGTTAGGAATTGACCATTGCTCTGGAGTTACCTTAACTATAGCCAAATGATTCTCTCCATTTTGTGGATGGAGACAATGGGCACTCAAGGGGTCGTCATAGAGGTAATCAGTTCTTAAAATTCTGTTTTTTCTGCAGTATTAAAACGTGTCTGTACTTTCTTTTAAAAATTCCAAACTGCAGAGAACTGAAAACACAGCCATAGGACAAAACAGATTATGACTATGGTCTTGCTCCAGATCACATCAAAATGAATTTAATTGCAGTCTCCAACAATGAGATTTCATTTGGCATGGAAGTGGTCTTGTCACTTTTGTGATTTTAACAAACACTAATTACAATTTTGTAGCTAGTGAATGATAATGGAAAGTTATAATATTTCATTGTTTTAGTAAATATATTATGAAATTCTCTATGTTTAAATGTCTAGCTCTATTTATGCAATCCTGGAAAAAGGGTCAGATTTTATATTTCAACTCCCCATCCTACAAAAATAGTAGAATACATCCTTGGGGCCAATATATACCTAGAGGAATGCAGATTAGAATTTAGATATAAGGTGTTCCAGCCCACTTTCTACCTGAGCCTTTCCTAATTTATACTAATATTTCAAGATCATTCAAGTACTTAAAACACATTAAAAGCTTATAGTTATATTGAACTTATTATATGCTGGGCAATATTCTGAGGACCGTACATCTATTATCCCATTTAACCATGTGATTCTCATGATACCCCTATGAAGTAGATATTGGTATTACTAGTATTTTGTGCATAAGGAAAGAGAGACACAGAACAGTTAAGTAACATTGCCAAAGTCACACAGCTCCTCAGTGGCAGAGTTCAGAAACAAACTTTGGCCAGCTGGCTTCAGAGTCTGTGCTTTACAGCCGTGCTTTACTACTTCTTAAAATGAAGATCAACATAATCATCAACTATATTCTGATAATCATTTTCAGCATATTTTACTTTAGAAAAGTATTTTTTAAAAGTTAAATTGAGCCAGCTTTCAGGTAAGCTGTAAATTGGATTTTTTTGGTTGACAAGCTTATGTTTCTGGAACGGCTGAGTTAAATTCAGTTTACTGCCCCTTATTGTATTTTCCTAGCCTTTATCATCCCTCCTTTTTCATAAAATTTTCCTTAATTCCCCCCCCCCCAAGATTTTCTTAGGCTTCTCGCCTTCACTCAAATCTCCTCGTATAGATTTCAGAACTGTGAATTAATTTCAACATTAACCTACAACCTAAATGATAAATAAATTCAAGGGTGCATGTGATTAAGTTCCAACATAGAGCAGCAAGAGACTTCTCTGTTCAGGAAAAGGAAAGGTGGCATAATCTGGAATTCTTTGGGAATGCTTCCTGGAGGAATCCAGATACACATAGAAGCCTGAAAAGTGGATAGGATCTAGATTTGGAAGAGTGAGAGAGGGTGCCACATATAGACAGATCCAAGCTCACAGACCATTCTTCATGGACACCGAGATGACCACTGGACTGCTGGAGCTGATGGCCACTGTTGAAAAGCAGTGGATAACTCTAGCCCATATTTTTCCCTCTCCTCTAACCTACTCTGTCTCTCCACAACACAATCTAGAATCTTATAATGCCTGTTCTACAGTTACCTTGCATTTTAGCACCAATAACACTGTTAACCTATGCCATGGCCTAGTTTTCAAAATATAAATAAATAAATAAATAAATAAATAAATAAATAAATAAATAAATTCTGGGTTGCAGAATTAAGATCTTTGTGGACATGGGCAGTGGTGGTGGTAAATTCATGCTTGGCACATACTAGCTATCAAAGCTCACATCTCTGAATTCTGAGATAAATGGATGACTACAGCAGGTAGAGACTGACAAAGTGTAGAATGCTTACTAACAAATTCTGTTTTCTATAGTGCAAAGAGGCCTTGAGTCATCTTGAAGATGGATCTACATGCCAGATGATTTTCTGAAATATTCCCATGATATGTGGGTGTTTCTTATGGTCCATTCTTCTCCATATAGTCCCTGGATTCAAACTGAGGTCTTTTAGATACTCTGGGTACTGAGAGTAAAGGAATTTGACAGCTTAATTCATTGTAATAATTTATTTGTTTAATCTTTCTTTTTAAATGAGCCCCGGGGTTCTGCAACTGGTGTATACAGTATTTATAAACACGATTAATATGGTGTCCACTTTCTGGAGTGGGATCAGACAGAACAAGAGAAAAAAAAAAAAAACACAACATTGAGTCAAGCAAAAGCAGCTGGCTGGACTCTGTTGATGAGTAACTGGGGCTTTGTTGCCTTCATTCAATAGATATGTGGAGTCAGAAAATCATGAAACCTTTGGGACTCAGCTGGCCCAGATCTGTACTTTTAGATAGGTGAATGTCTGTCCAAAAGGAATAGTCTGGAGTTCTAGTCATTCAGGTGTGATAAGCTCTTTTAGATAGAGCTGACATTGCTTCAGATATCAAGATTATTTTGTATTCTATACATGTATGGTATTGAGACAGCCCTGTGGTAGGTGAATGCAATTATACATTGTATCATCATCCTTTCTTTTGAAATGCTTGAAATTTAGAGTTTGAGGTATGGTAGGAACGGAGTGTACACTCCCCTATATGACCCCAAAACTAGCAGGATAAAGTAGCGATAGTTGTTCCCAAATGACTGGTAAAGGCATTTCTCATATTGAGAGGGCTGTGAGTGCTGACCTGTAGAAAGAGGCCAACACCAGGTGATGGAGAGCTACCATCAAATCTGTTTTGGTGCAGTATGAATAAAACCCCAGACTCTGGCCACCAACATCCCCAGCATGGAGAGGCATCTTTTGGCCTGAACCAGGAGCATCTATTTCAAAATAACCCGGTTCTACATAAGCTGAGTTTTAAGCCTCATGAAGTGTACAAGGACCATCATAGAGGAAAAGAGTGTGGAAAGAGCAGAGTGAGGAGGGAAAGGAGTTAGTGATGAGAGCTGGGCAAATCACACTTTACATCTCCCATCAATCCGATTTCCTCCAACATCTGGTCATCTTCAAGGGGAAGAAAAACTTCATACAAAGCCTTGAAGTATGTGTAATCAAATGTCAACATGCAGCTAACGCTTCACAAAGCGTATTTAGTAGATAAAAAAGAAAAAGTTCAATGCCATCACGGATAACCATGAAAAATACATTCATAACCTTGGAAAAATATAAAATAGATAAAAAAAAATTATGAGCAAGTTACACTACCTTGTTAAGCAGACAAACATAAATGTAAGCATTTTAGCTGATAGCTGCCATTTCAGAAATTAGGAACATCTAGACCTAACAGTTGAATCCTTTAGAATGAGGATACAAATTAAGTAGCTACCTATAAATGTAAATCTTGAGGGGATGTAATGAATAACCAATAAATACCTAAAACTCTAGTTATAAGGCAAATAGCACTTTTTCTTTTTTCTTTTTTTCTTTTTTTCCTCTGACCATTGGGCTTTCTACTATACCACAGTGGTGAGCTAAGAAGATTCACAGGGGGAGTTGAATGAAATAAGAATAATTCGACCTAAGAGTGGCCAGGATTCATAAGAGATAGTGACTCATGACATTGAAAATCATAACGAAATGGCCCTTTATTATAGTAAGAAAATTTTGACCAGATAGAAGGAGGTGGTTTCTGGGAATGAGACTCTGCAGTAAACCTATTCCACGGGAATACGTTTTACATAATAGAACTGGTTATCCAGTCACCAGTCCCGAACGATTAAATCTAATCCTGCCTAAAAACAATGTAAAGAATTGGTTGAGATTGTGAGCTGGAAAGAATGAAAACATACGCACTTCATGAAAATCCCTGTTTCTTTTCCCCCTTTTCACTGGCGATGGGACCCTGGAGGACTAGGACACATGTTCCAACAGAAGTTATGCTGATGGCATTTCTATAGAATTTTTTCTCCTTAAAGAATCCGAGATACAAGCACTAGAACAGACCTATCGCTCCCTTCTTCTGTTCCCCAGAGGCCTTTGCAGAATTGCTTCCAAAGTCCTTTCCTGCGATGTCATCAAGTATTAAATAAACCAAGAAACAGAGCATCCTTGGGGGCTGCTGGCGAGCTCTTTTGACATCTAATAGATCTTCTATTTAGAATATTTTCCTCAAAACAAACCCGTTGCAGAAGAAAACCATCCCATTCCTCTTACCAGTCTCCCCTGAATTGCTCACTAACTTCTTCCGCATCATTGGCCAGGGTTACCAAAGGAATCTAATCATGTTGATGGTCTTGTCAGCCATCTAGTTCACAAATGGAGTTTTATCCATTTTGATTTTTCAGCCATCCTCTCTAGGTGGCCTCTTTGGCACCATTTCTCTGAGGCATGTGGATTCCTACAACATGGCCAATGCCACTTGGTAACGCTGGGCTGTGACCTGGATGGATTAAGGGAGGTGTGAAGGAAGAGGTGCTGCACTTGGCATCAGCTGATTCTCTGTTTTCAGGCAGATGACACAATCCAGACTGCCTTTCCTGCACCCACAGGGACTGTTGCTGTTGCATCTCTTTAAATAAATATTTTGTAATAAGTAAGAGAAAAAAAATCAGTCCTATTAATTTCTTTGTGCTCAGATGAACCTAGCTGATCATTACAGCCTGTGTGCTGTGTATGTGTGTGTGTGGAGTTATAGTTATATATAGTTATATATTTTGTTTCTTACTAAAGGAACGGTTGAATAGAACTATCTGGTTTAAAGGATGAGCCTGACTGATTACTGTAATTCATAGGGCCTTAATTAGCTGCACAAACCATTAGCTACAATTAGACTATTATAAAACACTTGATGCGCTATGTCAACCACGGGGCCTCATTTATTCTTGTGGCAGGGATCAGGAGGGGGGAGGGCAGGCACACTATACTGCCAAGCATGCTAATAAAGAATGATTTTTGATTTAAGATGTTGCCGATAGTGCCTCAAAATTAATCTCAATAGCTGTCTAATTTGTGTCGGTGGATGGTATATTTATTGTAAAATGACACCAAAGCTAAATGAGTTACCTGAAGCAGGAGTGTTAATGTCAGTGCCTGGAGATTCCACTCCATATGCTGGGATACTGCGAGACGCTGGTACCGAGTGCTCCCAGCGGACCACTTGGCCTCATCTGTCTCAGAAAGCTCAGCAACCTGACTTCCACTTTATGATCCTTAAATAATAATAATAAAAGAGAAAGAGGGTGAAATGGACAGACACTATCTAGAACAGGAAGAGACAAAGAGAGGTGAGAAAAGGAGAGAGAGGGAAAAAAATCCCCCAGCAGAGAGGCATTGTTACAATACAGTTTCCTAGGGCAAAGTTTAGCTCTAGATAATTATGGAAATGAAGGAGATAGCAGAGCCCAAGGTGTCCTTCAGGAGGGTTTCCATTAAAAAAGAAGAAATGAAAGGCCAGGCTAGTGGGTAATAGTCTCCCAGAAGGCGGAAGTGGAGCAGAAGATATCCTCTTCCACTGGAAGACTATTTGATGGGAATTCATTTTATAAGAGCTCTGAAGCTTCATGCCTCGTCCCCGTGCATTAGAGCTTCCCAACAAGTGTGGGAGTCAGTTATGGTGAAGAAGCTTTGACTGGGGGGACAGAGGGGGCATGCACCGTCACAGTTACATGGGCAGCCACAAACAGCAGCGGGACGAGAATTCAGATTCCTAAGTGGGTGCTCTTTGCAGAATATATTCTCACGGTGGTTCCCAAACCTGACAAATCTTCAAAATTCTTTAAAAAAAATACATGAATAAAAAGTTTTTCTCAACCTTCCTCAGACTTTCTGGATTAGAAACTGGAAGCATCAGTGAAGCTGAGGAATTTCTATTTCCAGAAATTTCCCCACATAATTCTGATGATCAGACTGGGAAACCACTGCCTGGACCAGTGGTTCTTAAACATGGGCATGTCTCAGATTCAGTCTGCTGCTGGACCCCACACCAACCATTCCCAATTCAGAAGTTTTGGGGATCTGAAAATTTACATTTCTAATAAGTTTCCAGGTAATGCTCAAGTTGCTGGTGTGAGGGCCAGATTTCAAGATGATTTTCAACACTGCCCGCATATTAGAATCATCTAGGAATCTTTAAAATATCTAATGCCTAAACTTGCCTCCATCCCAGTAAGAAACTGGGGTAGAACTCAGGTATCTGTTTTTTATCAAGCTCTCCAACTGATTCCAGTGTGTAGCTAAGCTGAGAACTGCCTTTGTACTAAACCATCTTTAGTTAATTCAATTCAGTTAGCATCTGTTATGGGCAAGACATGTATTGATGTCTTCTACATAATGACCCATGTTATACATTACTCCTTAAGTTTAGTTATAGGGACTTTAAAAAGTTTTGCTGGTTAATAAATACACTTTTTTTGGGCAGAAAATAAAAATGATAGAACTCAAAATGCCAGCCTCAGCCCCTAAATTGGCCTTTTTCGACAAAATAATTAGCATTTTTTTCCCATACTTGTCAATGGAACACTTGAATCAGAATATCCTCTGGAAATCAAAATGCAGATTAATAGGCTGTGTCTCAAATTGTGTGAATCAAAATTTGTCACATATGGCCCCCAAAGTCTGCATTTTTGAGGAGCACATGACTGGTTTAAATACCAAATGCTGCAATTCGATGAACTCAACTTCTGGAAATATCTCTTTTTGTATCTTGGAGGTGCCTGTTTTAAAAATCAAGTTTATCTGTAATATACCTTTACTATCTAAGGTATCCCCAGATACATTCTTTTTCTGTGGATCATGGACCTTAGAGGTAATTCAGACTGGAGTTCTTTATTGCCATATGTTACAGAGTATTCACTGGATCTGGGATCTGGCTAGCTGCTGTAACAAGGAAGCCCCAAAATGTATAATAATCCGAACACGATAAAGATTATTTCATACTATCTCTATAATTCAAGCAGGCGTTGCTAGTCAGTGTGAAGTTTTCCTCCATTCATGATTCAGTAAGGAGGACTCATTACAGCTTGTAGTACCATCCCCTGGGGCTTCTGCATTATTTCCCTCTAGTCAGAGGGAGAGCAAGAAAGCAAAGAGTATGAAGGGGTCATGCCCACTTACAACCATTGGCCTAGAATTGGCACCAACACTCTATTCATATTCTAAAGGCTAGAACACAATCACATACCATATTCAACTACAGTAGGGGCCAGGAAATGTTATATCACACTGTGTTCAAGAAGATAAGAAAATAGATTTTTGATGAGCAACGTTCACTTATGACCACAGTTAGCCTCTTTGAAGACATCATAAGCAGTTGGAGAGAATGAGGCAAACACACCAAAAGAGACTGAGTCAAAAGGAAAGGATAAAGAGAATTAATTCAGACATAATGTTTTGACTTTAGGAAGGTATGCCTGGGGGTGCCTGGGTGGCTCAGTTGGTTAAGTGTCTGACTCTTTGATTTTGACTCAGGTCATGCTGTCAGGGTCGTGAGATAGAGCCCCACAGCCTGCTTAAGATTCCTTCTGCACCCGTCCCCCATCTGCCCCCCGTTAAAAAAAAAAGTTATGCCTAAAATTAGATTTGCCTTTGAACTTCAGAGCCACTTGAACCATTTTCCTTTTTTTATGTAAGCTAGGTTACTTTAATTCTTTAAAATATTTTATTTATTTATTTGTTTATTTGAGAGAAGAAACCGTGCATGAATACAAGCTGGGGGAGGAGCAGAGGGAAAGGAAAAAGCAGACTCCCCACTGAGTAGGGAGCCAATGAGGGGCTTGATCCCAGGACCCTGAGATCATGACCTGAGCTGAAGGCAAACACTTGACCACTCAGGCACCCCAATAAGGTTACTTTTCTGTCAACTAAAATGATACCTGATAAAGTAGAAGAAGGGAATACTTTGTTTTCTGGGAAGATGATATAGAATAAATATCAATGATATAAAATAATAGTCATTCTTTAAAATTTCCTTTTCTGTCAGTCTGCTGATAATGATGGTGTATGCTCATTATGGCAAGACTGTAAACTAAACAGTCAAATCTCTTAGAAGTCTGTGTGATATAACGTCAGAAGTTCCTCTGCCCTGGGTGAGGCCAAAGAAGATATGCCCCAAAGCCAAGAAGATATCCTAAATCTCCTAGGATCTCACAAGCAATTCTGGTCACAGCACTTAAATGTAGTAGAACTAGAGAGGTTTCAAGAAATGGACATGGAGACCATTAAGGGGAGTTTGAGGGAATCATTGCTTGATAAAGACTGAGATATGTAAGGAATGCTTAGATAGGAAAGAGAGAGACATATGGAGAAGGGCAGCATGTTTGAAGGCCATATAGTGATGAAGGGGATGCTTAGCAGTTCACTTACAATTCAAAAATACTTAATGGATAATACCATGTGCCAGGCAGCGGGCCAGATGTTGGAAGGTACTGTGATGACTCCTCTACTGGCCCTGGCCTCCCTTTCCCAGGGAAGATGTTACGGTGTGCCAGACCACAGAGTTTGGTGTTTTCTTCAGACATCTGGAGCTGACTTTTGAAATCTAGCCCTACCCCCACTGGTTAACACACTTAAGAAGTTTTAACTGCCATGAAAAGACTTTTTTTTCATCTGTAAAATTGGAGATAAAAGTAAATATGTCATATGACATATGCGTCAGTGTTATGAATGCTGATCCTTACAAGAGGATTAAATTCTATTATAAGTATGGCAGTAACCCTTGAAGCTTGAGGTTTAAAGTTGTTATAATCTTACTAAACAAAGAGAGAGATAAACTGATGAGATGTGGTGGTCAAAATGACAGATGAGAGGGCAGGAAATATATAAACATTGCTTTTCACATTATACAAATGGATGGATTCTTAAGAAAAACAATGTGTCTTGTCCTATCATAACACTTTAATGATGTTCCTTGATAAAAGACATTTTTGGGAACAATTGTCAATAAGAGTCACAAAACAAAATTTAGATTTTAATAGTGTGTTGTTAAACACATTTATGAAATTTACTAAACCATATCCAAATCCCCTTTTCTCTCAAGTTTATAAATAAAATCTGTGGTAGAGGTAGATGTGGACTGGCCCCTCTGATGTCTATTAATATACAGGGAAGACCCATGAGACCCTTAAATAGGAATCTATTTCTTTTACTCCAATCCACTTAATAGGTATATTGGGCATAATCTGCCTCTTTCCAACTTTCTCTCTGAATATTTTGTTTTATGTCATATAATAAGCAGCATATATTTATATAAAATAAAATATGTATGGAATATGTATTATATTTTACCCTTTGTTTAATCTACATGCCCAACAGTGGCAAAAATCATCACTGGAGATCCAATTCTGGGATTGGCATGTTAGCCTACTTTTGGAGGATCTCTATGCTGTGAAATAGTGGGACAACTCTGTGTGCATCTGCTTGAGACAGTTTTCATGAAAAGATTCCAAACCAGTGAGTTAAGGGAATAAAGTTAATCAACAAAAATACGGTACATTTAATCACCTTAGTCATTATATATGGAGATGAATATGAGTTTGAGACACAGAAATGCTGCTAGAATGGGATTGGAAAGTAACTTTGAGGAGATCATCCAAAGAAATCAAAACTGGAAAGGACCTTAGAAGTTGTCTAGTCCGCTACCCTGTTTTAGAACTGAGTAAACTAAGCCCTAGAGAGAACACTGAGGGGCTCTAAGGCTCAGTTTCCTCAGTGGCAAAACAACACAGTAAGTTAACACTGAAGTCATGATGATCTGTAATGGGAGAGTGACTTAGATATGATACCTCAGTTTATATACACCTAGTGGAAGAAATTTCTAGATGTCCTGTCCGTTGTATTGACCAATTTTCATATATGTCACAGAAGCTTAGTGATTCTTACATTAAATAAATAGGTGTAAATTATAATTTATAAAAAAGGAATTAAAGGGTAATTTTTGTTTGTTTTACAAATTGGCACATGACAGAAGTTTTTTCATTTGTTTGTTTGTTTGTTTTTAAGTAGCAAACTCAGAGGCACCTGGGTGGCTCAGTCAGTTAAGCATCTGCCTTCAGCTCAGGTCATGATCCCAGGGTCCTGGGATCAAGCCCCACATCAGGCTCCTGCTCAGTGGGGAGCTTGCTTTTCCTTCTCCCTCTGCCTGCTGCTCCCCCTGCTTGTGCTCTCTCTTTCTGTGTCAAATAAATAAAATCTTAGAAAAAAAATAGCACACTCCTCTCATATTTGCAGAAAATTTAGTTGCATATGAATTTTTAGCAATGTAGTAATTCTGTAAAATTTAGATAGTCTCTGGAATGTAGGAAGCAATTTATATTCTGTGAGGCAAACAAGAAGAAACTCCTGATACAAAATTGTCCCTCTCTTGCTAATCTTTCAAGTATGAAAGTCACCATACTTAAAGAAATCCCAATTCTATAATATTTCCTTTCTCCTCTAACCTCCCCAAATGAAAAAAAAACGCTAAACAAGATAGTGGAACGTGTCAAATCAGCATTAATTTTTGGCCTCTGCTCATACACGATGGCACCACTCTATAATTACAACTAAGAACATAATCCCAACTTCAAGAGATAACATTTAGAAATAATACTTCACTGGAAGAGGTCGTCTCAGCTGTAAATCCAGGTTTATCGAGGGCCACCCCACAACCATCACACAACGTAGGCGCCTCTGTCGATGAACTGCAGAGATACTGCCAAAGATGGGGAATTATCAGGATTCTTCTGTGCAGTGCCAGGCGATCTGCCACTTTTAAGTTCTAATACCTGCAACTGTTAAGCAAAGAAAGGGCAGGTAAAAAGGCCGCAGGAGGAAAATAACACTGGTGTTCTTTGTTTGAGGGACTGGGCTCAATGCTCATAAGTTCCTTTAATGCAATATTTTTGCTCCTTCTTGTTCTGAAAGAAAAAAGATCCCTTGGATCCAAATTTATCACAATCGAAATAAAAAATGTAAAAGATCAGTATAAAACATTTAACAGCAACAGTTAATAATGTATATGATAACATATTGCACTAATATATTGACAAATGTGGCAATAAAGTATTAATGTGATTATGTATCATCAAATATACCAGCCATTCATCCTCTCTTCTGTTTCAGTTTAAAAACAAAGCAAATCCTAAGACTATAAAGTGGAGATAGAATCTCCAAGTGTGATTTCAATTAAGCACATCTCTGAGAAACTCTACCCACAAGCTCCTAAACAGGCAGGTTGTTAGTTTGATTATGACAAAGTGTCTTTAAGAGTGGTGACCAAAGCCACAAGAAAATGACTTCCATATTTCAATCCAAATTTGAAATCAGATCTGGCCGGCCTTGGGCAAAGCTGAGATGTCAGTAAAGTTTGTTTTCACAGCCTCTCTTCCCTATTTAGGGCCTGTTTTCTCCATCCCTAGGGTCGCTGTGTATGATGGTCGGTTTTATGTATCAAATTAGCTGGGCTCTGGACCCCTTCAGCAATCAAACACTAATCTAGATGTTGCTGGGAAAGTATTTTGAAGATATGATTAAAGTTCATAATCAATTGACTTTAAGTAAGGCAAATTATTCTAAATAATCTCGGGGGACCTCATTCCATCGGCTGTAAGGCCTTAAGTACCCAACTGAAGTTCTCTGACAAAGAAGAGGAGATTTTGCCAGTGGTCTGCAGCTTCAGCTCATGCTTGAGAGTTTCAGCATGCCCTTCTTGACATTCTGCTCTACAGATGTGATGCTTGCCTGGCCAGCCCCCATAATCAATAAGCCGATTCCTTATAAACGCCTTAAATGTGTATCTCCTACTGTTTCTGTTTGTCCAGTTGAACTTTCTGGATACACAAGGTTTCAGAAACTCATTGTTACACTTAACTGCCCCCCAAAAAGGACTTCAATTATCAGGGAATAATTTATCCCCAGTTACCTTGATATCTGGGCTTTTATGAAATCAATACTTTTGTTATGTGCAAAATATAATTGCAAGCATCCATGAACAAGTAATGGGTAAAGGATAGAAGTTACAAGCATTACATCATTCTACCTACAATTTAGGTCTATAGGTAGCCCTCTAGTTTGTTTATAGGTCAGGCTAGACCTGAAATCATATTTTTAAAGGGATTTCCAATATTTTATTAATTTTCTTTTCTTTCTGGGATTTTCTTCATACAGAGGTATATTATTAAGGATTCTGAAATATACAATACCATTTGGAATTATATTACTTGTATATTCCTTTAGATTTTAGCCAGGATGGCAATGTCCTAGTAGTCAGACCCTTGACCTATGAAAAAGTCTATGTCAAATCATATAAATTATATAAATAATAGAATAATAATATGTAGTCTGATTTTAAGATATGAATTAAAATTACTATGGTAGATTGTTGTTTCAAATTCTTCAGTCCCTCTGTTATAGCATTAAATATCCACCTTCTTTGCCGTGTAACTTCGGAGTACCTTCCACCAGAGAGGAAGAGTGTATTTTTTCCACCTGTTGGTAGTGATTAGGCAATGTGACTTGCTTTGCCATACGGAATTTTAACAGATTTGATAAGAGCAGTGACACTAAATGGGCTTTAATGATTTACTTTTGTCTCTTATGCTTCTGAGATCCACTCTGAGAACATGTCCTAGGTCACATTGGAACAAGGAGAAGAATAGGATACATGTAGAAGTTCTATATTTATTGTGCTTCTTGGAGCCATGTTTAAATGTGTCTAGTTGAATCCAGCCAAGCCCAGTTGAGATCAGGTATTCAACAGCAAGAAAAATAAATATATTTTTTAAATTTTAAGCCACTAAGATTTTAGTGTTGTTTGTTACTCATTTTTCAGCAGCAAAGGACTATGCCTACATAAACTACTTTTCTTCATACTGTAAATTACACAATTTTTTTTTAATTTTAGTTTTGCGTCATTGTTTTGGTTTTGGTCAGTTTTAGTCAGAATTTGGCCCCTAAGACCATTTTAAAATAAATTTTTGGGAAGGTAGATAATAAATAATATAAATATAGTTTCAAAAATTAAATGATAAAGGACAAAATAGATTAGATCAATTCATCCATTAGAAACTAATCCTAAATGCATTGAAATTTTAGGTTAGACAGATTGATTTCCTAGTGGATAGGCAATCTCTAGTTGACAATTTAAATATCTCATTAGTTTGACCAAAATTCACCCAATGGTGCAAAACTCTGTGTATAACCCTGTCTGATACACCTTTCTTTAGCCATTCTCCTACCTAGATTCTTGCCTAAAGTGGTATTTTCTTATTCTCTTTGTAGGAAGACACATTGGTCTGCTGATTTTTTAGAGTAATTTGACAGAGGTTGCCAAAATGTAGAGTGCACATGAACTTTGACTTAGCCAAACCACTAAAAATTATTCTGTATGTATACTCAAGGAAGGTACCAAAATCGTAGTGCCCATCAAGATGAAACTAAATTAATTATTAATAATATGTATGTTGGAACATCTTGTGGTCCACAAAAGGAGCAAGATCTGTATGTAGTGCTACGGGAAGGTTACCTAGATACAGTGTCATGGAAAAACAATGTGTAAAAAGTGTTTGAACAGTATGACTTCTTTGGTGTGTGCGTATATTTAATATATACGCATAGAGTTATGTGTGTCAGCGCTTCACTCTAAAGAGCTCCACAATCTCATTTGTGACTGTTGCTGGGGAGAATAATGTGTGTGTGTGTGTTTTTTTTTTCCTCTTTGTATCTTTCTGTATTCATATTGCATCTTCTTCCCTTCTATTTCCCACTTTCTTTTTTCCTCCCTCCCTCTTTTCCTTCAGTTATTTCTTTTCTTTTTAAGGGAGTTGTTTAGCAAAAGGGAATTAATGATACTTCTGCTGTTGTTGCGTGTCTGCTTATACTTTGAGTTTTATACAGCATGAATACATAAAATAAGTAACAAGGCCCCTCATTTTGAAGACTTATTTCAAGACGCTTCCTCTGTCCCTAACTTCCCAAAGCAAAAGTTCTCCCTTTCATGTTCTCTCTACCATTACTACCTGCCCGTGATTAAGTTATCGTGTCTGTTATTTCGTAGATGTCCTATTGGGGTTAACAACATTATTCATAGGATTTAGAAAACACTGGGAATTGGTTCTGAATTAGCTGACAACCAACTGCTTAACTCGGAAAATTTTTTCTACTTCTCTGAGCTTTAACATTTCACCGGAAAAAGAAAAAAAAAAATAGAACAAGGGCAAGCAAAGTTTTAACAGCTTACTACAAAACCAAGGACAGTATGTATTGAGTGTCTGTTATATGCCAGGTACTTCCACACATATGAACTAATTTAATGCCTTTAATAAACTTTTTTCTGCTATTTGTAGAAAAGCACATTGAAGCTTAGTAACTGTTAAAAGTCAATCAGCAAGCAAGGTCCTGGGATAGGGTTCAACCCTACATTTCTTTGAATCTTATGGGTATGTTTGTTTTTTTCCCCCACTATTCCCATCACCTTTTTCATTATAATATAATAGGCTTTGCCCCTATTTAATATGATTTATGGCGGGAATAAGTGGCTTAGGTAGAGGTAAGAGGTAAGAGTAGGGACCCTGAAGTCACTAGACATGAGGATATAGTTGCCTCCTTTGGCCACTTACCTTTAATATCTACTGTGAGTGATGGGGAGTTTCCAGACAGTAAACTCAATAATCTACCACTTTGAAGTATATGTGTGCTTCAAGTATAGGATCTGGTTAATTCACCATCATTAAAAAAAAAAAAAAGGGAAGAAGATCATGGACTGATCCTTAGGCTGAGCATTTCTTTCCACTCGTATGTTAAAATATTCTTCTCTACAGACAGTTTGATGGTTAAATTGCCTCCAAACATGAGTGAAGGCATCTCTAGCTGCTTTATCAGTTTAGCCATTAACCCTTTACTTACACTAAAAAAGATAGTTTAAAGCTTTATCATCTAAGAAGTTATATGCCTATTTCAGCCATGTTGACGGTACCTTGAAAATTTCAAGGTACTTGCTGAAAAGTAGCCTTGGACTTCCACAGCAGCTATTTTTTTCTGGAAGGTCTAAAACTTCAACAAGTTTCAAATGTTTATTTAATCCAGAAAACAATAAAGTCTAATCCTAAAAGTAGAGTGTGGGTTATAGAAAGGCCAGTTAATAACAAACATTGTTTTCTTCTAGCATTCTCAAGATGGTGGTGCATATATTGGAGAAGACAGTCAGGATATGGAACAAAGAAAACTGGGCTCAGTGTCAGAAATCACAAATTGTTGTCAGGGCTCCATCATTTATTTTTCTCTGTGATACTGCGAAAATATCCTCCTTCCTCATTCTCAGTCTGGTTATAATGGCAGCTTTGCATTCTTGTAGAAAATATTGCTTAGAGAGCAAACAATAATAATACTTAAGATCTCATTGTCTTTGCAAAGTCCTATCATAAACATTGTTCCTAGGGCAGCTTCCTTTTTTTTTTTAAACTTCTACTTTAAAGTGTGACTCAGACATTGAAAGATTTGCCCAAAACGTCACTAGAATTAGTGATGTAGGCAGATGTAAACCCCAGATATGTTGCCTCATACTTGGTCCTTGCCACATAGCCCTTTTTTTTTTTTTTTTTAGTTTTTGTTTTTTTTTTTTTTAAGATTTTATTTAAAATAAACAGAGAGACTGCCAGCAAGAGAGGGAACACAAGCAGGGGGAGTGGGAAAGGGAGAAGCAGGATCCCAGCGGAGCAAGGAGTCCAATGTGGGACTCGATCCCAGGACCCTGGGATCACGCCCTGAGCAGAAGGCAGACGCTTAACAACTGAGCCACGCAGACGCCCCGCCCATTCTTTTTTTCTTACCAAAGAACATTTCATTTTGTTCTTCCGAATATGCTTTCAGTAGATTTATTTCCCTCCTCAGTTCTTCAATCAAAAATGAGTAGGGGAGGGTTTTAATCCAAGGATTCCATAGAATCAGTTGGTATATATTTTTTTATCTGTTTGTTCTTTGTCAGAATATCAATATCATGAAGTATAATGCAACTCATACACTGTGAGGCAAGTCACCCATCGTTAGTCATCCATAGTTCCAGTTACTGCTTTGTTCCTTCTGACATGGATGCTTCCCTGAAAAGATATGGAACCAATAGTTTATAGCTTTAAAGAAAGACATTTTGCCAGTTCTCTGTTTCACTCTTGAAGTGACCTGCAGATTGTTGCCTTATTCCAAGGAGCCAACAAGAGATCTCTACCAACATAGGGTTGACGTGAATAATTTGTGGTCTCTTTTCTCTATGTTGGCAAGATGAATAGGTCTTGTCAGGAGTTAAAAGAGAAAAATGCCAGGCAAGAACAACTTATTTAGCTTGGTAAATGGAGGGAATAGGAATAACTTATATATACATTTTAAATATGTAAATACTTATTATCAGAGTGAAGGAGGCACATTTTTTACCATATTCACTGAATCTGTTGCAATTTTAAATCAATTTTTTATTTAACAGGACTAAAATTATCAAGAGATTTTATTAGTGATAGGAAATTTATAATATGTTACAGTAATGTTTGGAATTTGACAGCAAAGATGTAGATGTCTCATGTAAGAGAGGTGCTCCTTATACACTCAGTACCCTCTTTGTGTTTTAGCTGCAAAAGGTATCCAGAAATTCTTTAGTTAGTGTCATTTTTTTTGTTATCATATGAGAAAATAAGGATGAGGAGAGTTAATGTACCCGAGATCCTAGTAGGCAATGTGATCAGTGTACCCTTGCCTTATCCCTCCAGGAAGCTTACATTTGGTGTTAGATATAAATTCGAATCTTCCCACTTATGGGATCTTGAGCAAGCTATTTAGTATCTTGTCACCTCAGTTTTCTACGTCTTTAAGATTAGTATAATAATGATACCTACCTCATAGACAATGGATTTTAAATAAGGGATAATGTGTGATAAGTGCTTATTATATACGATGTGACAGCAAATAAGGGCTTGTTGCCTGGTTGCTCTTAAGGTTTATCTGTTTTTCTGATTATCCCAGGCCAACTTAGATGCTTCATCTACCTTCTTGCTGCATTCAACACATACAACCATTTTATTTATTTATTTTTATAATTTTTTTTTCTTTCTGCCTTCTCTTTATTTAAAATCTATTCCCTAATATTAGACAATGCCAACAAGTACTTCTCAGAAACAGTTTTTTTAGGTACAATTATTGTGAAATGTCACAAATATTCTACAAAACACTAATTACATAGTCCAATTGGAAAGGACACATACATAAAACCTCTTTTTTTAAAATTTTAAGATTTTATTTATGTATTTGTTTATTATTATTTTTTTAATTTTAATTAACACACAGTGTAATATTGGTTTCTGGAGTAGAATTCAGTCAGTCATTCATCACTTACGTACAATACCCAGTGCTAATCACAAGCGTCCTCTTTAATACCCATCACCCATCTAGTGCATTCCCCCCCCACCTCCCTCCATCAACCCTCAGTTTGTTCTTTGTCATTAAGAGTCTTATATGGTTTGTTTCCTTCTCTATCTTTTTTTTCACCCTTCCCATGTATTTGTCTGTTTTCTTTCTTAAAATTCACATATGAGTGAAATCATATGGATATTTGTCTTTTTCTGACTTACTTCACTTAGCATAATACACTCTAACTCCATTCACGTTATAGCCAATGGCAAGATTACATTCTTTTTGGGGAACCTGGGTGGCTCAGCTGGTTAAGTGTCTGCCTTCAGCTCAGGTCATGAGCTCAGGATTCTGGGATCAAGCCCCGTGTCAGGCTTCCTGCTCACAGAGAGCCTGCTTCTCCCTCTCTTCCCTGCTTATGCTATCTCTTGCTATCTCTCTCTCTCAAATAAATAAATAAAATCTTAAAAAAAAATTACATTTCTTTTTGATGACTGAGTAATATTCCAGTATTACATTATATATTTATGTATTAATTTTACACTTACTTACTATAATTTATATATATATTTATATATGTATATTTTATATATACCACATGTTCTTTATCCATTCATCAGTCAATGGATATTCATCTCTCATTCTCTAATCTAAAATAGGCCTTATGTCAGGGTAAGTGACAGGAAGAACAGAGCCTTTCAATCTATGGAAAACTGCTCCACATACAAGGGGATGATCTTGCACTATGACCTTCAGAGAACAGTTTAATCAAAATGTCATAGCTTCAAATTGGTGTGTTCTGAGCTATGTGTTCACAAATATAAAAGTATATTCATTCATTCATTCATTCATTCATCCATCCATTCATTCATCCATTCAATCATCAAAATAATATTTATTGAGAACCTAATACCTACACCTCTTCACCTTGGGTGGCACATAGTAGCTGCTCTATAGATACTGAGTTTATTGAATGAACTTTCACTTAGATAAGCTGGTGGTTTGTTAAGAGAACTATCTTTGGAGTCAGATAACTTGAGTTCAAACCATGATCTTATCCTCTTATGAGTGACCTCCCACAAGTTACCTAACTGCCCTAAGAGATACCTGAGAGATACTAGCTGTGGGTCTTTCATATATGGCCTTTATGATGCTGAGGTATGTTCCATCTCTCTCTACTTTGTTGAGAGGTTTTATCAAGAATGCATGCTGTATTTTGTCAGATGCTTTTTCTGCATCTATTGATAGTATCATATTGTTCTTATCCTTTCTTTTATTAATGTGGTATATCACGTTGATTGTTTTGTGAATATTGAACCACCCCTACAGCCTAGGAATAAATCCTACTTGGTCGTGGTGAATAATCCTTTTAATGTATTGTTGAATTCAACTTGCTAGTATTTTATTGAGAATTTTCATATCCATGTTCATCAGGGATATTGGCCTGTAATTCTCCTTTTTAGTGGGGCCTTGGTTTTGGAATCAAGGTAATGCTGGCTTTGTAGAGTAAGTTTGGAAGTTTTCCTTCCATTTCACTTTTTTGGAACAGTTTGTGAAGAATAGGTATTAACTCTTCTTTAAATGTCTGGTAGAATTCCCCTGGGAAGCCATCTGGTACAAGACTTTTGTTTGTTGGAAGATTTTTGATTACTAATTCAATTTCTTTGTTGATTATGGGTCTCTTCAAATTTTCTATTTCTTCATGTTTTGGTAGTTTGTAAGTTTCTAGGAATTTGTCCATTTGTAAGTTTCAGTTTTGGTAGTTTGTAAGTTTCTAGGAATTTGTCCATTTCCTCCAGATTGTCCAGTTTGTTGGCATATAATTTTTCATAGTATTCTCTTATAATCGTTTGTATTTCTGTGGTGTTGGTTGCGATCTCTCCTCTTTAATTCACGATTTTATCTATTTGGGTCCTTTCTCTTTTCTTTTTGATAAGTCTGGCTAGGGGTTTATCAGTTTTATTGTTTCTTTTGAAGAACCAGTTCTTAGTTTAGTTGATCTGTTCTACTGTTTTTGTTGTTTCTGTATTGTTTATTTCTGCTCTAATCTTTATTATTTCCCTTCTTCTTCTGGCCTTAGGCTTTATTTGCTGTTCCTTTTCTAGCTTCTTAAGGTGCAGGGTTAGGTTGTGTATTTCAAACTTTTCTTCCTTCTTGAGGTAGGCCTATATTGCAATATACTTCCCTCTTAGCCTTTGCTACATCCCAGAGGTTTTGGACTGTTTTCATTTTCATTTGCTTCCATGTACTTTTTAATTTCTTCTTTAATATCTGGTTAACCCATTCATTCTTTAGTAGGATATTCTTTAACCTCCATACATTTGTGTTCTTTCTAATTTTTTTCTTATGGTTGACTTCATGTTTCATAGTGTTGTGGTCTGAAAATATGCATGGTATGATCTTGATCTTTTTGTACTTGTTGAGTGCTAATTTGTGACCCAATATGTGATCTCTTCTGGAGAATGTTCCATGTGCACTCCAAAAGAATGTGTATTCTGCTGCTTTAGGATGAAATGTTCAGAATGTATCTCTTAAGTCCATCTGGTCCAGTGTGTCATTGAAAGCCATTGTTTCCTTGCTGATTTTCTACATAGGTGATCTATTGCTGTAAGTGGGGTGTTAAAGTACCCTAATATTATTGTATTATTATCCATGAGTTTCTTTAGGTTTATTATTAATCGATTTATATATTTAGCTGCTCCCAAGTTAGGGCATAAATTATGTACAATTGCTAGATCTTCTTGATGGATAGACACCTTAATTATAATATAATGTCTTTCTTCATCTCTTGTTATAGCCTTTGTTTTAAAATCTAGTTTGTCTGATATAAGTATGGCTACTCTGGCTTTCTTTTGACATCCATTAGCATGTAGATGGTTCTCCATCCCCTCACTTTCAATCTGCAAATGTATTTAGGTCTAAAATGAGTCTCTCATAGGCAGCATATAGATGGCTCTTGTTTTTTTTTTTTGTTGTTTTTTTTTTTTTCTTTTTTTCTTTTTTTCTTTTTTTCTTTTTTTCTTTTTTTGGTTGTTTGTTTGCTTGTTTTTAAGCCATTCTGATACCCTATGTCTTTTGATTGGAGCGTTTAGTCCATTTACATTCAAAGTGATTATTGAAAGATATGAATTTAGTGCCATTGTATTACCTATAGAGTTGGTGTTTCTAGTGATGTTCTTTGGTCCATTATAGTCTGTTGCTTTTGGTCTTTTTTTCTCCACTCAGAGTCCCCCTTAATATTTTTTGCAAGGCTGGTTCAGTGGTCACAAACTCCTTCAGTTTTTGTTTGTCTGGGAAAATCTATCTTTCCTTCTGTTCTGAATGACAGCTTTGCTGGATAAAGTATTCTAGGCTGCATATTTTTCCCATTTAGCATGTTGAATATATCTGCCACTTTCTTCTGACCTGCCAAGTTTCTGTGGACAGATCTGCTGAGGATGTGGTCTGTATTCCCTTGTAAGTTAAGGATTTTTTTTTTTTTTTTTTCTGCTTTCAGGATTCTTTCCCTTCTGTGTATTTTGTGAATTTGACTATGATATGCCTTGGTGATGGTTGGATTTTGTTAAATTTAACAGGAATTCTCTGTACTTCTTAAACTTTGATGACTATATCCTTCCCCAGATTAGGGAAGTCTTCAGCTATAATTTGCTCAAATAAACCTTCTGCCCCTTTTTCTCTCTTTTCATTTTCTGGGACTCCTATGATAAATGGATGTTATTCTGTTTTAATAAGTCGCTGAGTCCCCTAAGTCTACCTTCATAATCCATTACCTTTGTTTCCCTCTTCTTTTCAGCTTCATTATTTTCCATAATTTTATTTTCTACATCACTGATTTGTTCTTCTGCTTCGTCCATCCTCATTTTAATGGCATCCATTCAAGTTTGCATCTCAGATATAGGATTTTTAATTTTGGCCTGACTAGATTTTAGCTATTTTATCTCTGCAGTAAGGGATTCTTTAGTATTATGTATGCTTTTTTCAAGCCCAGGTAGTATCCTTGTAATTGTTGTTTTAAATTCTAGTTCAGACATCTTACTTATATGTGTATTGATTAAATCTCTGGCTGTCATTTCTTCCTGTTCTTTCCTTTGGTGTGAATTTCTCTGTCTTGTCATTTCAGAGTGGAGAAAAGCAAAATAAAATAAACTAAAAAAAAAAAAATTAACAAAATAAAATAAAATAGTAAAATTAAGTTAAATTAACAAATGCATAAAGGAAGCTAGATCCTAGGTGTGTTTTGGTCTCCTTGTTACTAGAAGTCTGATAGAACAAAGGTAGAAAGAAAGAAAAAAAAATTAAAAATTAAAAAAATACATAAAGTAAAATAAAAAAATTGCTCTTTCTGTATCCAAAAAAACAGAACAAAACAAGAAACCCCACAAAGACAAAAACAAAAAAGTAAAAAGAAACAATAACAACAACAACAACAAAAAAACCCTAAAGGACACTGAATCCTGTTTTCCCTAGAGCTCAGGCTTTGCAGCACTCTATGATCAATCAACTTTGAGTGGGCAAGGGGTTTGTGCTGGTCTTCTGGGGGAGGGGCCTGCTGCTCTGATTCTGAGGTGTGACTTGTCCTAGTGGATATGCACCTGCGGAACAGGGCTTGGTGTCGCAGCTCCATTCTCCACTTGGTGGTGCTGTTTAGCTCACTGGGGTGGATCAAACTGGTGGGAATGGGGAGAAAATGGCTACACCCCTTTTCTCCACAGGGGAGTGGGAAATGTGAGTCACCGCTCTTCAGGAAGTCCGCACAGACCCGCAAACAATGATCCCTCCTCTGTGCCTGGTTTCCATCAGATCCCCACTTTTACCCTGCCTGTGTCCAAGCTGTCCACCAGCCAAACGGTGTAGCACTCCAGTGTTTTATCTTAGGCATGGCTGTGTTTCAAAGTCCCACACTTAAGAGACCCCCTGCCCACAAGAGTAGACCCACAGTAATTCTCAGGGTGAGGTTCCTCCTGCACTGTGACAGGTTCGGCTTGTCCCAGAAGGCAGTTGCCTGACTGTGCACCAGTTCAGAGTTTATGATAAATCGCAACACACAACCAGCACCACGGTTTGCTGTCCTCAGCCAGGATCTTTGTTTCTATACTGGTGAGCAGGACAAGCTAGATGGTGCCTACAGGATCCTTTGCCCAGGAGAGGCCCTATCACCTCTCCCAAATGCACTCCAAGCAGGGGAACGTCTTTGCCCCATGTGACCCTGGGGATCCTCAGGCTGCCCAGTGCTGGGGTTCCACCTTGCTCTTCTACCAGAGCACTGCTCAGATCCCCAGGTGCAAACCTGGCAATGTCTTAGGCCTCTGAAACTTCAGACTCTGTGCTCCACTATTTATAGAAAACTGGCAGTATTATAACCCTCTCTCCTTTCCCCCCGTAAATGGTTTGGGGAATAGTTTTCTAATATGGTCACCTGCATGTGTTTTCCCTCTTTTTTCTTTTCCCTCATGCTTTCTCTCTATTCCTCCTCCTCTTTCGCTACTCCCTCCATGATCAGGGTTCATTCCCCTGGGCAATGCCTGGGGCTCTTTTCTTCCACGAATCAACTATCTGTAGTTCCTACCTTCCACAGGTCATTTTTCCACTTTGTAGATGTGCAGCTTTGCTTCTAAGACTTTGGATGGGTTTCTTGGGTGTTCAGAATGATTTGATATTTATCTAGCTGTGTTTGAGGAAAGAAGCAGCTTAGGGTCACCCAATTCCTCCACCATATTACCTTTCTCCCCTAACCATTTTATTTGCCATCTTTTCATATTGCAAGTGTCTGTGTCCTCAGTACCCTAGAGGTAGGTGGTCACTTATAGGCAGGGACCATCTTTTTTCGTTCTTTGCTTGCTGAATAAGTAGCATTCTGGAGTTGAATGTATGAATGTAGCAATGACGCAATGAATTGACTCTCAGTTTCAAATCCAAATAAATTTTTTTGTACATAAATCAATGAAAAGTGTTACATTTGCCTGTGGGTCCATATTCTTAATATAATTTTATATTGCCTATTTTTTCCAAGCAAAATTGGCACATGGTAGGCCCTTAATTAATGTAGACTGAATGAATGAAAGAATCAATTAATGCATGGCATCCATAGGCTCCTGTCCCTTGAAGCTATTTTTAGGAAGTAACACTAGACAATAAATATTATTTTTTTAAAAGTTTTAATATTTTTTTCATTATGGTAAATGTACTCTTTAATGCCCATCCCCTTATCTACCTCTTCTCTGGTAACCATCAGTTTGTTCTTTATAGTTAAGTGTTTGTTTCTTGGTTTGTCTCTCTCTCTCTCTTTTTTCCCCTTTGCTCATTTGTTTTGTTTCTTAAATTCCATGTAGGAGTGAGATTTGTCTTTCTCTGACTGACTTATTTCACTTAGCATTATACTCTCTAGCTCTATCCATGTTATTATAAATGGCAAGTTTTCATTCTTTTTTAATGGCTGAATAATACTATGTCATATATACACCCACACACACATAGACACACCATATGTTCTTTATGCATTCCTGTATTGATGGGTATTTGGACTACCTCCATAGTTTGGCTATTATAAATAATGCTGCAGTAAACATAGGGGCACATGTATCCCTTTGAATTAATGTTTTTGTATTAATTGGGTAAATACCTAGTAACGTGATTATTGGGTCATAAGGTAGTTCTATTTTTAAGTTTTTGAGGAACCTCCATACTGTTTTCCACAGTGGATGCACCAGTTTTAATTCCCACCAACAGTGCAAGAGGATTCCTTTTTCTCACATCCTTGCCAACACTTGTTTCTTGTGTTTTTGGTTTTAGCCATTCTAACAAGTGTAAGGTGATATCTCATTATAGTTTTGATTTGCATTTCTCTTATGATGAGTGATATTGAACATCTTTTCATGTGTCTGTTGGTCATCTAGACATCTTCTTTGGAGAAATGTCTGTTCATGTCTTCTGCCCATTTTTTTAAATTGGATTATTTGTTTTTTGGGTATTGAGTTGTATCAGTTTATTTTATTTTGGATAGTAACCCTTTATCAGATATGTCATTTGCAAATATTTTCTCCCATTCAGTAGGCTGCCTTTTAGTTTTGTTGATTATTTCCTTCACTGCGAAGAAACATTTGATGTAGTCCCAGTATTTTTTGTTTTTATTTCCCTTGCCTCAGGAGACATATCTAGAGAAATGTTGCTATGGCCAATTCAGAGAAGATTACTGCCTGTGCTCTTTTCAAGGATTTTTATGGTATTAGGTCTCACATAAGTCTTTAATGTATTTTGAGTTTGTTTGTTTGTTTGTTTATTTATCTATTTATTTATTTATTTTGTATATTGAAAGAAAATGGTCTAGTTTTATTATTTTGCATGTGGCTGGCCAGTTTCCCCAACACCTTTTGTTGAAGAGACTTTTTCCCATTGTATATTCATTCCTTCTTTGTCAAAGATTAATTGACCATTTAATTGTGGGTTTATTTCTGGGTTTTCTGTTCTACTCCATTGATTTTTCTGTCTGTTTTTATGCCAGTACCCTACCGTTTTAATTATTACCACTTGGTAATATAATTTGAGATCTGTAATTGTGATCCCTTCAGTTTTGTTTTTCTTTTTCAAAATTGCTTTGGCTATTCAAGGTCTTTTGTGGTTTCATACAAATTTTAGGATTGTTTGTTCTAGTTCTGTGAAAAATGCTTTTGATATTTCATTAAGGATTGCATTAAATCTGTGGATTGCTTTTGGTAGTATAGACATTTTAACAATATTTGTTCTCCCAACCCATGAGCATAGGATGTCTCCATTTCTTTGCATTGTTTTGAATTTCCTTGATCAGTGTTTTGTAGTTTTCAGAGTACAGGTCTTTCACCTCTTTGATTAAATTTATTCCTAGATATTTTATTGATTTTGCTGAAGTTGTAAATGGGATTGTTTTCTTAATTTCTTTTTCTGCTGCTTCATTATTAGTGTATTGGAATGCAACAGATTTCTGTACATTGATTTTGTATCCTGCAACTTTACTGAATTCATTCATCAGTTCTAGTAGTTTTTTGGTGGAGTCTTTAGGGTTTTCTATGTATAGTATCATGTCATCTGCTAATAGTGAGAATTTTATTTCTTCCTTACCAATCTGGATGCCTTGATTCTGTTGTTGTTGCTGTTGTTGTTGTTCTTGTTATTGTCTGATTGCTGTGGCTAGGACTTCCAGTACTATGTTGAATAAACGTAGTGAGAGTGGACATCTGCTTGTCTTGTTCCTGACCTTAGGGAAAAAGCTTTCAGATTTTCACCATTGAGTATCATGTTGGCTGTGGGTTTTTCGTATAAGGCCTCTGTTATATTGAAGTATGTTCCCTCTAGACCTACTTTGTTGGGGTTTTTTATCATGAATATGTCAAATGCTCTTTCTGCATCTATTGAAATGATCATATGGCTTTTATCCTTTCTCTTACTGATGTGACATATCTCATTGATTGTTTTGCAAACATTGAAACACCCTTGCATCCTGGGAATAAATCCCACTTGGTTGTGGTGAATGATTTTTTTAAGGTATCGTTGGATTCAGTTTGCTAATATTTTGTTGAGGATTTTTACGTTTATATTCATGAGAAATATTGGCCTGTAGTTCTCTTTTTTTGTGGTGTCTTTATCTGGTTTTGGTATCAGGGTGATACTGGCCTCATAGAATGAATTTGGATGTTTTCCTTCCTCTTGTATTTTTTGGAATAGTTTGAGAAAAATAGGAATTAACTCTTCTTTTAATGTTTGGTGGAATTCTCCTGTGAGCCCATCTGCTCCGGGACTTTTGTTTTTGCGAAGCTTTTTTATTACTGATTCAATTTTATTGCTGATAATTGGTCTGTTCAACTTTTCTATTTCTTCCTGCTTTAGTTTTGGTAGGTTGTATGTTTTTAGGAATTTATCAACTTCTTCTAAGTTGGCTAATTTGTTGGCATATAGGTTTTAATGATATTCTTTTACAATTATTTTTGTTTTTGTGGTGTTTGTTGTTATTTCGCCTCTTTCATTAGTGACTTTGTTTGGGTCCTCTCCCTCTCTCTCCCTCTTTTTGATGAGTTTTGCTAGAGGTTTATCAATTTTGTTGATCTTTTCAAAGAACCATTTCCTGGTTTTGTTGATCTGTTCTATTGTTTTGTTGTAGTTGTTGTTTTGGTGTGTTTTAGTTTCTATTAGACAGTAAATATTCTTGAGCAGAAAGAAAAATCTAGAAATAAATCAGTGCATTCTATGAACTCGGGCTATTCCAATGCTACTTTAGAGAACTTCAGCAATTGGCTAGTACATAAAGGTTGAGACAAAATCATTAGGCAACCCTTTGTTTTAAAACATTCAGTTTAATTGTGTGTTACTATAGTTATAGTTCTCAATCAGTGCATCGTAACTAAAGAAATCCAAGAGGCCAAAATTCCCCTATGAGGAATATTTCAGAATGATTTGACATATTTCAGAGGGCCCTGGGTTATCATCATCCTTAGCACATTTCATGCTAATGAATAGATATATTATAAATATTATTTAAAATTATTTAATCCCGTTCTACTTCATTATTGATGACATTGCCACACAAAGCCACAAAAACTCTTATTTAGCATAGAAAATGTGTATGGATACAGAAATTGAAAGCATCTTTTTCCTTCTATTTATGGTTCTTGACATACCCTTTCTTCTTTGCTACCACAGTTTTGCCACGATGGCCCCAGCTGATTGAAACAAGCACATTTTCTCTCCCCAGTGATGGATTGAACCACAATTCTTCACATTTTAACCATTGTTTACATGCAATACCAGCACCACTCATATTCAAAATACACAGAAGGCTTGTGATAGAATTTGAAAAAAACTGAATATGTCTAAGAATATGTCTCTACTGTTAGACGTGCCAACTGGCAATACACCTTTAGAAAAGGTACCTAATTTTCAAAGGTTTCCCAGGCAGGAAGAAACCCCTGTTGAGAGATGGCTACTTTTAGGGGAGGGTTAACACTTTAAGCCATTATCAAGCATTAACATTCCAGCCCAAACTATTTTAGCCAGTGCTTTCCACAGTGGGAACATCAGAGAAGATCAAAGCCCTGTAGGAGAGCAAGACAGAATAAATAGCACTGATGGGGGCACTATCTAGTGCAAAGAGCCTGCTGAGTGCTGGATGGACAGAGCTGTTCTGAAGACTGTCTTTCTAGTTTGCAGTTATGTTGGGATCTGGCCAGATGAGCAAAATTGTACTTGTCTTCTCAGAAGGGGGATGTATAAGTCACATCTTAACAATAAACTTAAAAAAAAACAAAGTCGTCTCTTCTCTATCCTTAGCCTTTATAGGTTTCTAAATCAGAACTTCAATTTCATCTTCACAGCAAAATAAGAAAAAAAAAAAAAAGTTTGATGAAGAACCGAGATAGTCATGCAAGTAACTAAAGATGCCAAGTCTACATGTTCAGAATGAATGGAAATGGGAAACTAAAATCAACTATACTAAGTAAAACTGGCCAAAGAAACACTTTGTTTAATAGATATGAAATATTACTTAGTCTGAATTATCTGAATAATTACTTCTCTGTGTTTTTCACTTAATTCGCCAATACCGAAAAGACCTTAGGGTGGTTATACTTAGAGTCTCAATGATCCAGTTTGGATGTCTTCCTTAATCAAATTTTCTGGATAATTACTCAACTACCCAGCTCCTTTTAGCCCACAGATACTGCCTCTGCACTCCTCTGGGACACAGTTATTATACCAGAGATCTTTTCTGTAGGTTCTGTTCTCATGGAGAGAAAATAAAAGGCAAAACATATCTACTAGTTTATGGATACTTTTTCAGAGACTTTTTAGAGCAGATGTGCCTTTTAGTTGAAGGCTATCTGAAATCTCCAAATCAACATTAAACTTTCCATATTGGAACAGCCCAGCTGTGTTCCAGAATGGAGACCACCAAGGGCTCCCTGACAAACAGAACCATCATCCTCTTGTTTTGTTGAAAGAGGTATGCAAGCTGAGGGCAGGAACTGGACAGTTGCTCCTCCCTTCAATAAAGGAAACTTTTTGGAGGGGACATCGAGGGTAAGTTTTAAGAGAAAGACAAGTTGTTGGAGTGATTGAGTAATTTGGCCACAAAGATACTGCAGTAACTCTGACAACAGAGATATTTATGAAATATTTGTTGTTGTCCCACCAGCCCTTATGCAAGACATCCATTTCTCTAGAATGTGCCGTGGTCTTGGAACTCTGCTAGTATGGAAGCACTGAAGGCTGCTGTAGCATGAGCACCATATAGAAGAAGGGCTGCCATTTTAAGAGGTGGTAATAACTGGGTCTCATTAGCTTTGATTCAGTTCTATTCTCAGCCATTGTCACCTCCTCGGTCTGCCCCATTAAAAACCCATATTTTATTCATCTTTATAGCACCATCATGCTTTGCATACTTATTTTCAAAACTGTAAATATCCAGTGGATTTTTGGCAAAGTGAATCTCCTAATGGACAAAGACACCATACTCTGTACATAAACTTCACTTATATGGAGTTTATGGCATTGTGTTTTCTGGGTTGAGGGCTAATCAAGCATTAAGTGCTCAATAAAAGTGACTTAAACGTTGCCTTATTTTTATATGTCTTTGATTGGCTACAAAAGGCTTCAACTCCTCTCTCATTTGCCAGCACCATTTTGAAAGCCATGCAGATCGCTTCCTATGCAATTCCAGGTGACACAGTTCTCAAGGTCATGAGGTGAGCAGTGCTCCCTTACCACTGACTGTAAAATGTACTAGCTCTGTACTTCTGGAAGTAAATGACACCAAGGCAGTTATTGGAAAGTAATAACCTCAACCTCCTGGTTTCTTAATAAAAGACATCCTTTGGATTCCCTCGCAGCTTCATTAATATATAAGATTTGCTGTTTCTTTTCAGATGTTCCATCTATATGTAAGACCCTAGAACAGTGGTATCTGAAACAAGGCATTTGTCTGACAGCAGATACACATGACTATCAGGAGGAATGCAGAAAATAGAACCTATCTTTGTAATCATTTCAGCTGACAAAAAGAAGGAAAATAAGCTTTGCAAATATTTACTATACAAATTGCCACTTGTTCCTTTAGTCTGTCCATATAGCAGATGGTCACATGTCATATAGAGTAGGTGATGTGTCCTAAGGGAAAAATGGAATTCTGCAACTCAGCAGGGATAATGGTGACCTCCTCAGTGCTTTACCTTTACTACCTTTCATCATACTGTGATGGATTATGGTTCACATCTATCTGGTTATGTGGATTTAGAAATTTTACTTTTGATATTAATTAAACTAAGTTTCACCAAATGGATAAAAGGTTTAAAATAATTCCAGAAAAGTAGCTGCAGACTGAAGATAGTATCAATGATGCATGTATACTAACTGAAATCTCCATGCCTAGTGAATAATCTTCTTCAGATATATGCAAAGGAACAACACGAAGAAGTTAATCAAATATGATTTTAAAAATGGGTCCAAACTTTAAAATTATCAATACCTATTGAAAATATGGATTTATTTCTAGTATCTTTAACAAAGAACCTTACTCTAAGTATATCTTATCTTTTGAGAGATGAACAACCGATCATAAATATATGAAAACAAGTCATCTATGATAGGAAATCAAGCCTCTATAATTTTTCAGCAATATTTTAAATAAACTCCTTTACAAAATATCTCTTGAAGCACTTGTAAAGAATACATATATAAATGAATACATAAATGCATACAAGTAAATATGCATATGTTGGAACTACATGTTCACAAATGTTTTAAAATATTCCATTTTGCTTTCAAACCAAACTTAAATTCTCTCTCCCTTGTGTGTGATAAGGCATATTTAACAAACATTACCTGAACTACTTTTAATCCAGGTTGTCCCCTCTATAATAATGTTCTGTTATGACTTTTTAATCTTGCACATTAAGGACTTTTCATTAAAGTGAGCTCAGGTTACCATTTTTTAACCTGCTCTAAAATGTTAACATGAGCCACAGTGGGCTACCAGCTCAATAATCTTCCAATTGTCCCAAGCTCCAAATGGCCCATCGAGGCTCTATTTGTTCCAGTCTATTGGTTAAGTATGCATTTGCATGGTTTTTAAAAACATTTAGTTATTTACCTAAGAGGCCTGAACATCTGGTCTACTAGGTAAAGGCATTAGAAGACAGTTGAATGTTAGACCCATTCAATTTAAATACATATTTTATAATGAAAAAATTTTAAACGAAAAATCTCTTACCTTTAGTTCTGTTTTCCTCTATTGTGTAAATGTAAATTACAGCACATGCTCTGCCTAGTAAAGTCTGTTCTAAGAAGTTCATATAGAAAATCATATTTGCTCATGCTGTGGGTCAGTGACCATATCCAAGGTATAAGATTTCAATGATATTTCATTATTTTTTCTTTTCTTTTAATATCAAAAGTAGTTAGACCATATTATAAAGCCATTCCAAAGCTATAGACACTACTTTTTGAGTTCACTATGTTTAATTACGTTTTTATATATACTGATAAAACTAAGACACTCTAATAACAAGTATGAATTTTATATATTTAATATGCTCTGCCAAGATATTCACTATAGATCTCGATTCCTCCAGCCATCATTTTTTAAACTTCTGAAAGAATTTAGATTTTTATGTTAATGCATACACACACCTCCACACAAACATAACACTCCATATTCTAAAGATGTGATGTTGAACTAATCCTGGAATATCGTCAGAAGAAACCAGGAGGAACGAGTCCCCTGAACAAAGTATTCCTTCAGGACCTAGGTAAGCTATATACCATGCTAAAAATGCTTTAGCTATGCTGAAAGAATAAGAACAAATGGTTATATAATACTATGGGTTTAAAGAACTCTGATTTTATGCTCCTTCTGAAGCACAATAAATATTTTATGTACTTTATTTCATCTCCTTAAATGTAAACTTCTTGTAGACAGTGACATTTCTTTTAGCTCCTCCTAAACATTTTATTGATTAAGGACAAGGGCACCACATATTCTTATACTAATATTTGAAAGTTATAAATAAGACTAACAAAATATTTAATACATTGTTATAACTTACCTTGGCAAGTGTGCCTTCATAACAATCTGGAAGGCTAAGTAGGTTTTAAAATTGTGACTCCTCAGTGCTCTGTATAAACATGAAGGTGTAGGGAAAGTGGGTTCCTTATCTCATCTGCCTTTTCTTCCCATCCTCAGTCTCATGCTGAAAGAGAACCTCCCAGTCTGCATGCCTGCCCTCTTAGAAACTTTCCTCTTAAATGCCCCTCTGCTATGCTTCAGGCTAGAGGTTTGAACACCAAAGATGCTGTCCAGCCCCTGAGAACAGCCCTGGGAAAAAGCCCATGCAGTTCCTAAAAGTGGACTTAGGGCCATTTAGAAAGGGAATTCGAGGATCTCCAGAATCCAGAACAGGGTCTAGATGGGAGAGCAGACTCCATGTGGGCATGTTATTTTAGGCCCATGGAGTTTCTGTCCTTGCCCAGGTGTTTACTATTTAAGGTCTTTACTATTTATTCATATCTCTCATGGTACTTAGTATGGAGTCTTACAAAGTACCACTTAGTAAATATTGATTGATTGATGGTTATTTGGTTAATGTTAAGTGAATTTTATAGCTTATTTATCCACCATAACCACCACTCTGGAAAATGAAACCCATGAGATAAAGATTGTATTGATTAACCTCTCTGCAATCATCTAATAAAACAAATAATTCACTTTATCTCATTGCTACATGTTAGCCTAAAATCATAACTTCTTTTTAGAATAGACTTGAAATTTCCACACAGTTAAGCATAGGAAGTAATGCAAAATCTCCTGAATTTCAGGTTTATATCTAGCTGGACTCTTAGTATATTGGTGATACTGCCTGACCACTTAGTTGTCCAGAACGATTGGTAGGGGCCCCATCACTCAGTGCCTGATGGTTTATCTGAAGTAGCTGTTACCATATTGATTGTAATGCCAGTGCTTTTACATCTCATAAAGATGACTTCTAAGAAGACAAAAGTATCCTTTAGACCATGAATTTAAAAAGTTACTGAATTTCATCATATGTTAAAAAAAAAGAAAATTTCAAACTCGATCATCTCTTCTCTGTTTGGTCTAGCAGCTGCCTTGGACATTTTGCAAAAACATTTTTTAAAATATGATCTGCAATTTTAGACACTGGATCTTTCCTATAAGAATCACAAACAGTTTTGGAGTTCGATTCTCTGTGCTCCAGCTTTTACTCAATCTTGGTCAAAGCCCAGGATGAGAGAGGGAGATGTGTGAAAAACGAAAACTCAGACTCCTCTTCTGAAAAATTAAAATGAATAAATCCAACAGGAAAAGTGTGTCATTTTGAATTTAATGTCTTTAAATCAATAGTTGCATTTTAATGTTTCATATGATTAGCACATTATAGACATGTCATGGATAAATAAATTAAAACTTATTAATATCTATTTCTAGGAATCCCAAATAAGTAGCAGCCTCATGCATGGTGAATTCTAATTCTGCTTACATTTGTATTTCTAAGTCTGGTTCTAAGGCCCAGGACAAATCAATAAACCACTAGTACAGACTGTAGATTGCCTAAAAGATACCATATAGAGAACTAAACTATCACCAGAAGCGATTTAAACAGAATGGGGACTTATAAGTTAGATAGAAATGAAACATAAATAGATGAAATGAGAGAAGAACAACAATGTTTAATTGTTGCTGTAGGTCAACTGGGTTGTGTTTGTTTTTCACTAAAGTTGTTATGCTTCAAGCTGCACTATGACTATGTCAATGTATCTAACAACGATGTCCAATATAACAGCGTTTCAGTAAAAACTCAAATTTTGATTATGTGTTAGGGTGTCAATATTCTACCTGAGTCTCATACCTGTGTGAAATTGAAAACTTGTATAAACTTTTTTTAAGATTTTATTTATGTATTTGAGAGAAAGAGACAGAGAGAGAGCACAAGTGGTGGGGAGGGGCTGAGAGGCAGGGAAAAGGAGACGCAGACTCCCCACTGAGCAGGGAGCCTGATGTGGGGCTTGATCCCAGGACCCCGAGATCATGACCTGAGCCAAAAGCAGACACTGAACTGACTAAGCCCAGCCAGGTGCCCCAAAACTTATATAAACTTTAAATGCTTGAATTTTCTAATTGATTTAATACTGTTATAACTTCTTCCTTCCACAAAGTGGTTTTTTTTTTCAGTTTTTGAAGTAGAAGTATGTATAAGTGTGATATGTTTGTTATCTATTTTTCTTCACTAAAGATTAGCAACATTCATTTCATACATAACATTGTTTAAGTTTCTAGTGTTATGCAAGGTAAAATTTCCTAAGGTTGAAAAAAAGGATTCTCAGACCTTTAAAAAAAAAATGTGTAAGTGCTGGGTTTTTTAGATGTTTTATTGGCACATGTCATTTCTCCCCTGTTTATGTAGCTTTGCATGTCTCACTTTCCCCATCATCCTTTGCTACGTAACAATAGCTAAAGGGTTTCCTACAATCCCTGACTTCTGAAAGACACATTCCTTTCTTTCTTTTCCCTATCAGTTCTAGAAGCTCAAACATTTGACCATGTTCACACATTTCCCCCAGGGATGCCACAAGAAACAGGAGGATGAGATAGTTTTGTCTTTGTTGCTGCAAGTGTGGCAAATCCCTTTCTGGCAAAGAAAATGAGTGGAAAGATAAGTGAAATGTCAGGATAACTTGCTGCTTAACTCAGGTCATCTGTTGAGAGAGAAAAAGAGAGAGTGGGAGAGAGAGAAGGGAAGGGAAATGGAGGGAAAAGATACACATTCATAAGCTTTGAGCCTTTCCTGAAGTTTATATAAATCCATATATAGTCATTCCTTAGTTAAAGCTGTTAGTGATAATATACATTTTCTGCATATGAATGAAACAACTCAGACTTTATTTGGCTTCTATAGGGAATATATTTTATAGTTTTCCAGGTCATAGAGAGTTTACTTGGTGGAGCTGAAAGTGGACCTCACTTGATCTTGAATCAAGACTGACTCTTCGTCTGCCTTTGACTTATCCACATATAAGTTGGTCATCCCTCATCTAGATGACATGATGCGGTTTCAGAAGAGAGCAGGACATGCAACACTGTACTCCAGCTCAATTCTATTATCAAACCTTTCCTTTGGAATGAAAAAACCTTACTTAACTTAAAGAACTATCTGCTGAGGTGCTTTCAAAAGTGTCCTCTTCTCAACACTGGTTCCTGGAAGCACTAGTTTACTTTAAGCCCTAAATAATTTGATTATTCATTCTCTGGGTACAATTTTCTTTTTATGTATATGACTTCCTACTATTAAAATTAGGCAAATTAAGCACACAGTTCCATTTTCTATACATAAATAGGCAAATAATGAATTTCCACATGTGGTCCTGGGCATAGGTAAATTAGGTGGAGACAATGAGATGGTATTTCTTTTTTTTTTTTTTTTTAAAGATTTTATTTATTTATTTGACAGAGAGAGACAGCCAGCGAGAGAGGGAACACAAGCAGGGGGAATGGGAGAGGAAGAACCAGGCTCCTAGCGGAGGAGCCTGATGTGGGGCTCGATCCCATAATGCCGGGATCACGCCCTGAGCCGAAGGCAGATGCTTAACCGCTGTGCCACCCAGGCGCCCCGTTTGAGATGGTATTTCTGACTTAATCAAAGGTCTTATTGCCAAAATTTCTCTACCCATGGGTATCCAAAACGTATATTGTTAAACTTTGGGTTGTGACACTATCTGGGAAAGACAAATCCTAATAAAATGTAGTCCTTTACTCAGCAATTAACTTGTTACTGCCTTCAACATGTGTGAGCCAATTAACATGGATACATTAAAGATATGGATATTTATCTAGAATGACCAATAAAAGGAAGGACGTTGAGTCTGCCTACCCCACACTGGACCTATTGAGAGACCCAGAACACACCAGCCAGAGTGCAGGGGCAATCTTGAGGTGAATAGAAATGGTAGGAGGTGGGGAGAGAAAAGGGAAAGCAGCTGAGGGGCACCATCTTGCTTTTTCCGGAGGAGTGAACGTGACTCAGCTTTCCAAGTGTTCTGGGCTTAGAAGTGACCTCAGTGAAGGTCCTATAACTGTGGGAGTTGGGACAGTACTGCTCTGAGGAACATGCCTTTTCAAAGGGTAGGCACTTACAGAGGCACTAGCTACTACAAAGGAGGTGCCAAGGGACCAGAGGCAGTAGCAGCATCAGGCAAAGCTTATGGAGATGAGGCACTCAATAATGTGGATGTAGAAGTTAAAGAATAATGGGGAAAAAAAGTTTTGAACATTCTTCTACACTCAGTACTCTGTTGGAGAACAAATGGAAGCTAGAATGGCAGAGCCTAGACTTCAACAATTGTATCAAGGTGGATCTCTCCATTCAAAAAATAACTTTAAAAGGGGTCTAGTGTGTATTAACATACCAGGAGCATTGGATAGAATTCCTCTCTGGTTAGAGCTCACATTCTAATAGAAGAGACAGACAAATAGCAAACACAGATGGGTAACCCCCCTCCCTCCCCCACACACAGTAGTTAAAAAGGACTGTAGATTGAAAAAGAGAGAGAGAGAGAATAATAGAAAAATAATTGTCCCTAAGTTGAAGTGAGCTTGACAGAGGGAGGAATGGAAAGAGCGAGACATTTAAAGAGCAGCAGGGGAGAGCGTGAGTACTTCAGGCGAGGTTGAAGGGGGTTCAGGGCCACAGCACTAGGTAAAAGGTTTGGAGTCACACTAAATACAAAGTCACTGCAGCTATTAAAAGGGTGTGACAAGATCAAATTTACATTTAAAAATAGAACACTTTTATGAGAACCCAGGACAGAGCAAGGAAGCAGAAAGGGGCCGGTTAGAGGTATTGTTGTCATCCAAGGGAAACGACACATCCAGGACGAATGTGGTGGAAGTGGGCAAAGGACTGGCTGCTGGTTAGATGTTTATAAATAAACCAAAGGGGAGGGGACAGAGAATGAAGGGACAGGCAAAAGAGGTTTGGGGAAAATTATGAGTTTAGTTTATACATGTTTAGATAGAGATGTAAGCTAAGCAGTTGCGGATGAAATTTGGGAGGAAAGACATGAATAATGATAGTCTTTTGTTTGTGTGTTGTCACTTTGAAGTTTCTTCTGTATGCCTGTGGCCTTGAAGAAGCAGCTTTTGCTGTCACCGTTATTCATTCACACATTCATTCATTCCACAAAAAAGAAATATTATTCAAAGTATTGAGCCAGGTGCTGTGAGGGTATGAACATGAGTAATGTATGCTTAGAAGTTAGGCTGTACCCGCAGAGTGAGCACGCCTGACTGTAGGACCTGTGTGGGCTTCGTCACATGGTCCTGGGTTCAACATTACTTTGTCCATTAACTGAGCTTGGGCCACGTGCTTGACTGCATGTCTCTCATCTCTAAAAAGAAGGACCCAGACACTTAGTTCTTGGCCCTTTGGGAAATGTTAATGTGGTAAACTTGAGAGAATAGTAACCAACACACAGTCAGTTTTTAATAAATCACAGTTAATGTTGTTCGTAGTAACATTTGCTTATATTAAATTTAAGGTGTGACAAATATAGACCGTAGCAAACCAGAAGTTACCCTGAAGAAAAAAGACCAGGATGCCAAAGAATCTTCAAGTGTAGCATGTCAAAGAACCCAAAAGAGACTAGATGTTCAGCTTTGAAGAAAGGTTTCAGGGATATTTCATGACTGCATGAAAGTGGAATTCTGATACAAAAAAGATTAGGTGCTCTCATTTTGGAAGCAGAATTAACCTGGATGGTTTTCCTTATTGGTTAGTGAACTCCGTAGTAGGACAGTGTTCAAGCTGAGCCTAAATGATCTTTGATTGAAGGGAAAGTAGAGGGCCAAATACTCATATAAGGGGAGGCTGAAAAGGATGACCTCCTGGTTCCTTTGCTTTAATCCCAGTGCCACTTCTATCAAGGAATTTATAATCTATTAGAGTATTTAAGACATAGGAGAAATGAACTGTCTTGCAAACCAGCAAGGGGTATGGTGTTTCAGAAAAATTTCTTTCAAATGCAGCAAAAGTCTTTTTTCGAGGAATTCTTTCAAAAACTCAAGGTGCTAAATGTGAGCCCTTTTGGTAAAGTCTGGCCCATGCCAGATATTTAGTCGTACTTAATTTGTGATTTAACTTTCAACATTTTAGTATTGTCTTCTTGACTAGATTTTTATATTCAGGAAAACTTAAATGGACAATTCAGTGGGCCAAGTTCTTTGAATTTAATATTTGGATATGTCACCTAACAAACAGTATTCGCCCCTCCAGTTCCTAAGGCAGATTCTTAAAAGTGCATCATCATAATTAAATTTATAGCCATGATAACGACTTATGAAGTTAATAGAAAATAACATTGACATTGAGATAATTCAGGATATAGACCCCTCACTTTGCATTTTGTTACAGACTGACTACAGAAATGAATCAAGTTAGGGTGTGTTTTTTTAACACAGGTACAAGCTATGAACTCAGCTCCCTGTCAGTTTTGTGGAAGGTTTTCCCAATTCCATGCTGCAACAAAACTTACAAGAGGACCAGCTTATAATGAAGTCCCAGTGCTGCCTCCTCTTGTCCTCTAGGAATTCAGATCCTGGGCAGAGGCCATTATCTTCTTGAACTATCACCCAGTATTCAGAATGGAAGGTTCAGGACACATGAATAATGCCACATGAGGAGGGGAGTATCTGTGTTCCCAAGCTTACCAATTCCCATATGCCTGCCTATCTACCTGTTGTGGCAGGACTGCAGCAAGAAGCCAATTATTTCAGAAGGCTTTTGTTTTGCAGTAAGGCAGGTTCGCTGACTGCTGCACGTTAATTCCCAGCTCTAGATATAATGGCCACCCGGTTAGTTTTGCCTGCAAATTTCAGCCCACAGCAAACAACTCTAATCTACAACTCTACCACTATTAAGCAGAAAAGAGATTGAAGCTCATGTTGGACTTGATTTGAGAGTAATTATGATGTAACCTACTGGAAGTCTTCCTCCTAGGACCATTCACCTGCCTCCGTGGTACAAAAAGAAGCTTCTTGTAGTATGAGAACTGGAACAATGGGCAGACCTCACTGACAGAGATCCATGTGGGGTCTTGATGGTCCAAGAGAAAGAGTCTTTGCTCAAATAACATCTTATAGAAAGAATGCTTGTAGGGAAGGGGATGGAGGCTTAGAATCCTGGAGAAGAAGAAATACAGCTAGTTTTAAAATATTATTAATATTATAAATATTCCAACTTGTTTATAGCCACTGAATTTATCAGGCTCCAACTAAGAAAACCAAAAGCATGCTGGTGATTTCAACAGTAGAATGTAGCCTCACAAGTTAGTTAAAGAAATGTGGGAGACACTGCAAAAAGAGAAAGGGATCCCTGAGGTAACAGAAGTTGATACTACAGGAAGCAGCTTCCACTCCTGGGCCCCAGGAAAAGAGTCTGCAGTCATCAGACAATTGGAGGAAAGCACAGAGCTGGAACCAAGCTTCTGAGGAGGGAACACTGCCCCGCTGCTGCCTCAGAAGCTGGAAGGAGGGCCCCTGTAAGGCTGGGACATAGTCCTCTGAGGAGGCACAATGGGCCTGGTCCTGGGAGTGGAGATAAAATTTCTCAAGTTGGATTCATCTGCTGTTTGGAACCAAACAGAACTTCCACAGTAAGAAGCATGTATGAACAAAAATACATGCAGGAGCCTCTTCCTCCTCCAGCCTTTATGTTCCCCTCTAGGTGTCACTTGGGAGAATAAGAAGATGCATTTAGAGCTGAGAGACAGTAGCCTAATAACCAGCATAGATACAGTGTTAAATTTACTCTGAAACTTCGTTTAACACTTCCTTGGGTATCTTCTGACGTGGGCGCTTCACCCTATCCATAGGGAAAACAAGGCGGAGAAATGTAAAGTGACTGGGATTCCAAACTTGAGCCCCAGTCTCCTCACATCAGCCTGCAGCTCTTTCCTCTCAGGCAAACATCTTTTCAGAAGTCCTTTGTTCGGTGGAAATTAATGTGATAAGGTTCAAGAAGAAACAGTCCACCTTGCATTTTGCAAGCAGATGTCAAGTCCTCAAGCCTTCTGCCTCTTTTATAGGTCCTCGTTGCTAGTTAATCTGGTGCCTTCCATCCTGCTAACAGTAAAAACTTGCTTTCTCTTTTGAGAAATTAAAAAAATAAATGATTCTGAAATAGTCATCAATGTGCTTTCATACATGTCACCGTTTGTATCGTTGAGGCAGGAAGGCTGAGAGCTAGCTTCCTGCCCCTTCAGTTTGATAAGTAGGGAACTTGGGTCTCTAACATTCTGGCCACTTACATGAATCACTTAAAAAGTACATGAGAAGGAGATGGAGAGTAAATAGCCTATCAGAGGATCAATCCATACATTTAGTTCTCATGCCATTGCACTAAAATTATTCTTTTGTTTTTGACATTCTATTTAAAAAGTCTATTAAATCATAATGCTCAAAGTAGAAAAAAATATCCCTCTGTGCTCTTGTGTAAAGTGCAGAAAAATACAAAAGGTGTTTAAGATGTCTGACTGGATTTTCTTTTTCCATTTCTGGTAGAAAATTATATCCGTAAAAGTTTAGAGATACTGAAGAGAACTTACTGGGGGAAAAAAATAGAAGGGACATGTTGGAAAAGAAGCATGTGAATCCAATAACAAGGACAGTAGTGTTATTCTAAAATCTGTCCTTTCCTTCTGCTTATACTATTTACATATTCACAAATTTTACAATGGAGACCTTTTAAACATATCAATGGGTCAATAGATCCATGATGTTAATGGGACCATATTTAACTCAGTCTTGATGGGAGGGTTTCCTTGGATGGTGTATTATATTGCTATAAAAGTTGGTACTGAAGAGATTTATAAATGACTTTTAGCGTGTCGGTCAAATGGATAAGGTAGTGTTGCAGACTTGGGAACAGCCTGAATCCATTCAAAATAAGGAATTATATGGGATAAGCTTTCTGGATTCCTGAGATTCAGACCATCCTTGCCATCTTCTTTCCCTTTCTATGCTCCCTGACGTGCTGTTTCCCATCTCTGGGCTTTTCCACCCTTTCTCTTCTACCTGCAGTGTCTCCGCCAACACTCTATATAACAACAAACCATCCTTTTTTGAAGGCCCACTTACAGCCCAGTTCCTTTACCATGTCCTCCCACGTAATCCACTGTTCATTATTCTCTCCCTTCTTAGCAATCCTTAGGAATGATACACTTTGCCAGTCATCGAACCTTTTATCTCGAGGCTATTTAATGTATCTTGCTCCTGGACTATGAGCTCCTCAGGGAAGGTTTTCACCTCATCTTTACCATCCATCCACCTCCCACTGCACCAGCTGACCAGAGAGTAAACTGCAGGTGTATTCTGAATGCTTCCTTGCTTGGATACAGCAGTTTCCAATTTCTAAAACACTTTTACAAATATTATTTTTCTGGATAATGTGGGAACCATGGGACCTAGATATTGTCATTTCCTTGTAATTAAAGACACTGAGACTCTGATTGGTTAAGGGGATATCTCAGTGAAAGTCAGCCAATGAAGACCTAGGACTAGATACTAGAGTCTCCAAAAATAAGTTCAAAGGTCTTTTGGTTACGAATTTTAAGGTATTTTTCTCCATACTTTATTCTGGGAGAAATTCAAAATAAAAGGGGTGTGGGGAGTAAAACAAGGCTGTAATTATTCTCAAAGTGTGGTTTTGCATGTTTATTTTACCAGAATATATTCTAGATTATTTTGTTTAAAATTCAGATGATCAGGGCCCCACTGCAACATGATGAATCAGATATCTTGGTGCAAGCCTAAGAATCAAACTGTATTTCAAAATGTACTGATACAGAAAACAGAGCAATCGAGGCAAACTGTCTGGGTGGTTATATTTTGTTACCCTATGAGTTCAAAGAATGAAAGAACACTTTCCTTTGCAACTCTATCACTTAGAACAAACTCTGAATTTTTAGTTTCCTAATATTCTATCTCCTTCATCACTTGCAATGTCACTTTCATGGAGTGAATATAAGATAGGTATAAAACCTCCATAAAACATCCATCAATACATTTAACTGTATCTGTCAACCCCTGGGGTATGTTTAAAGGTGAGAGGTTGGGACAGAAAACCATAGGTAGCAGAACATTATATTTTGCCAGCACCATTGACAGGCAAAGATCATTTCGTTTTTAAAGCACATACTCATTTTTAATGGACACTGTTCTCTGTTTTCTCTTAGTCTACACGTGTGCAAAGGCAATCTGGAACAAGACTAGCAATGTTACTAGAAATATAGTTCCTGAGACATGGGAACTTTTCTCTTTGAGAACAACTTCAGAGAGAAATCTTTGCCACGACTGTGGATGCTTGAAAACTGTGTTTTTTGACTGAAAGTAGATTGAGGGTGCATGGGATGGAATACACGTAGAATGAAGAGAGTTCAGGGTATAGCCCACTACAGTGCAAAGGGAAGACAACACCAGGAGAGAGAAAGATGAAGACTACAACAGGGGTCTTTGTGTATCTTGAATATCTTAGCATACGGTAATTAATTCATCAACAATGCCAACCCTGTATGTGAATGCATTTGCAGTATCTCTACTATGTCATCTTTCTTTTTATATATATGTGTGTGTATATATATATATACACACACATATATATGCGTATATATGTGTGTATATATATATACATATATACACACACACATACGCATATATATGTACATATATATATACACACACATATATACATGTGCAAATGTAATTTTATTTCAAAAGTTATGTTACTCAACAACTATTAACTGAGTGCCTTTAGAGAGCTCACAAATACACAATTTCCTTCATGTTTAGCCCATTCTCTTTCATTTATTCCTCCTTTCCTGTTTTGTTTCTGAATCGTATGGCATGCTGTATGGACTAAAGCAGGTTGTATTGGACTTAATAACTCATTCTAGTTCCAGCCATGTGTACAGTGCTTATTATTTGGGAGGGTTCCACCCACTAACAGCTCTGGCTTCAGAATATATTGTTTTCAGAGCTCTTCTGACATCACTCAGGCGTGCTGATTGTACACAAACAAATATGTCTGGGCTTGATAAGCCTAAATTGCATATAAGCTCAAGTTCTTCTTTGCTATTATGTTAAAACAAAAATAACTATGTTATTTCCAGATCCAGTCAGACCGCAAGAAAAGCTACCAGCTCTTGCCAAATATCAAAGGATAGATTGGTAAGAACAGAGGGGAATAAGACAAAACTTATTTTCCTTCTTAGAACAAATAAAGCAAAGAGTCCAATTGGAAGGCTAGAGGCGTTGTTTGATGGACTGGCCAGGGGCTGAAGCCAGCTTCCTCATGCCTTCATTCCCTCCAGTCAGAAAGCAGCACTTTCTAAAACAGGCAATACTGACTGTATTAGTCAAGGTTCTCCAGAGAAACAGAACCAATGGGATCACACATACACACACACACACACACACACACACACATATATATTATAATGCACACATTCATACCTACATATAGGTATATGTATATGCATGTGTGTGTGTGTGTGTGTGTGTGTGAAGAGAGAGAGATAGGTTCATTAATAAGGAATCGGCTCACATGATTATAGAAGCTGACAAGACCTTCAGATCTGCAGTTGGAAAATTGAAGATCAGGAGAGCGGATGGTATAGTTCTAGTTTGAGTCTGAAGGCCTGAAGACTAGGAAAGCCAGTGATGGAGGTTCCAGTCTACAAACTAGCAGGCTTGAGACCCAAGAAGAGCTAATGTCTCTGTCTGAGTTCAAAGGCCAGAAAATACCAATGTCCCAGCTCAATCAATCAGGCAGGCAAAGTTCCTTCTTATTCAGACTTTTTGCTCTATTCAGGTCTTCATTTGGTTGCATAAGGCCCACCCCATCATGGAGGGCAATTTGCATTACTTTGCCTACTGATTCAAATGTTAATCTAATCTAGAAATACACTTACGTACATATCCAGAATAATATTGGCCAAATGTTTGGGCTGTCCATGGCCCAGTCGAGTTGACACATAAGATTAACCATCACACTGACCTTGAATTCAAGAACTCCAGCAGACTGGGGACTTGAAGCTCATGCGGTCTAAACCCCTACTTAGGACAGGTATCCCCTCTTCCACCTCTTCACTTGTCATCCAGATTCTGCATGTGCATCTCAAATTATATTTTCCCTGGATGGCCAACTCTGTTGTTGGAAATTTAGACTGAAACATTTATTTGTATCTGATCAGGGCACTTGATTATGCCTACATCTTTGATCAAGTCCTTCCTCAGCTTGGAATGCTTCCTTAAGTAGGTCTTTCCCTTTAAGTCTTCTTATATTTTGTCAGACATATACCAAGGTTTCTACCTCCAGGACGTTCACTCTCGTAAGAAAGGGCTAGCAATCATAGAACAGGGAAAAGCTAGTAAATGAGCAAATATGTGCAAACAGCTAATGGAGGACTGTGAGAGACATAATGATCAGAGTTCCTACACCTCGTTGTTGCTGTAAGCAAACGGACTAGAACTAATCAGTCATGCCATGGACCAGCACCCTCGGTGTTTCTTATATTGCACTAGACGCTATACAGAAACACGAATTCTGAACCTGTATGATTATGACACAGGTGGAGAGGCAGAGAAAGGACATGTACAAATGCAGCAAAAGGTACCAAGCAATATATGAGAAGCGGTCAGAGGGTGGTCAGGCTGAAAGAGCTCAGAGGAGGAAGTAATCATTGGAAGCAGGTGGCTGAGAAGGGCTTTGTGCTTTGGATGGGTATTGTTTATCTTCTCCAGAAGGGAAGAGAAGAGTCCCTAGGAAAAGGAAGGCGTCTGTGTAAAGGAATGAAGGTGGGAATGAGCATTTCTATTCAGGAATCATTGGTTGAGTGGTCATACTCACTGAGATGCAGGCTCCTGAGCTTTCCAAGGTAAATTACTCACAATTAGAAAATGCCTTAGGCCCAGACACCATCGGACTCCGTAAGATTAGGAGAAAATCCTAAAGAAGTTTGTTGGCTCTAGGGATTTAAGGTATTTATTTACCCAGACTGTAGGAGCTGTTCAGACAGATATGAAACTTGCCTGCACGCATCTGTCCCCCTAATGGGCTGCATCGAGTCCCCGGTGGCTACCTCTTGGGATGAACAGAAATTTCAGTCTCTCTCCACACCAATTTTCACACCCCAGCTGCCAAGAAGGGGGGCAATTAATGTTGCTTCTGACAGTTATTCCAGTTTGGGTCCAGGCCCTTGGGATGAAAAAAATCTCACTGGAATAACTAAAAGTTGTATCTAGACTTGCAGTAAAAAGCTGCTTACAAAAAATGAATTAAAATTTTTTAAACAGCTGCTAAGCGATGGTGTCTTGGCGAGTCTTTGGGATTAGAAAAATTATATCTCTTTTATCCTTTAATTTGTTTTAAAATAATTATTGGATATCTAACATATGCCTAGGCATGTGCTAGCTGCTATACTGTGAATATAAGGAAAAAAAGAAGAAGAAGAAGAAAATACAGAGTCTGGCTTTAGTGAATTAGACATCCAGTTGGAGGAACAAGTTACTGATCATGGCACAGCGTCTCAAACAAGGTAGTTGCTCTAAAAGCCTTTTTTGAATAAGTCAGTAAGATAGGAAGGAAGTGCAGGAAAATAAAACTTTTGATAAGATAAGAAAGATCCACAATAATTTATTTAATACCAAACTGTTGACATTCCCTCCCATGCTGTCAGATTTTTCCTAGTACTAGTTCTCTTTGATTACATGAAATTTTAAGGGAGTAGAATGTTGTGCACACCCTTTCTTCCCACTGCAGCACCTGCGTGTATGCAGTTTTTGCTATGAGAAACAGGTACGTACAATTAGTTTGTACCTCACGTCTAGTTATCACTCAGCAGAGCTGGCTGCTGAAGCTTTACATTTCCACGTAACACTCCTGTACATATCTCCCTTTTTAATTATTTCTACAGGTTTTAATTTGTAAACTGTCATGTGAGATTTGGGGTTGCATTTTGCCAGAGTAACTGATATGATTGCAGAAGCAAATTACCGTTTTACCTGAAGCTTTTTTCAGACACAGAATTATTACATAGTTCTAGTGTTGGGTGGGGGGGGGGCTCTCTAGAACAAGCTTCTAAGCAAACACAACAATTCTGGTCTCCTGAAAATTGATATATTCAATTAAATGCTCACAATCTGGTTAGCTTTCAATAAATACCATTTAAAACCGAAAGCCTCCCTGTTATAAGCATGACACCAGGTAATGAAGCTTGTATCATTGTTGCTCTCAAGATTTTCATCCAGTAATATGTAGCTTCAAAACTCTTATCTTTGAGCTCCAAAGGCAATTTGACTCACATTATAGGTCTCTTGCAATAAATATCATCATTATTTTAACTTGATACTCCTTTGTAGTAAAACCTTTTAATTTAGGTCCCACCAAATTGAGAAGAGGTGGAACTGAAATTTGAATTAAAAAAAAAATCCTTTTTCTTTATAGAGAGATGGAGGGGTGTGACATAGTTACAGAAAACCTCCATAAAAGCAGGAAGGAACAAAATATTTTAAGAAATGCTAATAGTTAATAAGCTCTGAAAACCCAAAACACAGTCACAAACACATATATAATTAAAAATTACTTTTAGCAATAATTATGAATATAGATTTACCATAAACACAACACACATGTATATGTATATATGTATGTGCATATGTATATAAATGTGTGTGGTTGTATATATATTTGCAAGTTACGAATGACTTTAGGTGATCAATATCATATGTGCTAAATTATACTAAGGATCTCTATGTTGAAAGGATTAAGGTCCAGTTATCATAAGTACTTGAAAGTAATAGAATTGAATCAAAATGGCCACAGATCTGACTTCATTAATTCGCGATGTCTTGCCCTCTAACGAGAGTGAATTGATGTTTTCGTTCTAGTGTATTTAATCAAATATTGGAGGAGCAAGAAAGAGGAGAGGGTGGAGGAGAAAGGAGTGCAGGCAACTTTTACTTAATATTTTAACTGAGAAGTCACAGTTGTCAATTCTCATTGACATTTTCCCATACTCTGCTTAATTAATGCCTTTATTGCCATAAACTGAGTGTTTCTGCTTGCTAAGTAAAAACGGAGAAAGGAAGCCCTTTAATCTGACATTCTGCCTCCTCCAAGAAGATATTAACCAGCAAGTTTAGCTAGCTCTCTTTTCTGATCACGATCTGGTAACCATTTGAGCATGTAAATATCTGTTCTGGGTAGGATATCATGAAAGACCTTGAATTTCATACCATGGAATTAGTACCAAAGAGGAACCATTAGGAGTGTCTAGCAAGGCCATAGATCAATTTCACTGTCATTTTAACAAGGCATCTCTGGTAACAACATGGTAAGAATGGATTGAAGTGTATGGGAGTGCCTGGCATAAGTAACTTTTCTAATGGTCCAGAGTAGAACTGATGAACTGACCCAGGAGAGGACATTGAGTATGATGGTGAAAAAACATATTCAATCTAGATTTAAGATATATAACTAAGAAGTGCCTGAGTATGTACTGTGCTTGAGGTTTGGGAAATTACTTGTGATGTTCCTGAGTGTTCTACCTTGAGACACCACATAGACATCAATGTCGTACTTATATGAGGAATTAGGAACTTGTCGGGAAGACTACCTAAACCCTCTGTTCCAGTAAGATTGCAGTGTTGACTCTGGAGGCAAGTTCAAGTACAGAATTTAACCATTGAGGACTTACTATTTGCTAGAGACTGTGCTATGGAATTGATCTTAATGCAACAGTGACCAGAAAATGTAGAAGTTGACTTAGGCACAAAACTGTATGGTAAAAATTAAAAGAATTGGAGAAACTCAACGAAGAGGTGCCAGAGTCAGTAGGAGCTTCACTCGGACTGAGTTACGAGTTGGTTCTCAATATGCTTAGAAGTGAAGAGCGGCCTCCTGGGTAAAGATGGGACTCATAAGCAAAGGCACTGGGGGAGGGGCAGAAAAGAAATCAGACTTTTAGAAAAGAGTACACCTGGGCATGAAATCTGGCCATTACTCTCTGGGTGCTCTTGCCTTTGTGCCTGTTATGAACAGCAGCTCTCTAAGTGGAAGTGGGTCAGTGGTATTGTTACTATGGTTGTTACATAGAGCACGCATGCCAGACAGAGGGAAAGGTAGGTTAGTTTTTCTCAGTAGACAGATTGGTAAGTCAGTGAACAGAGGAGAAAGAGGCATGAGGTTGTATAATTATGATATATGCACTTCTTGGTATGTAGATTATATTTCAATAGAAAGATTTTTAAAAAGTATCCCAGTGAGATGATAAATTACATGGTCTTTCAGGAGGTCAGGGACCAGCACTCACAGATCACCATATAGTTTAGTACTTAATGGAATAGGCTAATTCTCCTAACAGACTGGCATGTTTTTTACCATTTCTAACCTCCACATATGCCCTATAATGTCCTGTATGGTTCAAATCATATTCTGTGGCTAGAATTCAGTAAATGCCTATTGAATTGAATTTTACAAGTTAGAGAAAAATTTAAAAAGCCTAGAAAAATAAGAAAGAGGACGAGATAGAAATATACTAAAAACAAATTAATTTACACATTAACCATGGAGCTGCTTTTTTAAAGTGCTGAATTCTGGAATTTTGCTGAAATGTCCATGGGGCAACAGTTTGCTTCTTATTCCATCCGTGTCTCTCTGCTTATATCAACAGTACTAGAAAAGTCTCAAAAAAGTGCATTTTGTGAGTTTCCAATGACTTACTTGCTCACTCATCTCATTATCTGGCAGGCCGTTTGTCTTTCTTTTTTTCTTCCATCTAACAAATGTAAAACCTCCAGGGTTTTCTATACATATCCTTTTTGAAAATGTTTGTTTCTGTTTGTATGTGGGTGTGTGTTTCTCTAAAATACAGCCAGAACCCATTAGAATATGCTGTCAGAGTCAGTGGTAGGATTTTGTGTCATTTCCCTTTCGACTTGAAAAATAGCATTTTAAAAAAATATTTTTCATACACGACATTTTTCTCCCTATTCACTTTGATAGCACCACCTGCTTCGGGAAATATATATTTTCCACAAACCACTCAAATGAACTAATCCATTTTCACTATGTGTCCTTTTTGGCAAAATATCTACAGAATTTGCTTTCATAAAGATAAATTCTGTTGCTTTGCTTCTGTCTTATTTTTTCTTTTTACTCTCTCTCTCTCTCTTTATGAAAGGAAAATGATTCCTTGTTTTCTTCCTTGTGGGGGAAATGCATACAGAAATGAAATTCTAGAAACAATTAAAACCAATGAATGAAACTCTGGTTTTGGACAAATTTATTTTAACCTCTCTGTTTTTCCTTCTCATTTGTAAAATGAGAATTTTGGAGCAGATGTCTTTCAAGTTTTATTTGCCAAAGATTCTGTGATTTTTGTCATAATCTTTTACCTGGAATTAGAGGCGGATGTAATGTGGGTTTCTCGGTGTGCTGTGTGGCACATCAAGTATCCTGATTTGTAGAATTAGTGGTTCTTGGTGACAGTTTTCCCATGTGGGGGAAAAAAAAGAGGTTGGAATCATCTTTGGAATTATATATTAATTGCCTAAAAGGAGCAAGGGACCAAGGAAAGGAAGGCAGAATGGGACCCAAATAGACTCTGTTTCTTATAGACCACTCAAAAAGATTAGCCGTCAACAACTTCTCTTTGACAGGATGTTCAGATATGTTCCCCATGAGCCTGCTTCCCAGCTTGGGTTCCCAATACTGGAAGTTTGCCCAGAAGTATCCTAGTAGAAGTGTCAGGATGTTAAAATGAAAAGAAGCATGTGTCTCAGTGTGGACCTAACATCTCTGAGCTTTAAGTTCTGTATTTAAAAAGGTGGCAAATCTCCACTTACAGCTGAGATTCAGGAAGGTTAATATCATTGAAACTACTCTCCATGATACAGTACGTGAGCATGGGTGTATATATGGGGACACACATACACATGTGTACATACACATAATACATATGTATCTATATCTATTCTATATCTATCTATCTATCTATCTATCTATCTATCTATCTATCTATCTATCTAAATTTTAGTGCATATCTTTTGACGAAGATAGCTAGACCAGACATCCTCTACATGTGTAGAGCAGAAATTATAAGATCCGGACAGATCTAAACTGAGAATGTCATATTACACTTGAAGAGTCCACCTTGAGAATCATCTCATGTTAAAGCACTCAGCATCTCTTGGCATTTGGATGCTTTTAATTCTGGAATCCCAGTCAGTGCTTTGAAAAAGTCATAAGTGCCCATCTTTTAATCTAACTTAATCATGCCAGTATTTTGTGTTGTGGTGACATGGTCAGCAGCACTGCTGATATTGTCCCAGTTTCCTGGGAAGGATGGTGGAGAAGAAAAGGGAGAAGGAAGCAAGAGAGGAAAAATGTGCACTGAGCATTCATTATGTGCTAAGCCTGTTGAAAGTACTGCTGTTTAAAGATATCATTACCTCAGGAGGTAGATATTATTGTTAACCCCACTTGAAGAATGAAGAATTATAAATCCTAAATGACTTGCTCAAGGTCACATAAGTACTGAGAATGTCAGACCCAGGATTCAAACACAGGCAGCTTGACTGCAAAACCTGAGGCATCAACCACTTTTCTAAATAGCTTCTCTTCTCTCGATTTCCTGAGCCAAATTCATTGCAAGGGAGAGTGACTTCTAATCAGGATTTTAAAGCTAATTTCAACATGGGTACCATTAATCCCTTCATTGGACAACTTCATGCCCACTCGCTCACTCAATGTTTTTGGCAGCCAGTGAAGTAAGGCCCCAGCTGTGGTACAATGCAACTGTTCAGTGATAGGGCTCTGTGTGAATCGTGATGATGGTACATTTAAGAGTGCACTGGGCCAGGCACTGGAAGGCCGGGGCTCTCTCTTATCCATTGCTGCAGTGAGCTACTTTCATAGAGTTAAGCAAGTCATCTCATCTCTCTAGGAACATGGATAATATCTGTTCTAGTGTTGTTTTTAAATGAGATATTGCAAAGAAGTCACACAGAATGTGCATAATCAAATATAGCAATTACTGTTAGTTACCAATCCCTATTTTAACCAACAGGATAACATGTGGCCAGAGAAGTAACTGGCAGACAGAATATCAATGCTAAATAACAGTATAAGCGCAGGAGAAAAGGTGGTGAGGGATGACAAAGACCAATTTGTTTGGACTTTAGTCCAGTGCTTTGCCACCACCTCATGCTAATCCCTGATGCCTGTTTTATTTCTATGGGTTTAAGTAAGAAAATTCACAAAATCTCTGTCCCAACCAACTACTTGCAGTCCCTTCCCTTCTCAAAATAGTTAAGAAATGTTAGGAAATATGTCTGTCCAAAGCAGCATGATTTTGATTCTTGTGTGTGGAAAGCCCAAGGTACTGCCCACCAGAGCTGAGCCTGAACCATTTCTTGCCTCACACTCCTTTGTTTAGCGTGGACTCAGGTTGGCTTCGTCCTGAGAGGAAGAAGCCATTGCTACTTGCTGTTCTTGAATGTCCCTGTAAGCAGGATTTTCCCAAGAGCTTTCCTCTGAAAAAAAGCAGAGCAGGAGGCAGGTTTTCGAAGTGACTACCACATGGAGGAATCACAGCCTCTGGGGAAAGAAAGGTCTCACCACAGGCTATTATTAGAACAGAGCTCCAAGTTTGCAAATGGAAAGTGAGACTCCACTTGCACATGCATGCATGCTGGAGGTGCTGGGTGCCAGTGAGTGGAAGGACTCAGAGACGCCTCCTCAGATGGCATCTGTCTTCCTCTGTTCACTAGGAAGGTGTGCAGTCACGCTCTTCTCTGTGCCGAGCTTGAGAAGGAAATCGTGTCAGAGCAGGCAGTTGCTGGGATGCCAAAGATAGGAGCAGGAGCCCCTCTCAGGGTGAATTTCCACCGACATAAAGCAGAAGAATGGTGAGGTGGAAAGAAAATTGAATGGGCAGCCGGGACAACTGGGTTCTTATCCAAGGGTCAAATGGCCAGATAACGAAGTCTCTGGGTCTGTTGATTCATCTGGAAAATTAACACAGTGACCTTCCAGAACTTTCAAGTTCCTTCCTTGGGCTAAAATGATAAGTTCATAGATTCCTTCTCTATATATCAGCCTTTAGACATTCAGACTTATCTACCAGTACTGCTGCGGAGACCTCCTGATGCAGTACTTATTAACCCATTATGCCTCTTTATTGCACCATTTGTATCTTTTTAATGTCTGGGAAAGTACCTTCCAAATTTCTAAGACTCTTTAGTCCATAATTTGTCAATTGTGCATACATTGTATTTCAATAGAGACAGTTCTGCCTCCCTCCTTAGTCTTTACTTCACAACAGTTGGATCCCCTGTGTACCCTCACCTATAAGTTCATACTTGTCCCTCTGAGCTTCACATCTTACTATAAAAGCCCTCCATCCTTGTTCTCATTGATGGTCTCTTTTGCATCAGTTTAACTTACATTGACAAATTACAGTGTATAAGTGCTTCCAAAAGGTCTAAAAATGTTAATTATCATAATTCCTGTGGTAATAATAATGATAGACACAATAATCTACATTTTTAAATTATTTTTTTTTTTTAATTCTGTCTCTGCTACCTAATAGCTGTGTGACTCTTGGTAAGTTACCTAACCTCTCTGGACTTCAGCTTCTTTTTTGTAAAATAGTGATAATGAAAGTACTTAATTCGTACAAGATTCTGGAATACGTATGTGCACATAAACACAAGCACGCATACTACAAACCACCACATCTTTATGCCTTTCTTTTTTCATCATTTTTACACCTGGGAGCATATACACTTTCCTAGACACATTTGTTAAATAGCAAACTCAATAATCATAGATGTGAAGCATAGTATAAGCCACAAGCTACAGCGTCATCACTAATAATGTCTAGTTATCATCAGTAATGCTAACTGTGATGCACATACTTGACCAAAAAAGGAAAAGTAATATTAAGGGCCAAAGAAACCATGAGAAAGTGGAAAACAAGCAAAACACGAATCAAAATTGCCATTGATTGAATAAAAATGTCAATAGCCAGAGAACTATCCAAGCACCAAAAATATCACCAGAAATGTCATGCACTAAAAATCTAAGGAAATAAGATGGGCCAAACTGGGACATTTTTGGGCAGACTAGGAAAAAAACAAATTATTCACAGATTCTCAGAGCTAGTAGGGGATGCTCAGAAGTTACCTGGTTCAGCCTCTAGCCATCATGAGGGAGTTGACTGGGCATGGCAATTATTCATTATTATTATTATTAGCCAGGTTACGCATTTTATCCGTTGGTAACAAGTTTTTTGTTGATTGTCAAATTATTGAAAAGACTGCTAGAAAAATCTACTGACCAAGCAAATGTAAGGTTATTAGACTTACTAAAGTAAAGGCAAACACCACCTTAACAGAGTTTTAACACTAGCACCATACTCATCAAAGCAATCATCTTTTAGAGTATTCAGAGTCATTTCTGGAAAAAGGGACATGAATTTGCACTGTCCAGAGAAAGGAGGAATTTGTAATTCTAAAATAAAAAGATGTAACTTTGAATACCCTTACTGTTTAAGTGTTATATATTTGCCAAGTGATAAGGAGGGACTAGATACTCACTTGTTGGATAATTCGCTGAAGAACCACCCCAGATCCATGCTTAATAGTATAAGATAGATACACATTTTTAAAAAAGGTGCAGAAATACTCCAGGTGGGCCATTTCAGACGCTTCCCAAATGAAGGTTGAACCCCTGTCTGCCCATCTGATCATTATGAATCTACAGGAAGAACAATACTGTTAGCATCAACTTTCCTTCTCATCTGTTTTTGCATTAAAATTGGAAGTATGTCCTGTACCCATGATGGAATTTAATACTGCCTGGTATGAGATATCAATATACAGCACTATCATTGGTTTTTTAAACATGCAGATAGATGTTGTACTTCCAAATAGTAACAATAAGGGGACATATGCTTAATTCTTAAGATGCTGTCATCCTCAAAATATGCTCTGTACCTCTATGGAAAAGGATTCAGAATTGTGTTATGATATAGAAGAAAGAGCTATCCTGTCACTATCTCTTCGTAAATAAATAAATATTTTTATCCAAATTCTTTAGATTTGTCTGTAAAACGACTCTTAAGTGTTTCTCAAAAAATAAATCCATCCTTCTAGGTGAAAATTTATTAGCATAGAGGGTATTCTAGCAAATGTGACACATTTTCCCAGAGTAAAACTATCTGAATGTTCTGAATAAGAACAGCATTTTTGGAAATTACATATGAATTTCCGCAGCAATTTTGTTGAGATTTCCTTTGGTTTATTTGTAAGTAGTAGTATAATTGTTAGATATCAGTCTTATCTTATACTATAATAAAATAATTTGGTAGTTTGTCTCAGAAGCTAGAACATGAGTTTTCCTATGAGAACAATTGCATATTATGTCTCTAATAATATCTACCATACCATATGACATAAATAGAAACTTACTGAGTACTTCTTTTTTAAAAATTTTTATTTATGTTAGTTACCATACAGTACTTCATTAGTTTTTAATATAGTGTTCCATACTTCATTGTTTGCATATAACACCCAGTGCTCACTACAATACATGCCCTCCTTAATACCCATCACCATGCTAACCCATCCCTGCACCCCACTCCCCTCTGAAACCCTCAGTTTGTTTCCCAGAGTCCATAGTCTCTCATGGTTCTTCTCCCCCTCTGATTTCCACCCCCTTCATTTTTCCCTTCTTTCTCCTGATGTCCTCCATGCTATTCTTTATGTTCCACATATAAGTGAAACCATATGATAATTCTTTCTCTGCTTGCTTTATTTCACTTAGCATAATCCCCTCCAGTTCCATCCTTATCGATGCAAATGGTGGGTATTTATCCTTTCTAATGGCTGAGTAATAGTCCATTGTATATGTGGAACACATCTTCTTTATTTATTCGTCTGTTGAAGGACATCTCAGCTCCTTCCACAGTTTGGCTATTGTGGACATTGCTGCTATGAACATTGGGGTGCATGTGCCCCTTCTTTTCACTACATATATATCTTTGGGGTAAATACCGCATAGTGCAATTGTTGGGTTATAGGATAGCTCTATTTTTAACTTTCTGAGGAATCTCCATACTGTTTTCCAAAGTGGCTGTACCAGCTTGTATTCCCATCAACAGTGTAAGAGGGTTCCCCTTTCTCCACACCCTCTCCAACATTTGTTGTTTCCTTTTTTATTAATTTTTGCCTTTCTAACTGGCGTAAGGTGGTATCTCAATGTGGTTTTGATTTGAATTTCCCTGATGGCTAATGATGTTGAACAATATTTTCATGTGTCTGTTAGCCATTCTTATGTCTTCTTGGAGAAGTGTCTGTTCATGTCTTCTGCCCATTTTATGACTTGATTTCACCTTGCACTCCTTGATTTCACCTTCCTTTAAACAAGCTCTTCCTAATGTCTTTGAGTCCCCCATTGCTTAGCATCTGGCCTGGTTCACCTTGAGAACTGAAGAATGTTTATTGAATTAAATAACAAAAGAAGGAACGAATGCATTTATTGTTTTGGAATTCAGGTAATTGAAGGCTCCTATCTTCCCTTAATACACATTATCCCTAGAAACTTCACAGCAGAATGTAATTAGAGTTGGAAATAATAAATACTCCAGGGATATGATATAGGTACTTACTTGGTCTTTCTTGCCAGGTTCATCAATCTTGAACCTATCTTTTTCCTGTTTCTCCCTCTGTTAAAAAAGAAAAAAAAAAATTCTGTTTTTGCTCTTTGACATTTGCATTGACATTGCATTGGTATTCAGTCTCCTAGCCTTGGATTTTTTCCACATGGATTTAGCTCATCTATAAGGAACTCCATTGGTTAGAATAAGTCTCTATTACAGTTTGAAACTAAAGCCAACAGGGTCTTCTTGGTTTAACATTATAAGGAGATACCAGCACTCAGAAATTCTGGAAAATTGAGCACATTTTCTTAACTGGCACCCTTAATATTTGTAATAATAGCATATTCTTAGTGTATTCTAGGATCAGAGGCTTAAGCAAAGCTACTTGGGTAATTCCACTTGGGTAACTCCAGCAACCCAGGATCTATCAGATTTATCTCTCTGACATTGCCATAGATTACTCTTTTCCTTCCATGTCCAACTGCTTTATTTATTAAGAAAACAAGGAAAATTCATATTATAGAAATGTGAAAAGTTTAGCCTACTCCTAGACTAAAAAGATAAAATACTATTTAATATTATTTAAAACTTGTGAAATTAATCTCATTTTTCATCACATTAAAAGTATTCTCTTATCTAAATTTGTTTTAACAATCTAGACATTTTGGGCTTCTAATTAATTTACATGCAGTCTTTTTCTCTACAGAAAACAACCAGAACCGACATTGAGCCGGTATACACAGGATATGGCTTAATGGACTGCTTATGACCAACATCCATTTTGACTGGTTGAGCATCCCTTATGATTATTAAGTGTTTTGACTATCACTCCTATAAATGCCAATCAACAAGTAGGTCTGTTAAACATCACCGTGTGCAGAATACTGAGCTATTCTCAGAAGTGAATATAAACTAGTTTAAGGCCTGGCAGCTGTCCTTGATGAGAGTACCAATTAGAAGTAGATAATGGATCTAAACACATGTGCACATACCACATGTGTGTGAGTACACACGCAGACACACACACACACACACACACACACACACACAACGCAGTGAAAGACATGAGGTAGCAGATGTATCATCTAAATGAAGGTGGAAGCAATCAGTTCAATGCCATTCCAATATAGAAATACTTTCTGAGCCCCTGCTAGGTAAATGGCAGTCAGGATGGTGGGTCTCTGAATGGTGAGACCCAGTCCTTTTTATCATGGAGCTCAGCATATGATAGGGCAATAAGAGGGCACTGGCTATAGAATGAGCACAGGCTGGAGTGTCAAGGACAGATGAGTGAACAGCAAAAATCTTTAACTGGGTCTTGAGAATGGATGGGAATTGCATGAAAAGGAAGTTATGCCAAAAGACTTATAGGGAAAGAACAGCTTAGTCAGAGGAGTTAAAATAAGAAACTATAAGTCTTGGTTGGATAAAGTGGCTATTTAGATGACATCAGGGGTACTAGTTTGGTTTCAGGTACGAGATGACATGCAAAGGGAAGCCAGTGTATGGGTGGTTCTCGAAATTAGGCTAAGTTGTAGTTGCAAAGGGAAACCTCTAGAAATAGGGCCAGACTTGAGATTTAAAAATAAATAAATAAATAAATTCCCTATTGAAAACAATGCCCATCAATAGTAGACTGGCTTAATAATTTATGGTGCATTCATAAAATGGAATGCTGTGGATCCATAGAAAGAAAAAAAAACAACTATAAAAAGAATGAAAAATATCTTAGAAAAATTATATGAATGAAAAATAATCATTAAAAACCTCTCACAATAAATTTTAAGTGAACAAAAGCATACTGCAGAACTTGGAGTTTAAAAAAAAAAAAGACCATTTCCAAAGGTTGTGCAAAAGTTAGTTTTAGCATCTTTTTCACTAGAATAGAGTCCTAGAACTCTTCACAGAATGATCCCTGAAGTCGGCATGATGAGCTCCAGATGGCAAAAATGGAGAGATAGCAATAACTGCTGTGAGACTTTCAAGTCTGGTTTTAGGATATTTGGCACATCACTGAATGTGCTAATGTATAACTCAATGTTTAAATTGTCATTTGCTATCCTTAATTTTTAAGGACAAAATGAGGATCTGAAGCAGGAGATTTTAGAAGGAATATGTGGAGTTGACAGACAAAGAAAGAGAACATTAGCCTGGCATGGATAACTTATGTATCACAAGTTACATATTTTAAGTAAATGTTCACTGGATCATTTAACTTGGCATTTATAACTTGTGTCAAAAATAGAAACTTTGTTCAGTGTGCAAGGTACGAGACTTATCATCTTCTATGGAGAGATAGAGAAAAACCTCATCTAGGCAAGAGCAGAAATCTGCCAAACTTCTTTGACTTTCAGAAGGTTACAGACAAGGTTGACAGTGTCAATGCATACAGCATGATTTATCATGAGCTTCAGAAGGCCCTCAATAAAGTTCCACATGACAGCCGTCCATTGAAGGCAAGAGCTAAGGAGATCCAGGGTAGAGCATGGAAGTGAATAAAGAACTAGTTGGGGAAAAAAAAAAAAAAAATCTGAGGACAGAAACGCTGCCGACATGTTGAGCTACATTGCCTTCCAGATAAGTTTGATAATGGCTAAGCTCTTTATATAATTGTGTTAGTTTTTGGAGTTGAGAGCGGCATCTCAAAATGTTTATTGTGATAGAATTGCAGAAACCAGAAAAACTAGGTGCTTAATAGCCTAGATAAGATTAATTTCAAGTTAAACTGCCCCTAGCCTGGTTATGTTTTTACAGATTGCCGCAGTATTTGATCAGGAAGGAGGCAGAAAATAAACACTCCCAATGAACCAGCAAGTTGGCTTTTTAAACACTAGAAATAACTTCAACAGCTAAGATGGAGCTAATGAGCCTCAAGATACGATGGAACATATATTAGGCTAGGAAGCAGGATACCTGAGTTCCATCCACCTGTGAGCACTTGAACAAGCCACTTTACCTTTCGAAGCCAACTTTTAATCTATAAATGAACAAATTGGAGCAAATAATTTCTGAGGTTTAAGAATAACCTTATATGATAGGTGATGATAATGATGACAGAAAAGGTTTAGTATTTACCTTCAGTGGCCAGAGGATGTAGGGATGTCTGGATAATTTCATTTCACGCTTAGAGTAGAAAGAGACCCCCTCCTGTCCCAAATCAGTATAAACTGCACATAATAGAAATAATAGTGAAAAAAATACCAAGCATTTTCTGTAAATTAAAGTTGTTTTTACTAAATTATTGGGCCATATTTTTTGGATGTGTGCTCTCAAACAAATTAATACTACTTGCAAGGAGAAAAAAAAGGAGATGCAAGTGTCTCAAATATATTGGATACATAAAAGCTGGAGTATGCATAATCGTCTTGCAAGAGTTCTTAAATCTCTGTATATAAACTGTTTAAAAGTAAATTAAAATTATTCGTTAATGAAATACAAATCTGAAGTCACTTGAATAACTAATCATTTTATGACCCATGCAGTGAATTTTTAATGCCTACTTCTACCTGATTATTTTAGATATGTCTGTGTTGTAAATTAAAAGCTACATAAATCATTAATGTGTTGATGCAGATCAGTGAACTGCTTACACTATATGTGATTCCTTAGGACATACAATGTCTGATTCACCTCCCTCCCTTTCAATTATATAACTGCCAGGCGCTTTTCCTCTGTTCATCTTCTGCGAGGTCTTATTTGGTAGAACTGCATGCCAAAGCTTTTATCACCTTCCCAACATAGTCTGATGCTTGCAATCAAAGGGGTCTCACAGTGTAAAACTGAATAGGTCCAAAACCCAATAATGTGGAGATAGAATTCTATGATGGGATAGACTTTTTTCTTCTTCTTTTTTTAAAATCCGTGTTCCTAGGAAACTGTAGCAAGAAGACATAACCTCTGCACTTTTCTTAGATAAGTGTACCCTCTTTACCTTCCTTAAAAATGTCACATTCTTTCTGTACCATGAGTTAGAGTTCCTGTTGCCTTGTAGGAGGGTCCTCATTTTATCCCTCCATCAGTCTAATAATTAAACCTCCTTCAGAAGCCAACTTAAAATCTGTGTCATTTGTGATGCTGATTAAAGCCACCCATAATTAAAAGAAGTTCAATCCACTTTAGAGTAGTACTGAATTAAGTTTATAAAGTCTCCACTATGAGACATTATTTCTTTGAGATGCTTTGGTGAGGTAAAGATGAGCAAGATATGGCCACTGTAGTATAATGGTGAATAGCAAAATACACAAAAAATAGTCAAAAAGTGGTATATGCTATGAAAGAACGACAATCAAACTGTTATAGGTATTTAATCAAGCAAGAATTCACATAGAATTTGAAGGATGAATAAGGAATAGTCACAGATATATCAGAGGAGTCAAAAACCAAAAACAAACAAAACAAAATAAACAAAAAACCCAAACCAAAACACAAAACAAAACAAAACAAACATGTTCAGGTTAAGGCAGGAAGTTGGATGGTCAAATGTGACTCTAGTGCAGGGCTTATAAATTAAAAAAAAAGGGGGGGGGAGAGAGAGAGAGTTTAAGTAAAGTTGGTCTGAAATATCCCAGATATTGGGGTTTATAATTTTTTTAATCTGAAATGTAAAATGGTCATTCAAATTTTTGAATAGAGACCTAACGTGAGCAACCATGGAAGGTAGATGAAATGGATTAGGCCAAAATGATAAGACCACTTAGACTTAGAAGAAAATCATCCATTCCATTTTCATTTGACAGTTGTCTATTAGGTGTCTGTTAGATACCAGATTCTAGGCCCAGAGCTGAGTAGTTAAAAAAAAAAAAAAAAAAAAAAAAAAAAAGCCCTTACATCAATGGGGCATCATTCAAGTAGATGGAAACAAATATTATAAACAAGTAATAAATACATATTTTTTTCTAGTGTTAGAAGGAAAATAGTGAAGGGAGCATTGTTCCTTGGGTTTGCTATTTTGGATAAGGTAGTCAAGGAAGGCATTCCTGGAATCATTTCACATGAGCAGAGGCATAACTGAAGTGCAAAACTAAGTATACAGATATGTAGAAAATGTTGGTGCTTGTTTAAAGGGTATATAGTTTTCTTCCCCAGTATACTTCTAATATTTTTGAGACGGCATATGTTCTGTTGTCTCGTGTGTGTGTGTGTGTGTGTGTGTGTGTGTGTGTGTGGCAGAGTGACTAGTGCATTGTTGGCAATGTAACAGGAAACATATTATGGAGACAGAAAAAGCATTCTACCATGAATTCAGAATCCTTGGTATGAAAAGGGAGTGTCCCAGAATTGCCTACAGCCCTTTTGCTCAGGATTGTGTAAGAAACTTTAGCTATTGTGGAAAGCTGCCAGATACCTTGAATAAAGGAAGCAAATTATAAATTTCTTTCCAGTAAAGTGAAGGAAAGTATAACCTCATTAATGTACAAAAAAAGTAAGAAATATATACTTTTAAATGAAGAAACAGAAAGGAAGGGAATTACAAGAAACTATAGGAAAAAGGGGACATGAGAAATAAAAGAGGAAAATAGGATAGCATGGAATGAGGTTAGGAGAGAGAAAATTATTAGGGAACTAATGACAAACAATGTGAGAGATAATGAACTGGAAAGAAAGCCATAGGGAAGTAGGGCCAGATTCCTGCTTCTAGATAGTGGACATAGCTGTTTAAATAATCTGTCTTACTCATTTGAATACTGATGTGCAAGGACTAGTGAGATATGAAAGCCTAAGAATTTTAGGTGATATTACTGGAACCTTTACAATAAACAGGTATCTTTACTAGGTATATTGCAACTGAAAATCAAACAAGGTAACTATTTGGGACAGGAGCAAAAGACAAAAGGCAATTGACAACAAATTGCTGCCAGGAAATGGTGTTTGTAATTTTCGGATTGTCTAAAGGGTAAAGAAGAAATTCCAGAGAGGAGGAAGCCACAGATGGGACAGCCAAAAAAATTACATATAAACTCTACCCAATAACTTACCTGACAATTATACTATACTATGTATGGGCAGAGTATATTTTAGGCCACCTGACAGAAAACAACATCAAGAAGGCTGAAAAAAAAAAAATAGTGCAAAATTCATCTGATGTCCACTACTAATAGATAGTCTTTGAAGTGTTAAACAAAATTAACTGTTATGAGAACTAAAACTCCCTTCAGAAAGATAGAAGAAAATAAATAAATGTCACAAATTTGTCAATCATAATATCTATTAGAAAACATACAAAAAATTGCTACACATAGTAAAGAGAAAAAACAATCAATAGAAGCCAACTGTAAGATGACAAAGATAAGCTAACAACTATAGCAGACAAAGATTTTAAAGCAGCTATTGTAAATATGTTAAAATCTTAAAGGAAAAATATCTCCTTTCAAATCTAAAGGAAAAGGAAAATTATGAATAAAGAGAATATCAGCAGAGAAATAAAAATGGTAAAAAACAAACCACATTAAAATTCTACCAATGAAAAGTATAGTGTCTGAAATAAAAATTTCATGATGACTTAACAGCATATTGAATACAAGAATAGAGCAAAACCAACATTTAAGAATAATAAAGTTAGCGCAGTCTCAGTGACCTATGGGACAGTATCTCCCAGTCTAACATAGAGGAGAGAAACATACCAGGAAGCTCTGGCCTGACAGAAAGTGCAGCCAGGTTTCTTTCTTTTGAAATGTGTGACTTTGAGGACAAGTGTAATTAAATTAAAAAGTAGCATAGCATTTGAAGGTAGAACTAAAGACCACTACGCAGAAAAGAAAGGTGGAAGGAGAGCTCAGGTCAGATTTTTCTTGAGTCCCGCAAGCTGATAGATATGTTTTCAGAGAGAGGACAAGATCAGCTACTTGAAAAGGGTATCTGTGGCTTCCTTCCCAGGGAAGAGCTGATCCAAACAACCACATTAATGTCTTAGTCTTCTTCATTCTGCCATTCACCATGGATCACCTGCTTTTCAAACTGTACCTTGTGTTGGGAGGAAAGTAGCCTGCATTTTCTGGAACTATGGTTTTCACAGTTCCGCCTTGAATCATGAAATACATATGTATATATTCTATTTATAGGGATTGATTTTGAATGAAGAAGTCCTGGATCTTTAAGCCAGAATATTGCCAACCCCAATCTCATAAATACTATATTATGTGCAAAGTTTGGCCCAGATGGCCTTCCACCTCTGTTTCATTTTATTATTTAGTTTTCCTCTCCCATCTTTCTAGAACCTGAAAATGCATTAGTGCTACATTTCCTGTTGTCACCATGAAAACGAACTCACTCAAGCATTGCTCCAAACCAGTTCAATGTAATCATGAATTACTAACCTAGGATCCATGGCTGGGCTTCATGTATTCTGTGACTCCCCTAAAACTGGGTCAATGTTTTGATATTTGGTGCTTGAGAGATGGGTTCTGGAGGTGACTGCATGGTTCAAATCACAGCTCCATCCCTTACTAGGTAGGCGATCTAGGGCAGGTGACTTCATAGGTGCCATGTTAGTTTTCTCAACTCCAAAATAGGAATAATAATAATGAGTACCTCATAGATTTGATGTGAAGATCATGTTAATATGTGGAGAGTAATTAGAACAGTGGCTAGCAAATAAACTCTAAATAAATGTTAGTTCTTTATTATATTTTCATTTTATTAATATCTTACAGGGATCCAAGATGAATAAATAGTTATGAGTCATTGATTTGAATGGAAAAATAATACATTCATTCCCCAAATGTCCCTTAAGTTCCTAATAGATGCAAGGGATTAAGATTGAGGAAAGAACTTGTGCATTTCTTTTAAAGCAAGTACCTATTTATCATCTCATTTTATTTCCAAAACTTCTGGAGAACTGATAGCATTTAACCCATTTAGAGGAGAGAAGTGTCCTGAAGATAATTTATGCATTGACTTCCTTTCCTCCTAGCAGTCAGTTAGTTATGACAAAAGCCTGGGGTTTGTTTTCCTTATCAAAAAATTGAATGAGGGGTGCCTGGGTGGCTTAGTTGGTTAAGCATCTGCCTTTGGCTGGGGTCCTGATACCAGGGTCCTGGGATCAAGCCCTGCGTCAGGCTCCCTGCTCAGCTGGAAGCCTGCTTCTCCCTCTCTCTCTGCCTGCCACTCCCCCTGCTTGTGCTCTCTCTCTTTCTCTCTCTCTCTGTCAAATACATAAATACAACATTTAAAAAAAGAAAGATTTGAATGGTACTGTTCAGCTTTGATGACAGCAGTGAAAACACTTCTAATGTAGCAATTTAAGAAGATAATGGAAAATTATTAATAAGAAAAATACATTGATTATCAAAAACTTTCTGCATGTCTACTTTATTATTTTTATTTTATTTTATTTTATTTTATTTCATTTCATTTTATTTTATTTTATTTTATTTTATTTTATTTTATTTTATTTTATTTTATTTTATTTTTCTGTGTGTCTATTTTAGATTAACCACTCTCAGAAGCAGCATGAGGGATGACTTGGAATGGGATCATTCTAGTTATGTCAGAATAGTGACGTGCATGCACACACACGCACCCACACACACACAGAGTGATTGGCAAAGACAATAAAAAACAGTTGAATTATAGTAAAGTCACAGTTAGTTTGATGAGGACATTCTCTACAGAAAAACACTTTATCTGTATTGTGTAGCCAGGTGAATGCCTATTTAAACCTCTGTCAGTGTGGTTCTCAGCACAGTCCATAGAGGAAGATGGAGAGGTAAAGGGAACTGGGTGAGGCACTACTTTATAGTACTAATTCACCTATTGCCCATTCCAGGTTCTGTACCCACATTCAAAAAGTGAAATATGAAACTCATATTGACTGATATTCTATAACCAAGAGAAAGGAAGAGATGAAGGAAGAAAGGAGAAAAAGAAGGGGATAATAGGAAAGGAAGGAAGGAAGGAAGGAAGGAAGGAAGGAAGGAAGGAAGGAAGCTCCCTCTTGGGTGCTTAGATGGTGGCTGGCATGGGGTACAGGGGCGTCTCAATTTTTGTGGAGGATTGCTGGGCTTTTCCTCATGCTGGAAACAAAGGCCTACTGGCCTAGCCTTTAGGGAGCCCAGAAAGGGTGCAAGGGCTTCACATGGAGAGGGATAAGAAGTCCTGGCTGGAAGGAAGAACCACTGCCCTGATTCAGCCACTAACCTAGGTTCATGGGCCTTGGTGATGGTCAGACTTTCCCTCCTCCCTGCCTTAGTTTCATCTCTGCTAAAATGGGAGGCCCCGTGACCTCTTCCTGAACAGGTCTGTAGATAGTTGGGGCAGACATGATTATCTGTTTCCTGAAACCTTAGCAAGAAATGGGGAAAATGAGTTAAAATCCTCAGAGAGAGAAACCGAGCACTGCCATTTTCCCTCTTTCTCTGTTTCTCATTCTCTCCTTTATTCCTTTTGTTGAGTCCATCAATCTTTCATCAGTGGTTGTCTTTACAAAGTAAGGACTGAACTAGACATTGCACTAGAAACTAAACATTGAAATTTGAATGATACACGAGTCCAAAACCAAAGGGGTGGAACCAAACAAAAGATATATCCATTAAGGAGGATTTCAGGGTAAACCTAGGAGGCCTAGGCAGCCTGGAGCAACAGAGGCCTAAATGGCCATAAAGCATGATGTTATCGTCTTTCTGTTTTATCTCTGCCTCAGTCCTCTACCAGTCTACAAAATAAATTTTGTCTGTTTTATTTAATGCCTGATGATAGGTGTTGACCTCTCTATTTCTTTGAATTAAAAAAAAAAAATGTTTAAATCTGTAGAAACACACCAAACACAGTGGGATTTCAGTTATGATGAGAAGACATACCTGATTCTTCTGAGAAGGTAGGTCTAACAGAATAGTTCCAGATGCATTTCCTTTCTTACAAAGAAAAATAATTCCCAAGTCTTCACAAATTATAGTGTCGTACAGTTGTTTACTTTCACAAGGGATCCTGCTGCTAATCTTCTACATAAAATATTTTCTTAAATAAGTTTAATGCTGTGGAAGGCAGCACGGTAGCCCTCAAAATGGTGGGAACATTCTAGAACATTACAAACCCAATATGATGATCATGTGGGGGTAGGAGGGAAGTTAGCCTCAGGCATCCTAGATTAAGGGAGTAGAATATTAAATAGTTTAAATGGGGTAAAAGTTTTCTAAGGTGAAGGAAAATAAAAAGACTTCTTTGAAAAAGGGTATAGTAGGGAATTAGAATATCTAATAAACGACATGTTATTTTTTGTATTACCATCTCTTTTTAGACATTTGGGGTGGGCCAGCCTGACACCATCTGTAGACATTACCTGTTGCTTTAAGGGCCAGTGCTGGGGACACTGGAGCTACCTGTTGCCTGGCACCTAGGCCATCTCCTCACTGGGGAAGTGGCAGAGCCTTGTTTGGGAATTAGTGGAAAGCTCAGCTTTCATCTTGATACTTCGCAGTCTAATGACACAAAAACATGGAGTACGACTTCTATTTGGAAAAATAGTTTGTAAAATAGGTACTATTTAAATACATGTGAATACACTAATTCTCAAAACAACAGTATCGCTTATTGTTTCCATTTCCATGAATGACACCCCTGGTGTGTCATGGAAGAACTAACATCAAAGAGAGGGACTTGGGATTTAAAGTTGAGTGAAGAGTTCTGTGAACTCAGCCAGTTGCATATTTTCTAAGCTCTGGTTTCCTGATCTGCAAAATGAAGGTGTTGTCTGGGTGCCTTACAGCATGTTTTTGAGTCTTAAATAAGGTGGTATATGTGGACATACCTAACATTTTGCCCAAATATTAAGTGTCAATGAATGCTGGATTACCTTTTCCTTGATATGACTAAGGTAGAAGGAAACAGTATCTACTCTGTGGATTTTTCTCTGTGCTTTGCAATTAATTTTCTCATGCTAGGCTCTCAGAAATGATTTTTGCATCAAGGAAAGGACTAACAAGGAGAATGAAGTAGTTCTAGGCTTCTCAGAGTAAACCACATCTCTTTCTGACCAATAAAGTGAAGCAGAAAATGAAGGTAATTTTCTGATTTTGTTGTCCACATTTCTAATATTTGAAGACGAGTAGGATTTTGCTTCACCTTGATTCATTTACATGGTTATGCACCTTGAAATAACTAGTTAATAGCTTATGTGTGTGCCTGTGTATACAGAGCTTAGCAAAATGCTGAAAGCAAACTAGTTGAAGGTAGATTAAAATTAGAAAAGTATTCAAAATTATTGGATTACTGACAGAATATTATAAATTCTTCATTGTAGATTTAAAATCTTCTCTGATTTTCTCATTTCCAGTCTTTTAAAATTCAGAATTGTATCATATTTTATGCTTGTGAGGTTTTCTCTCAATAAGTACAGCCTTTCGCATTGGTTTCTTGTTCTGTTCCTCCGCATCTGGTTGGTTATGTCCCCAATTAAATTGCATTCCAATTTTTCTTATAATAGTAATAATAATACAACTTTTTCAGATCAGATAAAACCTCCCCAAGGCGTTGTTTCTCTTATATCGTGGCTAAAGTGAAGCTCATTCTGAACAGTCAATAATTATTTGAATCTACTATATTTTACGCATAAGGCCTAAAGCTCATTTTTAAAAAAGGAAAAAAAAAAAAAAAAGAAAATGGGAAGAAAAAAATTGCTTGGCATTAAAAAATGTTCTCAATTGAGAGACTGGCAAAAAATATCATTTCAAAGTAGCATTTCTCTCTTTTACTCATTCATTGAACAAGAACTAAAACACCTGTGCATGCAGACCTTTGTGTTCAACTATATGGCATGGGAATTTGGACCATATAATAATAGGATTTGAGGAGGGGGGCATAGTTGATTTTGTTGTGTTTGTTTATTTGTTTTTTAATGAATGGAAGATAACTTCTATACCTATGTGAGTATTTTCCCTTTTAGTCAGTCTTTAATTTGATAGACTCGTGTATTCCAAAGCACCCTTCTTATTTCTTATTTATTTATTTATTTGTTTGTTTATGGTTTTGGAAGCAGTCAGCTCTCAAGCATTACTTGGTGCCAAGAAGAGAGGTATGGAGTTTTAGACCTGTAAGGGACCACAGAAATGGTGTTGGTAAAATACTTAATCATATTGTGGGTAAATACTACATTTGGCCAGAAATCCAAATGAGCAGGAGCATGAGCAGCATGAAAGAAGGAAAGGATAAGGTCAAGGGGCTTTAAAAAAAAAAAAAAAAAAAAGAGGGTGGGACTTGCGCTGGGCTTTGAAGTGTGGCTGCAACTAAGGAGTAGACAGAGGCTACTATGTGAGCAGGATTTTGTAAATAGAGTCATAGAGGTAAGAGGAAGAGAATGAGAATGAAGAATGAGGAGACTGGAGGCCCTTAACGCACATTTTTTTGGTTTGTTTGAATCATGCTCTGCACAGCACTCTGAGAGCATATGCATGTCCAAAACCAAATCGAACCAAGTAGCAGTGTTAGCAGCCAATTAGAAGTGGACGGAAGGAGAAACAGACACATGATCACACACTTGTCTCAGGTCTGAGAAAGCAGGAGTGGTCTGTGTAGGTAGTATTTCACCGATTCAGCATAGCCCTTTGCCTCTCCCTTGGTCTTTATTGTATTTGTGATGGTTAATTTTATGTGTCAAATTGGCTAGACTGTGGTGCCCATTTGTTTGGTCAAATACTAGTTTAGATGTTGTTGTAAAGTATTTTTAAAATGTGAGTAATATTTAAATCAGTAGACTTGGAGTAAAGCACATTATCCTCCATAATATTGGTGGGCCTCATCCAAACAATTGAAGGCCTTAAAACAAAGATGGAAGTCCCCAGAGGAAGAAGGCACTCTGTCTCCAGACCACCTTTGGACACAGAGACAACTCTTACTGGAATTTCTTTCTAGTCTCCCAGCTTGCCCTGAACGTGCCAGCCCCCCAACAATTGCATGAGCCAATTCTTTAACACTTCTCTCTCTCTCTCTCTCTCTCTCTCTCACACACACACACACATACACACACACACCACAGTAGCAGCCCTGAGATGGAAGCCGCCAGCAGGTCTGTTTCTGTACTCCCACCTTTTATATGGGGACCACCTTCCACCTCCACTTCACATGGAGAATGTGAAGTCTAGAAACATTAAAGGCCAGTTCTAGGAAACAGAATGTCTCACCTCCAGAAGGCAGTGGTAGAGGTCTGGTAAGAGCTGGCCGAGGGTTGAGCAAACATTTGGAGAACAATGCAACTTGGCATTCACCCTGGAGTATCTGGCTTCTTCTGCACAGCTGCAGAGCATAATGACTTTTAGCTCCTGCAGTGTATCTGTCTCTACCTATCCCTCTCTCTGGAGTACAGGATTTGCCCTCTGGAGCCAGCATCTTCAGTGAGGAGCATCCCAGGCGTGTGGGATTAGAGCAATAGCTCAGGTCCCTGCTCCACTCTCTGGCCCAGCTTTCCCCAAGCACGATCTCAGCTCATTAACTACATTGCATGAACCATTTTCTCCTCAGTTGTGATCCCTTTTCTGACCTCACCCTCACTGAATTAAAAACCCATTTTCAAGTCAGTTGTTGACTGCAGTTTCAGATGTTGACTGAAAAAATAGGGAAAGGAAGGGTGTCAGTAAAGGGAGAGAAGGAGGATGCAAAGGAATAGGGAAATGTTTAAGCAGCAAAACCTCCTGAGCAGGAGGAATTAATGGGGTTAATGTGGTGGTTGAGGCCACACCTTGAAGAACCTTCTACATGTGCTACACTTAGCCACTTCTGTGTGACTTAGCAAACGGTTTCCTCACCCAGGAATTTAGACATCTGTGGCTTCAGGTCATTGGGCTGGAGAATTGAGTTGAATATTATAGAGAAAAAAAGGGGGAGTTGGGATGTTTTGTTTGATTGTGTCTGAGGGGTGGTAAAGGAAAAGAAAGAGCTCTAACGCTGGCATTTGTTACAGTGGTAGTAATAGCCAAACAGTGTAAAGCTTAGGATGAGAGAATGAACAAAGGTGCCCTGGGTAATGGTCTGAATACTTCAGTTTCAGCATCAAACGAAGCTAATGGGAGACCCCCAAAATTGGTTTGCTGCTTACAGAAAGGTGGCCTTCGTTGATTTTTTTTCACATATTACATCATGATTTGTTCCCAGTCAAGAGCTGATGGTGCATATGTACCTGTTAACTAAGTGCATTAGTTATACGCTCAATAATGAGAACCTACTGTAAGATAAAATTTATTTGAAAATTTTGAAGAATGTTGTTTTCCTAGTCTACCTGACATCTGCCATCCCAAGCTGTTTAAAGACTTTATTGGGCACTCAAAAGACTTTCAGTGGATATTTGTCTGCTTATGTGATATTCATTCATTTATTCATTCACTCATTTATCTATCAAACATTTACATATTGTTTGCTGCATGCCTGCCCCAAGCACTGTGCTAGGTGCTGAGAATTAATGTCTGACTGGGTACATGCCATTATGCTGGTACACCCAACTTTCCATAATGAATATGCTCCTGAAAATTGGTGTGCAAATTGAGTCATATTTAAATGAACTAACAGAGCCTGATGTTTAAGGGGAACCCTAAGGAAAATCCTTTTGTTATGTAGAGAATCTTTTTGTGATGAAAATCATCATATTCTAATGTGTCTGCTCTGTAAACCTGCATTTCCATATGCTAGCTTTTCCTAAATAGGAGTGCCACCTGTATTTTATATTCCCAGTTTGTGGGGGTAGTAACATTTCAATTGGCTGCAGAGTCTTAAATTAATCATTTCCTTTCTCAACATTAAAAAATGTTGAATGGCCAAACACTCATCAAAAATGTCAAAAATGTTTTCATTTTTGAAAAACTACTCTAAATGTTGAAGTGGCTTGATTAGGTTAGAGTGGTTTTTATATCATTTTCTATAACCACTTAACTTAAGGGTAACTTTTAATGACATCCTACCAAGAGCTTATAGAATTTTAAAGCAATCAGGACTTTTTCCTTCCAGTATAGCAAGAAGAAAATTAAACCAATTTATGCTACATAGAAGCCCTTATACTGTGTTCTATATTTATGTTATTAAGTTAAGAATATGTGATATGATTTTTTTAGCCATATGATGTTAATTTATATTTGTAAATCATTTTTTATTTTTTCAGAGTGTTCAATGGGTATCTGTTTTGAAACTTTTCTAGCAACAGCCTGGAGTATAACTTAGTTCCCTGTTCTAGAAATTAAGGTATAAGGTTATCCAAAGTCATTAAACTAGGACTTGTTTTAATTTTCATTTCATGTTTGAGGCTCTATTCTCTTTGCATCATAGGAAGAATTAGGACCAGAGGTAGAAGAAAAGTCTTAACTCCACTATTTAATTATTTTCAGTTCAAGGAGAGATTTGAAGTAACCATTTTTTCATTATATAATGCATATATTAAGTCCTGTGTGGCACATTTGTCCCCCCTGAGGAGAAAGAGCCTAGACAAACCACTCTCAGTTTGGGAGTAATGCATGATAATGCATGAGGGTTCCTGTTTCTCCATATCCTCACCAATATTTTTATTGTCTTTTTTTATTACAGCTATTCTACTAAGTACAAAGTGGCAGTTCATTGTGGTTTTAATTTGTATTTCCCTAATGACTAATAATATTAAGCATCTTTTCATGTTCTTATATGCTAGTCATATATCTTCTTTGGTAATATGAACAGAGAGTTCTCTAAAATGTTCTTCACTCTCTATAATTCGTTATTTTTTATAATGCAGAACATACTACCTGATCTAAGAGAGTCTGAATTCTTGGGGAAGTGATGTAACCTCAGCTTTTTATCTGTCTATACAGGTGGAAATAGTTGTGAGTCCATTGGAGTGGAGACACAGGTTCTTTTTTTAACCTAAAATTATCCCTAACCTCCTTCATCATAAAGGTAGGGAAGAAACTCTGGCCAGCCCTTTCATAAAAACCTGTAAGTTCCTGTTAGAATGTGCATGGACTCTATTTCCATTTCATAGCATTTTCTGGCATTTGGGGCATGCTATGGGGAGGACCAAGGTTCGTAAAAAGACTTGATACCTGGAATTCCACTTACCGCCATTCTGTCTGCATGAAATGTTCATAAACTGACATATACACTAAAGTGAGAACAGCCTAAAATACCCATTTCTGAATTTATCACGTTGTTAACTTTTGCCTTTTGGGCAGAACAGAACATTTTCTTTCTTAATTAGAAGATAAGGTTCATATTCATCTAAAGAGAGGTCTCATCTCGCACAAAACCAAGGCACAAGTTTCCCTGGAGCACTTTGTATGAAGAGAGAGAGAGACTAACATATCAGCTGTTTGATTTTACGGGACCTACCCCGGCCTGGACAGCCACTTTTGTTTAATATTAAATAAAGCCACAGGCTTTGCAGAGAACTTCTCCGTGAGCTCATCCAGGAGTCAATGCCATTTTCCATGATCTGGCAAATCTTGAGATAACCACAGCTTTCTGAATAAACTTTGCTTTAAAAAATTGCATAGTCTACTTAAAAAATCTAATTCCCAAAAAGGTACTGCGTTCATCCTAACCAGCTCCAAGGCAAACAGTGTGATTGGAAACACATTCATAATTCAACATGGTTAAATGCCAAGGGCCGAAGAGATAGCACCCTGCTCGCCAGTGTGGAATGGGATGACATTCATGGTTGATTCAGCTCCTCGCAGCAAGCTGTGTAATTGGAGAAACCAAGGGAAGTGACCCGGCTATGTGTCCTGTTAGAATGAAAACACATTCTTATCAGTCTGACAAGTGCCCAGTTTGGGAGGGTCTTTTGAATCATAGTAAAAGTGATAAGTCACAATTTTTAAGATTTTCTGAAATATTAAATCTAAAGTGAGAGTGAGGGAGTGGACTAGGAGAGAAATATCTTTGTAGTAACTATAAACACAACTAGTATCTCTTTATAGCTCACAAATTTCTTTCTTTTATGCAATTTCATTCAAGTCATAGAGTGTATGAGGTAGAAGTTGTTATATGCATTTTCAGATGAGGAACCTGAAGCAAGAAGCAGTTAAGTGTGAAGTATTGTAGTGTGGTGACTTGAAATAGAGTATTTGGTGTCAGGCCTATCAGGTATGAGTCCTGTCTGTGCTGCAACCCAGAGGAGTGAACTGTGACAGATCACCTAATGGCTCTGTTTTAATCCGCAAAATGTTGATTAAAATGGTCACACTCTGCCATCAGGTTGTTGCGGGGATTAAATAAAACACTGCATGTAATCCACTTACTTCAGTGGACAGCACATAGTAAGTGCTTGGTACATTTTAGCTTCTTCTTCCAACTGTTAAGGTCAGTCAAGTCAAGGCACAAATTTAAATTAGGACCCACCTACATGAAGGAACTCACATGTACTGATTCTGTATCATAGTTTGTTCCCTCCACCTCATTCTGCCTACTCTGTTGTGTAATACTCTTTATACAATTATAGTGATCCCCTGGTATGCTCACAGAATTATGATAGATGCTTGGAAGAGTTTAGATGCAGAATATTTATTCCACAAAAACCTGCAACTTTGTATGGAGAACAACTATACACGTATGAGACAAATGTCATCATAAAGCTTGTTAAAGACTCAGGTGAGTCATATTGAGAATAGGTGTCGTTGAGGTTCAGGAAAAGGAGACCGATGACTTGAAATAGGGAAGAATGGTTTTTGTCATAGTTATTTTTATTGTTGTTCTTATTGATTTTTAAGGATGTGGACAGATTTAAGCTAAGCCTTGAAGTTGTAACTTGGATGACTGAGGAGGGGAGGAATTGCAGGACAGATAGGATGAGAAAAAGAACAAGTCAGAAAAAACCTTGGGAAGAAAGTTAAGAAAAAGAGAAGATAGTGGGCTCAGGAGTGGCTACTTCATGTTGAAAGGGATGTGAGACTGGACTCACAAAGCTGAGATCAATGGGTCAAAGGCTTCGACGCTAGTGGTGGGTGCTCTCCCCTTACCGCTGGTGAGTTGCCATGCATCTGGGAGTGCACTGGCTCTGAGTTAAGTGACTTCTTCGGGCCTGAAAGAGGCTTCATTCTGTTCACTGTAACTGACATATAAGAAAACAAAATCATCCATACTTTGTACCATACTCTGATTTGATCCTTAGCTAAAGATAAAACTTTTCTGGATGTGCGTGTGTATGTGCATGCATGTGTGTGTACGTTTCCTTCCAGGAACAGTTTTAACTCTGATGCTCCCATTTCTTGCAATTCATTGTTTATAGAGCTGGCCCCAGTTTAAGGAACAGCTGGGAAGCTGGCTCCCTAGCCTTCAGGCCACTATTGACTACAAGTCTTCCAGCACAACCAGATTAATGGGATTGGATACAACTATAGTAGGTTGCACTAATTAATCAATTTTATTTTACTTTATATACTTGTAGTTGAAGCTTTTACATTTAGTATGCAAATTTATGCAAATTAAAATTCAAATACATGCAAACTGATATGCAAATGTGTGTCCCTAGATTTGCTAGGGAACAAAAATCTGGTAGCCCTACTGTAAGTTCCTAAAACACAGTTGGGGGAGGGGAGAGAGAACTTGAACTACTGTTGCAGCTTGATCTGCCTTTAATTTGTTAATATATGCAAGTTGAAAATGAAAATAAAAACATGTTTTACTTCAGCTGCTCCTTATGTTATAAAATAGAAAGCTGAAAATCTGCAACAATAACAGGAACAAAATCTGTGAGTCTCTCATCAAGATAAGAATTTCAAAGTTTTATTTATTCCAAAAATCATCTGCCTTTAGGCAGCAAGTCTCATAAGTGTAGGTTTCTTACTTTTAATTGATCGGATTGAAGCTATAACCAAACCCAGAGGAAATGCTCTTAGAGCCCTAAAACACAAGCCCTTAAAATATACGCTTTGAGTTGTACATAAACTGCCTAGGAATCCACAGTGGAAAGTGGGAAAGTCAGAGGAAAATTAAATAACGAAAATTACAATTTGATTAATTCATATTGAACAAATATTTTATTTAAAAGATCATTATTTCCAAGTGAGCTTAAGTTAAGGGATAGGAGTATTTTTCTATGAGCATCCAAAGGGAAACTTCCTGAAGGAAAACAGGCTAGCAGCTTAATTGAAAGTATATTGCGGTAGAGGAGATAGGTATCTGATACTTATAATGTCACATATTACAGTTATTCGCAAGCAGTTCTAATGACTGGGAAAATGGTAAATGAGTGAGCAATAAATACTAGAATAAGCCGTGGCCCAAGCGTCTGAAGAACTGAATTTACTGCTGGCCCTGCTGCATCAGAAATATGACATTTGGCCATAAAAGCAATCTAGGCCTCAATTTTATCATTGGTAAAATAAGATAATAATAATTGCCTGACCTTCTCAAAAGATTGCCATGCCTTTCAAATGAGAAACAGCAAAGTACTAAACAGATGTTAATTACTTTTTCAAAAGTTTATCTGTGGTCACTGCCCAGTTTTCCTTTCTGGGAGGCCTTTAAGCACTTGCGACTTGGTTATAGATTCAATTTGATCAATTAAAGATTTAAAAAAACCTACAAACTTAATGTCTCAAAACATGATTTTGTGGTAGGTACAACCTGGAGTTATGTCGGCAAGGAGACACGATGTAATGGAATAGTAAAAGGAGGCTATTTCTTAAATTTGTGATCATTTTCTCCTCTGTACAATGAGACTCTGCAGTTTATGAATTAACTGGTCCTTTGGACTGCTAGATACTGTGATTCCAGTGCCCATAGACTCCCATCTTGATATCCACGGTCCTCTATTTTGTGTCTCAGGCCAGCCTGCACTGGGTGGTTTTACACACCCCTGACATATATCTCTCTTGTCAGTTGCCACCAATTCTTAGCACCATGGCCTTTTTGTCAATTGATTGATGAAATCATTTGCACTAAAAAATGCTACCTGCTGAAAGTCTTTTTTTTAAACTTTATTTACTTATTGTTGAATATTCACCTTGTGAATATTGTTGGATAATCAGTATAAATAAGACATGATCCTCGAAGATAAAAATTTAAAGTCTGATGGTAGAGAGAAGCCATATGCATGTCTACCTGATCAAAACTTTCTCTCACTCACTGGGAGAGAGTAGAAGAGTATTCTGTGGTCAGAAAGGCAAGGTCTCCAAAGGGTAGGCTCAATAGCATTTGATTTGGTCAGCGAGTGCCAATATAAATGTTTCCTGAGAGCAGACTCTTAGGATCAGGTGGCTGCTTTAAGGAAATTAATCTTGCAAGTACTGGCCTGAGGAGCAGAGGCAAGGGCATACGTGTGTGTGTGTGATGTGTGAGGCACCTTTGCTATGCCTTAAGTGACAAAAAACGAAGGGGTAACAGTGAAAATATCACACACTGGAATGCCATTCACAGGGAGTCTTGCCAAGTGCTTTGTTATGGCAGACAAAAGGAAAAATAAGGCGTGCATGAATTCAAAGTTTTCAGCCCATGTTTACTGGTAGAATGGGGTTATCGTTAACAGAGAAATGTACTGACAATTCTGTGATGGGTGGTACCGGAGCAAAGAAAATGAACACAGTTTAGAATCTGTCTTGCTACAAAGGCCATTTGGCAGACGTGTTTTTTAGGGATTAGGAAAAGCCAAAGCAGAACCTAGAAGAGAGGGAATGGCTTTATCAGCACAGAGGAGTTAGCTGAAATCCTGGATGATGGTGAGTTCATGGAGGAGAGTGGGAGGAGAAAAGAGGTGGGTTGCTGTGAATACCTACACGTAGAGGCCTGGGAAAAGAGGTGGGCACTTAGCAATCTGGAAGTTGGTAAGACTCAGTAAACCAAAGTGCTTAAGAAAGAGTTTCAAAAAGGATGAGCTGATGGGCAGTGGGCAGTGTTTTCATTAACATCTAATACAACAAAGTAGTCAAGCATGATGAGTCAGCGTGTCCAGCAGTGAGAGGATATTGTTGATACATTCTTGATTGAGTATTATATAACTATTAAGAGTAATGCCTTGGAAACTATGAAGCAACGTGGAAAATTTGTTTATAATATTAAGTTAAAAAAGTAAGTATACTCGTTCTAAAGAAAACCAGTTGGAGGAGCGGAAGGGAGGAGAAAGGGTAAGGAATTATGAGAAGATACTCATCAGTAATTATGTATAATTAGTAGAGATATGAATGATTTCAGTGCCCACTTTGGCATTTATATTTTTTATCACATTGGCTATGCAACTGAATAATATTGGTGCTAAGTATTGGTACTTTGATTTTTTGTTGGTGAGAACAGAATTGAGACTTTAAATGAAGCATTGTTTTGAGAAGAGGCTAAATGAAATCCTGAAATGTCCCTGTGGGGAGGAAGATTTGCAGTGGGTCAAACCTAAAATTGTCATTTTATTTTGTACAGAGATATTTAGCTTAAGCAAAATATCAACAAAATATTCAAATAATGCTAATTCACATTTTATTTGCTTTATATTTATTTAAACAACTTGTTTTGATTTCATTATAGTATGAGTTAAAAGTATAAGAAGTTTGTACCTAGTTTTACAGTTTTGAAGTTCTATCTACATTTATATCTGTATATCTATGTCTATATAAATATATATATTTTTTCCTTTTAAAAGGAGGTCCTGCACTGCTTAAGTTTGGCTATGATCCTGGCCTACTGAGATTTGAGATGTGGTTGGTCCCAATTGAAGTGTGCTCTAAATATAAATTCACTCTGAATTTTGAAGACTTTTTTATGGAAAAAAAATGTAAAATATCTCATTAACAAATTTTTATATTGTTTACACACTGGAATGATATTTTGGATATACTGAATTAAATTATATGTATTTTTTAAATTTTTTTAAAAGATATATTTATTTGAGAGAGAGAGAGCGAGGACATGAGTGGGGTGAGGGCAGAGGGAGAAGCAGACTCTCTGTCAAGCAGGGAGCCCAACATGGGACTTGATGCCGGGGATTGCGGCCTGAGCCAAAGGCAGACGTTTAACCGACTGAGCCACCCAGGTACCCGAAATTATAAGCTTCACCTCTTTTTTCTTACTCTTTTATATGTGGCTGCTAAAAAAATTAAAATTCCATGTATGGCTCTCATGATCTTTTCACCAGACAGTATGTCCGACCTGGCATCTGGGCCTGCCTGCCACCGATAACTGTTCTGTGTCCACTGCCAGATACTGACCCTGTTTACTTGAGTGTCAGAGACCAAGAGGATAAGGGCCCTAAGACTGAGATGTAGATGTAGCAGTGGCTTAATATGCCTTTCTGACCACAGTGTCTCAGAAGGCACTTCTGTGCACAAATCAAGTGGGGCTAGTTGGTAGTGCGGTAAAGGGATCTGACAGTGAGTTATTTGTGAGTAAAGTATACGGACCACATTATATTAGACATCCGCTATGTGTGTTGGGGTAACACAAGGGAGGATATCAGACTCTTCTTTACACAGGTCTCTTGGGAGTATTCCAGTCCCTTTCAATATTCAGATTTTTGGCTACTGCCCAACTAAATCCAGTCTGTCCTCTAAGGGCTTCCTGTTGCCCAGAAGAACTTTACCCTCTGAAAGTTCCACACTATTCAGGAACTTATCCTCTGCACCAATAATTCTGGCCTCTTATTTTATTTAAATACTTTTTGTGCATTAGCTTACTCATCTGCCAACCCATTCAGTGTCTGATACCTTGAATCCACCAGCAGAGAATTGGCTTCTTGTGGTGGCCACTCAGTAATTAAATTGAATCAAATGTAATCTTTTAATTGTGAGAGTCCATGTTCATATACACACATTTTGCAAGGAATAATATATGTGCATATGTAATATCAGTTGATATGCAAATGTCTATTAAGGTAATGCACTTGAGAAACAGAAACATTTTATTCCACTTTTCATCACTCAGATTAATTCCTTCACAGGCATAAGTATTCTACTTCCTATAGGATATAAAAAGTGCTGGTAAAACAAATTATTGTCTTAAATGGGTCTTCCTTGGATAAACGGGAGGTGGTTACTCACTGTGTACAGCTCCCTTAGTTTTATCCAGAATCACTACAGTTTAATAAAACATTCTGATTTTGGACAAAGGCCAAGAGTACTTTAAAAACAACAACTAAACAAAAGCACCATAGCAAGTTAAAAAGAGAAAAGAAAAATCATAGCACAACATAGTATTAAGGTCTGTTAATCCTCTCAGATATGTTTTATTATTTATTTACTTTACAAATGGGTACCACCTCAGATAATTTTTGTTTCATAAAATCAACTATAAACACTTTCTGCAGGAAAGCTGATATTGGATAATGAAATTCTGAAAATGCCCTTGCAAATAAATTTCTAATGTCTTTTTGTATATTCTAGAAGGAAGAGGCATATCTTGTGTATTAGTCTGCTTGGGCTACCATTACAAAATATCACTGACTGGGTGGTTTAAGCAATAGCAATTTATTTTCTCACAGTTCTAGAAGCTGAGAAATCCAAGATGAAGGTGCCAGCCAGTTCAGTTCCTAGTGTGAACTCTCATCCAAGGTTGCAGATGGCCACCTTCTCATTGTGTCCTCACAAGACAGAGTTCTCTTCTTATAAGGATTGAATGACCCTATTGGATTAGGGCCCCGCCCTTATGACCTCATTTAGCCTTTATCCCTCTTTATAGGCCTTATCTTCCAATATGGTCACATTGAGGATTAGGACTTCAACATATGACCCTGGCGTGGTGGTGGAGAGCACAGACATCCAGTCCATAAAACCCTACTTATTTTAACCCTACATCCAATTTTAAGGATGAGTGGGCACATGATCGTTTATGTTGTTAAAGACAAGTGGGTTTACTCCTTTAACTAGCACATTCCCTAAAGATGGCCTGATATAGAATTATAGACGATCAGCTTTGCCTAGGAGCCAAAGGGTAGTTTAGGCTTTAGTCATGGCTTCAGCACTGTGTAACCCTAAGAACATCCTCAAGTTCTCTGGATCTTAGTTTCCTTAATCAGTAGGTCAGGAAAAGAAAGGTAGAGAATGCAGGGAAAGGGGATCTCCTTCATTTCTTCAGCTTCGGTTTCTATATGTGTTCCAGATGTGTAAGTATATTTCTAAAAAGATCAGTCTGGTTGCTGAGCACAAATGAACTGCAAATGTTCAATAGCAGAAGAACAGAAGAATGGATACAAGTAAATAGTGTTCTTGCAGGAGTCTAGGCGATCTGTGTTGGTAGCCTAGAGCAGAGCAATGAAGGAATGAGAAAGGAAAAAAGAAAATCAAGAATGACTTATAGGTACCTTTAGCCCAGGCAGTTGGATGGATGATGGTGTGGTTTATTGAGATAGAAAAGTCTCGTAAAGTAAAAGATTTGAGGTGAAGGAGACAAGACACTTTGGGGGGGGGGGGAAGACAAAAGAGCAGGTGGTAAAATAAACTCAGTTCTTGCAGTGTGTCAGCATCCACAATTATTACAGACTAGACGTGAGCTTGGGAACCAAGAGGCTGTGAGTTCAAATCCTAAAACACTAATGGTTCTCTTGCCTTGGGCAATTTACTTTTCTAACTTCAATCCCTTCTTCTGGAAACTATGATAAAAATACCTATTGCATGTGGATGCTTTAAGGATTAGATAATATAATGAATGTAAATCACATAGCAAATGTTTGGGAAATAATAAAATATCACAACTTTATTTTCTGTGCCCATTGACAAATTAGATACCCTAAAGAACTATGCCACATAAAGCAACTAAAAATTCTAAATAAAACATAAGTATAATTTTTAAAAATGCATTTTAAAATGCATACTAAGCTGGAAAAAAAATTAAGACAAATTCAGAACCCCAAAACCAAAATAAAAACTAGGCTCCACCAAAGTAAGTTTACTCACAAACAGACTTTTGTCAAACCTTGGTGTCTTGAACTTCCATTTTGATCTTGTGAGGAAAGCAGGCAACGGAGATATTGCCTAGAGCCCATTGAGCAAGTGTGATCTATGCCTTCTGCATAAAACTAGAACCCCAAAGGCTTAGAAATAGACCCATTCTGCAGGGATGTTCAGCAAGGAAAAGTTCTCAGTTCCAATTTCATGCTAACAAAAATCTCCCCTGATAATCCGTAATGCCACATTAATCTTTCTGTGAGTTTGTGAATTGTTGTCCAAATTTCCTGTGCCTGTGTGATCTAAAATAACTCAAGTTAGACTTCTGTTTTAAGGGTACCAAGTTGGTTTGGGTCAACTAGCAAAAGCAAAGATAAATCTTCTGTGACAGCATGTGTTCAGTCAACTTCAGGAATTCTCATAGATAAACATTCAGAGGACACGAGGTCCCAGTCAAAAATCGTAATCGATTGTAATGCTTATCATTATTACGATGACAACAAAAAGAGATGTTTTCAGACTTAGCCACAGGTTCCAACCCACACGTGGAACTGCTCTCCTGACCCCATGTTTAGATGTCTCTTCAGTACCACAGATGGAGCATAGTTAAAACCTAACCCATGGTTCCTCCTTCCAGCCCTATCTTCTTCCACTTGCTCTGCCTCAGTGAGTTCTGCCTGCAACCTTCAAGTTGTACAGCTTAGAAAGCTTAGCCTCATAGCTCATGCAGCACTGCTATCCCACTCCCTCACGGGACATTATGAAATTCTCTCCAAAAATCTATTCCTTCACACCTGTTCTACTTGCCACTGTACACTGATAGCATAGTGAGTGCGTGGTCCATAACAAATTTTCAAGAAAGATTTGCCCAAGATATGAAAGAAATTCCTGAGGTGTGGGAGATGGAAAACTAACAAAACATGAAGAATCAGTGTGTGACTACCCAATGACTAAAACAGGGTTAATTAATAGTATAGACTGAGGTGTCTTTAGAGAACTGTGTTAGCCGCAGAGTTCGGAAGGAGCTGCCTTGAGGGAAGGACTTCATTTTGTGCCTCTAAATATTCATAAAACCTGAGTCAATGACTGAATTGATCCCTTACTTAGAGTCTCTAGAGAATCACGTTTCAACTCTTCCCTTGATGAGAATTTGCCATTGATACTCTTTTATTTTGGAAGTAGCGGACCCTGTCAGCTACACCTTGAGTTAGGATCTGTCTTTCACTGACTTGTTTACAGAAGTAAAGCTCCTCAGGGCAAGAACTTTGTTGTTATTCAGTACTGTTGAAGCTAAACTCTTTCGTGCTGAGTATACTAGTGACACCTTACAACAAATAGCAACAAAAAAACATATCAGGTCACCCTAGCTAATTAGTCTGTTTCCATTAATAATTAATTTTAATTTTGTTTAATTAAAGTTATAAAATGGGCTGAGCTGAAGACACAATGTGATTGGTTTAAACCAAGAAAGTTTCGAGCACCACCGGACACCTGAGGTGCCCACGACTAGAATCCTCAAATGTGTTCTTCCTTTATTAATTTCTTTGGCAATATTATTAAGCTCTGCTTAATTTTATGACCAAATTGCCAGATTTCTTGCAGAAATTTAAACTTCTTGAAGTTCAAAATTAAAAGTTATTTGGCTGAAATATGAAAAACTTTTACCCAGACACAGACTTGAACCTTTATCCATATTTTCTAATGCCTGTGTCCAGTTAGGAAGAGGGTCACTCCAAAGTCAAATTGGGCAAGGTAAGCAGTGGCTGGAATATGTGTCTGAACACTGTTTTCTGGTTTACATTTTAAATGAGATGCACATCTCCTTATCTATTCCCTTTTTCCCATTGCAGAGTTTTTCGTGTTTATAAGTAAGTGGTCTATTTTCAGACCAACCTATAAAAGTTCTGGCCAAATCTATACGTAGGCAAATACTTCTACACTTGTGAAGATGTTGTCCTTGCAGTCAGAATGACAGACACCTTCTATTTAACTCTCCCTTTGTGCTTTCCAAAGGGTTTTTCCTTTCTTACATCAGTTGTTGCAAGAGCGTTGTCATATTACTGGTTTCATTGAATGTACATATATTCATGGACAAAGAATCACGAAGAAGGTAAGTAGAATGCAGGCAGGCAGTTCAGTTAGTAGTTTGACTTCTGCGTTGTGTGAATCCTGGTCATCACTGTAGAATTGCATCTTACTCCAAGGAAGTTTCAGTCCAGGGACATTACTTTTGGAGGATGCTTCTGTGCCCCTCCCTCGATGCTCAGTGTGAGAACCCCTGTTTCTCTTCTTTCTCTTCTGCCAAGGTGCCCACAATCACTGGTAAATATGTTGTCTTCTTAGTCAAATGCCCATTCTGGCTCTCTTCCCTGCCAGTCCATTACCTTGAACCTCACCAGTCCCAAACAAACAAGCATATGCAAATACACGTGCACACACACACACACACACACACACACACACACTCTTATAGCCCTGGATGCATAACCAGAATTTTAAGTGTAAACTCCAAATTTCCACTTCATCTTCCAGATACACAAATTGAATAAAGAAGTCCAGAAACTTCTCTGTTTATGTAACACTGAAATAGATAAAGTGAGCACTTAGATATGCAATTGGGTAACATCTTGCCTTTGTGAAACTCTTTCAATTAACTGCCTGGGTAGACCCCTTTAACGTGTCGGTGTGAACTTATGCAGAAGTAAATCCCAGCAGAGGCTTTGAGGTGTGGCAGGGAATGAACTTAACTGGACATCACAGCCTTCCCTCTGTGATAACTGGCTGTGTGCTTCTTTCCTTCATTTCCTCTCTCAGAGGAAAATAAAAAGAAAGAAGAAAAAGAGAAAATAAAAGAAATTTAAACTAGGTGACCTCTAAGGTCTATTCCAGCCATAATATTCTCTGATTCAACGAGGAAATGCTTTAGATTCCCCCACAGAATGGGAGACACATTCCTTGAGAGGCTCTAAATGGATCGGAAAGCTGTTCTCGGAAATAGAGTCCGTATATTCACAGTCCTGCCTGAGGGCAGAATAGGTCTTTTTGCATCTTGAAAGAGGTGATTTTGGACTAGGTGGCCCTTGAAGCTGACACAGCCACCATACACACGGTATTCCATGCAGTTGGCAACTCAAGAGAAAGTGATTCCTGGAGTGTTCTGCTCTTTGTACTGAAATTCTTTTTATAAATTCCCTGGTTTTTCAAACCTTGCCCTTTAAAAGAAGCAAAAATAAAACAATAGAACCATAACAGCTGCTTGCCAGAGTTGCAGACTTTGGACAGCAAGGCCCTTTTCAAAGGCTCTCCAACTCTGCTGATTTCCCGGTAGACTTGATCTTAATCACAAGCCTGATTTGGCACAGTGGGTCCTGGATAAAGAGCAAATCTAATGCAATGTACGAAAAGAAGCAGCACCCTGTGCATCCGAGCAGCTCCAACTTCTTCACCCCGGCACCCATTTCAACACACTTAATTCTCTTCTTTCAGGTTCTGCTCTTTTAATTAAGTTAAATTCAGATGATTTGTTTAGCAGCTTAGTAAGTGCCAGATACAGAGGCCCTGGGGATAGGAAGTGATTGTGAAGGACCCTGCCTTCAACAAGTTCATAGTCTCTTTGGGGAAAATGGCTTTACTACAATAACCAGAGGATAGGGTGTTATCTACAGTGGTACAGTGATGTATAGTTCACATTACTATGGGGGTACAGAAGGAGAAATTACTTTTTCTGAGGGTAATAAAAGTTCGATTCAGGTATATGAAGACCACAGGAAAAGAGATGATATTTTGTCTCATCCACTGAATCAGTCAGCTAAATAGAAGGTATTTAATACCTTTTAAATACCAAGTCTAATTTTGAAAACACAGCTTAGCCCAGTCCTGCAAAGAATTAATCATATAGGAGATTTACAATTAAAAAATTGTCAGGTTCTAAACAATGTGGCACCACCTGTGGCAGGATTTAGGCAGAGAAAGAGAGTATTCCAGGCTAGGGAAGTTAGGGAAGATTTATTATTGATAGAGCTAAGGAAAAGAAGAGACCAAAATCCCTCTTATATATTTACTGGGTGCTTATCATTCTTTCTAGTGCATGTGTGTGTGTGTGTGTGTGTGTGTGTGTGTGTGTGTTGTGGGGAAGCATACCTAATGGTATCAAAACAGATGTGGGTGACCATGTTCAGAGGACAGTGATGACATTTGTCTGACTGAGGCAGGGAAGGATGTTGGGAGGGCAAAGTGAAGTACAGGATTTGAAGTTGGATCTATTTAACAGAAGGGGTGCTTTGAAGATTCTTGAAGGCAGGGCAGGTGGGATCTTCTGGCAGCCTTGTATAGGAAGGGCTTAAAGTAACAGAGAATGTGGGAAGGCAGGATATGTGGCAATAACCCAGAATCGGAGAATCAGGGTCTGACTAGGCTGTTGGGCATAGATGGGGTAGGAATAGAAGGGAGATATTTTTGCTTGTTTCCTATTTGTCTCAAATGAAATGTAGGTGACTTTTGGCTAGAAATATGAATACTAACATATTTTTATCCTCACCACCTGCTTCTCTTTGCGAGTTTACAGCAATGAAAGATGGCATACAAAAGACAACTCTGAACAAGATGAACAGCTCAATTTTTACCAAGATCTTTTCTTGGGCTTTAACATAATGAAAGAGAGAGTTGTAAAAGTTGAAGTTATTACAGGGAGACAAGAGTAGTAACTTAAAACAATGTGTTTGAAATTAACAATGGAAGCTAAAATGCTGATCTTCAGGAAACTAATTATTGATGAACAAGGTCCTTCTTACCTCGACAGCCTGTTTATACCAGTCAGTGCACAATGTGCCTGACCAGCCTACTTACAGAGGAATGAGGATCCCAGCAGGAGGGTACAGTGATTGGCATTCAGTCTCCAAACCAGCGACCTGCATGCGAATCCCGCCTCTGATAAGCCGAGTGACCTTTGACAAAACCCTTCTGTTACCAAATGAAGGTAATAGTAATACTTAGTTCACAGAAGCATTGGAAGGATTAATATATGAAAAGGTCTGGGGAATAGTGCCAGGCATTAGAAGACTATGAAATGATAGTTCTTATTGTTATGTCCTTCTTCTATGTAGGAGGCATTCTCATATAGTGCACCTTAAGCCTTTTCCTGCTTTCATATGCTCCTGCTCCTCTCCTTCTTGTAAGATTACATCTTGTTAAGATCAACTAATACTTTTGATCCTCAACTATGTGCCATGTACTTTTGTGTATTATTTAATTTGCTTCATGCAGTCCACTGAGATTATTTGTCTCCGTGCATTAACTAGGTCTTAGGGACTTGAAAGAACTTTCTCATTGCCACACCGCTATTATGGGTTGGAGTATGGTTTGATCCCATTGGTAGAACATATCGTAACATCATATTCCACTACTTTTTGAGGAGGAAACCTACACCCAGAGAAGACACACGGCAGCTCACTTCATTGTTACTGCAGGAGTAAGAAGACTTCTGCTGGAGTGTATGGTCTATCCCTTTTGGGAAAGACTAAAGGATGAAGTCCCTTAAGCAAGACTGTGTGCATATGTTTCTGTGAAACTAAGTAACTGGTGATACAATACATCCAAACCATTGAACTAACTGGCCAAATGTATTTCCAGAAAAACCTGGCAAGGAATATAAAATTCCAACGTCATCAATTTGTTTGATTGTGGACAGTATATCTCTTCTGGGAGAGGTGATGGAATCAGCTCATAATGCCTCAGGGTGAATCATGTGATTAAAGGAAATGGCCAGGCATTTTTAAGGAGACAAAAATTATGTGATAATCTCTATTAATGATCTATGCATCAACTGTTGAATGGATAAACAAAAGTGGCATATCCATACAATAGAGTATTATCCAGCCATAAAGAAGAACAAAGTGCTGATTCATGCCATAAGTGGATAAACCTTGAAAACATTATGCTAATTTAAAGAAGCTAGTCACAAAAGACCACGTATTATATGATTCCATCTATATGAAATGTCCTGAATAGGCAAATCTGCAGAGATAGAAATTAAGTTGGTGTTTGGCTAGGGCTAGAAGAGGAAAGATGTGAGGTTATAAACTTTTCACTCCATGCCATAGAAGTTGTGAGGCATTCAAAGATGGTGAGAAATTAATTTACCTATATTTATAAGCCTTCTCTTAGATCACAATCAAAGTAATGATTTTATGGCCATAACTTTAGTGGAGTATTTTCCATTTTTTATTTGGCTTTGACAGGGTCGGTACATTTGTGGAGTTAGACTTATATTTTTTGAGGATTTGGGGTTGATAGAAAAGAGGTATAAGGTTTTGGGGGGGAATAGAAATATTACAAAATTGATCATGGTGATGAACGCACAAGTCTATAAATATATTAAAGCCATTGAATTATACACTATAAATGAGTGAATTATATGATATGTAAATTATATATATATATATATATATATATATATATATATATATATATATATACACACACACACACACACACACATACACACATAACTATTCTGTATCGAGTGGTCAGTATCTAGTAGACACCCCACTGGGAAAAGGAGTCAGGGAGGACAGTATTGATGGAAGGAGGGGCAAGAGAAAGGTTGAAGCCTGGGCCGCCCCTCCTTGTGATGCAGCTGAGGAACTATGGGCAGTTGACAGTGAGCAGTAGATGTGTTCTCAGTGATGATGCCCCAAGAGGGGAGGGGATGGGGAAGGCATACTTGGTTTTTTAGACCTTTTGTCCCAGGCCAGTGCAGCTTATTTTCATGTTCTCCTTTTGATCTATGACTAGTCTTACAACTGTACTGTAAAATGCTCTGATTTTAAATCAACATACTTTTAAGAAATGTCGATAACAACTAGACTCTGGTTTTGTCCTTATTTACTACTCCTTCCCAAGCCTTGGTATTTCCTCTGGCTCCCACACCACTAATTCCTTGTGCGGACTTGTCGACACTTCAAATTATATCCAACTCTGCTGCCTCCCATATATTGCTTAGCCAATGTATACACACTTAGCTTTCTTAATCTCCCTCATAAGTAAATTCCTCAGCCCCTTAATCACCCCCGCTACTCTTCCCTGAATCCTTTCCAATGTGTTGACATCTTTCTGGCACAATGGTGCCCACAGCCATATGCCTTTGGCACCAGCTCCCCTTGGCCTCCCACCAGAAATGGAACTTGGCCGACGTCAGAACAGAGAGTAAGACATATTTATTTGATTTAGCTTTTGATTATGTTCACTTCTTGGGATGGTGGTTGATTACTAGTGATGGGGTTGGCCAGGCATTGGGATTCAGGGCATGTCGGTAGGGGAGGGAGTTTATGTGTGAAGAGCAATAGCATGTAACCTGTGTTTCTCCCTGGAGTGCTCTCTGTCTAAAATAGATGAAGTCAGGAGCTTTGGGAAATGGTCATATTTTAGATTAGTATCTCAAAGATTGTTTCTTTTTCTATAGCCTGGATTTCAAAATTCAATTTAACTTTTCATAATTTTAGAATGTTGAGGTTAGGGAACCTTAAGAATTCCATGGAGAGGAGAAGACTGTCATAGCAGAATCATCTGGGGCAGAGGCTTTGAACATATAATGTTTACCCATAAATTCTAGGTTAGAAATTCTTTACTACATATGATGGAAGTTTTGAGGCATTCAAAGGTAGGGAAAAAAATCAATTTACCTGTGTTTAAAAACCACCTTTTGGATCCCAATGACAATACTCATTTGTTATGACCCTCACTTTAGGGGAGACTTCACATTTTTAGGGACTTTGACAATGTTGTTAAGTTTGTGATTTAGATTTACATTTTTATACATAGTAATATAATTTTGCTAATGATAAATCAAATGATATTCCAAGTTCTTTGAGAAAGGAAGTGTGTTTGTAAATGAGGTGTGTGAGAGCATGTCAGTAACTATAATCTGTTTAAAATTCAAGAAGTCTCTGACAAAGTGCATTTATGTATTCACCCAATATCTGCTGAGGGCTTACAGTGTCTCTGGTACTGTCTTAAACATTGGGACCACAATACACACAAGTTACAATTCTGTCTACAGGATTTAAATATTATAATGGTCCCCCTGTTATCTGTGGGGTTACAGTCCAAGATCCCCAGTTGATCCCTGGAACCACGGATAATACCAAACCTTATAAATACTGTTTTTTTTTTCCTATACGTTTTTAGCTATGATAAGGTATAACTTATAAATTAGGCATGGTGAGAGATTAATAGCACTAACCTAATAATATGATAGGGTAATTATATTAACATACTGTAATAAAGGTTATGTGAGTGTGGTCTTTCAAAATATTTTATTGTACTGTACTCATCCTTGTGATAATGTGAAATGATAAAATGCCTACATGATGAGATGAAGTGAGGTGAATTAGGTAGGCATTGTGATGTAGCATTAAGCAACTATCGACCTTCTGAGAAAAGGTCAAAAGGAGGATCATCTGTACTGCAATTGGTTGTGGGTGACTGAAACCATGGAAAGCGAAACTGTGAATAAGGATAAAAATAACCACAGATAGACTGATGCAAGGGAAATAAGGATAGAAAAAATCCATGTCACAGGAAGACAAATATGAGTGGTTTTCTTTTTACACATAGGAGAAAGACACTTGTGTAGCTCCCAGAGTATCTCACTGATGGCATTTTGTGGCATGAGCCTCACATACGAAGGATTGCATATTACCTAGACCAGTATGGACTACATATGTTTCAGTGGTATAATATGGTACAATTATCACAACTGGCAAGACAAATTCTGTTTCTGAGAGTGACACCAAGAGACCATATTGCATTTGCTCAAGTGGGATATATTAATCTTGCCAATATACAAGGCAGATGTTCAGTCTAGGATTGGGGGAAGTAAGGAAAGAACTTGCTATTAGTGACAAATTTGTGTCAAATCCAGCGGGAAGTGATGGAGTGCAGACAGATGGGCATTCCCATGAGTAGGAAGCATGGAAAGATCTTTCAGCGGTCATCAGAAAAAAATGAATCTAAGGCTAAAGCTATAAAAGGAAATAAATTAAGTAGTCAGCTGCCACTGCCCCTTTCTCCTTCAAGAACAGAAGATAGATATTCAAAAGTCAGAAGAAAACCAGCAGCAAACTGCTCAGAGTAATCTCTTGGGCTGTTGGAATGTAATTTCAGTATTCTGAACCCTATCAAAGGGGGTTCTTAATTAACCTGGACGTTTGGTTTCATTTCTCTTACTATGGGCTAGCTCCTATGTTCCTAAGTTTTGGATTTTTCCATAGATGTAGAAGACCTCCTGAGGTTCTCTCTTGAGGTCCACCAGGAGCTCAGCATGGCCTTCTTTCCAGGAAATGGGATCAGGCAGCCCCAATGGTCCTTTGTCTGTACTGTGTCCTTAGAGTCTATCAGTGCAGCCTAACAGACTGTAAGACATGTCTTTTTTTTTTTAATATTTTATTTATTTATTCGACAGAGATAGAGACAGCCAGCGAGAGAGGGAACACAAGCAGGGGGAGTGGGAGAGAAAGAAGCAGGCTCATAGCAGAAGAGCCTGATGTGGGGCTCGATCCCATAACGCCGGAATCACGCCCTGAGCCGAAGGCAGACGCTTAACCGCTGTGCCACCCAGGCGCCCCAAGACATGTCTTTACTGAAAGCTCAGAGTGCTCTCAGAGAGAACTACAGTATAAGAACAGAGGTTGAAAATCTGGTTAGCTTTCCCTTAGTCCTCCTCAAGGAAGGTATTTTAAGGTTTAGGCTTTCAGAAAGTGGGTGTTTTTTTTTGTGTGTGTGTTCCCTTCACTCCTAATCTCATTATTCCTCCCTTAATTTATAGGTCAACTCATATGAACCACCCACCATCCTGCACCTTGCCATGAGATACCCACCCTCCCCCTGCCCCTCACCATCAGAAAAACTTCACCCACTGCACAGGAGCACATATTCATTCAGTTTCCTTCATAGGCTCCGGAATGTAATAGTAGAATGAGGTGCCATGAAGCGGGCTTTGCAGTGAAACCATGTTCAAGTCTCAATCTACTGTGTGCTGGCTGGAGGCCTCAATTTCCTCATCAATAAAACAGAGATAATGCTATTTACTACATGAGGTTGAAGTGAGGCTTAAATGAGCTGATAAGTGGAAAGCAGTTAGCACAAAGCCTGCCACCTGATTAGTCTTCAATAAAATGTGGCTGTTATATTATTTCACACGGTTCCCTGACACTCACTGCTGCCCAGATAGATTCCAGGAGAAGAGGGAAGGCAGATATGAAAATGGCCCTTCAGAATTTAGTTCTCAGATGTGCAGACCGACTGTTTTAGAGGATGACCTGTTCAGCAGCCCTGATACTCCAACATTACTTCTCCTCTTAGTAATACTGTACGTGCAGTGTCTTATTAGAGAAATGAATTTTCCTGTTAGTAGCTCCTGGCCTTGTCCAATAGGAACAATATGTAGGATGTCTTTGTGTCCTTTTGCTCCAGCTGGAAACTGAATGAACAGCACCAAAAAACAAGCAAAAAATCCAAATGCACCATCAGCACAGTACTTCAACAGTCATTGGTTGTTCCCTGTTTCCAAGGTATGGTTCTGACTCTCACTTCTTTTTTTTTTTTTTTTTATTCAAGATATCCTTGTGATGAAAGAGAATGTGACGGGGTAGCATTTCTGGATTTGCATTTCCTACCTTGCCAGCTCTAAGCTGTTTTCTCTCCATCCTGTCTTCTAGTCTTGGAGTCTTGACGATCTTTACCTCTTCAGTCACCTGCAAATGTTTCCATCAAACTTGTACCCCAGCTTAACTTTCAGATTATGCCTCTACCACCTCCTATACCAGCCACACTCTTTTCACATGAGTTTCTGGATTCCTCCTGGATGAGGTTTACTTCTTCACCTACGGAGCCAACCTAGATTCTTGGACTTAACACCAAGGGTTTGGTTCTAGTCCCAGTCTAGATCTGCCCTTCAGCTGAGACTCTGTCCACCCTCAGAGTGCTCCATGGTTGGGGTGGTGGGGTTTGATGGAACTGGGTAGGGGAAACAAGGATGGCTGATTGTGGCAAGTCAGGCACGGGTGATCCTGATGAATTTTGCTGACTGATTTGTTGTTGTGGTGGCAGCTGAGGTTCTTCTGTTTAAGCACCTAATAAACACAAATAATGACAAGAATTTTTCAAAAGTTCTGTAATACTATCATTTATTAGAGAGCTCATCACATCACTCTGAATGAAAGCGAAATCTATGTACTTGTATTTTTCAGGGTCAGCTTTGAGTCATCTGATGAATAGAGTCACATTAGAATTCCACTCTTCTTTCATCCCTGCCACCTTCATAGGACTCCCGATAATATTAATTGGAAATGAGAAATATCTACAAACTTATGAATTTTCTATATGTGCAGAGTATTTTACAGTTTATAAATTGCTTTCATGCACAATACCTTATTTGAGCCACACAAAAATCCCCATGTGAGAGTTTTAATGTCCCCATTTTTCAGGTGAAGACAGTTTCAAATTTTTTTTTTTGCGATTTACCTAAGATCATTCAGAAATGGAGCTGTGAGTCCATCCCTTGTCTCTGATTATATATCTCTTGTTTACAGTATTTAGGCATGTTGAAAATATCGTTTTTTTTAATTAAACAGTGGAATCAATTAAAAGAATATTAATTAGTGAGATCATTTTTTTTTCTTTCTTGCATGTCAGTGCCACCATTTTCATTTATTATTATTTGGTTTCTTTGTTATTACATACCTACGAGGTTGTTGAGCACTCTCATTAGTATCTCATCTAAGGCCAATGATTTGTGAATATCGAACTCGAAAAAAAAAATCCCCTTACTTGACTTTAAATCAATAGAAGTGCTGTCTCACTTTTTCATTATTTCCCAAGTGTCCAAATTCTATCTCTTTATTTTTCTAGTTAAAAACCAATTTGAAAAGCATTTCAGCAACTCAGTCATTATAGAATTCTTGTTGTAATAAAATTAATAATTTAAATTTGTTGGCATCAAATGCTGGAAGTCCTCAGGGCACCTTAATGAAAATAGAAAATGATACCAATACTGCATCATGCCCTGATTACTACCCCAGAGCAAGATTGGGCAAACCTGCCAAATGACTACAAAAAGAATGATTCCAAATTAAAATTAAAAACAACAATCACATAGAAAAGGCATTAGCTTTACCCTGAAGAGTAATGGATTTCAGGTCTCTAGCTACAGATGATGGATTCAAGGAAAGGAAAAACATCATCCAAGACACTAAGACTTTCTGCTTTCAAAATTTTGGTCCTTGCAATACCTATTTCAGTCCTTCAAGTTTGCCACAAAGAAACTGACACACTGAGGGGTAAAATGACTTTCCCAAGGTCCTGTGGTTGATTAGAGCAGGACTTAACTGGTACTGGTACCCAAGCCACTTAGTATCAAGCCTGGCATTTTCTCATTGCTCTGTGATACCTGTAGTCTGTTATCAGCATGTTGTGGACCACTAATTATAGCTTGGTAGAAGTAACTGGTCTTATGCCACTAATATATAAAGTAGGAACGGGGGAAAGTATGAGAGAATGGGGCCAGGAACAGGGTTAAGAAAACAAGGTGAGTGAGGCATTTACTTCAGGTGAAAACTTTAAGGGGAGTTAAATATTTCAGTCATCAAGAAAATATTATAATGCAATATTTTTTAAAAAGCAAAATTAATGCAAAACAACAATTCTGCATTAATTGTGTTCCCCCTTAATCTCTTCCTGAGGCACGTGTCTCATAACCCCTCCTTACCTCACGTTGCCTTATCCTGGTATCAGTTCTAGGAATGATTTCTCTTTGCCTGTATGGACTGGGCTTAATTCCCCCAAATGCCAATGCTTCATTGTTTTTTGCTTTTTGTTTTGTTGTGGTTTTTTATTACGTTCAGTTAGCCACTGTTTAGTACATCATTAGTTTTTGCTATAGTGTTCAATGATTCATTAGTTATGTATAACACCCAGTGCACATCACAACTCGTGCCCTCCTTAATACCTATCACCCTGTTACCCCTCCCCCCAACCCTCTGCCCTCTGAAACCCTCAGTTTGTTGAGAAAATTATTTTTGTAATTCGAAGCAACTGGAGAGGGGGGAAAAAACAATGTAAACTAATTGGTAAATGGTGTTCTGTAAAGATTATCGTGAAGAAAACACTTATCCCATTGGTTTGAAAATCTCCAAGTCAATATGTCATATTCTCTTTCTTGGAAACTCATGGATAATTCCTATAAGTAAAGTCTTCTCTTATCTCAATTGGGCACATATTTTAAATATATTTAACAGTTATGGAAAATTTAGAGGATGAAGGAAAATTTGGAGGATGAAGCTACTTGTATTATGTAGACTTAATAGTCTTATTTATAGTCTTATTTATATATTCAGGAAATTAAATAAAATATATTTGTTGTTCCTCTACTCTCTTCTTTATAGAACATGCAAGGTTTCATAAAAAAGGAGATGGCCTAGCTTGTGTTTTCGTAATATCAATAGATATTTGATACCTGTTACTGCTTCTGTTTTTTGAGTTATAAAATCTTGCCTACTTTCATGTTTAGACAATTGTTATGATGTGCTATAAAGCAAGGAGGTACTTAGAAAGTGCTTTATTATTGAAGGACATTTTCATTTTAAAAATTGGAATTGGCTACAGTTTTTAAAATATTCCAAGAATACTTGGCTGTTCTGTAGCTTAGAAAATGTAAATTATCTATCTTTAGGTTTTTTTCTCTTTTTTCTTTTATTGAAAAAGTACAAGATTGAAAAAAATGACCTGACTGTTTATAGAGAAATAAGTCTTAAATGGTCTGTTTTAAAATATGAACACTCTAAATTAGTGAGTATTAAGGTAAAGGTTAAAATATTACATCTATTTCTTATTTGTTCTTGCAATTTTAGACACTGACTAAATAAGTTAAAACAAGACAAAGGGAAAATTGAAAATAAATACAGAACGTGACAGGGACTTTGAAGCCACAGGGGGTTGTAGGAGATGAGTGTTCGCAAGCTGTGTTGATCAGGTAGAAGAAATGAGTAAAATCAAGGAGTCGTGGGAATGGCAGAGATTAAAGTAGATTAATTGGGACATTCACTGGGTTTGGCAAAAGGTGTCAAGATAAAGGGGTGAGGAGCAGTTTAATTCATCCTCTCAGTAGATATATCAGAAATGTGTGGGATTATGGGGCTGACTAATTAAAGTGGGGCAGGCATGAGGCAGGCCTTGGAAGTAACCACCTCAGCACCGTGCTTCTTCCACTCTGATTCCCAGAGGACATAGAAATACACTAAAGGTAGGCATATCACAACTCCTGGAGTAGCTTTTGTCTGAAACTGGAAAATTAAAAATAAATGGATGGGAAGGAGGGGAGGATACAAGACTGATTACTACCACATAAGCATTTTATCATAGGCACAAGAGAAGACAGACCGATAGGCCTTTTGCAGTGACAAAGATAAAGAGGCGAAAGTTTGAAACAGAAGTTTAACCACCAAGCTTATTTATAACCTCCTGGATTCAAAGATACCACAATTTGAGGAAGCAGCACTATATTTTATGGGTGTCATTTTTGAAGAGCCCACCCACAATAAAAAAAAAAAAAAAAAAAAAAAAAAAAAAAAAAAAAAAACCTGCAGTGTGTATTGGAAGACACTTAAATAGTAATAGGCGTGGTATAGAGTTAATTTTGAGTGTATTTCTCTTCGGTGGAAAGGTTGTGGCCTGGGATCAGAAAAAGAGTCGAAGTAGTGACCTGAGTGAACCTATAGAGAAATACGTGTTATCCTTGGACCTGTCCCTCTCCTATACTAAGCAAGCCTCCTTTTTCCAAAGCCAAATATTACTGTGCCTAATCAGAAATACTAGTATGAACACTACTGAGAGAAAAGCAACAACAAAACACAGGGTCTGTAAGTGGGCAATGAAGGTTGATCAGTAAGTTGGAGAATCCCAGCATTTTCTAGTCCATCCACCAGGACTCAGGGCCCAGGACTGATTAAAAACAGATAGCACAGGGTTAGGTCCTTGGCAAAAGACTCCATTTGGTTCACAGGTAATAATACATTGGGCAAACAATGCTACCTTTTAGTCTGCATTCAGAACACAAACCTAAATAAATCGGTTCTATCAGAGTAAAACAGTTTAACTAACATTTATCTGTAGATAGCATACAAAAAAACTCAAGATCCAAGACTTTTGTTTATATGCGTGTATTTTATTTTTAAAAAATCTTGCCTTATTGTCTAAGAATATAACATGAGATCTACCATCCTAACAATATTTCAAATGTACATTATTTTTAAATATAGATATAATGTACAGCTGATCTCTAGAGTTTATGTATCTTGTGTAACTGAAAATTTATGCCTGTTCATTAGTCACTCATTTCCCCTTCCCCCAAGCCCTTTCCATTTTTACTCTTTGAGTCTATGAATTTGACTATTTTAGGTACCCCACATTGGTGGAATCATGCAGTATTTGTCTTTCTGTGTCTGCCTTATTTCACTTATCGTAAATCCTCAAAACTCATCCATGTTGTCACATATTGCAGAATTCCTGTATTTTTTAAGGCTGAGTAGTATGCCATGGTATGTATATACCACTTTTTTTTTTTTTTAATCCATTCATCTGATGATAGACTTTTAGGTCGTTGTCATATCTTGGCATTGTGATTAATGCTGTGATGAACATAGGAGTACAAATATTGCTTCCAGATTCTCATTTCAATTTCTTTTTATATATACTTAGACATGAGATTGCTGGATCATATGGTAATTCTTTTTTAAAAAAATCTAAGGAATCTTCATACTGTTTTCCATAGAGGGTATACCATCTGCATTTTTTTAAAGATTTTATTTATTTATTTGACAGAGAGAGAGAGAGAGAGAGCACAAGCAGGGGGAGCGGCAGAGGGAGAGAGAGAAGCAGGATCCCCTCTGAGAGGGAGCCCAATGTGGGGCTTGTTCCCAGGACCCTGGGATCGTGACCTGAGCCGATAGTAGATGCTTAACCCACTGAGCCACCCAGGTACCTCGAGGCTGTACCATCTTTCATTCTTACTCCACATCCTTACCAACACTTATTGAGGGGTGTGTGTGAGTGTGTGTGTGTGTGTGTGTGTGTGTGTGTGTGTGTGTGTGTGAGATAGTCATCCTGAGAAGTATGAGGTGGTAACTCATTGTGATTTTGTTTTGTAGTTTCCTGATGATTGGTGACATTGAACCTTTTTTCATAAACCTGTTGGTCATTTATATGTCTTCTTTGTAGAACTATCTATTCAGGTCCTTAGCCCATTTTTAAATTTGGTTACTATTTGCTTGTTTGTTTTTCCTTTTTATTTTTTCTTACTTTTTTTTTTTTGCTATTGTTTTCCCCCATTCCACAGGTTGCCTTTTCACTTTGTTGATTGTTTTCTTTGCTGTGTAGAAGCTTTGTGGTTTAATGTAGTCCCACTTGTTTATTTTTGGTTTTGTTGCCTTTGCTTTTGGTGTCATATTCATGACATCATCACCAAGACCAATGTCACGAAGCTTTTCAATTATGTTTCCTCCAGGAGTTTTATAATTTCAGCTCTTATGTTTAAATCTTTAATCCATTTTGAGTTGATTTTTGCTTATGGTATAGGATAAAGATCTAGTTTCATCTTTTTCATGTGGCTATCAGTTTTCCTAATGCCATTGTTGAAGGCTTTTAAATGTCCTCTTTGTTCACGGTCTGATGAGAAAGAGAGAAGAAATGTTCAGTAGAAATAAGTTTTGTCAGGTAACTGAGTCAGGGTGTATAGTGAGGGTCCTAGAGAGGGAGAAAAGTAGCTGAAGACACCGTGTGACTTGTGATGGCAGGAAGGAGTTGTCACTGAGTCACAGAGAGCTCCATCTGAACCATGGCTGAGATTCAGAACCTTTCTCTCTGCAGGAGTGGTTGACCTATTTGGAATTCTACTTTGCATGACATATTTCCATGTAGAATTTGTCTGTTGGCTGAAAGAGATGAGTGGAAGAGTGGAATTGGAAGGGATATGATAGTATCTTCCCTTTGTCCAGCCATTGGACTTGGAGATGGTGACATGCTATGCACACAAATGGTGAAAGAAGGCAGTAAAGCTCCTGGAGGGTTTCTCAGCTTTGAGATGCACTGGGAGAGTCCTAGGCTGGGAGTAGCAGCAACAATAGCAACAGGGCAGCAGAACACCAGTAGGAAACCACCAGTGCCTAGTAACCGTGGCTCACCTCGGGGACCTGCCATCCCAGAGTGAGAGAGGGGAACAATTCTGGAACATAGTTAGGATTCCTATGAGGCCTTGAGAAATATTTAAGAGGGCAAGAGAGACCTGTTGATGTTCTATAGTTATGCAGATGGGGGTTCACCAGTGCAGAAGCCTTTGTTAATTAATGGTCAGCCATTTCTTACAATTGGCCATAGCCACACTGATGGTATATTTTCAAAATAAATTGTTAATGGTTATGGTATGGTTTGTAAAATTCATAGAACTCTTATACAAGAAGCAGAGATCTGAATGTTTCACACAAAGGGTAACTGCTGTTGCAGATCTGGGGTAATCATTTCTGTTGTTTGGACATCATGTTTCTTACCTACCAACAAGCCAGTTGGAATAGAGAAACTTTAAACTCCACTTCATTTTTACATTCACCTGGGTTTTATTCTCTCTCAACTTAGTATGTATGTGCAAAATCTAATACCATCAGCGAATGGGATATTTTCCTACTGATTAGTCCCTTCTATAACTCTCTACCCATGTCATATATCAAATTGACGCATATTCACCCACACATATAATCTTTAAAAATATACTGAGGTCAGCCACACATTTCTGGTCACTTTTCCTCTAGGGCCTTAAGTTATAAAATGACTTTGGATCCCATATGTGAACCGTTGCCAAGAAAGGAGGTGGCAGGCATCACACTCTTCTCTCCCAGCAGTTTTACCTTTTACTTTGGGAATAGACAGGATCCTACCCATCTTGCTAATATTTTAATGTCACCCTGACTCCTGGAAAACCTAAAACCAGTTGGTGGTTATCTCATAACCTCAAGGCATTGGCTGAATTACCATGGATCAGATATCTGCATGATACAATATGAGGTTTCGTTTAGTATTACATTAAACATATTCAAAATAATTATTTTCACTGCCACATTGATAGATCAACCAATGGCAATTTAACAAGAATATTTTCTGTCCTTGTAAGGGATATTCCCTCTTAGCAGCAAAGGTGGGACCAGAGTGCACTGTATCACTCCGTCTTGTCAGAAGAGATGTTCTGTCACTGATTAAAGAGCTACATGCCCTCTTTAGTCACAAAAACATTTTATGGGGTAACCTTGTTTCTGTCTTAATGGATTCAGGCAATGTAATGAGAGCTACCAAAGTGGACACGAAGAAACCCTTTGAGAGAGAGAACATGTCACTTCTCACTTACTCAACTAATGGCAGTCCCTCCCGGGCTGAGCAAGCCCTCTGGACAGAGCTGGAAGAATCATTTAAAATGCACCTGCGTTCCTTTCTTCAAATGCAGCCAAAAGGCATCAAAAAGATATTTTTTTTTTCTTTATTTGAAAGACCAAATACAACTCACAGGTGTCTTAGTTTCATCAGAGCTGTCTGATGGTATAATATCAGAAAAATAATACTCGCTTAAAATTTGCTCAATGCATACTCTACCTTTTAAAAGTATATTTCCATCTCTCTGAGTTCCCCAAACCTCACAACACCTTTGGATGTTGATAAGTCCAAAATAGGTTATTTGCTTGATGATTTGTTATTGTTACAGATTAGACACCCAAGACTCAGGGGATTTATATGATATCTGTAAGATATGCAATAAATGAATGCCTGCCAAAGTAGGACCGGGACTGGGGTTCTTCAACTCTACATTTACTTCTTTCTGTTTCTCTCCCTCTCCCAACCTCTCCTGCCGGCGCTTTCTATATATGTATATGCATATGTATGTGTATATGTATGTATATACTGATGACAATTTAATACCTGCCATGACCTAGCTCAAATGAATGCAGGATATTTTACTGTTCAGGGAGAGTCAGGAAAAGAAGGACTGAGTTACTGAGAGTGCAGTTTTGTTCTATGACTTTTGCCAATTTGAAGAAGCAACTAATTCATAAACTATATGGTAAGCACATTTAACTGTTCTAGGATTTTTCTCATGCTTCATGAAAACAGAGATCATAACTGGGAAACCAACTGTAAAATTAAAAGAACTAGATGTTGCCAATAAAGACCATCATTTCAGGAAAATAAATTTGTTTCTTGGAAGCTGTTCTTGAATGTATGCTTGAGGTGCCCACAAGAAAACTAATTCAACCGAGAAACAAATTGATCTTGCTTCAGTGGTTTATATGAACAGAGTAAAATACACACCAACAAGTTATACCACTTAATAACTCCTTGTTTCCTATAACAAATCAATGGCAAGATCACCTTGAATTACCATATTTTGAAAACATATGTACAAAGTACCTAGAACTTTACATCATGCACCAAATTATGGGTTTCATTAAAAACATCTTCAGAGCTAACGGAATCAAAGTAATCACTGTTTGTGCAGTGCCTTTATCCATCATATTTGAGAATTTTGTTTCTTGAGGTTTTTAATTTTTGTTAATATATTGGTAACATCGGTGTGGAGATGAAATAAAAGTGCACGATCTGATGTTGCAGTTGTTGTCTGGAAATGTGTCAGTTTGTTCTGTAGAGGCATTTTATTGGATCTTACAGAGGAAAAAGGAGCTCATCTTTGCAAAATCAATTCTCTCAGTCCTTGAATTCTTCCTTATTGTAATTTTAAAAGTTGCTTGTAACTTTTTTATTATAACGGTGGGGAGTGGGAATTTGCAAGTTGTATCCTTCATTTCCCAATTTGCAAAAGCTAGTGTTCAGTGCATTTTTGTCACTTAATTTGGGCTATCATAGGAAACAATGGAGTACACCTTGAAAATCTTCCTATTAAGGATTTCTCTAAACTTCTTTCTCTTCTGTGCTCCAGGGGAGCAAAGCAAATCTTCTTTGACCACAGCCACACAGAAATGGTCCTCCTGAAAGGGGGATGCTATTTCCAAATACTGAATGGAATGGAAGGAGGTACACACGTTATTCCTTAACATTTTACCCCAATTAATATATCATAGTACATGGGAAATATATGTACAATGCTAACAAATAAATGCATTTTGAGCATCATTACTCTAGATTCCACAATGATGGGAAATCACAATCATTTGGAAAGATACATTTTAATGTTCTAATAGCAAAAAGTTTAATGAGCAAGTTAATAATAAAAATCCAATCTAAGAGGCATGTTTAAATGTCAGGAAGTTGACGATTTATAACCTCTCCAAAGCAACCATTTTATTACTCAAAAAACAAACCTAAAATTTTCCTTAGTTCCCTAAATGTAAGTTATTTGAAAAAAAAATACCTCAGCTATTTCGCCACTCCTAGTTTCTTTTCCTTTAAGAAATATATTTTGAATTTATATTCATCGCAAATTCAAATTTTACAAATTCAAACAGGAATTTATGCATTTGGCTTGATCACACTTCTTTAGACTTAAAGCTTCATCTTCTAATTGTGTTAAATAAATCTCACTAAAGATGGTTCTTTTTATGTCCATTTTTTTTTTTTAATTTCAGAACCATGAATCTGCCATAAGCATAAAATTGTTGACATCGGAAGAAACCCTAAAGTTCATGTGTCAGGAAGTTTTTTGCTGCTCTACTACAAAGTGACAAGTGTGCCATTTATACACTAGAGACCATTTATTTGAAGTAGTTCACATAGTCCATATTTATTATGAAGAAGTATCTACCTAACTTACTAATATTCAAAGAATGATTTCATTATGTATAAATAATATTAATACATTAAGTACAATGATGGTATATAATATTTTCATTAGCTTGTGCAGTCTCATTGCAGTATTTATTTCTGTTAACCTGTGAAATGCTGAAAATAGCTAATGGGTTCCCAACAGTCTTATAGAGTCTAAATGCAAAACCACTGATCTTCTCCAAATTCATTTACAAATTTAAAAATCCAGGATTAAAAGAGTTAGGAAATTACCTAATTTAAGTAATATATTCTGTAACCCAAGTTTTGAAGGGCTTTCTTAGCATAACACTGTGATTAGCATGGGTATGCCAATCCTCTCACTCTTCCAGTGCCTCTTGAAACTTTCTTTCCCTGCATACCATTCTCTCAGCAAAGATGAAGGGGCTCATTGAGGATGACTCTGCTTCAGGTTTAATTTTGAGACCTGGATCTTGCTTGGGAGGAAGTCCAGGGATAGGTAGTTTTGAACAGATTAGGTCTAGGCTTTGGGGGCCCTTATTTCTTTGCCACTGAAAGACTGAGTATATAAACAATCATCACACCATATGTAAAAATAAAATTCTTACCCATAACCTGCAGCAGCCAGCCCAGGAAACTAACCCATTTTCTACAGTAACCAGCCTCAGAAACCAGACTACTACCTATTTATAAGTTGAACTTGTGGGAAGTCAGACCTGTAACTGCAATAACAATCTAGGAAGTAAAAAAATAACTCCTAACACAATTGGCTCAGAGTGGCCAGGACTTGATTGATAACTGAAAGCTTCCATAATTTTTGTCCCCACTTCAGTTGAGGGCCAATCAGAGAATGCAAATATGTACCTCCAACCAATCACAAAGGATGCCCCACTTCTGGTTAGCCCACCTGCAGCTTCTCCGTGCCAGTAGCCTCTAATCAGCGCATTACCTGAAGCCTTTGCTTTGTTCTGCTGTGAAGTTTTCCCATTCACCTGCCTTTTTGAGTCTTTGCCAAACACAGGTGGTGGTGGCAGACTCCCTGGCTATAGCTCTGAATAAGTAGATTTTGCTTGTTCTCATTTGGTTGGTCTTTGTTTATGTCCACACTGATTCACAATGTAGTTAGATTCAGGTTACTTTAGGCTCAGTAAAGAAGATAACATGTTGTTGTTGTTTTCTCTTTCTTTCTTTCTTTCTTTCTTTCTTTCTTTCTTTCTTTCTTTCTCTTTCTTTCTTTCTTTCTTTCTTTCTTTCTTTCTTTCTTTCTCTCTTTTTAGTTTTTGTTTTATATTTATTTTATTTTATTTATTTATTTGAGAGAGATTGTGCACATGTGAGCTGGGAAGGGGGAGGAGAGAGAGAGAGAGGGAGAAAGAGAATCCTAAGCAGGCACCCACCCTGGGCTGGATCTCCACAGCCCTGAAATCATGACCTGAGTGATACCACATTTTTTAGATATGAAAGCAATAATTTCTTTTTGGCTAAGATTAGGAAAGTCTTCATGAAAGAGTTTACATTTGATTTGGGATAAACCAGTAAGTTTAGGAAGAAGGCTAAATAACATTTTTTTGTTGTTGTAGCTACTGTTGCTGCTGCTTTTCTATTGTCAAATTAAAGACACCTAAAATCTCATTATTCTAGCTTTGTAACTGATCAGCATTTAAATTGATCCATTCCTAAACTGGTTCCTGATTTTAGAATTTGCCCTACATTTGCATATCTTTCTATTAGCTCTTTTGAAGTGGATCTTCTGTTGCAAGGCCTTTTTGGGACATGGGGGCAGAGATACAGGGGTGATGAATACCCCTATTGGAACTATTTTTTCAAGTGTCCATGAATTCTCATAACATGAGGACTATTTTAGGTTTTTATTTGCTTTGCCCCATTGCATTGTCCATCTGTCAAAGTTCATCAAAGCCAAGAACTCAGACAACTGCAATGAATTTGAAAGAGCAGGTCCAAGAAAACTGGCCTGGAGAGAATGATATAATATTCAAACCTATTCTTTTAAAAATCAACATTCATCATATAGTCATATATACATAAACCTTAAGTATTTTTTTTTTTTTTTTGGTTCTGAGCAATAGGAATTTCAATTTCAATTTTGACTAATTTCAATTAGTAAAAGTCAAAGCATATTCTCAAGGGCTTCTGGTTTCAGCTCACAGCCGTAAAAAGCTGTGAATAACACCATTCCCACCTTTACAACAAAGAAAAAGGTAGACAAACAGTAAATTAGTGGCTTTTACTGAAATCTTCATAGAACTGAAGTTGTAGGGCAAGCAACTATCATAAAATAGAAAGAGAAACAGGCAGTTAAAGGAACAGGAAGACCTGAGTGTTTGTTTACCTGGAATCATTTAACAGCATATAGGCTTATAAATCAATTTAAATGGAAATTTTGAAAGAATAGCTAAAAGTAGAGTGGATCCTATTGTGAGAGCGTGGAAGTACTGAGGGTCACAGCTATAGGGGGATCCACACACTCTAGCAGCATTTTCCTCTGAGAACACTGCCAGGTACCTATAGAAAAGATTTGAGAGAATCCTGAAAAAGCTCCCTCATGATGCCGGTAGTAAAAAAGAAGAGCAGTTACTGCCAAAACTCTGTCAAGACCCATCCCACCTCTCACCCCTAAGGAGTAAAAACATTCATTTGGAAAGGGAATGGCATCAAAGCTTGTAACCAGAGGGCACTGGTGGAAGTTTATAGCAGTTGAGGAAGAGGAATGTAGGCTAAACATGGAAGTCTTTGCACGCTATTTCCTCTGTATTCCCTAAGGAATAAAAGCCCTAATCTGCATGGAAAGAGGATCAAATGCGTACCCTGAGAGCACTGGTGGGGCCCAATGGAAATAAGGTGATGGGAATGAAGGCAACACTGAAAAAACACCCAGATTCATTTCCCTGTTATCTTTCAGGAACAAAAGCTTTAATCTGTAGCCTGGGAGCACTTGTGAAACCCTATGGTGACTAAAGTTGGGGAATGCAGGCAACCAGTGAAAATCCTCGCAGGTCCATCTCCTGTATTATAAATAAGAATAAAAAATGCCTTACCTTAGAGTGAGGAGGGTACCACATGGAGGGGGCACTGTAAGAAACCCATTGTAACTGGGTGTGGTAGGGCAGAGATAGGAGAATTAGGTCTTAAACCTTGCTGGTAGAATGAATGCTATGTTCATCATTATATCTGGAACAGGGGCAGGAACATTTGTAAAGACTGCATCCCCAAGAACAGATTCACAATATCTGCCTAAGATGAAAAATTATGCTCCCTCCCACATCTGCCATAATCAGCTAACAAGCATTAGTTTAAATATAACAGTGTAATATTGCTGGAAGAAATGGAAAATGCAGACTCTCTCTAGGGAGCAGTGCAAAGGAAAGAACTCAATTCAGGCAGGGACACAAAAACAAAGTATCACTGGAGAAATTGGAAGACTTTGAAACACCAAAAATACCCATAACAACGCAAATTTCAAATGCAGTCCAAATCCTGACCAGATAAACGAAACCACTCCGCACAGAAGGAAACATATGCTCTACTGCAAGCATAGAATTATTTACTTCAGTATTTATCATCCTATACAACATGTCCAGCTTTGAACAAAAAATTATGAAGTATATAAAAAGACAAAACAAAACAAACCACCAACAAAACAAAACAAAACAAAACAAAACAAAAAACCAACAACAAAAACAACAAAAGCAAAACAAAAACCCACACCAGAAGAGACAAAGTAAACGTTAGAACAAGGCTCAGATATGACAAGATACTGGTACTGCCAGCCAGGGAATTTAAAATAATAAGTTAATCATTATTAAGTTATAGATTATCAAGGAAAAGGTAGATAACATGTGAGAAAAAATAGGTAATTTCAGCAGGGAGATGAAACCTAAGGAAACATCAGATATAAATGTTAGAAAACAAAATTCGCAACAAGATAAGTAAGTAACTTCTGCAATGGGCCCATTGGTAGATTTGACACATTTGAGAAAAGAATCAGAGACCATGAAGACAGGTCAAAAGAAATCACCATTTAAAATACAAGCAAAAAAAGAACAGAATCTGTAAGGGGTGCCTAGGTGGCTCAGTTGGTTAAGCATCCGACTCATGGTTTCTGCTCACATTGTGGTCTCAGGGTCGTGATCTCAGGATTGTGAGATCTAGGCCCACATCAGGGTCTGTGCTCAGCCGAGAGTCTGTTTGGGATATTCTCTTTCCCTCTCCCTCTGTCCCTCCCCTTGCTCTCTGTCTTTCAAATAAAGAAATATAATCTTATAAAGAATCTCTAGAAATTATGAGGTATTATACAGTCTACCATATGCATGTGTAATTATGAAAGGGTAAGAGAAAAATAAGAAAATTGAGGAAATAATGGAACAGAATTTTCCAAAAGTAACAACACACACTAACCACAGTTTGAAGAAAATTTAGAGAATACCAAGAGGGATACTGGTAAAAAGGTCATACTTAAGCCTGTCTCATTTATATTGCTGAAAAACAAAGACGGAAATCCTAAAGACAGTCTGAAAGGTGGGAGAGACAAATTAATTATAGAAAAAAAAAGGATAATAAGTATAGCAGACTTAATGTAAGAAAGTCTACAAGCAAGAGGAGATATAATGATGTCTTTAAGTTGGTAAAAGTAAATGTCAACTCAGAATTCCATACCTAGTAAAAATAACCTTCAAATAAAATTTGACAATGTATAAAAATAATCATACACCACAACCAAGTATGCAAGACTGGTTCAACATTTGAAAGTCAGTCATTGAAATTTATTACATCAACTAACTAATGAAAAAGAAGTAGTATCTTATCAGTTGACATAGGAAAAGCATTTGGCCAAATCTAACACACATTCATAATAAAAGAAACACATTATTAGCAAAATAGAAATACAATGAAATGTCTGTATTTTAATGATCTTTTAAAATAACTTTCAAAATTATGAAACAATGTCACTGAAGGTAGTGGGTTCTACTTTTTAGGTGCTGACCTGAGTAACTTTAGAAATGAGTGGAGTCTGTAAGAGTAAAGGCAAAAAGAACTATTCATAATCATAATATTCTAGTTATTTTTTTCTTCTTTCAGAGGTATAAGCAAATCTAAAACCAATATACATGTATACTGAAATGGAACAATTAAATAAATGGATGACAGGTGACAGAATTGAGTTTTCTTATTGTTAGAATGGAAAGTTATAGAAGAGCAAGAACTTGATGCTAGAATGACTCATCTGGTAGTAGATTAGAGTTATAGACATCAGTATGAACTAATGTTTCACTTACTAAAGATACAGGTGGATCCAAATATAAATATTTATAGATATAGATATATGTGCATGCATATATTTCCTTACTATGTCAGCTAAGATGGCCCAGGATTAAAACACTCCAGTAGCAGTGTGCATACCTAGCATCCAGACCTTGGTTTCCAGTACCATTCTTCAGTTAAAGGAACTGAAATTCTTTGAAGAAATGGCTAATCGGAGAACTTGGGTAGGAAACATCCAAGATGAGCCTGGAGCATCTTATGGTGCCAAAAACAAACAAACAAAAAACCCAAAAAGTAAGGATATATCAAAGGGCAAGTTGAAAAATCTTCCAATAGCCAAAGCTGGAACAATCTATTTACTTTCTACAAGAAGTCACCTTAAATACAAAAAAGTAGATAATCTAAAAGAAAAAAGAGGAAGAAAGATATATTATGGAAGCAGTAGTTAAAAGATAGTAGGGGAAGTGTGGTTTCCACTTCCACATGTAAAGATCATGGAAGTCACCATCCTAATAACAAATAAAAAGCTGAACAGACTGAAAAATTGACAACTTTTCTTGAATCTTTAAGAGAGGGAAGGACACAGGGAAAACCTTGCCTCCAAGATGGAGAGACATAAAGGTGAATATAGCAATCATAGCTTACCAGAGCAGACTCATGAGTGGAAATGACCACAGGAACCCGTGCCAGGTAGGGAAATCTTAACTGTAATTGAAGAATTGCTGGAGGCTTAGTGTGGACAAGTCTGAGAATTAAAAACTCCACGGGGATTTCGGTTAAGGGAGGGAGTCCACAATATTGTGAGATTTACCTCCAGGAACTTGGCCACATTCCTGTAGTAAACATTGGAGAAAAACGTCATTGCTCCAGCAGGAGAAGGGGAAAAGGAATCATTCTGAAATATGTCAGAACACTCTGTTGTTAACAAGGTCTACACTCAGGGAAAACTAGTTAACCAGAGACTAAGCTCGTAGGGTATTATCAGATCCTAACTGCCGTGGGGGAAAGGAAATAGCTATGTCTAGCCAGCGTAGCATACCATATGGGAAAATGGAAATAGTCAACTCCAGACCACTCTAGCCATCTTATCCCACCTAAAAGGAGAGAAAATGGAGAACATTTGTAATGTTCATAGTCCACACGCATAGGCTCACTAAACAACTGAGACCTAAACATAGAACCACAGAATGCTTTCCTTCCTCCCACACTTCAGCAATATATTACTAACGGCCTATTTACGGTAGTTTCTTTTGTTTTTTTTCAACCTGGTACATCATGTCCAACTATCAAGAAAAAATTATAAGACATACCAAAAGACAAACAAAAACATCACAGTTTGAGGAAACAGAACAAGAATCAGAACCAGATGTGGCAGAGATGTTGGAATTATCAGACTGGGACTTTAGAACAACTATGATTAATATGCTCAGAGTTCTAAAGGATAAAGTAAAGAACTTGCAAGACCAGATGGGCAAGAAGAGAGATGGAAATCCAAAGAAAGAGGCAGAAAGAAGTGCTTGGGATAAAAACAGTAACAGAAATGAAGAATGACTTTAACAGACTTATTAATAAACTGGACACAGTTGAGTAAAGAATCTCTGAGCTAGAAGATACATCAAAGAATTCTCAAACACTGAAAGGCAAAGAGAACAAAGATGAAAAAAGCAAAAGAGAATATCCAACAACTGTGGGACAGGTATAAAAGGTATAATATATGTGTAATGGGGCTATCAGAAGGAGAAGAAAGAAAAAGGAAAAGAAGAAATATTTGAAACAACAATGACTGAAAATTTCCCCAAATTAAAGTCAGACACCAAACCACAGATCTAGGAACGTCATAGAACAGCAAGCAGGATTAATGCCAGAAACAAAACAAAACAAAACAAAAATCTATAGCTAGGAACATCATTTTCAAGCTACAAAGATAAAGAAAATCAAAGGTAAAGAAAAAAATTCTGAGAGAAGCTAGAAGGAAGAAGTACCTTGACCTATTGAGGAACAAAGATAAGAATTACACCTAACTTCTATGAAACATCCAAACAAAAAGAGGGTGGAGTGAAATATTTAAAGTGTTGAGAGAAAAAGTCCATCAACCTAGAATACATGTAAAATTATCCTTCAAAAAGGAAGGAGAAAAAAATCTCAGACTGACAACATTGAGGTGCATATGTGTGTGTGTGTGTGTGTGTGTGTGTGTGTGAGTGTGTGTGTGTATAATTACCTGTAGACCTGTATTACAGAAAATGCTTAAAGAAGTTCTTTAGAAAGAAGGAAAATAATATAGGTCAGAAGTTCAGATCTACATTAAGGAAGGAAGAGCATCAAAGAAAGAACAGTGAAGGTAAAATTAAAAAAAAAAAAATATATATATATATATATATATATTTTTTTTTTTTTTTTCTTATTCTCAAAGCAAAAAGAAGAGACTGTGGGAGTATATACTGACAAATCAGACTTCAGAATAGAAAGACTATTAGTAGAGATAGACAAGGACTCACATAATTATAATTGTAAATGGGATATAGTCTTCAGGAAGGCATAGCAAACCTAAATGTCTATGAACCAAACAACAAAATCCGAAAGTATGTAAGGTAAAGCCACAGTTACCTTATTGATTTTCTATATGAGTGATCTATTCATTGATGTAAATGGGATGTTAAAGTTCCTTACTATTATTTGAGTACTGTCAATTTCTCCCTTTATGCCTGATAATATCTGCTTTATATATTTAGGTGTCTCTGTTGAGTGCATAGGTATTTATAATTGCTATATCCTCTTATTGGATCTAATGCCCATTTTTGTCTCTTATTACAGTCTTTATTTTAAATTATTTTTTGTCTGATGCAAGTGTAGCTAACCCAGGTTTTTTTCATTTTCATTATATGGAATATCTTTTTTCCATCCCTTTACTTTCTTTGGGTCTGAAATGAGTCTCTTGTAGGCAACATATAGATGGGTCTTATTTTTTCGTTTTTTGGCTTTTTATCCATTCAGTCACCCTGTCTTTTGACTGGAACATTTAAAGTAATTATTGATAAGTATGTACTTATTGCCATTTTGTTAATTGTTTTATGGTTGTTTTACTGTCATTTCTTCTTCTTTTGCTCTCTTGTGATTCAGTGTCGTTAGTGTTGTGCTTGGACCCATTTCTTCTAATTTTTTGTGTATGTATTATACATTTTTGGTTTGTGGTTATTATGAGGTTCATATATAACATTCTATGTATATAGCAGTCTGTTTCAAAAATGGAAATACCATATAATCCAGTAATTCTACTTCTGGGTATTAACCTGGAGAAAATGAAAATACTAATTTGAAAAAAATATATAAATATGTACCCTTATGTTTATTGCAGCATTATTTACAATAACCTGGATATGGAAGTAATGTAACCTAAGTGCCCATTAATAAACAAATGGATAAACAAATGGAATGGAATGTTGGAATGTTATTCAGCTATGAAAAAGGGTGAAATATTACAATTTACGACAACATGGAAGGACCTAGAGGGTATTATGCTAAGTAACATAAGTCAGACAGAGAAAGACAAATACCATATGATTTCACTTGTATGTGGAATCTAAAGACAAACTTACGAACAAACAAACAAAAAATAGAAACAGACTCATAAAGACAGAAAATAAACTGGTGGTTCTAGAGGGAAGGCGTGTGGGGATATGGATGAAATAGGTAAAAGGGATTAAGAGGTACAAATTTCCAATTATAAAATAAATAACTCATAGAGCGAAAAATACAGCATTGAGAATAGTCAATAATATATCAATAACTTTGTACGGCGACAAATGGTAACTGCATTTATCATGGTGAGCATTTTGTAATATATATAAACGTTGAGTGACTGTTGTAACTAATATTGTATGTCAACTATACCTCGATTAAAAAAAAAGTACATGAGGCAAAACCAGGTAGATCTGAAAGAAGGAATAAACCAAATCCAAATTTTAGATATAACTTCAGCATTACTTTCTTCATAATTGATAGAACAAGTAGGCAGAAAAATTAGAAAAGCTATATATTACCTAAAAAACTTTAGCCAACTTGACCTTGTGGATACTTATGGAACTCTCAAGCAACAACAATGGAATATACATTCTTCTCAAGTGCTAAGACAGACTTAAGAAAATTTTAAAAACAGAAATAATGCAAAGTATTTTCTCAGATCATGACATACTTAAATTAGGAATCAGAAACAGAAATAAATCTATAAAAATCTCCAAATATTTGTAAATTAAACAACACAGTACTAAATAACAATGGCACAAAGAGGAACTATCAAGGGGAAAAATTAATCTTTTGAATTAAATAAAAACTAAAATACAGGACATCAAAATTCATTTAGTAGGAAACTTAAATGTATATGTTAGAAAAGAAGAAAGTTCTAAAATCAGTAACGCAAGCTACCACATTAAGAAACTAAAGAAGGGGGGCACCAGGGTGGCTCAGATGGATAACCACCTGCCTTTGGCTCAGGTCGTGATCTCAGGGTCCTGGGATCAAGGCCCACATCAGGCTCCCTGCTTGGTGGGGAGTCTGCTTCTCCCTCTCTCTCTCCCCTTTACTTGTGCTCTCTCTATCTCAAATGAATAAATAAAAAATCTTAAAAAACAAACCTAAAGGAATAGCAATTTAAACTTAAAGCGAGCAGAAAGAATGATATACTATGATAAGAGTAGAAATAACTGAAACTGTAAATGGAGACACAATAGGGATAACCAATAAAGACAAAAGCCATTCTTTTGAAAAGAAAAATAAAAGTGAATAATCTTTAGCCAGTATGATCAAGAAAAAGATAGAGAAGACACATATTACCAATATCAGGGATGAAAATAGAAACATCACTTCTGATCTTACAGATATTAAAGGATAGTAAGAGAATAATATGAGCAATTCTATATTCATAAATTTAATAATCTAAATGGAATAGAGAACTTAATTGAACTTTACAACTATCCAAACTCACTTGAAAATAAAACATATGTTTTCAAGTAATATTACTTGAATGCCTCTATCTCTTAAAGAAATTGAGTTTTTACTTAACCAGCCACCCCCTGCCTCCCCAAAAATACACCTCAGAACCAAAAGATTTCACTGGTGAAAATGCAATGGAGATGAGCGCTCTTCCAGGGACCCAACTAAAGAACATCATGAAGGAGCCACGGGTAGCATTATGCTCTACATCGTAGACAAAATGTGGCACAGCTCTGTGGCCTGATTGTACTTTCGATTACCCCAGGGCTAAGTATTTCTCAGTATTGCTGAGTATAGGGAGATTTGGAATCTCAAACCTATCTTCTGCGATAGCATTTCTCAGGAATTGTCTAAAGAGAAAGTGACATTGCCAGGATAATTTTGAAGAACATTTTATTTAGCTACAATTCTGCTGTCATTTTATATATGTTTGGTATTTCTGTCCCCTTTTGATTAATAGAGACATTCTTATAAATAAAAGATCTTGGTCTCTTGAAACGAACTGTCTGTCTTGCTCTCTTATTTCTCCTGTGAAGTCATAATCCCCCATTTGTGACATCACAGTCTTTCCATTGCAATCAACAGTGATGTTTCAAGCTGGGGATTAAATGCTTCAGAAGAGGAAGACTTTACAAGAGCAGAGGGACTTTCAAGGAATAAAGATCCAATTAGCATGTAAATGCCCTTTTTAATTAAAAAAAAAAAGTAAGGAAAACAAGGGATGAGTAGATCTTCCTAGTGATTGGAATGGTTTTCTTTTGAAATAATGAATCTGGCCTTCCTTTTCACTCTTCTCTTCTACCCCCATGTCCCTGCCCCTACTCCACTCCCCTTGAGTGAATGAATAATTAATGTTAAGGAAACATTAAAGGTGGATAAAGGCTGTGGACTATAAATATGGGTATTGTTCCTCTGGGAGTAGTTCCTAGGCCTATTAATTTGATCAGAATTGAGGCAAAATTAGAGAATGGGCTGCTACAAGAATCAGTTGTGGTCCCGGATATACATGATTTGGCCTCGTCCTCCCACTCCAATATCACTTTGTACTAACCCTCATGTCCATTACTAGTTTCCATCATGTTTTGTTAGACATCCTTCCATTTCTTAAAATCTCAAAGCTCTTTTCTACTTCAGAACTTCACTATGTGCTATTTCTTCATCCAGGAACACTCTTCCTCCACACTCTTTGCAAACATTGTCCTATTGATCTTCCAAGTCCAAACATCAATTCTACTTCCCCTAAGAGGCCTACATTGACCCCTTGTCACTTCCATCTACATTAGAACCTTGATATTTGATCTCATTGAAACTTCACACTTCCCTAACATCATAATTCTATCATATGCTTATGTGTGTGATGTTTTTGTGTACTGGCTCCTCCACTAAGTTCTGTGTGTATCATGAATACAAGTAACACATCTGGTCCAGTCACCACTGCATTTTAGCCCTTAGGAAAAAGACTGCCAGACACATATAGATGTAATGAATTCAAAAAGAAACTAAGGATATATAGCCATTTTGAGGGATTTTGAAGAAGAATCCCTGCTTTGAATAGAAGATTAAATGGCTTCTAAATTAATATCAAGCAATACATATTTATAATTTTTTTAAGTAATTCTCTGGTTGTCCATATGACATGCCCTCTGCTCTCTGGAGTTCCATGACAAAAATGAGTATAGACACAGAACTCAATCAAAGGAGGGGGTCTTATTTGGGGGATTCATCATTTACAAGTACTTATGGGGAACCTATATGTATAAGTAGGTTGGCCAAATAATTTATCATCTAATGAGAACTCTTTTACGTGTGAAAGGGATGCTAGTTATAATTATTTTAGGACCACGGGCATAAAACAGAACTATCTTAGGCTAATTGGGACAGATGGTCAACTTATGTATCAGATAATAGTAGTAGATCTTAGAGAGCATGCATATAAAAGAAATATTTCTGGGGCGCCTTGGTGGCACAGCGGTTAAGCGTCTGCCTTCGGCTCAGGGCATGATCCCGGAGTTCTGGGATTGAGCCCCACGTCAGGCTCTTCCGCTGTGAGCCTGCTTCTTCCTCTCCCACTCCCCCTGCTTGTGTTCCCTCTCTCGCTGGCTGTCTCTATCTCTGTTGAATAAATAATAAAATCTTAAAAAAAAAAAAGAAATATTTCTTACCCTTAAATTTCATATAGTGTATTAGAAAGGTAGTATGTATAAACTCATAACTACAAAGTGATGTTATTTTTCTCAAGAGGATTATAGACACAGAGCTATAGATGTAGAATAAATATCTATAAAGAGATCAATGGTTATTTCCAAAGAATGCAAAAATATGTTAATCATGAGCCAATAATATAGTTCTTCAAATGACCACACTACAATATGATACAGAAAACATTATACTATTCTACACCAATGCCCTAAACTGACTATGTATGTCTACAAGATCTACCTGCAATATAAAGAAAGAGAAGGGAGTTAAGGACTATGAATACTTTCATATATTTAAGTCTTGTCTATCAAATAAGTACCATATAGGAAAATACTTTCCTTTTCTCTCACTCTTATGCACGATCAATAATTTTTAGGGTCCCTGCACATTCTCAGTCACATTATGTTGATGAATTAGTTGTTCAAATGCTTAGGCACAAAAGATTGCTTTGTCATGTTCTAGTGATTAGAATGAGGGCAGTAATATTCTTCCTCCTTGTTTTCTATAGAATCCGATATCACAAAACTTTTAATTCTAACAATGGGGTTGATGCTACAAAAACATCGGTCCATTATTGGAAATATCTATGGTATTAAGCAGCACAAAATTTGCCCAAATTTGGTCTGAAACTATTAAATTTCATCCAAAGATATCATTTTCCAGAACTTTAAACCTAAAAGCAACTAAGTCAAGCTGGACTCCAAATGATTGCTGATGAGGAAACTGGCTCAAAAAGAAGAAATAATTTGTCTGTCACATACTCAGCAGTAGACTCTGACAGAACTCTTGATATCTTGAGCTGTCAGTTAAGAATATTTTTATGCTGCCTCTCATGAGTGAGTGCCCTCATCATAACAAGATATAAGACTTGTTGCTCCTAATTTAGCATCTAAAGTTTCCAGCAATTCTAGATGCAAGAAAGGATATTTCTGGTACCAATGTGTGATGGAAAAGGAAGACCGTATTCCACCTGTCACCCACCTCACCATATCTATGCATGTAGAAGTCTTAAAAATGTATAAGGATCAAATACTTTTTAAAAGTCTGAAAATGTCACTGATCTTCAACTCTTATTATCTATGAACCAAAGGTATAAGAAATCAGAACCCTAAAGCAAACCAGTGAAAGCTTAACTGCTCTAGAGTGTACATCTTATTGTATTTTTCAATTTGGCTCTGAGAAATTCAGGCAATCTCAAGTATTCAGGGAATTAAGAAATGGAATTCTCCTTATAAAAGGATGAAGAAGCCCTTAGCTTAATTATTTCTTTACTTTCTATCATGTCCGTATTAGGAATAGAATTTGGGGATTTAGTCAGCAATCCTCCAGAAGAAAATTTTTCACTTCCCCAAGCATCATCATTATCATTATCATCATCAACAACAAATAATATAATAATTACTAAGAATAATAGAGAGCTTACTATGTGTCAAACAATGCTTTAGGTTGATATGTATATATAAAACTCAATCTTCATAAATATCTTGCAAAATAGGTAATATTATTAGTCCCCTTTTGCATATAAGGAAACTGTGACTAAAGACTCAGTTCTAGTTGCCAAGGACACGAAGAAGTAGGTATGAGTCAGGCTCCTCTGTCATGCCTAGGCTGCATGTATTATTCATTGACTTTGTAGATGGATGACTTAAGTGATAGAGCGGTTAGGTGCTACTCAGTTCCAAAGAACAAGAGATTATGTTTGCAAGGGCAGTCGGGGAAGGCCGTAGGGATGGAGATGTCCTTAGGATGTTCATGAAGCTAGGTAAATATTATTGAGAAATATGAGGGAATCCCAGAAAGGTGGTAAATTTTGGGAAAATATCTTAGAAGGATTATAATATTGGTGGCTGGGGTACGGATGAGTTGACTAGATTTATAGGAATGGAAGACTTCTATGAAGCAAAAATGATGAGAGCAATAATGTGAAAATACACATGTCAGTAATTAAGACAGCTGGGTGCTTATTCAAAATATTTTACTAACTGGGGCGCCTAGTTAGCTCAGTCAGTTAAGCGTCAGACTCTTTGGTTTTGGCTCAGATCATGATCTCAGGGTGGTGAGATCGAGCCTCGCCTTCCAGCTCCATGCTCAGTGTGGAGTCTCCTTGAAAGAGTCTCTCCCTCTGTCCCTCCACCCACTTGAACTCTCTCTGTCTCTCCATCTCTCTGTCTCTCTCTCAAATAGATAAATAAATCTTGAAAAAAAATATTCTACTAACCAACTGTGAGACCCGGTAACTTTCTCATTTGTAAATATAATTAATTAAATGACCTCTAAAATTCTTCAAGTTTTAACTAATGCTAAAGAAAAAAAATATTTTAATTCTCAATTTAATGTAGAATCTGAGGTCCTGTAGAAGTTAAGTGACTTGCCAATGTACCTACCACACACCAATAAACAGCAGAACTAGGTCTAAAACTCAGGTTTTCAGACATCTAGCTCTCAAATGGAGAATATCAAAGCAGAGTTTGGGGACATTATTTACCACATTCATTATTATAAAAGGTTGTATGACTAAATATTTAAATAGGTTTAATAAAAACTTGTTACACTTAATAAACAATAGTTTCATATAAAATCACTCACTTAAAATAAGGGTTTTTTGGGTTGTTTTTGTTCTTAAGTAAGCGTAACATATCAACGGCTAGTTTTTAATGTTTGTCTGCTCCTCCCCCAGATTTTTTTTCCTTTTTCTTTCTTTAAGACAGAATTCTGGACTAGCTAGACCATGGCAATAACCCAGGCTCAGAATTTGTTATTATGTATCTAAAATGGCAACTTTCTTTCTTTCTGTTTCTTCCATACTATGGGAAAGGAGAATCGTATTGCTCAAAGCTGATGTGGCTTGGGCTATATTTGAAAAAAGAAAATGAAAGAAAGAAAAAAAAACAAAAAACAAAACAACACTGATCCTGCAGTTGTTCACAGTGAGGTTCACCCATCAGAGCTGAAAATAACCTATATTTTATTTCCCTTATTTTTAGAAAACTGCCATGGACACAGGGGTGGCCGAGTGGCCAGCTGTGCCCTGAAATGCCTGAAGCCATTGCAATCAGTGCTCCACTGTCTGAGGCTTCCAAAATGAAACACTTTGAACACTCATTCAAAGGTGTGAAAGCATGAAATTGGCACAATGGCCAGCTACCGCAGCACTTCCCATTTTTTTGCACTGCCTTCTGCTTCCCTTGTCTGCTCTTTCGGCTCTCTGTCCCTTGATTCTGACAGTTCTTCAAATGTCTGCTTAAAGAGCTGTGGCAGCCTGGGAGGGAGAACTGGAATGTGTTCTTAGGGAGTCTCTATCTTGAAGTGAAGAAAGCTGAGGGAAAAAACAACTGCATGCAAAAATCATGAGAAAGTTGGCTTAGACAACAGACAAGATGGATCTGACAAAGAGGACGTGTACACATAGATGCATTAGTGGGCAGATCAGTTACTGGTTGCAATCAAAGTACCTCAGCCTTGAATCCACTTTCTTAGATGTTCTCTATACCATTTCAATCCTATCACTCATTCCCTGTCACCCAGCTTGATTCAATTAGGGCATTCTGCATAGGGCTTTGGGATGATCTATCTCACTGAATCTTTGTGTACATAGGAGAATCTAGGCCAGTTGCTGCCATATTGATGTCTCAGTATTTTTACCTGGATGTATTGTTGCATAAAATTAAGGCATAGCAAGTTGATACATTACTCAGCAGCTATTTTCAGAGAAGTTGCTCAAAATGAGCCTGTGTACACTAACTGTTCCTAAGTGGTCATAGGAAATTTACCTGATTTCCGCACCTTCCACCATTCTTCCAAGCATATATTCTTGTCTTCTTTTCTACCAGTCTTTATTCAAGATTCTGCTCGACACAGTTCCTCCAGGACATTTCCCCTGTGTCGCTAGCTCATTTTCTCCTATGCCTTTTCCCTCTGTGTAAAGATATGGTATTTTGCATCCTCCTATGTGTTTCTTATTGCACGAAATTCTTTTTTTTTTTTTTTTCTCATAAACTTTCCCTACCCCCCTTTTCTTTCTTGTAGTGTCCAGCATCATGTGTGTTTTCTGCCTCAGGGATAGAAAGTCACAGTAAAACAATGAAGGACAAAAAGTCAATTCTCAGCTTTTTAGTTTAAAAAGAAGATTTTCAAAATTCAAGGTGGAAATAAGAGGTTTTGAATCTTAAACCCACTCTACACCATAAACATTAGATGTAGGAAGAATGTCTGGAGGTAAGAGCCAGTGTGTCTGTTCTGGACTTCATATATAATAAATGAGCTGAACATCAGAGGGCAAATAAGAATTAGATGTTGGTGATTGTACCCAAGAAGAGGCAATGTTTCTATCACACTAAATCTACTAATTATAATGCCAAGTGCACAGAACGTGAACGCTTATTATTTGCAATAAAAATGGATCCTTCCACTGTCAAAGACCATGACCTGCCTCTGGTGCTCTCTCCTTTCTCAGCCTTATGCCTCTTCTAAGACAGATACTATATCCAGCCTTGGATGATAGTTGTTTATGTACTTACTCTCTGTGTTTGGTTATAAGTCAGTTGAGAGAAAACACTATTTTATTCATCTTTGTACAACCCATGATCACTTACCGTAGCAGTCTCTTAGTCCATCACAGCCAAATAAAATAAAATGAATTTTTATTTAATAGGCTGACCGTTCAGTAGGGTCAGACATTGGACTGGCCTTCCTGTATGTTAGCCTTATTCTTTTGTGTGCGTGTGTGCGTATGTGTGTGTGTGTGTCTGTGTTTGTGTGAGTTTATGTCTTTATATATATCTGTGTATGTGTGTTTATATGTGGAAGAAATGGGGCCAAGAGAAAAACATAAATTTATTTAATAAAATATCATTTAGGATGCTTGAGAATGCAGGAAGTAGAAAATATTCTTTAAATTATCATTTAAAATAAAGAAAATTAAGTTTCTCAATAACAAAAAGTACTCAGCTCCATTAATAGGTTAATTCAGTGGCTCCATGTTGGCATATGAAGAAGATTGCTTCTGTCTTTTACGTGTTTCTTCCTCTGCGTGTTGCTTTTTTCTTTGCCCAGTGTCCTTCATTGTCCCACATGGTTATCTCGGTTCTAAGTGTCATATGCAGGAATGCAACATGTAAGAAAAGAGGGACTATCTTTCATGTCCCTTTGTAGGAGTAAAAGAACCTTTCAAAGAAGTTCCCCTGTAGGCTTCCCCTCATTCTTCGTTGGCCAGAAGCAAATGGTAAATTGTCTCTGGCAAAGTCACTGGGACTACTACAAGCTGCTTAAATTATCAGGGTTTTTCTGAGTCACACTGAGGAGGATTGGACGTAGGGTCCTTCAAAGAAGAAAAGTGTAAGGGCAAGTGTCTGAGAGAAGTAATAATACTAGTAACAATAATACTGAGAATAGTAACTAACATTTGTTGAATGGTTACTCTATTTGAGGCACTGTGCTGAACAGTTCAGTATACTACAGCATTTAATAAACATGGCGACCCTGTAACAGATAACTATACAGAAACCCAAAGGATAGAATTGATATGTCCAAGGTTACACAGATAATAAACGACAAGGAGGAGAGTAGAGATTTAAAGCTACTGCTGTCTGTCTCCAAAGCTATTACTGTTTCCCGTGTTCCACAGTGAACACTATGAAAGAGTATATCCTTTCGAAGCTGAGATAGAGATGTGTTTCACAAACCCAGTGAACTATTTGCTAGAACCACCATGGCCACTTTCTAAAACATGCAATAGGCTTATCTAAACATAGTACTTGCTGATTGCAAACTTTCTTGTAATAGGAATATAAAAGCTGCTTTCAAGTCTTTCTCCCAGCCCTCTCTTAATGATCTGTTTTAGGGTCACTCAAAATCTGGATTTGTCAATTAAACTGAGTTAGAGGAGGCTAGAAGCTGGACATAGCGGATGATTCAGTCAATCTAATGCATGAACTTGTGAAATTTGACCATGAGTCATTTCTTCTCCTTAAAGACAAATATAATCATTAAGGAACAGCCACACTGCATCCTCAGACAGTTCTTTGCAAATTGCCGAAGGCAGCTTCCACTGAATTACCCATCACTGGAGCTTCAAACTAGAGCTCAGATCTCATTTTAAGAAGAGACAGTCATTATATGTGTGTGTTATCTTTTTAATGGCCAAACTCGTATGGCTTCATAAAGTGTTTGAGAGAGTTTCAGGCTGATCTCTCCTCCGTAGCCCTCCCTCCAAATCCAAATTGCAAGGATGATCGCATGTCTCTGCCTAGCCGTGCCATGGCCTTCTCCTCGCTTTGAAACTTACCAGCAGTTGAAAACGAACTTCCCCTTCCTGACTTCTTCCATCTCTAAGTCCTCTAGCAAGTCCAGAATTTGTATAAAGACACAAGTCAATTCTTGATTCGACACTGCCACATTGCTGTATGACTATTTACTGTGTGGAAGACTGTGCTTATCTAAACCTCCAGAACATTGAGGCGAGGGACAAGTTGACACTTCTCTTCTAATTATTACCAACAATAGTGCCTGATCAATGACTAGGCCCATAGTAGGTGTTCTGTAGAAATATCTTCAAATTTGTATTCATTTACCTTTTACTTAATTCAACATTCCCAATCATGATCTTAGAATACATTCTGAGGAAGACCGTGTAGCTGTTTGGTCAGTGAGGGTGTGATGGGTGAGTTGGACATGCTCAGGGCTGCTGGATAACCGACAGCCCGGAAGAGTAAATGATTAAACAGTTACCGGTCATCTTCTATAGGACCAAATTTTGCTCATTACTTTCACTTGTCTGATGTTCTTTCTTCTTTTTATTTTTCCGTTTCTTTTCTTATTTATTTTTAGCCCAATTACAGACATTGCCCTCTATTCAGAAAGGAAACTAATAAAGATTCTTAAAATGCAAGCAAATCTGCCAAAATACACACATTATTTCACTGAACTAAAATACTAAAAGATGCAAGTGAAGAATATATCCATCAGCTACTGGATGCATTGATGAGATAAAAAATTCAACATATTCACTCGCCTCCATTTACTCTTTTCAGTGGTTCTGTGGCCTCAAGCTGCTTACTGCAAATTAGATTTTGCCTTAATATGCTAATGTTGAATAAGGGAATTGGACTCTAAATAATTAAGTTGTGAGAAGTACAAAACTAAAGCAATCTATTAATGCAATATGAACATCCCTTGATTATATTTGCAGAATGAATTTACCTGCTTTAAATGGTGAATTACAATGAAAAGGTAAATTGAAATTTAGAAGAAAATACAATAATAAACCACCACTATCCATTTTCCCCCTTCTGCTGTTGTCGATGTCAGAGGCTTCACTCAGTCATACTACTCCCAAAAGGGCACATTATGATCACTGAGCCACAAAGTGTCTCTTGACTGATAGACTGGCTTTTGCTACTATTACCCATTCTCACCCCTCTTTCTGCCCCCACCAGAGGCAACAATTCCATTGCAATTAGTGGGTTTTGTTTTGTTTGTAATTGTTCTTGTAAAATTGTGAACTGTTTTTATTTCATGAAATTTGAAATCATGTATAAGGTATTGTTGGAATATTTACATGTTCATTCCTTGCTGTTTTTTTCACTTGGTGGCCCTTTTGGTAAAACTGGAAGCTTCAAGGTCAGTAGCCCTTCCTTTTGCAGCCCTTTGATGGGAATTCCCATGGGCATATCTTGTCTAACGTGCCAATGAAGAGTTTTATGAGAAATTTTCCAGTCCCCATGAAAAGGGGTTGGAAAAAATAAAGAGCACAACCCTTTACTAGAATAAGATCCCTAGGCATAAGCCGAAGCAGAAGGTCAGTCCAAGTGTGAAGACCAGACAGGAAATCAGACTTGGGCACCTAGGGTCAAGAATTCCATTCTCAGATCCAGGATACTGCAGGGTAAGGCTCCATTGGATTGGAGGAGTAATAGGGAAGTTCAGGGTGGAGTTCTGTCTATTAATTTTCAGGTTGATCTTACAGTGATGATGGCTGTATCTTGAAGATCACCCAACAGGAGGCCCAGAGACAGGCCTGACTTGCCCAGGATTGGGGCTGAGATTGCAGGTAGGAAGACTGAGATAGGAGCTGCGAGAAAGCAGGGCCCTGAAAGCAAAGAGAGCCAAAGATGGACACGGTACAGGGGCAAGGAAACCTGGCTGTCTTGGGAACGCAAGTCAGGCCTCCTCTGATGGGCATATGAATATATTTACGCTGAAAATTCTGACTGTGAGAAGGTTAAGGGAGGGGACAGCAAAGTGAAAAACAACCAAATAAATAAAAGTCAACCAAATAAAAAGTCATAAATATTTTTTGAATTCCTCATAGTCTCCACACTATCTATTCTGTATCCTTGAAAAATTGAATTATGATTCTTGAAAATCACAGCCTTATTGTATTTTTCCATGGCCTTGCCTTAATAGATGATGAATCGTTAAGTAGCACCTGTCACAGGCAGGCACCTTTGCAGTCGTGGTGCATTTTCACCCTGTGAACTGCAATTAAGCCTCTGTTTTTGCTTCCCAATCTATCTCATTAGCTAACTAACATAGAAAAGTTTCCCATTTGCATGCAGAGACCTAATAAATTTACCTTTCCTGACTTGGAAATCGGAAATTATGAGTGCGAAGAATAGATTCTTGGAATCCGAAGGCCTGGATTAGCACGCCGTCCCTGCCACATGGTTCTGTTTGGTTTCTTTAACTTGAGCTACTTAGGCTCTCCTTAACCTCCTCGATAAAACGGAGTTAATATTAACCACTTCACAGCATTGTGGGCGTAAAATAAAATACAGAAACATTCTCCAGTAAACCGAGACCCAAGGGCATGCACACAGTGTTTTCATATACCATTCATGTGTAGTTTCCACACACAAGCCACGTGTCCTTTAAGGCTTTGGAGAGTTCTCTAATGACAGGCACATGGGCCGCTTCCTGCATCTACTTGGAGTGCTCGCTCTCGGTTCTCAATCGATACTAATTTTTATGATTTGAGACTCTGCTGGTCCCATAATCCAAAGGACACCACATAGCCCCATCGTACCAAGAAGGCAGCCTTCCACAAATCTCCATTTATTCTCCTACCCACTGGTACTCAGATGCAACAACTCCAAGTTAATCTCACTAAATCACCACTTCTAACATAGTATACCTCTGCTTAAAAACTTCTTCAGTTCCTCATTTTCTACAGAATAAGGTTCAGATAAAAATCTCACTCCTTCCATGAAACCATCTCTGAATACCCCATGCACATGCTGTTTTGTTCCACTCTGAATTCATATTTGTAGCATTTTCTTCTCTCCTCCAGCTTTGTGTTCCTGTGTATTTTCCTTGGGGAGCTAGGTAGGGGGGAACAGAAATTCTGTCTTCCTCTTATGTATCTCCCACAGCACCTACTCTTGCCTTGTAATTAAAAGCCCCTCTCCCATTTTTATCGATATTGATATTAATGAGAATTCCACGTAAGGCCCAAACTACACATAGTTCTGTGCACCTCTCTCAAGTGCTTAGTTAATCCTGTGATATTGCTGGAAGAGTTATTCAGGTAAATTATCCATTGAGCAAACAGATTATTTTCTCTTACTTCCAAACATAGGTACATAGGTTCTTTACATTTATTTCAAAAAGAGACACAGAGACAGATATATATACCTATATATCCCTCTATCTTCTCTGCATACCTGTCTATGTATGTATTTGTGTATCTAGCTATAGAGAGAAGAGAGAGGAGAGAGAGAGAGAGAGAGAGATAACACCTTAACACAGATTCCTGCTGTGCTGGCCCTATCATCTGTAAAATGAAGGGAGGCCCTTTCAGCTAATAAAGGTTTTTCTTTTTTAATTTGATGTCATCATTACCAGTTTCTACTCTGTAAGACTTTCTTACTTACAAGGAAATGAGGGAAATAGATATCCAATGATCTCAAACCCACATACATTGATGCCTAAAATTTTCCACCTTGGAATCAGTGAAATGGTCTGAATATGCAACCAGAAAAGGTCAGATTGCCCAAGAATATAATTGGACCCAACATCACATTGTAATTAAAGCCGCAAAAGGTTCATACATGCCACCTCTCTGTCTCTCAAATGCAGAGGGAAACACAGGCTTCACAGACCACAGGAAAATGCACTGATTAATTACACGGTGATGTGATATTATTCCTGCCAGGATAGTCCCTCTGAAATGTCAGAAGGATTAGAAGTGCCACATCTTCCTCCCAGACTCTAATCTTAAAGGGCCCTAGGATGAAAACAGAGCAATTACGTTCATAGACTGTGTCAATTTTACAATAGAAAAAAGAGCGTTCCCAACAGCAAATAATTATAGCACTGCTTAATGATTGATTTAACATAGAAAACCCATCTAATTCCTTTTGTCATTACAATCTACAGTACTAACAATCTAACAATGCTGCCTTCGTGGATAGACATTACATTAGCATTAAGAATAATGCTAATACAACACGCAGTTTAACTTGTTATATTGTGAGTCGGCAACGCTCCCCCATACACAGTTATTAGTGTAGCACACCTTCTGAGTGAGACCTACCAGCTGAGAATTTGCTTTTCAGCATCTGTGCTAATGCAAAAGAGCATTGTAACCCAAAGTAGTCTCCTGCATATTTCATACAGCAGGAGAGAATGTGTTTTCTGTTTTCCTAGGATATAATTCCAAAGTCTGAAAAACGCAAACTCTTAGCAAATCGATTCATGATGATTCTAAATGGATCCCTATGTGGATGACATGCAAATGCAACTCTTGCAGAAGATTACCTATGGAAATCTAGCTAGTCTACAAGTCAATAAGCATATTACAGTCTAAAGAAAAACAAAACAAAACAATCATGAGCGCTCTGAGGCTTTCTCGTGCTGAGTGATTAGGTGACAATAAGATCATTCCAGAACATTTAGAGTAAAATTAGGAAAAAGAAAAAGAAAAAAAATATGGAAAGTTATCTTTCTTTATGGTGTTCCACAGGAAATTATATGGGTGATTAAGGAGTTTTCAAACTCGTTTCCCAACCCCGGAGGCTTTAGGGAATAGCTTCAGATAAACTCCAGTTGCTTAACAACCTGATCCAATCAGTGGCATTACTGATTCACTAACTGCATAAGTTGCAAATATTTAAGCCTACCTGTGTTAGGTGATGGGCAAACAAATGCAAAACACAAAAACCGGGTTTCCTGTTCTGGACAGCAGTGGCGGATGGGCCCCAGTTCAGTGGACATTAATACACACACATCATTGTATCGCTCTGCAAGAACCATCTGGGGGATATGTTAAGATATGGAGTTTCAGGTTTCATTTTGTCAGGTGGAGACTCAGTTTTGCAGTTAGTAGAGAGATCGGTGTGCACACAGAATTTTTAGATAGACCATCTACATTAAATTCAGGCTCATTCACTTATTCTGTGTCTCTCATTCTGCAGGTGAGCTAATCTCTTTGTACCTCATTTACTCGTATGTAAAATGAGGGTAACAGTTGAATCCCCAAGTAGGCTGTTTGTCAAAGATAAAAGAGTTATTCATAGGAAAACCTTGGACCAGTGCTTTGCACCCTCAGGGTTAGTTATACTGTTCCTATCACCCATGATAGGTCTGATCTTGTAGTGCTTCAGTGTACCTGAATCTCTTTGTTCTGACTTTATTTAATGAGTCTTTTGGATTTCAGTATATTGATAATGTATATTTTCATTGAGAAGAGAATGAATAGATGTATCAGTTCACTTATTAATTCCATTAAATCTGTATCGTTTATTGAAAGTAGATAATTCAAATTCTGTTTTTCATTTGTTCTTCAGTAAAAATAGTTGATGATAGTCTGTTTCTGATAGCTTGATATTCTCTGGATGTGTCCGTATTTTGAATCTTTTGAGTCTGGGACAAGAATATGGACCTACCAAGTCATTCATGGAAGAACCATGACTCAGTTTCCTGTCATTCTCTCATCACTGCTCTCAAATTACAACTTCATCTTTAGTGATGTTAATAAAAATAGAAATAATAATTTATCTTTAGGTTAGTGATCTCATTGTGGTAGAGCCTCCTCTTCTGTCTCAGAGGGAACTCATTGGTAGCTTGGTAGCGTGGGCAATAGTACTGGTGGAATCAGGAAACCCAGTCTTACTTACTAAGGCTGCCTACTAAGCAATGATCTGACTGGAGAAATACATGTGAATTTTTTCTTCTTTGGACTACAGCTGTCTCCTTCCTTTCCCCTCTTTCAATTTCTCTCTCCCTCTCTTTTTCTTTTGCACATAGAACTTTCTTTAAATCTACACAATCTCTTCCTAAGAAAATTCCACACCTTCTCACAGGAGAGGAGGAAGCTGGTCCTTAGATAGCTCCTTGATTCTAATAAATTTGGTCTCAAATTTTTGCCAAATGCTAATAGAGGGATTTGGAAGATTAAGTTCTATATCCTTGTGAAATCAGGCTCTTTATCCTTGATATTCCTATATATAAGCATAGGGTACATATTATAATTTCAGTTCTGTTTCTATATCAGAAACAACAATGGGTGATTTTAATTCTCCAGATATGCAACATTGGTTTTTCTGAGAATACATCATATTTGATTAAAATATAGTCACCTATTAGTATGATTTTATGTTGCCCCTTTCAATAAAATAAGAAAGATAAGAAAACTCCATTATATTGAGAATTTGACTCTTTGTGTCTTTAAAACTAGTTTTATTTTCCCTCTAAGGATGGTGATGTCACTTTTGACATTATAATATTTGAAAATCAAAATCCTCCCCTTTCTTTGGAGAGAGCTAGGAGTATGGGTTCCCAGTTCATACTACTATTCTTTCTGAATTGGAATTTCTAATGTGATTTCACACACACACACATCTCAATAAATCCCCACCTTAACCATGTAACAGAGTTTAGACAGGGCTAGTTATGTCATTATATGGACACTTCCTCCCATCCCTACTTCTCACCATCTTAGCTGGATTGTTTTGGGAAGTGTCATCTTAGACTGTAGGCTGGGTGGAACTAGGATAGGGATCAAGGGATTTTTCTTATTGGTAACCGAATCTCTCATACACACAACCCAAGGAGACATAGTAACCAACCAATGATGTGGGACCGTGGGATTGGGATGGAGGTTTCCGGAGTGAACAATGTACTTGTGCCTGCCACTGTACTCTTGCTAGGATGAAAGTAATACTCTGACTTTCCAGTGTATAGCAATTACATACGCAGTAAAGAGAATGAAAAAATATACAAAATGAAAGTTTTTGGTTTGATCTCTGAAATGTTTTTTTTTTTTTTTTATTAGCGATGGTAATAAATGCATAGGCTTCTTTTGACACACATTTCTTATCATGTGACCTTTGTTTTCCTCTCTACATAGAGTATTAGATTTAGAGCTTGCCCATCTGTACTTGGTCCCATGTCTGTGTAAACAAACGTGATTCATTTTTTCTCTTTTTTTCCCCCTCTAATCCAGACTATCCACCTTCCCAAGATTTATTTAGGTGACAGGATGAGATGATGCCCTGAAAACCCTTTGAGAAGATAAAGATGCATATCTATCTATCTATCTATCTATCTATCTATATCTCATTATCAATAATCTTTACTAATAATGCATATTTCACTTTAGGTCACTGAGTTAAAAGCAAAGTGAATGAGAATTAGATTTTTAAAAATTCTGATAAGGTAAATGGTGGTGAAATTTCAGTGGGAGAAGTATCAAATCTCAGATCTTCTGCAATATGACTCTGACTTCTTACAAACGTAACTTTTGCCCATCTCAGCAATGAATTCTCTATCCCAGCAATTTTCCAAGTTCATCTCGTTTATTCATTTCCACATGTGTGGTCTGCTTGCAGTGCCCTCCTCCTCCTCTGTCTGGTTAACCAAGTGATACCCATCTTTTAAGACCCAGTACACACCCTCCTATTCTTGAAGACTTCAACTGCATCTGTTCTTATTACACTCTGCCTGGAGCAAGGGACTCTGGCACTTTCTTCCCAAATAAATGAAGAAGGACCTAGCCTGTTAAACTCTTGGTATCTTAGAATGCCTGTAATTATTTTTCATATACTGTTCGTTTAACAATTAAACCCATAAATTTAGTTGTTTTATTATGTTCAATTCTGCTTTAACTAAATTGTGAAAAAAAATTTTTGGCTTTTTAAGTTTTTATTTAAATTCCACTCTTAACATAGACTATTATTATATTAGTTTCAGGTGTACAATATAGTGATTCAATAATTCCATACATCACCCAGTGCTTATCTCAACAAGGACACACTTTAATGCCTATCACCTATTTCACCCATCCCCCCACTGATCTCCCCTCTGGTAACCATCAGTTTGTTCTTTACAGTTAAGGGTCTATTTCTTGATTTATCTCTCTCTCTCTCTCTCTCTTCCCCCTTCCCTAAATTATGAACATTTTGAAGACAAAACTGGGGGAGGACCATTGCTCTCATCTTGTAACAGACAGTATGTACAGTACTCAATAAATATTTTGAATTCATCGAAATTTGAAAATATGGATGTTGGTTTGAGATATTTCAGGCATTTGCATTGAAAACTTTGCCTAAAAATGTTCAAGGGTGGAATTTCATTCATTATTAGTTTCTGTATTCCCTGCTTCAGTATATAGTTGTTGTAAATTAAAGATTAAGTATTTCCAGAAGAATCAGGAATAGTTGTATGTATGCATGTGTGTGTGTGTTTATGTAGGACTTGAAGACCAGTCCCCTAGACACCAGCTGTATGCCTAAGTTACTTATTTCTTCAGTTTGTCCTTGTGATAGGAGATATTTAAGGAACACTAGATTCTTTCCATGTTTTAGTAGGTCACTCCATTAGACATAAAAAAATGGCCTCAACTTTCAAGAAAGGTAGGGTATAGTTAGTGTTGTATACAGATTTAATTATTTCAAAAACTTTGATTTACTCATAACATACATTAGCTGTTTTATTTATTTTATTATTATTTTTTTTCCCAAGCATAGGACTCTAGTGCAGATAGTTAAGTACAGAGGTGTGAAATCATTAGGATTTATGTCTCAGCATGTCTACAAGGTTTGGCTTGGTTTTCTTCCTAGTTTACTTCCTGTTTAACATATCGACCTGCGTGGCACTTGACCACACTATTGGATTTTTGCTGAATTTTATGCTGCTGGAAGGACACTAAGTAACACATTTTCCTCTGGGCTCCACCCTTCTCTATATTCAAATTTACTGTAAACTTCAAGAACACTGGAACCCCATGTAAATACATGTAATCAATTATATTCTCTTTCTGTCAGTATGTGGGCACACATTTTGAAAATGAAGTATCCTTAAAAGTTACTAACATCAACAAAGAATTTTAGTAGTGAGAAACATTTAAATAAATGAGAGAATGAATAGAAGAAGACAGGAAGGAAAAAGACAAAGCTTTCACTTAGAATCATACTAGAACTGTATCCTGCATTCCAAGGTGGACAAATTGGCAGATCCCAGACTGAATCTAGCCCACAAACATGCTTTGACCAACAAAGTGTATTTTTTTTTAAATTTCTTTTGTGTTTTTAACTGAATGTGCATACTAAAATGATTGGCACAGTTCCTGCCATTCCCTGCTTTTTATCTATCATTTAAGAGACACATGCATAGCACCTGGACGGCCCCTGTAGGCAAATGCCTGTACTCCATGAATCTGTTGAGGAATGGAAGTAAATTATGAAATCTGAAGTGGTCCCGTGCAGTGAGAAGAATGTGAGTCTAAGACATAAAGCCTCCAAGTTCATGTCCCTGGTTGCTATTAACTGTGTCACTTAGGGTTAAATTCCTTAAGTTTTACTTTCTTCTCCAGATACACAGTAAGTATTTGATAAATGTCTAGGATTGAGTTAATATCCCATCTGGAAAAAGAAGCGTCTGGGGCCTGCCTGGGTTATATGAATCAGTCTTCATTCACTAAAACACATGTGCTTCCTAGGTGAGTCCATTTATGTTACTACTTAGATGACAACATTTTTATGTAAGGCAATAGGAGAAAGGATTAAGAGTTCTGTTTGAGGTCATTGCTATGGGGCTAAGTTGAACTGTGCCCATATGCTTCAATTAGAAAGAGTCATTTAATTTGAGGTAACTAAGTTTCTTTTTAAAATTTAATTGTTTTAACCAGTGGAAATAGATTAAAACATAATCATTACTTTAATCAAAGTCCAAGTAAGAACATTTTTTTTGTTTTGTATATCTCAATGTTTTAAATAAAGAATTTTGCATTAGGAAAAGCAGTTAACATGAAAGTCATAACTGAAAAAGGTGCTATGAAACCAGCTCATCTATTCATCTCCACAGCGATCTCTTTCAAAAGTGCTTATCTCTGTTGCTATTATTACAATCGCAGAACATGACAGCATGCCGCCGATCAGAGATAAAACCCAAAGCTTCAGAGGCAGCTGGAAATAACACAGCTTATAGTGTCATGGTCTCTATCCACCTTCCCCTCACCTCGGCCAGCCAGCTCTAGAAAACATTGTGAGCACGAGAAAATGACGTTTGCTTTTGGTTTCTGTTTCTGTTCTTTCTGTACTCTGTCTCATTGCTCCCTTTGAGCACTAGCTTCCTTCTTCCCCGTGATCCTAGATTTTCTTTTCTCCTCTCCGTTGAAATTCACATCCCTCCAGTGACACGTTCTTTAATATCAGCATTATAAGTATCAGAGGTAATATTTTGCATGCTACATGGTTTGCTCCATGGATATCTTCCATTTGTTCTTCTTGCCTATTTTCTAACTTCCATCTTTGCTCTCTGTCTAGGTCTCCCTTATCTAAGGGTTTCCAGTTGGATTAGACCTGTGGGAAGCACCAGCATAAGATCAAAGGGTAGGAGACAGGAGAAGATGGGTATTTGTTCCCCTGCTCCCTGCTTCCTGCTGGGCTACCAGTTGACCATAGTGACATCCCTGTATTGAAGACCACAGCTCCTATCCAGCAGTCCTCTCCTGCCTCAGACCCTAGAGACCCAAGGGTGGTGTGGCTTACTGCTGTTGCCGGCCCTGCCGTGGTCAACGTGTTGCTGCTTGTCTTTAATCACTCCACACATGTGTTAGTAGCCCCTTCATCAAAATAGCTTTGAGTACCCAGTTAAGAGTGCCACATCCTTCCTGCCAGATTGCTGACTCATACGCTGAACAACTTTTAATTGGTTCTGAACTTGGATGGGGAGAGAAGTCCTGTTTGCAGGGCTCTTTGGAATACCAGAAGTTTGTGCCCTCCGTTTTACTCAGCTCCCTCCTCAAATGTTACCTTTTCTCAGGAGACTTTCCTGATCACCCTCATCAGCCCTTATCTGCTCACCCTGCTGTGATTTCTTTATAGCATTTGTCATTAATTTTCATCAGTTGTCTTTCCCATTAAAGTATATGCCACATGAGGGCAAGTCTCGCATCTGCTTGATGATCCTGGCAGTTCATCCTCAGTGTTCAGGACAATTTCCAGAATGTACTGAGTACTTAATTAAGAACTTCTATTGCCTCCTCTTTCCCTAAATATTATTTACTCCCTTGTAAATTGCCCTTCTTGAGGGGAGCTCCACTTAGGCAATGTTTGCTGAAAATCATAACCCAGCCTGAGGCCATACTATGCTCAGTAGCTCCTGGCTATGCTGGGTAAAGGCCAGTGTTCTGGAACCCCATCTGCATATATATGACTCCCACATGCAAAAATAAGGCGAGACCTGGTGCCACCACTTCCTATAATGCTAAAACCTTAATCTCTGCAATCCTAATGAAAACCAGTTTTCCATCAGTTCACCTTAAGACTGACTCTCTCCAAAATGATTGTGAGGATAAAATGGGGAAAAATTCAAATACATTCCAGAGAGTAGGATGGGAAGTGGCAGCGTTTCCCACGTAGTCACATCTGCTGGCATTGGCTCACTCTTCCCCCTCTACAGGTGCTTATATTTTCATCCATCATATTACCAGAGCTACCCATTCTGCTTCATTCTCTCCATCTCTGGCCCAACTCATCTCCTACATTGGCCGTCCTGGTCCCACCTTTCATTCTTCGCAAACACTATTTTTTCTTTGCCTGTCACTAACGGTGTGAGGCTAATGATTGGTCTCCTACTTTTTATTTTCTCTGTGTCTTTTTCTTGTATTTTCTGCGCGGTCAGAGAAAGGACAGTCAAGTCTGTAATCTGAGAACAACATCCTCAAGGTAAGGCAGGGACACGTCTGGATAACAACTCTGTGAGTGACCAGAAGCAGTGTCTGTGTATTTATAAGAGTCCCGTGTATTTTTAACCAGCAGGCATCAAGGTCTATAACCACATTTTTCTAGGGGCTGTACTCAGCCCCGTGCCGGCCACACTAAAAAGCTCATAAATAACTTGGATCAGAGGAAATTGGAAAATGATGACTACACAAATACAAGGAGAATTTTAATGTTTTCCAAAACCCAGACGGCATTGACAGTTACTTTCTCCTTGGCCATAAGTCACCATTCCTCAGAGAGCTATCAGAACTTTGTGATAGGGGTAAGAGAAGTCTGATTTGGGGAAGGGCAAGTCTTATAGCATAGAACAAAGTTGTGCAGTTTGCTTTTGCCTCTCCTATATCTCATTTTTAATACTCCTCTTATATGCCAACATTTCTCCCCCTGCCCCTTTCAGTTCACTGATCCTAAATCCTGTTGGCCTGCAAGAAGATTCCCTCCATGATACTTCACCCTGGCAGGCCTGGGTAGCATCCAAAAGTATCACAGGCTTCAAAGTGAGGTCTCGTTCCTAGTCTCCAGCAATGAACCACTTTCCGCCCTGATATTAACTAAGCAGATGATCAGATGAATTCCCAGTGTGTCTGGAGTGACTGATGGGTGTGCCCTACATCAGCATGCAGGGTTAATGATTTAAAAAGTGAGCCTGGTAGGGCACCTGCATGGCTCAGTCAGTTAAGCATCTGACTATTGATTTCAGCTCAGGTCATAATCTCAGGGTTGCGGGATCAAGCCCTGCATCGGGACTCCAAGTTCAATGGGGAGTCTGCTTCAGATTCTCTCCCTTTCCCTTTGCCCCTTCTCCCGCTCATGCACTCTTGCTCTGTCTCTCTCTCTAAAATAAATAAATAAATCTTAAAAAAAATAGAAAGTGAGCCTAGTAAAACAAATACCTTTCTAATTCATATTTGAGGCAGACAGATGGAGTAAAATTTATACTTTAGGAAGAGGGGAATTTTCTCATTAGGGAGTTTATTTGACATCATGAAGGTGAGCACCTGTTTCCCTCCTTGGAAGCCTTACTTGGTGCTGGGTTGGGCAATGTTACAGTGTCTATGTAAAAAATCATGAATGGTCCCAGTGGAGGAAATTTCTGATTTGGTGGAGGTTAAATAAGAAATATTTTCCTCAAAGTCACAAATCAGTCATTTTGAAAACAAACCAACTCTTGAGCACCTAGACTGATCATGTTTTCTTTCCCCCACCATATCCCCCATGCTAACCTTGTCATCGCAAACACTCTGGCCTGGCCAATGGCTGGAAATAACACAACCATCTAATCACATAGATGCAAATATTTTGAAAATAGCATTAGAGCAGTCCTTTGAATAGATTTTTTTCCCTCATAGTTTATAGAAACTCCATGAACATTTAAAATATTAATCTGTTTGTCATCTGCCTTTTTCCTAATCTGTTATTTTTGTTTTGCTGTCATTTATGGTATCTTTGACCACACACACACAAAATTTAATTGTTATAAGTTCAATATGTTTTTCTTTTTCCTTTTAGTTTCTTAGCTTTCTGTCAAAAAATGGTTTTAATCCGTCTGGATATTACCTTTATAATGACCCTCTTTCTATTAAAATTTGGAATTATTTAAACTTTTAAATATTTCTGTAAGGTTTTCCTTTTCTAATTGGTAATGTTTGCCTCTTTCAGTAGCCCTTACTAGGCCAAAAGTGTACTGAGAATTAATGAATTAATAAGGAAATGAATGAATGTGTGAATGAAAGCATTTCAGGGGATGAATATAGATGTACGGACTAAAACTGGGACACTGGCATTTATCTGTGACCATTTTTAAGATATTTGGTGCAAAGTTTGATAGTCTTCTCTGTAAAGAACACTACACTTTCCTTGTTTCAGAAAAAAAAAATCAAAAAGCAAGGATTAACCTCAGTCAAAATTATTTCTTTAAATTTTGAAACAAAATGGGTGCAATCATGTGTGACTAAGTCTGAGCGATATTTTCAGGATTAAAAATATTCATTAATAATGGTAAAAGAACTTCCTTGCATAAGAATGAACTAGTGCCCCTTCCTGTGATGGGGAGCCTGCCTTCCCTAACATGCCTCAGTGCATCTGTTTATAGTCTGATGCTGCTCTAAGCTGGGATGAGGCTATGCTTTCTAAGCCCCCACATTCTTAAGTCACATTCAAAACTAGACACTGTCTTTAAAGATGGATTAAAAAATAAATCAATCTTAGACACCAGATCCATTAGTAAAATTAAACACCGACAGAATAGGTTATAATTGGCTAACCACAAAAAGGTCTTCAGTCTCCCAGCCCCGTAGGACTCTGAAGGTGTTTGGAGTTCCACCATTAAAATCCAGTACTTTTGGGTTCAAGAATTGAAATCCTTTTAAATTCTCTTGAGAGATATCACATATTACACCATAATCATTTAATAAAAATAATGATGCTGGCTAACATTTATTGAGGCTTTAAAATGTGCAAGAAACTCTTGTAAGCATTAGTAATACCTCCTTTAATCCTTACGATAGCCCAGTGAGGTAGGTATTACCATCATCCTACTTTACAGAGAAGGAAAAGGAAATTTCCTCCTTGTGGTTAAAGAACTGCCTGATGTCACAGCTGGTGTGTGATGGAGCAAGGACTCTGTCCTGACATATTATGCTCACTTAAATGCCTATGTTGGTATATCCAATAAGTCACTCAATGGGCCCCATGTAGTAGGCACTCTTATCCTGGTCTTGCCAATGAACATGAGGCAACTGTGTGAGCTGGGGTTGAAGAAAGGGCACAGTCAGGAGATGAAGCCTGGATAGAAGACTCTGGGCAATTCTAGGTCCAGAAAGAGAAGAGAGGGGAATACCACACGTGGGTTTTACAGTCTGCACAGGTTTACTCCAACACAGCCTTACTGGGCCCATCAGAACTTCCAGAAGGTGCAGCTCGGCTCCATCAGTCTCCTGCACATACCGCCCTCCATCTCCTTAAATGCTCAGAATTCCCTCTGGAGCTCTTCTCTCTGCCCCAGGGAGACACAGATACTCTTCAGTGGGAAACTATACTTTTCCTTCTCTGTTTTCCTTCTGTAATTTGGGTCCTGGTGACCATCTTAGAGCCTTTCCTGCCTGGGAAGTGTACTAGGGTACACAAGCAACTCTGCTCAGGCAAAAGGATGGCATTTATTATTTATCAAAATATAAGTGACTTCAGATCTTGAGAACCACTAGGAGACTGGGTAGCCAAGTGGGTATAGCTGTTTTGTCCTCAAAAGTTTTAGAAAAATAGCTGAACAAACAAAACAAAACAAACAAACAAAAACTTTGGGGAAAAATAGTTAATGAGGGTCATTTTCACAGCATTTTCCCCTTGTCTCTTTCTTCTTTGTCCCCTCTAGGAATAAAGAGAATCCCAAAGCTTATCTTTTTCACTGCAGAATGGGGTGGGGAGGGGTCTGCAGAGATAAGGCCAGTGTCTCTTCTCCAGCCTGGACCTGTGCAAGACCCGTACACCTGTTCTTGGTCCCAGTGCACCTGTGCAACTGGTCTCTCCTAAGAGTACACAGCTATGGTAACATGAGTCAGGACTTGTCCTCAAGAGTCATACTTAAAATGCCACTTATTTTCTTTGGGTCTGGGAAATCAGGAATTCTTAGGTTTTCAATGGGCTTGACGAGTTTACAGTAAAATGTATGGGTAGGAGTAGGACATCATCCTAAGAAGTTTCTTGATGGAGCAAAAGGGATCTTTTATAACTGGTTATTGGTTGGGGGCAGGCATTATATCAAAAGTAGCCTCTGACCTGACAGGAGTGGGCTGGGGTGTGGAAACAGCAGTGGAGAGTCCTGTGTACTCAACCTCCATCATCGAGGGGCCAATCCAAAGATCTGATTCGGGCTGGGTCCTGAAAGCAAAGTTCATGTCACTTACTACTACTTAGTAGAGTATGTGGAAGTGGTGTCTTATTGCTTCTTTTCAGGTATGGAGTAATATAGAAAAATAAATAAAGAATAAGCCTACGACTTGGCCTGTGCAGTCTTTGTTCTATAACAAGACCCAGATTAGCTGGCATTTAAAAGAATCTCCTATAGTCAAATGCATTCTTCTGTTTGCACAGAGAAACAGAAGCTTTAAATGGCTCATTAAAATAGCACAGAATTTTAGGGGGCCCTGAACAGCTTCCACTAAACAACAATTTGATGGGTTAAGGGTAAATGAATCTGCAATGTATAGGTTATATCGCCTCTAACAAAGATGCAAGTTTACAGAAGTTCACTGGGCAGTGATGTTTTGGGGCATCCCCAAGCTCTGGGCACTTGAAAGATTAATCAGGATATTTTGAAAGAAAAAGCTTATCTGAGTGTCTGCAGCAGCCATGGAAAGCATTTCTTTTGTTTTGGAAAGTCTTGGATGGGAAGACCAGAGTCTGTTTATTATATTTTGCTATTTGCCGCATCTATCCAATGACCCAAATGTTCCATTTCATGCAGTTTAATCTCAGACCAAATGCCGTTAACTATTTGAGAATGACTTCTTCTGATTTTTCCACAGTTTCCAATTGAAGCTATAATAGCTCCTTATTCCAAGTCTCTGACCAGGTACTGTGAGAAATCACCACGCTTCACTGTAGGAGAGAGAGAACCGAGAAGAGGGCCAAAGCAGTGACATTGGAAGCTCCTATCAATGAAAAGAGATGATAAAAATGAACAGTGGTGGGAAGCAGCATAAAGTGCATTAAAAACAAAAAGCCAAACAAACAAACAAACAAAAATAACAGTGGTCATTGCAATTCAATAGCCAAACCCACAGGAAAAAAAGAATAGCAAAAAGCTTATCCTCTGCATTCAGTGAGTTTGTTTATGGCTTTGAAGATGACTGCTCCCTTAGAGTATTCCAACACGTAACAGAGCCCAAATTCAGGAAAAACGTGTGTGCTGGGCTTTACAGTAAAGGAACTGACTTTTATTTTAGGGAAATGAAATTACTTCTCCTAAGATAAAGGAAGGTTTTTATGATTCCTATTTGCTTTGAGTGACTTTAGTACCACATTAGGAAATATATAAAATTTAAAACAAACAAACAAAAAATAACAGAGGGTCAGCGGGTTTTTTTGAAAAGGAATTTCGGATTTTATAAGCAGTTATAAGATCACAGTTCCCAAGAAAGGAAAACCAAGGACCCAATTTCAGTATGAGCAAAGTAATAGATAATTTGATTCAGTCCTATGTACAAAACTAAAGATGGGTGGTACTCCTGGTTACTGGCTCCCACATGGGTGTTCATCCATCAGCAGCATCCATCCACACAGGGATAAACAGGGTTGGGGGTGGAACTGGACCTCCTGGCTCATGACTTGTTCTAAACGGCTAACTTGATATTCAGGATCAGCCATGGAGGCTTGTTTTCCCAAAGCTACCAAAACTCATCCCCTCTTTTTTTTTTTTTTTTTTTTTTCTGGCATAGATGTGATGAGACTCTGCATTAGGAGTAGGAGTAAGATCTGGTTGTCCCCCCTCCTATACCCTTCCACCAGTTAGCTAAGTAGTCCTCCAGTGATTAGCTTGATTCTTACAATTAGGATTCTACCCATATAAGAACTCAACTGGCCATATACAGATACATTATCTTCCCTCCCAAAGTCTTGGTGACCTTCAAACAGAAAGCAGAAATAGCTGAATGGATTCAGGGTCATCTGTGGTTACCTCAGGTGTAGATGCGTCCTAAGCCATACTTCGACCACGTCCAGGGAGATTTCAGCCAATGCAATTGGTTTCTTGCCACAAACCTTCTTAGTATTTTGAAGCTCCCAAAGTGTTCATGGATAAAACTAAAATTTGAAAATACTAGATTTCCTTGCCAGTCCTAAGCATTTTATTTCAGATATTTTGAAGTATTGTTCTGAGAAGAGGTCAAAGACTGCAAGTGGAGTGAATGTCGAAACTCCAGCTAGGCCTTCCTAGTTTAGGGCCTGCTCTGCCAGCTCTTCCATGGAAGCTGCTGCATGATGTGGAGACAGGCTGTAGGGGACCTTGGTTTCTGATCCCAGTAGAACTGGTGAATCCCAATATTGGAAATTTCCCGGTGGGCAGGACTGTGAGCTGTGTTCTACAAGGCATCCAGGAATCTGCTATAATTCTAATTCTTTGGGGGGCACTTCCAGAAAGTAAAATGAAGTCTTGTCCTTGCTTGATTTCTCTGACTTCAAGAGACTAGGATCTCTACTTCCTTCTGGAAGTAGACTCTTCAGTGGACTGTGGACTCTCTTCTCATTGTGTAACTAACTTACCTATACAGAGGGAAGGTGGATTTTGTCCACTTTCCAAGTTCATTTGCCTTTCAGGAGTCAGAACAACAAATTTCAGGTCTGACCTAAGCCTTGGGTGACTATTTGCAAAGACAGAATCAAAGCCTCTGCCAAAGTTCTGTTAGCTGTCCTTCAGCCTACACTGCCCACTGTATGGCATGGAGCATGGCTGGTGCCTGTCCAAAGCCACCAGGTGTCTTACATAAGTGTGGGCCTCAGAAACCTTGGTTTGGGGGATACCCCAAATCCTGTTCTACTGTCTGTGGACTCCAGAGCTCATCTAACCTCATTTCTTCAGGCCATTCTTTTTGCCTGTTCTCTGGGTGTTTGAGTTGTTACAAAGTCTACACAGTTCAACTGTTGTTGGTCTCAAGGGATATCTGCATTGTTGTGCATTCTCCTCAGCCCCAAGTGTTACATTGGAACTCAACAAGTGAATTATAACCAGAAAGAAAAAGCTCCATTTGGTGTTTCTTACTGTGATAGGAACTCCCAAACTCCATCACCTCTGAGATGCAGGAACTCACACTAACCTTTAATTGGGTTGAGGGTTCAAAATCCCTTATATAATTTCCTGTTTACAAACATTTTTACAAATCTCAGAGGCAATAGAAATACGTGTTAGATTTTTAGTTGTTCCTCAAGTCTCTGTTTTTGCTTGTATTATTACAGAACCCTAACATGTTTGTAAAGGCTAGCTCTCCCAGCAGTCCCTGTAGAGACAACATTCTATAATGCAACATTTCTGAACCCATTTGAGGGGGTTGGGTAAGTTACCACAATCATATGTGGAGCCTTTTCAAATTTCACTTCTTGTCCCAATTGTCATTTCCCCTTGTTTGTAGTAGAAAATAGATTAGTAGGATACTGGTAAGTTCAGATCACCAGGATAGTTTGTCAGTGGAGTGTAGGGAAAACAGAGAGAGAAGGAAATGAGGGTCGTGCTCAGGTGTCCAATTTGGGTGCTGTATAAAACATAATACCATTGACCAAAATGTAGAAAGTGGAGAAGAAGCCAGCTCAGGGCACACACATGAAAGGTTTGGTATTTGTCCATCTGAATAATATCCAGGCACATCTGCCTGCTGGCCAGGCTGTTGACTTTCTCATGTCTGAACTGATATACTCAGCAGGGACTAGTCTCATTCAGTTAGTAATCACCGAAACTTCCATTTCCTGACTCAGAAACTGTGCTTCTGGTGTCATTTCTGCTCCTAACTGCCACTACACAGCTCCAAGCAGTGCTGGCACTCCCGGGCTATGACCTTTTGAAATGCACTTCAAAGGACAATTCAATCTGCAAATGATCAAGTGATGAGGATGCTGAACAGGTCAAGGCCAAGGGCAGAACTCATTGTCAGGCCACTAGAGATCTATCTTCAGGTTAATGCCGATCTGTTGATTAGCTGCCCTTGTGTGTGGTCATCTAGCTAGCTACAAGCCAGTTCATATTTATACAAAATAATACAAGGGTAGCCAAAGACAGAGTCGAAATCCAGGTACTGTGTTTTTAGGGCATCCCCCTTTTGATACACCTGTCTCGTGTCTATGTCAAAAACCCTACTATAGTTCAGTATTTGGGGCTGAAATAGGATTCTTATGGCAAAGACAAAACGACAGGAAAGTTGCAGAATTGTGGGTGGGTCTGAAGCTGAAGGCAAGCATGATAATACAAGTTGCTGCTGCTCTGAGAACAGAAGCAGCAAGTTCCATGAGACACCCTTCTAGGAATTGAATACAAGTATATTGGGGCTGTAAATCGACTGACAGTGAGTAGGGGAGTTCATGCTGAGTCCACTGGAAGGTCACTGGAGAGTGAAAGTTTCATTTCCCCAGACTCCTAATCAGTGTCAGTCAGACCACTCCAGGATTGAACTTCGTTGTGCAAGGAGCACTGTGAAGATGGCTGTGGAAAGAAGAGGCTTGTTCTCAGCACCTGCCCTCCAACCAGTGGGAGGGCCACTGTTACCTGACATGTAGGGAGTATGCATGCATGAATGCCTGCAACAAATGTTACTAGCACCTTTCTAATGGGGAAGGGGTTAATGCCAAGGCCTGCCAAAGGAGAGGACACTTTCAATGGGAGATGGGTGCCAAGTGAAGATTCATTTAAGGGTAGATATTGGAGAAATGGAATATGAAACAAATTGTGTTTTCTTACATTTATTGGCTAGTTAACTTTCATTAAATTCCTAAGTCCTTCCCCATTCACAGATATTTCAAATGTGGTTCACAAAAATGCAGCATAAAAAGATAAAAAGGCAGAAACAAGGCCCCCAGAATTCTAGTCCCACATACTCCTTCCCTTGAGTAAGTCACCAAGGTTCTTTGAACTCTAGATCCCTCATTTGTCAATAGGTATAATAGGTTCCACCATGCTTATATGAAAATGAATGTTAGCAGGATCCAGCTGCTTATTTGATTGGTAGTGCCACACAAAGCTGAAAGTACGTACGGTTACAAAATAGAAGATCAGCCTTCTTAGCTGCCTGGAATTCCCCAATTCCCAATGAATATACTGCTCCTGTTTTTAGATCCATAAGCACTGAATGTTACTATTTTCTCACCAAGGATCTGGCAAAAACCTCTGTATCCCAATGGACCATCAGAAAGCATCTTAGTAACTCCTCTTCTTGCTATTGTCTGCTACCTGCACAAGGCTATGCAGGTAGTAGACATTCAAAAACATTTGTTGATGCCTCATGGTATCTTGAACTGAGAGAAGTCCATGGATTTTATAATACTTTTAAAGCTTTCTACCATTCATGGGAGAATTGGAGAGTAGCAGTGTGGTGTGTGTGTGTGTGTGTGTGAGAGAGAGAGAGAGAGAGACAGAGACAGAGAGAGAGACAGAGAGGTTTATTGTTCATTATGGAAGCCCCTTTGTCCTTTGTTTTTCTTCTAATTTGGAAACCTTTAGTATCTGTGATTGTTGAGAGCCCTTGGTTGAAGTGGAGATGGAAAAGAATGTAAAAGGAACAGTCACAGAGCTATTCATACTAAGGGGAAATAACTGAAACCTGTGAGTACTGATGAAATCTCAGGTCCAATATGTAAGACAGGTAGGTTAAACAAACACATTAAACAAAAAACACAACAAATAAGCAAACAAATCAGACTGTGGCATTTCTTCCATAAGAGGCTATCATCTGAGATTGTGCTGCCCAGTACAGCAGCAATAAGCCCCAAGAGGCTGCACACCCCACAGAGTGAGACAGGTGCACAATGAGATTGCTGTTAAGTGTAAGTATAAAAAGACACCAAATTTTAAAGACTGCCTTTAAAAAGGATGTAATGTATTTCACTGATTTATTAATTACATGTTAAAATTAAAATACTTTAGATATATTGAGCTAAAAATATATTCAAATTAATTTTACTAGTTTTTTTTTTTTTTTTTTTTGCTTTTTGTTTTTTACTTTTTAAATGTAACTATGAGAAAATTTGAAATTGGGTATATGGCTGACATTATATTCCTGTTGAGCAGAACCGATCTAAAACATCCCAAATATGACAAAGCTTTGATTGTACAAATGTCCTTAATAAGTAAGTCTTCTTACAAGTGAGATACAAAGGTCAGAGATGCAGCCCCAATTCACCAGCGGCTTAAAGAACATTGCAGACAGATCTGGGGGAATAGAGAATAAGGACAGTTTAGTTGTAAAGAGAAACTATGTAAAATTACCAAAAGAGCCATTTCAAAAAAAGCCACTTTGTCATGAGGTATGGCATGATGTGGGACACTTTTACATATTGGGTGAAATTTTAAATTTTCTATAAAAAAAGTAAGTGTGCCTGCCTTGGAGAATTGAATTACTCTTTTTTTTTTTAATAATATAACTTAAAATTATACTTTAAATTGCATCATTATTTTTACTTTATAAAATAGGACTGGTAAGATGAACAGCTATTTTAATTGCATTCTGCTCCAGTGAAATCCAGGACTTAAAAATATATATTTTTTAAAAGCTATAGCTCTAGCATTTTTATTGGTCTGACTAGTGAAAAATGATGTTTTTGCTTTTTGCAGGAATATCGTGAGCAGAGCAATAATGATCAATCCCTGATGAATATAACAATGGCTCCAGGCCATCACTGGGGAATGGCAAGAACCTCATTTTTATAACTATGTTTAAACACAATATAGGGGATTTTGTTTGTTTGCCGGCTTTTTATAGAAATTATTCCAGTAAACCTAATGAAAAATTGAGGCAGATTCATCAAATGTGTATTTCAGACTGAAGGTCAGGATTCTATGGCTCCTGTTTTCTGTGCAACTTTAAAATAAGCAAACTTCCCTGTCTCTTAGTTCAACAATATTTCCCTGCCTGTCTTGTATTAGTAGGAAGAACATACGGACCAATAAGATATGGACTTTCAATTTTAAGAACAGTGAATTTCTATTTTAAAGCAACTTTAACGGATCTTAAAGAATATGTCTAATTTTACCACTGTTTTTTTTTTATTATTATTTTTTAACATGAGAAAGAACAGAGACGCAGAATGTAAAATGACTTATTCAGGGTCACAGAAGCTGTTTTAGGAAAAGCCAGTAGTAGAAGCCATGCATTTTGATTCCCAGTCTAATTCTTTTGTATTGCAATATGTTGCTTTAGTTTAGACAACTTCTTCAAAGACCAGATTCTTCTTCTTCTTCTTTTTTTCTTTTTCCTGTCCCTGGCTCTTCTGATGCATATCACTTACTTTTTTCCAAGAAATGCCTCGTTGCAGTGAAGGCAATAATTGTATTTGGAGGATTACTCTAAACAGAACAAACCCAAGCAGAGAGCAGCCCTGGGCCCTCTCCATAGATCACAGCTTATGGCAGCTCCCCTGGGGAACAGAGAAGCGCTTGGACCAGCTTTAAGTTTAAGTGCATGTCACCATGATGTACGGTGTCTTTGGTGTCCGTATATCATGGAGTGGAAGGGGTGTCGCCCATGGACGGAGAGCATCCATTCTCCTCTCCTGACACTGTGCCTTTTCCCCAAACAAGACATATCTGTGCGATTATAATCTTATCCAGGCTGGCTTGCTTCCACCAGAGCTCATCTGCAGTGAAGGGGAGAGTCAGTCAGCATTTTGTAGAGAGAAGTTTTGGGGGACATTCTTTGAGAAACAATGAAAGAGATGTAGAATTGAGAAAATATAAGGTTCTTCTAACTACATTGTTTTCAGCTTCTTGTTAACATCTCAAAGGGCCTAATTCCTGCGTGCAGAGAATATATAAGAGCAAGTTCTCAAAAGTCATCCTTTTCTTGATTAACCTTACTAACCACTTTCTGTCTGGATGACTCAGAAAAGTTACCAACAATTCTTTGCTTTAGTTTCCTTACTGGAAAAATAGGGATTATATGAAAATACTGCTTATGTCATGGAATTATTGTGAAGAATAAATAGATAAATATAATGAAACCCTTAGTCTCAAACCCAGTGATTGCATTGTCTTCAATACCAGGTAATTGTCATTACCATCTTTTCTTTCCTAAGACATGGTCTTAGGTATCCTAGGTAAAGTTATAACTTTAAAGAATTATTCTTTTAATAAACAAAGATCCTCTCAAGCAAAAGGTACCTCAGGACTCACCTTTCCATATTAGCTGGAGAACAGGAAGTAAAGCTCAGAAAGAGACAACCCACGAGCAAATAGATCCATTCAGTCTTTTTTCCCCTCTCATCCATTCATCCATCCGTCCATCCATTTATTTACCCATCTGTCTCTTCATTCACCAACTGTCTTACTGTCTTGGAGTTTGGTAGTATAATTGAATGTGCTTGAGGACTCTTGTTTCCTTGGTGTAATGATAGATCTGCTTCTTCCTCATTGTCAAGGCTTAAAGGGAAATGGGAGGTTGGCTTGTACCGAAAGGCAGAGATTCTTCACTCAGATTCCTGTTGTTTGAGTGGGCATCTGGCCTGAATTTGTGTTTCATCAGACCTTTACTATATTATATGCATGTATATAATATATTACATAATGCATGCATATAATATATGATATATTATAGCATGTATAGGTCTTGGTTTCACTCTAGAAGAATGTAATCATGAGGTTATCAAGGGGGTCAGCTGGAGAAAGGTAGTAGGACATCTTTTCTCTAGTTGTGCATGGTACAGAAAGAGGACCTTGAGCACTACCCTAAGCTTAGATTCCTGCACAGATCCCAGAGAGTTTGGTCCTGTCTCCTTTTTACTGTCCCCTTCTCAAACAAACAATGTGGCTGTTGCCTGGAAATAACCATGTAATACTACTTGGTGTGGGGCGGGGGGGGGGCAGTGCTCATCGAAGTGAGCTAAGCCCTTGAGCCACCTCTCCTCTATGACTTGACCCAATGGGAAACTTTCTAAGGAGGAGCTATCACTGTGTCTCAGTAGTGTGACAGACGTTTCCTAACTGACCCTGGGCCTCCTTTCCTTACATGATGTTCTAAATCACCATATTTAGGATTTCTGTACCGCTCTGAATTTAACAATACTCTTAATGTATGTTGTTCATCTCTGCCTAGTAAGACTGTAAATCCCAAAGTTGGAATACCAGTGCTTCCCAGTGTTTTGTTTAATCCAATGACTAGCACAGGCTGAGAATACAGTAGAGGATTATTCAGTGGTAGGTGAATAGTCTGAATGTTGAAATCAGAAGTTTGGAAAATCAGAAGAGTCTACTAATTCTTTATCTTACGTCCAATTTATATGGTCTAATTATCATCCTTATTATCATAATCACCACAACAGCCTCTCCTCCTTGCATGTGAAAATGGTGTTTGTGATTTTCTTTCTTTGTGATTTTTTTTCCTTTTGATTGCTACGTCACTTCCTGTTGACTTCATTCACCTGCAAACATTCAGAATAACAAATACAGCGCATAAACCTAAGCTACCACATATAGTAAAATGCCAACTGTTTTCTACAGGATAGACTCAAGGAAGTGAACCAACAATTACTGATGCTATAAAGTCACCCAAACAATCCTTCAAACTACTTTATTCTTTTGTAAGGGAAAAAACAAACCAACAAACAACATGGCTCCTCTCAATAGGATGATGCTGAAAAGAGCATTGACGTTTGTTTTCTGAATGATGTTTGACTGTGAGTGCTCAATAATTAGAAATATTTAATGGAGGCAAACATCAGCAAGTTAAAATTGTTTTCTGCTTAAGTCTTGTCATTTGCCAGAAAGGAAATGATATGTTAGACATGTTGCACTGTTTCTCAGTATGATAGCAACTAAAGTGGCTTAAAATTGGATTCATTTATAAAGCTGGACACTATTAATATCATTCCCTGCATGATGGTAATTCATTTTACTCTGCTTTGTCTCAGAAGCAGTAGGGGCTCCATTCCTTATATTCGGTTTGCAGTCCTAATTAAGTATTCATTATAGAATACATATTTTTTCATTTAGATTGATTATCAAACATTTATGTGGTGTATTATGCTTGTTTACTATTAGGTCAATGTAGTCAATATAGTGAGGTATTGAACATCTAGTAGTTATGTGTCTTCAACCTGTAAAATTAAGGTTGGGAGGAACTCAGCTGGAGCAAAAACTTGTCTCCCTCAGGGTTCTTATTTCACTGGCATTGCACCAAATAAGCTGAAAACCTAACTAAATGTAACTACTCTGGTTCCCCCATTGAGAATAAAAAGATGCTCCGTGGATTCAGTGTAAAGTTGACATGGCACGAACAGAAATTTCATATGAGATTCTGTAGAACCATGATCCTGCAAACTTTTACTATTGGCAGTTGAAGGGGCTAGACATCAGGAAAGGAAAAGAACAAGGAGAGGTTTAATGAAATAAAATTAAGCTAAATAAAATATAACTAGAACATGAGGAGATGTCATCTGGTGAGATATTAAATTATGCTCATATAAGATAATTGTTCTGGCAAGAAGTGGGTTTACAACCCTAATAGTTGAATCCTTCATATTTGACTGTATAAGCAATGGCACTGATAATATATATCAGGATGTATTTTGCATTTACATTATGCTTTCTCTTTGGGAGTTCAAACAACCAGAGAGAATTTGCATTATTCAAAATCACATTCTAATCAACAATTACTTTCAAAGGTTGAGTTTAAAATTCACAAGCAAGGGGTCCCTGGGTGGCACAGTTGGCTAAGCACCTGACTCTTGATTTTGGCTCAGGTCATGATCTCAGGGTTGTGGGATTGAGCCCCACTGTGGGCTCACAGTGCAGAGTCCGCTTAAGACTCTCTCTCCCTCTGCCCCTCCCCACCGTGAGCTATCTCTCTCTCTTTCTTTCTCTCTCAAATAAATAAATAAATAAATATTAAAAAAATAAAAAATAAAACTCATAAGCAAACACATATAAGCAAAAACAACCACAGTAACAAATAAATTATCAAATTGGAATCACTCAAAAACTCTGTGAGTCTCAGGGCCCCTATGAGTGGCTCAGTTTGTTAAGCATTCAACTCTTGGTTTTAGCTTAGGTGATGATCTCAGGGTTCTGAAATCAAGCCCCATGTGGGGCTCCATGCTTAGCATGGAGTCTGCTTGAGATTCTTTCCCCCTCCTTGTCCCTCCCACTCTGCTCCTCCCCCTGCTTGTGCACTCTCTCTAAAATAAATAAATAAATAAATAAATAAATAAATAAATAAATAAATCCTTTTAAAAAAATCTGTGAGTCTCCTTAGGATTCATATAGAAATGACCCAAATGAAGCCATAATGGGAACTTGAACCCATAACACTTATTAATGAATTGTCAGATATTTCCTGAGTGTCGATTACGTTCAGTCTTTTGTTTGTAGCTGTAAATGAAGAAGGAGGAGGGACAGGAAGAAAAGAACAAGTAATAATTCTTAGTTGTTAATCACAATCATATTGGACAAGCAAGCTATAAACATAGGTTAATTAAATAATAATTGAAGGTTCTGTATACAATGGCACAGGGCAAGGTATGTTCCATTGGTAAGAACAATGGCTTGTACAGCTTATAGGAGGGAGAGATTATATTTATCATGAATGAACTAAGGCAGCTGCTTAGAAAAGGGAGCTCTTTATCTGGGCCTTGAAGGATTGTTTGAAATGAGAGCAAATGCATTTAGGTAAGAGAGGTAAGTATGAAGAAAGGAAGGGAAGTAAGATAATGCAGGGATTGTTGGAGCACCAAATCTAGATTGACTTACTAGCAGCTAAGGGCATAGAAGAGTAAAATGGAAGATGGATTGGTTGTTTTGTAGAAGGTGTGAATAGCATGCTAAGAATTTAAGAGTTTATCCTCTAGGAAATGAAAAGAAACTGAGAGTTTTGCAACCAGAATTAAAGTGTTATATTCAAGACTTAGCTTGCTGTAGATTTAATTAATTTGATAAGGAAGAGACTGAAGGAAAGGAGATGGGGGACTGTTGCTGTAGCGCTGAACAGGACAGTGAGAGCCTAAAGTGAATTTGTGGCGGCAACAAAAGAAAAGAATTGCTGTGTGACACGGAAGGAGGAACCCACTGGACATGGAGACTCAAGGAGTTTTGTTAGGTCAAGGCATCAAATGTCCCAAACTGATACTAAATAAAAATAATAAGGTAATGTTTTTTTTTTTTATTTGCTTCTTTATTAATTACTGGTTTGTTGACATTTTTTCCCATTAGACTATATCATGGTGCCAATATATGAGGCCAAAATAAAAATATTTCCCCACCAACTCTGTTTTCCCATTGACTAATGACTAAGCTTAGTCACTGAAAATTCCTAATTTCTCTCTCTCTCTTTCTCTCTCTCTCTCTCTCTCGTGTGTGTGTGTATTTTATATATGTGTGTGTGTGTATATATATATATATATATATATATATTTTTTTTTTTTTTTTTTTTTCACAGAAGGAAAGGATTCTCTATTTACCCATTGTCTGGTCTTTAGAAGTCTGTATCCAAAGAAAGATCAAAACATCAGAGCTATGTTGGCGAGAATTTTCCTCTTCCAAACCATGTAGCAGAACAAGGTTTCTAGGACTGACAAAGCTTTCTGTAGATGAGATCATCTACTTTTGGGACTTCTAACATTCCTTTCCTCTCTTCAGAATCGACGGACTGTATACACATCTGTTCAAAGGCTTGCAGTATCTTCCATTGGGCCTTTTGATTTTTTTGGTTTGTTTGCTTCAAGTTTTCTAATCTTCCTCTTGCTTTAAAACATTTTGAAATTTCAAATGAGTAAATATGGGCCATTACAGAGGTATCTAATCTAAACAACTGCTTGAACATCACATATGATGCCATGTAATTCTCTTAGAAAACCTCCTCCTGTCTTCGTCATATAAGAAATGCTCCTGTGTAATTCATGGAAGATTCCCAACACTGCCAAAAAAGTCCCTCTGGCACCAGTGACTATCCTGCCCCATTTTTCACCTCTCGAGGTCTTTACACACATCAGCTAAATTCGTTCTCCAGGGCCTCTGTGAAGATGGTGACTTTACAAATTCCTCCTTTGACAAATTCCTCCCTGGGGAGATATTATGGATGTTGATGGGGAAAATGCATCTTGCCAAGATTAGTACCTACTCAAAATGTGGAGCCTGAGTTTGGAAGCTGAGTGGTGCCTTTTAGGGCTAGAGATTTACTTAAGATTCAACGGAAAATGGTTAGCTAATGTTTACAGCAGGGGTGCACAATTAATAAATGCAAAATTTTGCTTCACTTCTATTTCCAAAGTGAATAGGATGTTTGTCAAAGCGAGAAACTTTGCTTTGATTATAAGCTACAGATAATGAAAATGTGTTTGTGTTTCACAAATACATTTGATTCTAGTGGATTGTATTTCCCATCAGGGAATCAGGTTCAGCAAATATTTTCACATGCTAACTCCTTAAATCAGGCAGAAGGTTTTAGTTGACTAGAAATACAATAAGCTTAGAGAATAGAGGTTTGCACAGAAACTAAGTAATAGAGTTTATAATTGTTCTTCACTAGAATTTATAAGAACCAGCATTAGATTCCTAACTGTAAAATAAGCGTACCACTACTTTTTTTGGCAAGGGGAAGCCTCATGAAAACATCATCTCCAGTTTTCCTTTTAACAAATCAAAGATAATAATTCCAAACATATCATCCCTTTATGATGGACATGAAGGACCCATACTGAAACATTTTTGAACAACAACAAAAAAACTACTTGCAAGTAGGAAATAGACATCTGGAATAGGGGGGATTTAGAAGTAGAAGACTGTCTGAACATGATGTAAAGAACCGAGTCACTGTAAAGGGATTCTAGCTAGGAAGCCAGGCACAGAGGGGTTAAAGGCTTGTTACTCAGCCCCTTAGAGCATATCTTTCGATAGAGTCAAGAAGAAATTGGCTACCAGAACTAGGAAGATATATTTTACTCTTGATCAGGGGAGTGAGATGAATTTTCCAGGGTTAGATTCCAGAATGATCTGAAATATCCTACTAACATATACCAGAGAGAGAGAAGGTCTGTCTGGAATAAAACTGAATTAAGAATGAGGGCTACCTCTCTCAGCAAAAGCAAAAATGCATTGCCGGCAAAACTTAGCATTGATGGTCACAGTCTTAATACTGAAAATTCTCACATTGTGAGGACGATAATTAAAACAAAGAAAGAAGAAACGTCATTGTGTATTTTAATTCCTGAATGTTTTCTCAAATCTTTCCTGGAACTAGTTCTTTGTAGAGGAAGGAATAACCTAAAGAGCAAAATTTCTGTCTCCAAGAAGAAAGAGTTGAGGGGATGATGCTGGATGATAAACAGGGGTTATGGATAAGACTGAGCTTAACTCTAAGAAGTGCTTCTCTTCTGGTGTCTTGGCTGTTGCTTGTTTGTTCTCTTGAGGCTGTTAGCAGAAGTGCAACAGATTTTACCTGTTAGGAAATTTCAGCTCAACTTTGCACTTTGACCAAGGACACTAGTCTAAGACTTTAAGAAAAGTAAAAGAATCAAAAAGTACAGACAAACAAGCTGTTAGTCCACTTCTTTCTCAGATATGGTGCTTTCTCAGGGCCTGAAAATCACACCTCATAACTGAATTATAATCACCTAATTTCCTTCATGATCGCAGTCAGTCATGTGTTGGGACAGGAACGATCTCTGTTAATCCCTGACTCTCCTTGACATTCCGTGGGTTCCAGGGCTGTTTGCTTACAAGCCCTCAGTATTATTATTTATATATCCTCTAAACCATAGTCTGAAAGATTGAAAGACATGGTTTTCCATCACTTTTACTTTTTACCTCAAAGACAGTTCTTCCTAAATCTGTGTCTTTTTCTTATATTTCTCTCCCAATATTGATTTATTCACTATTTCTACTTATTCTCTCAACTTTTCACTTTTCTAAATTCCCATATTCCATGGATGGATGCAATCAGTTCATGGATTTAGTTCCCATGACTTTTTAAATACTCTCCCCAAATTCCCTGAGAGTATTATGACTTTAATCCAGTGGGGAATGAAGAGTGTGGTTCATTGCAGATACCTAACAAATACTTGTTCTCAAAGTTAATCATCCTAGAACTCATCTTGTCTCTAAAGAAGGAGACAGTGGTGCCTGCTGTTCAGGAGGCCTGAGAATAGTAGTCTAAAAGCTTTCTTAGAATTTGCTGTTGGTAGTTTAACTCCTTCTCCATTCACCAAGCCAACTAAAAAACGAACAGACAAAAACAAACAAACAAACAAGGACAGTTTAGTAGAGTCTCACTTCCCTGTGAGTATACTGGAAACATGAGGCTCTGAGATGATAGACTCTCATGGTGCTTCTTAGAGTCAGTATTTGGGGGAGAAACCACCCAGGTTTGGAAGGGCCTCCAAACCTGCATCTACTTGTGAAGTAAATGAGAAATAAGCTTTGATTATGTTAAGTTTGTGTTGGTTTCTTACCACAGAAAAGCCTAGCCCCACCTCACTAATATGGATCTTAAACTGTATGGTTGGGAACTGGGAAGTACTCCTAAACCTGAGATGTGTTTATGTATAGATAAATAGATGTGTGTTTATGCCCGTTTTTGTGTGTACTTACATGCCACGGGCCAACTCTTTGACCTCTTCCCACAGTTTCAGTATTTTCATCTGTAAGATAATGGTGGGGTTAGATGTTCCTTTAGCTTGAAATTTCTTTGGAATATTGCTTGATGCTTATCCAAAAACAATCTTGCATTTATTCAGGTCTTAACATTTTCTGTAGTCTTTTTAACCCAAGAACAAAGCTCAGGGCTTGGACAGACTCTGATTTTAAGTTCATCCAAACCATCCCTTTTGTGCCTTTGCCCCCTTTAAGAAAATTCCAGATGAAAGCATAAATCTGCCACATGAACTGATTTGCTGCACAGCAAGATAATTCTTTTAAGTAGTTTCTATTATAGGAAAATTAATTTCAAGGCACTTCATACAGTTCTAGTAAAATCCTTCCGCTCCACGGGGGTCCATGAGCAACATTAACTGTGCAGCATTTGCTGGGTATGCCTCGTTATGACTTGGTGCAGTGAAGGATGTTTTTAAATTTTTTTTTAAGTTGGGCTGTTTGAAAATGCATTATGGTTTTTTTAATCCCTGCATGAACATTTAAAGAAAGCTAGAATTTGAGATATTTTTAACAAGGACAAAATATCTTTTCCTAACTTATTAAGGAAACAGAAATTATTTTCCTGATAAAACATTGTAGCTTATTTTTTTTTTTTTAGGTGTCATTGTGTTTGTGTCATACAACATGGATTCATTTGAGGAGGTTATCGAAAACAAATACAGAACCCGATGTGCCAATAAGCACTCTTTAAGTTTGAATGGTTAACAAAGAAGACATGATCCAGCTCTCACTTGTCCAGCTTTCTTCATTCCCTCATAGGTGTTCTCAACAGAACTCCATGCACTGTGTGCACGTAATTTTTCCTCTTGGTGTCTGTTTCCTGGAGAGCCTGAGAGACATGTGACATGCTGAATCATGTGGCATTCAAAGTCTTTTATGAACTGGCTTCATTATATCTACTTTCTGCTCTAGCAAACTTCTTAACTCACTCTCATACAAATACTTTTAGCTCCTCCTCCTCTCGTCCTTCTTGCTTTGTTCACAACATTCCCTCTGCTTCAAACATCTTTCTGTCATTGCTTCTCTAGCTCATAAGAACTGCATGTCCATACTTCAAGGACCAATTTATATGCTAAATTTTATGTCTCCTATCTCCAGATGAACTTCTTGTCATATCACCTCCTAATGGTCTCTCCTTCCTGTGAACTGTGTTAGAAATGGTATTGCTGTTATTTCACTTTTTCATAATCTGCACTGTGGCATAGACTGTAAGCTCCTTGGAGCAGACTGAGATTTTTCTTGTTTTCCTCTCCCATGACAACTGTTACAGTGCTGAGATCGTAGTGATCCTTCAATATATGGTTTGCTTGTTTGTTTCCATAGGGCTTATCAAACGGTGCTGTAGCCCATGAGCACTGTATTCTCATGAAATGATCAGAGACAAATATTTTCAGGTGTATGTGAGCAAAGAATATATTCTTATATTGTCAATTATTTATATTAACAAGTTATGTATTTATATTCTACAAACGAATTGATAATATATAGCAAATACTGCAGTAATTTTTATACCGCTGATGGTGTTAGACATTCAACAACAGTCCTCAGTTTTGATAACTCTCCCAGCGAAGTTATGTAATCTCAGGTGGTCTTCCACAGGCACGGCAGCAGGAGGACATGAGGTTTGGCACCTCAAGATCTCCTTAACACCAAATCTAAATCTCTATTGGGTACATTGATTTACTTTCTTATGGAACATGAAGTAGTAATAATTCGATTAAAAATTTAGCATTTGAAAAATACTTCTTTAATCCTTTTTGATGTGATTTAGTTTGGCAGAAATCAAAAAAGATCTTCTCTCTTACATTCCATTGCACAGCAGTCAATAAGAAACCAAAGTAAGGGCACAGGAGCTCATTGTTCCTGGAAGAACTCGTAATGTTTCAAATATACTCCATTTACCATTCCATCTGGAACCTAGAAAGCATCAGTTACTTTCAGCCAATGACTGTTCTTTTCTTTATGGCCAAGATTTCCTCATCTCACCCAGCATTTTTTTACTGCCAGCATTTCCCTCCCATTGACTAGTGCCAGTGATGATACTTCAGAGTCCTCTTTAGATATAACACATCATGGTTCTATTTGAAGGTACTGCCTCTAACTCTTGGGCCCTTCTGATCTGGGAAACATTTTAAATAGCGCTAGCTACTGCAGAATCACAGTCATCCTTACCAAAGTAATGAATGTTAGTAGATTTGATTGATTAATATAAAAAATTGAGAAATAAATTCTGCAGCTGTCATAGAGACCAACCTTCAACATAGCTGGAGACATTTACTAACAGATTTTCTTTGTGTTTAAAGTGGAACCAGTAATTATGACATGGAGATCAAACTTCATTTGCCCTACAGCAGATCCTAAGAGTGACCTTAGGTTGCCTTTTTTTCAGGACTTTGAGTCCAGATTGACTCATCTAGACAGCTATCTCTATGCACCAACTGGATGTATGATTTTTTACCAGTTGGTTATAATTCACTTGACCAGGCTTCTGATTTCTCTGTTACAGAAAGGCCAGCTTTACCTTGTTTACAAGAACTTTTTCAATTCTACGCTTTATTATTTTTATATCTGTGGGCTCAAGAAGAGGAAAATCATGTGATCCAAATGGGACACAGATATTAGCCTATTAATTTGCATAGATGTATTATCCCCATCCCACTCCCATACTTTGTCTTTTCCATCTCAAGTAATAGAGCCAGACAAAAAGAAATGTCTTCTCCTGTTTGTCGAATTGATTTCTGGTTAGGTTTTTCCGTTGGATTTACCATGTGCAAATGTATGTCTTTCAGACTTGTATAGTTTGTTGAATGGAGATGATCTGATATTCTTTGCAGGTCTTTTAGGAACAGGCCATGCTTTTAAGCCCCCTCCTCCCACCTCTATTCATTCATCCTTCCTAAGGAAAAAGCTATAAGGCTTTTAAAATGATCAGCTTAGGTCAGTGTGACTGTCCTGTGCTAGAAGGCACGGAGATTCCCAAATCAAGCAACCTGACCCAGAACCAATAAAACACCAAAAAAGACAAGTAGAAACGTCTCTTTAGTTCTTAGTTAACCTTGTGGGATTTTTCTCTTAACATTTTTTCCTCCTTTCCGTGGGACATGGGTTAAAAGTTGTTTGTAAATAAAAAGAATAATTCATTATTTATATTGCATATATAATCTCATGAGTTATATTTTGGTGTTTTTTTCCATAATTTTTTAAATGAGGAAAACAATAATAAAGATTAGAATTGTCAGAACTTTTATTTTCATTACCCAAGGTTCAATTCTAGATCACAGATACTTTAAGGAAGCAATCATAATTAAAGCAAAGAGCAATGGACTAGGAGTCGTAACACAAGAAATCTAGTTTTAGGGGTCACCAATCAAATATGGCTAGGGCAAACCATTCCATGGTTCTTCTTTCAGCTTCAAATTCCCTAACTGTGTGAAGAGGGCTTTAGGTCCGGAACTCTTTACAGCTTTTACTCGGCCATAATTGTGATCTCACCCCAATTCTGTGGATTGATATGATGATGAATGGTCAGCAGCGCTGCTGAATTGGTGGTACTCAACTTTGATGTCTCTCACCTGGATTAAGGGAAATATGTGACATTAGTCATTCTACCTGAGATGAACCTTGGGCACCATGTTCCTTTTCACTGGGTTCTCTGCCTTTTTATCCTCTGCGTATAATAAGAAAAATATAGATACAATTTTATAGGAACTCTAGGTATAAGAAAGCTGATAGGGGCACTTGTACAAGGGTGTCTTTCTGTGCTTTGGGGTGGGGTTCTTCTTTTGGGGCCCCTGATAATACTCCATGCTTACATACTCTTGGGATGCCTCTGACATGAGTGTAGTTACACTAACAGTTCTGATTTCCTGTGGCTATCCCAAATCTGGGGGGAAAAAAAGTCAACTAGTAATCATGTTGTTCATAAAATCCTTGATGTTTGTAGTTGTGTCCATCAAAATAATGGGGTGTTCACCAATTGGAGACACTTCTCTTTTCTCTCCCATTCCACATGCTACTGCTGAAGTTAGATAATTCTCATCCCACTTTAGGTTTGGTGTAGAAATCAAAGAGAGCTGAACAGATATGGGGAGAGAGAATCTTATCCACAACTTTAGGAAGCCCTGAGGAGCACTGTGGAGGGAGGACTATTATCCACTATACCACAGCCTTACTTCCTAATGCCCTGCCCCCTCCTGGCCATTTTTGATATTTATAAAAATGTCACACCCCTACTGCCCATCAAGCTGTTTCTGATTATTCAGGGTCATGCTTTCAGACAATTTGTTACATTTTAGATCTTTATCTTTCTCTGCCTGTACATCAGAAAAAGCCCTACCACTTTCTGGCATATTCAGAAATGTGCATTGATATGACTCATTCACAGTATGACAACAGCAGCCAGATGAATATTTCTGTGTAAGATTTCTTTCTCCCTTCTTCCTTTCTTTCCTCCTTCACCCCCTCCTTTCCTGTTTTTCTTCCTTATAATATGAATTTGGAAGGAATTTCCTTCCTTATTCTTTCTTTTTTCCTCTCTTCTGCAAACATACATTGACTCTCTTAGAGCAAGGTCACTGTGGCAGCAAAATGGGAAGATCCTGAGCTTCACCTTTGAGGAAATGGCAGTCCAGTGGAGAGGTAGAGGTGGTGTCTGACATTGGACTGTATGACAGCACCACGTGATAAGAGCTACAGTGGCAGCCAGGAAGAAGCAGATCTAAAGCTACATGGGAAGTCAAAGGTGGGTTCACAGAAGTGACAACCCTTGGACCAATAGCAGGGTTTTGCCATGTGAACAAATTGAGGAAATGGTCCCCGAAGGAAGAAATGTCATATGCAGAAAGCAAGAGGGAAAATGTCAAGATCTTGTAGAAGAGGTGGTTCCTATTGTTAGAGCAAAATGATAGGAGGTATGAGAGCAGAAAATGGGATTGAAGAACTATACTTAGGGTAGATATTTCTCTTTGAACAGGCACTTCCAATAGGTTATCACAAATGGGGGATCAGAAAACCCTTGTAACAGAGTATTCAAGTCAGGGGCCCCATTGCTTTTCTAATCACCTCACACCAACTACTGCCATATAAGTCCAAAAAAAAAAAACCCACAAAAAAACAAAAAAACAAAACAAAACAAAAACCATTGTGATATAAGGATACTCTTGGTTTTCTTATTTGAGCCAGAATCCTTGACTCCATCTAAGACAAACTGGACCTAGGCTGACTGCTATATGCCAATTCATTTCTATTTTAGGAAGTATAGAATTTCTGTGTGTGTGTGTGTGTGTGTTTGTGTTATGAAATATGTCATTGTTACAAAAATATTTACATAATAATATATGTATGTGTAAAAAAAAGATAACGTAACGAACATCCATGTGGCCAGTACTGATGTGCTTTAATACAATACTATTATCTAGAGGTGATGTTTAAATTTTTTTATTTGAATGTAGTTGATACACAATGCTACATTAATGTCAGGTGTACAACATAGTGATTGGGCAAGTTTATACATTATATTATGCTCACCACAGGAGTAGCTACCATCTGTCACCACACAACACTATTACAATATCATTGACTATATTCCTTATGCTGTGCCTTTTATTTAGGGAAAGTTGTTTCTAAACCATCTTTCACAAAGAGATCATTAATGGGAACAGAGGTCCAGATGAGAAACAGTCACATTGCTGACCCTCTGTGCATCCAGAGTACCTCATCAGGACTGGAAATCAGTGACTTGGCTGCAATAATCATCCATTCAACCAACATGCATACAGTGAAAGTCTGGTAGCATGCCCAGTATTGGGTTCTCCAGGGTGACTAGGACATTTAGAAACCCAAACTGGTCGAATCCATGGCTAAAATTTCTGTGATAATATGCTCTTGTAAAAACTATTCAAGTGTTTTGCTTTCTCCTAGATCTTTTATTACTCTCAATCAAATAATATTCTGTTAGGATTGAGCATGCACAAACACTATAAACATACATCTTTAAAACAATGAAATTCTACCTCACTCTTCTTGCCAAGATGCTTGAACAAGCGAGGAGTTTATTCTGTAATATGAATTTGGTCGGGCTCATGCTCAGTGGGGAGTCTGCTTCTCCCTCTCCCTATTCCCACTCCCCCCCCACTCATTCTGTCTCTCTCTCCCACTGTCTCTTAAATAAATAAATACAATCTTTAAAAAAAAAAAAAGGGGGACACCATATTGACTTTGCCTTAGTAACGCTAGGATACTAATAACCACTTAAACATTCCCCTTCATAAAGACATAGCTCTATCAAAAGCACTAAGGAAAAAAAAAAAGTTTTTTTCTAAGTATTATTTAACAGTGGAACCATTTCATCAGGAGAAAATGTAAATGAAAGACAAGTTTTTAAGGCAAACAAATATGTGATTGCTTCAGGTGAGGTAGAAAAATGAGTCAGGAGACTCACTAGGTCACCAATTCCAGTGGCCTAGGAGGTATCTCAGGACTTGATGCAATCTATGTAAAAAGGACTGTATTATACCTCTCACTATTCCATCTGGGTTCAGCTGTACCTATAGACAAATCTTGCATTTATTTAACCATAATTTGCCTCCCTAACTTCTTCTAGATCTTTTAAATCCAGAATTATAAATCCATGTCTTCGCTGTGTGATGTTTTCATTCTGAATGAAATAAATTTCAAATTAGTTTCTAATGGAGAAAATAGGTTTAAGGATTGGAGACAAGTTTTTAGGACATGGTATTTGGAAGAGGGGTTGTATGGTACTATGAAATCACATCGTATGGGTGGCTATATCTTCTGCCTTCGTGTAACACTGACTGGAAATTACAAAATGAGAGGACATAGTGGAAAACCAAATATGATTTAAGGAAAAAAGAATGAGCAAGAGAGCTAGTGAATAAAAGGAAAATAAAATTGGAATTTAAGACTGTGAATCCCATCCTTAAACTTTTCTTTAACACCTAGATATGGAGGAAGTCTCCTCATTAATTTGTCTCCAGTCTGGTTGCCTACCCCAAGGGGACTGGAGTGAAGCACATTCTGAGGAGTTCGAGGTGAGAAGCTCATTCCCCAGGTCCAAGTCACTGAGACATGAATGAGACATTCAGTTCCCCATCCCCAGGCTTCTGAATCCAACAGCACACAGTGTATAAAGAACATAGAACATTTCCCTTAATCATTCCTTATCAAACTCAGCCAGTTTATTGGTATATCTGTCAGAGGTGATTTGATAACCTGTCTTCCCTCCCAGAGCTATGAGTCCACAACATCAGACCTCCCTGTGTATTTATGAAGCCAAATGGGGTGGCAACAACCCTAATGGGGTAAGGTTACAAATGTGAATGACTCTAAGACAGCCTTTCAGTTAATAGAGTGAGAGCATAGGTATTATTTTCCAGCTTGAAGAGATAACTCTAGTAGCACTTCGTAAAGTGTGTCAACCTGAGGTTCATAACCCCTTTTCCTAATTCTAATTCTCGGTGGGAAATCGCTGACAATTACCTCACAAAAACAAGGGAACATAGGAATGTGGGTAGATATGTACATATGCTTCAAAACATGGGAGAAACCTGTAAAAAGCTCATGTGATTGTGGAATGGCTGCTTCATCATTAGATATAAAGAGCATGGTACCATGAATCTCCATGTCTAAAGGTGTGTGTGTGGTCTTGTAATGATGCCTACCCCTCACATTCCTATGTGGACGTTTGCTGTGTTTCCCATGGTGGTGTGTTATAATTTGTGATAATGGGGGCAATATCAATAGTGCAGGGATGAGCGTATGACCATCAGTGCTGAGAGAGCCAGCAGTATGGAACTCATTGTTAGAATAGAGGTCTGTGACCTGGGCAGAAAAGTCTGACATGAAATGTCAACCAGTTATCAGAGTAGACGACTACAAAACAAAATTTTGCTTGTGTGGTCCATTTGCATAAAGGGTTAGCACAGCAACAGCTTTAGAAAAAATTTACTTAAGTTCCCAGAGATAGAAAAAAAAAAATCTATGAGGCAAACTTCTCCATCAAAGAATCTTTCATATAATTTTTTTCTGACTCTACATATGGAGTGCTGCCCATGCCCAAATCCTCCTGAGAAATACTAAGAGAAGGAGGATGTTAGCTACAAACTTTTCCATCTTCAATGAACAGCTTCCCTTGGAACTAGATTGCTGTTATTAATGATGATGATTTTCATTTACAACACAATGTTTGACTGTAATTATTCCCTGGTACGAATTGCTTACTCACTTCTTCCCCCCAATTAGTTGATGTATTACTTCCTACATATTTTTGTTGTTACTTCAATATTCTGGATAAACAGCTTGCTTGTAGACAGAACTGTTCTTCAGCAGTTCTGATAGTTTTTTTTTTTTTCCTTTCTCTTATAAATTGCTCAATAAAATTCAGGAACATAAAAAGGGCACCAGAGGTGATTAAGTGTGATATTTTCTCAAACTGTATTTGATTGCCTAGTGGTTTACATTAAGATAAAAGCTCTTGTAATAGCTTAACAAACAGTAAGCTTGATTGCTTGCTGTTTTGAGAGACTGGCTCACGGCATGCTCAGGGGCTCAATATGGAATCTGTTAGTGGGAAGAGAGTGAGGGTACACACTTTGTACTCTCCCTGGGTAATTATTGGCCCATTCCTCAAAATTAGGGGAAAAATGTTTTCAAAGTCCCCTTCTCTAGCTTCTACATGCATGCCCATTTAGAGCATGGGTAGAGGAAGAGATGTCCATGTCCAATCAACAAACCTACAAAACATCAGTTAGTAATGAGTCTTCAATGACACACCTGTTGTTTGGTCCACTTTTTGCCAGTCACTGTGTAAATACCTGAAGAAAAATACAAAATCCTTTTCCAAGAGGAGATACAATAGTATATGGCAGGATGCTACAAAACAATATAAGGTATTATAATTTAGAACTAGGATGAGTGCTTCAGATTTAAAGTGCTACAGTAATTTAGAAGGGCACAAGGGAACAAAAATGGAAGTCTTCTTGGAGGAGAGAGTTTAGGAAAGATGGATGGAATTTAGTTACACAAGGAGGGAAAGAAAGGCAGGTGAAGCTGGCAGGAAAACATAAGTAAATCTGTACCCCCTACTTCTTACTGGTGGCACTGCCATAGTTAAATCATATCTCCATTAGTTTTTTCTTGTTCTTACTTCAAGTCCTCCTTGTGCTGGGTGAGTGAACAGGGTTCTATTTGCTGAATTCATTCTGTGTAATAATAAAATAATCTTGATCCTTAATGTGAATTTAAAAAAAAAGAAGAAATTGATTTTTAGCTTCAGAAATCTCGATTAATTGAGACCACTTGCAACTGCCTGGCAGCCCGAGATTTAAAAAACCCTCAGGCAAAAATATGCAGGGATATTGGAAGGTGGCATTGCCTCCATTCCTCCATCTGAGGGCATAGTCTTTCTCCTTGACTCACCCACCCAATTCTACCACTTATGAAAATAAATTAATGCTTTATTGAATTGTGCACTAACAGAGAAAGAGAAAATAAAAACTCAAAGAACAGGAGATAAGTCAGAGTACAATTAAAACCCTGAGTCCTAGAGTGTGAACCAACACATGGAAAACAAACAGTAAACAGACAAAAAAACAAAAACCATAGAGTAGACCATCAAATTATCACTATTATTTTGTAGGTTTTGATCATAGTTATAGATGAAAATAGAGCTCCTGTTAGAAAGAAGATAGAGCATGGCTTTGTATCTGTCAGATCATAGTGTGTACAAACTCTCATATACTTGCTGCTGTTTTCTCATGCATATATGCTATCATCATTCAAGAGAATTTTATTGATATTTACTATGCATCAGATAATGTGCCAGAGATACTTGGAATAGAAAAATAAATCTGACAGAGTCACTGTGTAGTAAAGAGACTATAACTACAATGCATTGTTTAAGATCTAGGAAAGTAGTAGGTAGGAAGGTACAAAGCAAGCATAAAGAAAGAGGTAATACAGCTTATTATGGTTTACAGGAGGTTGATGACAGTATTGGTCATAGAAACTTTAGGATGGTCAAATGGGTAGAGTTTCAACAGAAAGGAAGCAGATAGGAGAAAAGGACTTCAAAATACATCTCACATAAAAGTGTATGTATCATGAGCAGAGGTAAAGAAGCCCAAAACACAAATGTATTGGGAAGACTTCAAGTGGTCAGGATGGCTGAACTCTGTAATATGCTCAAACTTACAAAATCAAGTAGACACAGATAATTAAAGGCAGTTAATATCACACTAAAAAGCCAGTTATTTTCAAACCATTTCAGGTAGTGGAACTTTGTCTCTCTCTCTTTCTCTCTCTCTCTCTTTTTTGTCAAAACAATTATTTGATGAGTTTTAGTGAATAAAAGAGATAATAGAAACATAACAGGGCTTAGGCTAGAGCACCAAAAACACAAGACTCTTTTCTACCCATCCTCATTTTCCCTGTCTCATGGTTGTTTTAGATACATTAGGATGTTTTAAAAATGATACATTTACATTCATTTATATATCTTTGTATATATCCATCCATCTTTCTACTATCATGTTTTTTAAAGGTCTTATTTTTAAACAATAATAATTTTCTAATAATAATAATACTTAACCTTGGGAACTTCTCCTTTTGTGTAGTTGAAATAACACACTGGGTCTAGCTTAATGCATGAAACAAACCTCAAACCAAAATACATACAATGACAATATTCAAGGCATCAGACATTGGGCAGTGAAGAATGGTGATCCATGGTAGATTGGAAACAAAGAGGTGAGGCCTATAATTGTCCTACCTTACTGCTTTGAGAGAGTTTTCAGATCACATTACCAGGGAAAGGGAAATGAGGCAGATCACAGAATCGTGCAGACCGTGTTGAGAATCTGAGGAAGCCAAGGTAGGTAACTTCATAAAACAGAGTACTGAAAAGGACACAGATGGGCAGAGAGAGAATCCTGGAGATCTACAAAGAACTGGCCTCAAGGATTCAGCTGCTTACTGATCAGCAAATGCATGTGGAGAAACTACCTGAGACAAGGGAAAAATAAATCATCCAAAAGAATCAGTGAGCCTAGCACTCACACAGGGCAGGTAATAGTCTGTTTCCACCAGTTAGACTGGAAAAATTTATGGGGCATTAAGGAAAATACTCATGAAGATCATGTCTCAGTAGTACGAAATAATTAACTCTATACGGAGCACTACTCCAGACCCACTGAACAAACTACAGAAGCAAGACCTGAAAGAATCAAACTATTTTTGAGTAACAGTTGGATTCCAGATCAAAAGTTTAAGTATATTTTTAGGAATATATGTATGTCCAGAATTTAGCAAGGTAAAATTCACAATGTCAGGCAGCCAAACAAAAATACCCAGGCATGCGAAGAAGCAAGAATATAGATTATAGGATGAGAATGATCAATTAACTGAAATCAACCCAGATTGACGCAAATTTAATAACTAGCCAACCAGGACAATAAGAGAGTTATGTTCAAAGGTTAATTAAAGACATGGATGATATTACAAAATGTCCCAAATTAAACTTCTAGAGCTGAAAACTTCATGTTTGGAATGAAAAATGCTTTGGATGGGTCCTACACATTACAGAAGAAATAATTAACAAACTTGAAGACATAGGGAAACTATCCAAAATGATTCATAAAAAATAATTTAAAAAATGTAGACAGCTTATTGCAGGTCTAATAGAAGTCCTCAAAGGAGAGGAGAAATAGAGGGAACAGGGAAAGGAGAGTTATATAAAAATAATAGTGAAAAATTTGCAGAGCTGATAGAAATTATAAGCCCACAGATCTTAACAAGCTTAACAAATATCAAGCAAAAGAAACTGAAGAAAACAATACCAAAGCACATCATAATCAAATTGCTCAAAATCAGAGCTGAAGATAAAATCTTTACCCAGAGAAAGAAGACATGTTATGTATGAAGTAAAAAGATAAGATGATATATATATATATATATATATATATATATATATATATATATATAGCAACATTATATGCATGTATCTTTTTATGAAGATATGTATACCTTTTTATAAAGGTACAAAGGCTGTTCAGTAGAAAAAGTATAGTCTTCTCAATAAATGTTGCTAGAACAACTGGAAATCCATTTACAAAACAATGAACTTAAATTCACACTTCACACTATATGCAAAAAGTAATTCAAAATATATTATAGATTTAAATATAAAGCCTAGGATTATTAAAGTTCTAGTTTAAAAAAAAGAGAGGAGGTGTTTGTGCCTTAGAGGTAGGTAAATTTCTTAGATACGATACCAAAACATGACCCATAAAAGAACAAACTGACAAATTGGACTTGATTAAAATTAGAACCTATTCTTCAAAAGACACTGTTAAAGGAATAAAAAGACAAACCATAGATAAGGAATAAATATTTGCAAATCCTATTTCTGAGAAAGCAATTGTATTCAGAAGTCTCAAAATTAAATAATAATAAAAAACTAACTCAATTAAAAAATGGGCAAAAGTTTTGAACACAGTTTAACAGAGTGATGACAGATAAACACATGAAAAGGGGCTCAACAACATTCGTCATGAGAGAAATGCAAACTGAAGCTACAATATAGCAACTCTATACACTTATGGGATGACTAGAATTAAAAAGACTGAACATTGCTAGTTTTGGTAAATATTTGAAGGAAGGAAAATTCTCTAACACCAATATTTGGAATGTAAGTGGCACAACCATATTAGAAAATAGCTAGGCAGATTCTTAAGAAGTTAAACATATATTGATTATGTGACTCCACCATTCTACTTATAAGTATTTACGTAAGAAAAACAAAAGCTTACACACTAACTTGTATACCACATTTGTACACAAATATTCATAACAATTTCATTTAAAATAGCTAAAACCTGAAAACCACCCAAATATTCTTTAACAGATAACTGGATAAACAATTTATAGAGTACATAGAATACTATTCAGCAATAAAAATGAACTAAAAATGAATGAGCACACAACAACATGGAAGGATCTTGAAATAATTATACTGAATGAAATAAGCCAGACAAAAAAATAAGAGTACATGCTATGTAATTCTATTTATAAATAACTCTAGAAAATGTAAACTAATCTATACTAACAGAAAGCAGATCAGTGGTTGCCTGTGAAGGTGTGTGAAGGGAAAGACAGGAAGAAGGAATTGCAAAGGAGCACAAGGGAATCTTTGGAAATGATAATTATGTTCAGTACTTTGATTGGGTTGATGGTTTCAGGGATGTAAATGTCAAGATTTATCAAATTGTTCTCTTAACATATGCAAAGTTTATTTTCTGTTAAAGATTTTTCAAAATTTATTTTTGTGAGAAAGAGAAAGAGAGCACAAGCCTGGGGAGAAGTGGAGGGAGAGGGAGAAGCAGGCTCCCCTCTGAGCAGGGAGCCAAATACAGACTGGATCCCAGGTCGCTGGGATCATGACCTGAGCCAAAGCAGATGCTTAACCCACTGAGCCACCCAGGCGCCCCCTTCTGATAATTTAGTAAAGCTGTTAATACTTTAATGTGTTGTGCTTTATTATTTAAAAGTATTTTTTATACATACCATCTCATCTAATGATTCCATGAAACCTTTGGTTATTTTAAATGCTATCACAGCTTGCAAGTGACAGAAATATTCACATCCTCATCTCCAATGTATCTCCATCAATGTCTAGTCCTGTTTAGAACCGAAGTGCACGCAGAAAAACCAGTTCAGTGAGTTGGTGTTACTAGTGATTTGTCACATTCATGTGCCTATACAGTTTGGAGAGATTGGCTAGCTCCATGAAATGAACTTTGAATGACCTTTGCTACCCAGCTTTCCCAGGTTTTGTCTTGATTGCTGCTACACATTTTCACTGAATTTGCATGAGGCCAAGTATTATTAACAGAAATGACATCTGATTCGAGTTTCCTGAGGCCTTCCTAGGTCTTTAAACTTATAGTACTTATCACTGCTTGTCGTTTAACAATTCATTGTCTGTTTCCCCCCAACATCTTTCGTAGTGCCTCTTTTATGGTTATGCAACTCCTTTTTGTTTGTTTTGCTTTTTGATGTCCCACATCATCAATTTGGTTTTATATTCCTTGAAGATGGGAACAGTGGATATGCTATTATAAAATATTCCAGCGGATCCCAATGCATTTTTCTTTTTTTTTACTTTTAATGGATGGGCAAATATTTTTGTTGTTGTGGACACTGATCTTTCCAGTACCTATCCAGATATTTCCTAGCCTTGAACTTTCCCTTGCCTCATTCTTTCCTCATGAATTCCCAAGCTGATTATTTCTTACTCTTCATACAAAATAATTAATATTTTCAGTTATGGGTTTAATTTTTATCTCATATTTCATTTTTTAAAAATTTAAAAATTATTAAATTTTTTACTTTAATTCCAGTCTAGTTAACATACAGTGCTATATTAGTTTCAGGTGTACAATGGAGTGATTCAAAAATCCTATACATTATTCAGTGCTCATGATGATAAATGTACTCTTTAAACTCCTTCACCTGTTTCACCCATCCCCTACCCCCTCCCCTCTGGTATCCATCAGTCTGTTCTCTATACTTAAAAGTCTGTTTCCTGATTTGTCTCACTCTCTTAAAAACAAAACAAAACAAAAGTTAAAAAAATAAAACTCAAAAACTAGAGAGAAAATAATTTTCTGGAATAAGGCTAAACTGATATCTGTTAGAAAGGGAGATAAAGAGAATTTATGTATTAGCCAATTCTAACTGTAACAAGTAAAACAGAAATTGTAGAAGTTAATGTGAGAAAAAAAAAACTGGAAATTGATCTTGTTTTTTGTTTGTTTGTTTTGTTTTGCTTACTAAAGAACTTTTATTTTTATTAAGGATCTGGGAACTTCAAAATAGTTACTGTAGAAAATGGAAGTTTTTGTTCAGGTTATGTTTTCAAAATGGGTAGTTGGTAGCATGAACAATAGCGCAAACAAGCAACAATGATTGGGTTTACTAATCGAGGTGATCAACTTGGGGTCAGGATTGAGAGGGACTAGCACAGCCCCTTCCTCTCAGCATTAAATCCTAAACCAGCAGAGGGAAGAGTTCCTGTCAATCTTCCTGCTCCATCATTAACCCTTGCACACTTAGGAGCTGTGCTTCCATGCTCAAGTCTCTTAGCTCAAGTCCTTTAGAGAAAGCTCTATGAAGGAAACAACACAGATTTATCATTTATGAATTATTCATCATTATCGTTATTAGCTCTCATAATTCCAGCCACGCTGCTCATGTGGCTCTGTCTTTTTGCTTAAGTCATATAAAACTCAGCTGACAAAACATTAGCAGGCATACCATGGGGAATTGCTGGGGCCTCGTTTGGCTGATTATAGCTGCCTCCAATTCTACTTCCAGTGATTCTGTGTACACATACTTTGTTTGCAATTTTCAAGCACAAAGTTTCCAAAAAACTATAGTGTATCAAAGCAATAGCTTGGAGCCAATGAGTGTTCTCACTCCAAGAATGTGGTATCTGAGCAGGGCCAGCTTCTCAAATACCAATAACACCCACTGTATATCCATAGCCTATAGTGCAGTGGGCACAGTGATACAGGTGGCTAACGTATAATAGTATAATAGGCCATTTCTTATGACCTCTCAAGCATTCAAGAGATATATGGTATAAAATCATCTCTCCTAATGATATCCTAAATGTCACTAATACTGACCAATTTTTTTTTTTTTTGAATTTTGGGCTAACCTCATAAAAATGCAAATATCTAAGTAAGAGTTTTTATCCCAGCCCCTGGCCCCTTATGATAAGTCTGTTCATCAAATTCTTCTCTCCAAGCCAACTGGAAAGGGAATGGATTGAGAGCACAGCCTTTCTGCTTGGGGGAGAGAAGTTGGCAACCAAGGGATCCAGAATTGTTGGCCTGGCAGCAAGTCTGATGCGGGCTGCTTGCTGCTCTGTGTGTCTGTCTCCTGGAGTCCCACTGCGATTCTTATAGATTTGAAACTGATCTGTCAGGCTACAGGGAAAAGCAAGTCTCTCCACAGTAGTGTAAGCTTACCCTTATGGTTATCTCTTTCTCTACCATCAGTACCTGCCAAAGCTCTAAGAAAAACCATTTCCAGGGTGCTATTAATTGGGGGGAAAATGTTTCTCAGGCCTTTTTATTTTGGAAGAAAGGGAAAGAAGGTTGTTACTACTTACAGAGCTTCATGTCTGTTTTATTCCATTCAACTACACAAAAACCTTGTAAACTAAATATTATTGAACTCGTTTTAATGTATGAGGTGTAGAAGAGGAAACAGCTGTCCTGACTTTCTTATGGTCCCTGGCTGAATCTGAAAATTAAGGTGAAAGAACAGATGGACAGGAGAGAAGTTTTACATGACGTGAAAACCTTCATAAGGAAATGAAGACCCAAAGGAACAGTTAGACCTGAGCATTTTGTGCTGGGTTTGTTGAAGAGTGGGCAGTCGTGGAGGAATATGGTGGGTTAAAGAGTGTGAGGTCAGTGTAGTGAACTGGGGAGAAGTCAGCACAGCCTGTTTGTTACGAGTCTTCTTGGTGTCCCATTGTTTTCAGAGCTAAGGATGCTCCCTTCCTCTGTGTGTAGGGAGGACACCTGTCACATGACGTATTATGATGTGTTTTAGTGAAGAACAGCAACCAGGGTGGGGGTGAGGGATAGTGGGGAAGTGATAGTGACCTTCCTGCTTCTGCTGTTTTCTCAAACTCCTTCTGCTTCAATATGCCAACGTGCCATATTTTGGGGTGGCATATTCTGAAACTCATCAGAAGAAACAGAGACTCAAGAAAGCCTGTCTTGCTTGCTTGATTGATTGATTGATTCATTCATTCATTCATTTGACAAATATTTATTGTTCTCTTACTACATAGGCACTGTTTTGTGTGCTACAGATACACTGGTGGAAAAAGAGAGAGAGAGAGAGAGAGAGAGAGAGAGAGAGAGAGAGAGAATCCTCTACCTTCAGGAATTTACCTGTCACGGGGAAAGCCACCAGTTATAGTCAGTAGCTCTGCTTTAAACCTGGTTCTGTCACCCACATCCCCCTCATTATATATGGTTATCAATCACTGAGGGATAAAGAAGTGTATTTATTAGAAATTCATAATTAAACTAAGATTCATAATTAAACTAAGGCAATATGAGGAAAAACTATATGCATCTGCTTCTCTAACTCTGTAGGTCTTTCAGTTTGAGCTTCCTCTGGAAGATGTTCTGAATATTCAGGCTAACTTGCTACACTCAAATGAAGGGGGCTATAAGGTGAAAAAGCCTGTGTTGAGATGTTGCAGGTCCTCCAGTTTCTGGGAATAATGCAGGGACTGTGCTTTGGTAGGGCATGGTTTCCCCACCTGAATGGATGCCCCAGACTTGAACTTCTTTGCAGTCCATTTGGTGCAGGGACGCCTTTTCCTTTACTTCTGAGCGGCAGCATTGTCTGACTGAACGACATGCCAGGGAAAGGAAAGACTATGTCCTGCCACTCTGTAAAGCTAGCCTGAGTGCCTTCCAAAGCCCAGATTTCCTCTGAATTGGGGTGAAGCAGAACTAAGATTGCCAGTAAACCAGGGTGGGGTTGGAGTCTTTAAATATTGGTAAACCTGTTGGCAGGACTTACAGACACAGTAGTGCTCATACACACTCACACCTACACACACACTTGCACACCCAACCCCAGGTGGAGTGGGGAATTAGTCAGCGGAGGCCTGACAAAGTGCTTCCTACACATGCTGTTCTGTCAGGCGGCACAGCTTCTCGGGCTTCAGAGGTAATTACATGGATTTTCTGTCTTGTACTTGCAAAAACACAGCCCAGCACTGCACCGCCGCTGCTGGCTCGTCACTGACAACGCCTTTGGCTCTGGCAGGCAGCAGGCTGCGGGAGAATGTTTACATGCTCTCTTCTAAGAATTCAAACCCTAAGAAGACACAGGGGGCACCAGTGGAAAGAAAAGGGGCGAGAGTTTACATAAGGGTGAGAAGGGTGTAGAGAGGTTTCTCTTGGATAACCAAGCAAGACCTTCCACAGGAGGTGGGGGTGTACAAGATGGAGAAATTGCTCCAGAGAAGTCGACGATAATACTTGTATTAATGAGTTTTATTATCTTTCCCTTCATCCGTCAGCGAAATTACTTGGCCAGTTGTATCCATTTTGCTTTCAATTGATCCATCCATCAGTCAAAGTTATCAGACCCTGCATGCCCCCAATTCTCGTCTAGGCAATCTGTGTTTACCTGGGGTGGGGATAGGGTACAAACCACAGTCCCTGCACACAGGGAGCTTACATGGGAGGTGGGAAAATGATTACTTATTTTAGGAAAACTGAAAGGAGAAGGCAGTCAGTGATTTGTGCCTAATTTGGGATATGGAATACAGACCCTGATATACAGACCCACTCTTTGTGGATGTTCCCTCTTCTAGACTTTATCTTTTTTTTTTTTTTTTTTTAAGATTTTATTTATTTATTTGACAGAGAGAGAGAGACAGCCAGCGAGAGAGGGAACATAAGCAGGGGGAGTGGGAGAGGAAGAAGCAGGCTCCCAGCGGAGCAGGGAGCCCGATGGGAGGCTCGATCCCAGTACCCTGGGATCAGGCCCTGAGCCGAAGGCAGACGCTTAACAACTAAGCCACCCAGGCGCCCCAGTCTTCTAGTCTTTATCTTAATGGGGATTATAAGCAAGATGTAGAATCCAGAAACATGAATAAATAGATGAGAAAATGTGCTTGGGTACTTGACCCTATTAAGAGCAAAAAGAGTCAGGGAATAGATCAGAACAAGGAGAAAACATCCAAGAGATTTGTTGTGGGCCTAAGAGGTGCCCAGTATAACGCTGCGAGGAGCAGGGCCTGAGCAAGAAGTGTTGTATGCAATATTTCATGTGCAACTCCTCTGCATACTGCATGGGGGTCTGTTCGAGATGGGATGTCTAAGTTATATGAATAGAAAACCCCAGATCTGAAGCCGGCTTATATTCAGGCTGGAGAAAAAAACCCTGGCTGTTATATCAAGGCAAGGTAATAATTGCCAATATTGACCATGCATGGGTTTCTGAGCTCCCTATTCCTATGGATTAAGTTTGGTTGTTTCTGTGTATTTTCACTGATACCTGGATTACTAACTCAAACCTTTAGGGACCTTGGAGTCTTTAGTAGCATAAAGAATTGCAAATAAGCCTAGACTAAAAGATGTATTTAGACTTGGCTACTAATTGACTCTGTGGCCTTGAACAAGTCACTTCACTTCCCTGAACTTCTGTTATGTCCTCAAATCCTTTGGACATTCTTATGCCCACTCCAGTAGTTCACCATGGCTGGTGGTTTTTTCCAACCTAACAACCCATCAGTCATTTCCATGCTCATGCCCCTCTCTGGGTCTTAACTCAAACTATTCTCCTTCTCTAATGCTTCCCACATTCCCCTCAGTCTATCAAAACCTGGTTTTGTTTCTAGACCTGACTCAGGACACCACCTACATGCAAGCTCACCATCTTTGCCTTTCTGTGTTTCCCTTCTTCCTTTGAACCCCTGGAAAAATGCATAAGATCCAAGTGGTCAAGCTCTAGAGACTGTATGATTTTATTCTGTATTACTTAACATTTATGTTTTTCTTCTGTGCTTCTAAGAGGTATATGGCATATTAGGATGCTTGATAGAGATGGACAAAATTATTGTTGACATTGTTTGATGCATCTCTCAGGGGGCTGGATATGATTGGGAAAAGCAGTCAGATTCAGTTTGGGAGATATTTGTGGTCTGTACCAAAAAAAATTAATAATAATAATAATAATAATAATAATAATAATACAAAGACAGGACTCAGTAGGGAATATTTGTTAAATGATACTTCCCCAATGAGACCTAACAACAAGTTCAGACCCTTTCCATTCTGTTTCTCTGGTAATTGTCTTTCTCCCTAGGGATTTCAAAGCCAGCTGTATTGATTACATGCATTTAAAATAAATATCATTGAATCCTAAAGGTTCATCAAAAGATAGATTTCTTTTCTATCTTTTGACTGTCTGTCTGTCTTCTGTCTATCTATCCATCCATCCATCCATCCATGCTTGCAAATTAATGCATAGAAAATCGGGTACTGCATTCATTTATCAAATATGGTTCATGGCTGCCTAATAAAATAAAATAAAATTTTACTCCCATTATAGAATTGAAGCTCGGGGAGATCAGGTTACTGGTTCAAAATCATATGGCTGGTAGGTAAGGCTAACTTCAAGTCTTAATCTATCTGATCTCAGTCTCTTTCCATCACTCAACCTTCATAAATAAATTTAATATATGTATAAAGCAGAGTTAAATAATTGCTGAAATGCACAAAAACATGAGTTGGGGAATTAGTGGGTAGGATTTGGAAAAGTGAATTGGAGTGGACAGAATGCCTTTGGTGATTTGGAAAGACTTGCAAAAGTTAAATTTAGGCACTCTATGCTACCTAAAACAATTTCATCAATGATCCATTTGTGTAATATAGTGATGTCTTTAATATATTTAAAGCATATAGGACATTCTCTCAAGTTAAAACAAGAAAAGAAGCAGCAGAAATTTCCAAGGGGACATAGCACATGCAAAGGTTCATAGAGAGGAAATGATTTCCTTTGCATGCCACAATCACTCTTCCAACTCACTAGGGTCCCCTTGGTAGTACTGAAGAGGTAACCTGAAATAGGCTGTGATAGTAACTGCCTCTTCTACAGAAAAAATTTTCACAGATATGCTCATTGTTTGCAATAGCAATGTTCTAAGAAATTGTGGCATTTCAGGCTCTCTTTCTCTCCCTTCCGGTTCATAAGAATTTCTGTGTGTACTTAGCAGCTAGGAAACATTTATCTCTTCTCTTTCTTAAAATTCCTTTGAAATGACAACTCAGGAATAAAAAAAAAATAAGCCCATAAAAAAGAAAATTAAATGGAAGAAAACCTCAAACTAGAGCTGTTAACAAAATTTCTGAATAAACAGGTAGATGGTTAATAACTGATTCAATAGGTTGAAGAATGATAAAACCTGCTTCCTTGTAGAGAGAAAGCATGGAAAGAAATAAGATTCACTCTGCAAAGCCCAGTTAGAAATTGGGGGTACCAGATAATTTTGAGGCTGAGGTTTCAGGTTGGGTTTGAGAATTGAGTGGATTTTTTGAAATTCATAAAATGAACAGTCAGAAACCAAGTTTCCATTTCAAAGTCCATGCTGTCAAGAAAATTCCCCTCCTCCATCCTCTTGAGAGAAGATGCACAATAATACACTTGACTCAGAGACAGCAGCAAAGCTGAAGGATGGGGTAACATGCCATCCTGAAAATGGGAGAAGCTATTTTAAAATCCAAATATAGAGCGGAGTTTTCCACTTCCACAGCTCTCTTCCCCTAATAAGCTTCCCAAATTAGGAAAGCCAGGATTACAGCCCCTAGAAGAAAGACTGGGATGTTATTCTGCAAAGGAAACTTCCCAGCGTGAGAGAAAGGATCTACAGATATTGGCAAAGATAAAGAGACGGAGATAGCCAGCTCCCCATCATACCATATTGAGACAAAGTGCACCATTCAGCAAGCCTTACCCATGCCACAGAGAGTTTCTGGTCAGTTTATTTGGGCCTCACCCTTAAGTATAGATAATATCCAAGGTTCACCCCTTCCTAGTTTTATTTTGTTGTTAAGTTTTTTCGTGAAAGACAAGGACACAGAAAGAAAACAATCAAACAACATGACAAACTAAATAAAATAGAGACAAAGTTGGAGTCAGAAGAAAATTTTAATAAAACTACAACTGAGTGCTTCAGGGAGCATCATTTATTCATTCATCCATTCATTCGTTTAGTAAATATTCATGAAGCAGGAGCATAAAGCTTCTCTGCCGGTCACTGTTCCAGGTACTTGGGATATGTGGATAAACAGCCCTTTGCCTTTTTGAACCTTGTGTTTGGTGGATGAGAGAAAATATTTTACCCATGAAAATAAGAAGAGGATATTATAGACAGGAGTATTTAGAAAATAATCAAGCAATTTTAAAAATGCATTTTTAAATGCGTAATAGAATTAAAAGTGAATAGAAGAGTTGGAATTAAAGTTAAGAAAAATCTCTTAGACACTTGAAGAAAGTTATAGAGAGAGAGAAAATAAGGAAGAAAATATAAGATAATTAAGATTCAAACCAGAAGGCCTGGTAGTCAATGGGAATACAGAAAGAGAGGAAAGAGAAAAGGAAGAGTGGCAGGAAGAAGGAGTTATCAAAGTTACAATAAAATAAAATGTCCCAGAACTGAAGGACATAGGTTTTCTGTTCTATGGAATCACTTGCAACGGCTGAAAATCCCCACAATTTCTCTACCTTCTTGCCTTGCACTTGCTGGTTTCTTGGCCTAGAACCTACCTCTCCCCTTCCTAAACGATACCTGTGTATCTATCAAGACCAAGCTAAGCATCTCCCCAGGAAGCCTTCTCTCTCCCTCAGCCTCACCATCCCTGATGATGGCAGGTGCTCCCCCTTATGCTCTCATAACAGACATGTTTCTGTCTTTCATAGATGAACAAACTCACTCAATGTCAGTATATTTTTCTTCCTCTTCCCCAAAAATGTGATCTTCTGGAAGGTAGGAATCATGTCCTATCCATTGATATATTCTCAGTTCTTAGCAAAACACTTCTGCTTCTAATAACTTCTTATTTAATCTTCAAAACAATCTTAAGAAAGGAGGATTTTTTTTTTTTTTTTAACACATGAAGAGCACGAGGCTCAGAGAGGATAAGTGACTTGTAGATCATACCTTCTGTAAATGGAAGGGCCGCATTAAAGCCAGACCCTTAGGAACCTAAAGTTTTTCCTACACTGTACTGGGACACACTGGATGTTTGAGTAATGAGCCTCTACCAAAGCGGTCTAAGGGTGGGAGACTTCAGGCCTTGCTCTAATCTGATCAGCCAGCTATGTGATCTTCAGCAAATTACTGTTTTCCTTTTGCAAGTCTCCTTCCCAGTTCTGACAGCCACATTTCTCCAGCACAGGCACCCGTATCTTGTCAGTGGCATGCTCCTTCAGGTAGTGGGTGCAGAAGCTTTGTGAAGCATCCAAAGCACACAGATATGAGGTGATAGGTTTTCATTGCAACCTGCTGTATTTTTGGAGATGGATTTTCCTAAATGTGGACTTCATGCTTGCATTCTTCCAAATGATTCATACTTTACCTCTCTCTACATCTGCTCCCTATCCTGCCACACACTGAAATTGCATGAAGATAATGGTATGTTCATGTATATTACTTCTTGACAGTTTGGGTGAAAATAAAGACTGATATTAATGTTATTAAAGTCATTGAAATTACATACCCATCCTAAACATTACACAGTATAAGTGGAGACAATCAATATTAGAAAATGGCAAGAAACAAAACTAGTGAGGCAAGATGTTGTATTTGAAAACTTTTAACAAAGAATCTCTAATAGGTGGGAACTGGAAAAAAATTAAGTCTTGTTTTGACAGTATTCATTTAATAGGGAGAAATATGTTGGAGAGTATAGAAAAGACATTTTTTAAAGACAAAGGAAATTTGACACCATATAGTTTAAAAAGATTTATTTTGTTAAAAAATAGATTTCTCTCTATATTATAGCTGTACCTCCTATTACTTCCATTTGATACTGAAAAATGGAAAAAGATAACTCATATCTAAAGAAACATTGATTCCAGTGCATTTTCAATTCAAATAAACAGTCTTCACTCAACAATGAAATTCATATAAAAAAGAAGTGCATTTTTTCTCTTTTCCTCCTTTTATTTATATATCCACAATCAGACAAGCCATAACACTATCTAAATAGCTATATGTATTAACAAACAAACATAGATCAATAGCTATAATTTGACACACATGCACCGTTCTCTATGAAAACATCAATAGTCTAAAAGCTGAGTGGGCATAGCTGGAAAAAATATGCTTCACAGACACAATGTTGGCAGAAGATTAAATAACCAGATGTCAGGGAAAAAAAAATTCAATGAAGCTGAATGCATATTGGAAATGTACAGGTATTCTGTAGAACTAAACTGTTCAGGATTAATAATAAGAAAATTATCTTCTACTTGCAGTCATTCAATTACTGTGTGTGCAAATATTTTGGATTGGATGTTTCCTATTCAAATATATTATTATCTACCTAAGGAGTCCTGTTGGGAGTCAAGGCAGAACTACGATATGAGTTGCACAATGCAGTCCAATCTGAAAACAATATCTTAAGTTGCTATAGAGCCTTTCATAAGCGAAACCACAGATGACTTGTGTCATTCAAATCTACAGCACTGTGATGGAGCAATGAAAAGGGAATATATAACCTAGTAATGGGCTCAGGCAGCTGAGAGAAGCCAAGTTTATGTAGAGCATTTGATTGAAAATAGATGAAATTCAAGAGTGTGTCAACTCAGGCAGCACCTACACAAACCAAAAAGCAAATAAGCCATTTGCCGTTTTATTATAAGGCAATATGGATGTGGATAGGGCAGTGCACTAGGGACAGAGGCCATACAACATTTTTATCATTTTCCAATGTTATTATATAAAATAATGCATTGTAATTATATGCAATGGAAGACAATGTGTCTCTTAGGACTAATATTTTTTAAGGGGTGACTCTTGGCTTCACAGAATACTCAAATGGTCAGGACTGACCATGGCCAGAGAAAATACCAATTTATCACAGAAAACTTGTAATTCACTTCTTAAAAATCGCCATAATGTAGTTCTACAAGCATTGTCTCACAAACATCCATAGTTCTATAATTCCTGAAATTGCTTAAAGAATGCAATCTCATTGTTTCTGTGATCTTCACAAAAATAGGAAAGGAACACAGTATGTTAAACCAATTCACTTGCTTACTTAAATGTTATATGTTAGATTCTGTCTAGAAAATAAGAGAATGAAAAGAGGATATGTACTGTGGGATAGGGTTTAATATTGGATGAAATTACATAGGTAGAAGAAGATACAGAATAGAGAGGTTATCTTCCCGGAGAAAAACAACCAAGAAAAAAACAAAACCTGTCATTTAGAAACAAAGATATTAAAATAAATTTGAAGACTTCTGACCAGAACATGGAAAAACGAGAGATGTATCAGGGATGTATCAGGAAAGAGGCAAAGCAAAGTTTTAAAGTGATGAGTCACAGATTTAAGAGTGGAGATCAAGACAAAAAAAAAAAACAAAAGACTGAGACAATTGCATGATATAAAGGGGGAATATGAAGACTAGACTACATTTTAAAACTTACCCTAATATGCACTTAGATTTTTTCTAAAGAATATCATGAGCAAAAGATTGATAGATATAAGTAGATAGATGCTGATGAGAGATGACAGATGATAGATAGATAGATAGATAGATAGATGATAGATAGATAGATAGATAGATAGATAGATAGAGTTTTTTTTTTTAAAGATTTTATTTATTTATTCGACAGAGATAGAGACAGCCAGCGAGAGAGGGAACACAAGCAGGGGGAGTGGGAGAGGAAGAAGCAGGCTCCTAGCGGAGGAGCCTGATGTGGGGCTCGATCCCATAACACCGGGATCACGCCCTGAGCCGAAGGCAGACGCTTAACCGCTGTGCCATCCAGGCGCCCCATAAGTAGAGTTTTTTAAACATAAATCAGGAAGAGAAGTATACAAATATAATAAACTGACAAAGGGCAGGTTCAAATATCCAGCTATCCAATAAGCATATGTAACAATACTCAACCTCATTAGTAATCAAAAAATACTAAATACGAAATAAAAATACAAATAAACTATATTTTTAATCCAACAAATTGGTTATTTTATATATATTATTTATTTATTTATTTATTTATTTATTTATTTATTTATTTATTTATTTTAGGTAGGCTCTACACCCAGTGTGGAGCGCAATATGGGGCTCAAACTCACGAACATGAGATCAAGATCTGAGCCGAGATCAGTCGTCTTATGCTCAACCAGCTGAACCACTCAGGCGCCCCAGTTAATGTTAACACATTAAAGAAAATACACCACTGTAGCAAGCCTGTGATGATACAGGCACTTTTTCTATCAGTATGATGCTTTAGAACTTTTTAAGAGAAGTCTTAGAATTTTGTATTCCTATTAATAATTTCAAGCAATTCATTCTGTATAAATAATTATGTGGTTATGCAAATATTCAATCCTATGTATTTTAACACATACACACAAACACACCCTAACACGTAAACCATGCACACACATTCGTTAGCATGGTTCAGAGAAGCTTCACCTGAGATTTAAGTCTCTTCCCAAAAATTGGTGAAGTGTCATCTGCTCCTGATCATCTTCTTCGCAGTGTTTTGAGAACATGGAGGGAGAGAAGTTGGAGAGTGTGCCCCATGGGCCAGGTTGGAGTGCTGAGAGAAAGTAGTCTATGAAGACATGTCATGACATTGACTTGAAGAAGAATTTTGTGAGACCCTGACTTGACACTACACTGTTCTGGGCCCCTAGAGACAAAGTCCAGTCAACATTTACAGTGACTGTGAGGACTGCTTTTCACTTACTGGTGCTTTAAACACAGCTAGAAGTTTTAGAAATTTTGAGATCCAGGAGAAAGGCAGCCCTAGAAAAGGGGGACCGTGTTGAGAGTGGAGGACTGGCAGCAGTGGCAGCACTAAGGCATTACCCCCATGAGGCCATCAAGAAACATGTACCACCTGAAATGAAATCATGAAAGAACTTTCCATGTGGTTATGTGTGACACACCTGGGAATCTGGGGACAACTGGGAGACTTGAACGTAATGGTGCTAAAAGACATTGGCCAAAAACATTGTCAAAATCAGCAAAGAAATTCCCTCACAGCAACCCCAAAGAAGCACAGCCTAATACCATATTACTTCTAAACTGAGGCCAGGAAAGAAATGGAAGATTCTGGAATAAAGTAGAAGTAGTAATTCTGAGAATTCGTATGGATGTCCTTAATTACGGAGCACACTGACTCTACGCTAAGCTTTCCCTCTTCCAACTGACATGTTGTAGCAACAGCTACTAGGGAAATTAGGGAGCATGAGTGATAGAGCTCTGTCTCTGATGGAAAGTAATACTTTGGCCCAGACATTCAGTGGAAGTAACAATTCAGTCTATGGAAATGGTGAGCCCCTAATAACTAGGTGAAGTGAATCTTCCTATGGGACAAGTAAGGCCATTCGGAAATATTAGCATCTCAAAGGCAGAGGAGGAGTTGAATCAGGAATGCTGGTAAACCTACTGAATCCAGCTGCCTGGAGTGGGGCCAGGGCTAGAATAAAATCTCGGTAAAGATTTTTAGCTAGTTTACTCCTGCTGATATTTACATTTTTTCCCACCTATAGGAACCAGGTATCGGTTCCCTGAAGAACATACTGAACACCATTTTATCGGAGCTCATGCCCAACCCCAGATGCATCCTCAGCATATATAAAATATAGGTAAGCAAATAAATACCAAATTCCAAATTATAGCTCAGAGAGGAAAGCAACCAGGTTTCATATCTTATGGAAGGGAGTAAGAAGTCTCTCTCTCTCCCTCTCTCTCTCTCTCTCTCTCTCTCTCTCTCACACACACACACACACACACATACACACTATGAGAGAAAACAAAGTCTAGACGTGCTGCCTAAGCAAGAGGTTATATATAAATGAACAGAGGCAGAAGAAAAGGGAATTGAGAAATAATATGATAAGGATAGGGATATACATTTCAAAAGTTCAAATTACAGACAAGGAAAGAAAGATTGAGAAACTCCCAATGAGGTCATGTAAGAAAAACAAAACACAAGGAGATTAAAGCAGAGCGAGAGGGAGTACTTGATATACAGGTGAGAAAGATGAGGATATTGTGTCTCCTTAAAGTAGGGGACTCAACAAAAATGACAAAGGACACTCAAAGATAATAGCAAATCAGTTCCTCAGCATAAGAAATAACTCTTTAAATCAAAATATGCATCGAGTTGTAGGAAGAGTTAAAATAGAGTATTCAACACTGAAAAATACCTTGAGTTAATAATTTTTGAAATTCAAGGATAAAGGTAAAAATATTTGAGCTATTCAGAGAGGAGAAGCAAATTGCAGGCTAGGAAGGCAGGGTTGGGCTAGTCTGACACAGCTCCACAGTCACACATTTGAGACAAGAAGCCTGTGAAACAGCACTTCCAACTTGTGAAGGAAAGAAAGCAATATTAGATGCCAAGATCTGGCTTCAGTAAGAAAGCAACAGGCAGCTTTTCAAACATGAAAGAATTCAGGGAGCTTATTGCTCACGAGCCCTTCTTGAAAACAAAAACAACTACTGCAACAACGACGAAATGTCCTCAATATTAATCCCAACAAAAGATTGAGACAAATATTTCAGTAAGTATAGTACCTATGATTTTTAAAAAGTGTCTTGGTTTCATTAAAGCTACTTAAATACAGAAATAATACTAGGAGCTTTTTGAATTTTTTTTTTCAAAAGCAGATAGCAATTACTCTAAATGTTAATAAATATAAAATAAAATTAAAATGTCACATAAACGTGGAAAGGAGGTAAAGGGAGGTGTGATAAATGAGAGTGTTAGTGCCCTTTTCTTTGTTGGCATGGAGCAAATCACTACTACCATAAACTGAAACATGGAATTTAAAAATCTCTGTTTTTCTTAAGCTTAACATCTTTTGGAAAAATGGTATCTTTTCATCAAATATTAAAAAAAAAAACCAGCTATGCTTGCTGTTCAATTGTACATTTTTTGCTTCTGCTAAATTCATGAAAAATAAGATTTCATCCTTTTCATTGAAAAAATTGTAGGTATTAGGGGCTCATGGATGGCTCAGTGGGTTAAGTATCTGCCTTTGGCTCAGGTCATAATCTTAGGGTCCTGGGATTGAGCTCAGTGTAGGGCTTCTTGCTCAGTGGGGAGTCTGCTACTCCCTGTCCTTCTGCCCCTCCCCCAACTACTGTGCACTCTCTCTCTCTCTCTCTCAAATAAGTAAAATCTTAATTTTTTTTAATTGTAGGTATTGATGAGGACCCAGATTAATGAAACCAGTACTGTCTTACCCATTCTCTCTCTCTGTCTCTGTCTCCCTTGCCTCTTCCCTCCCTCACTGCCTCCCAGCCTTCCTCCCTTCATCACAGGGCATACATATTAGGTGGTTCCTTTTAGGAAAGTTGCTGTTATTTCTTTCAATTTCTTATTTTTGTATTATTTCACATTTATAGTATGTATGTATTTGTATGTATATATATGCGTGACATGTGTGTATATGTGTATTATCAAATAAAACCAAATTTGCCTAGGAATGTAGTCAATAATATCACAGTAACATTGTATGGTGACAGATGGTGACTGTGCTTATCATGATCAGCATGGAATAATGTATAGAATTGTCAAATCACTATGTTGTACACCTGAAACTAACATAACATTGTATGTCAACTACAATTAAAAAGACAAAAAACAAAAACTGGACTTAGTAAGGAGAGACTTTTTTCAAAATGATTATTGGTGAGGGGAGGGGGGCCAATAAGGGATGGAGACTATTGCAATGCAGAGAGCTCTGAACCTGAGATCTGAAAGTTTCTCAGGGGTTAGGCCTTTTCTTTTTTAAAGAGGCATAAACAGGATAGAAAGAACTGGATGTGAACCAGTGGCTTGGTTGGGCAGTGGATCAGAGAATGTTTTACCTTGAGAACGGCTTATCTCAAGAGATGCTATGTGTGCTGCTCAGGGTGAAGAGATGGTTAGAGTTCAAGGAACTGGGGGAAGCAGAAAATCTTAACCAAAGTTTGCTTAACAAGCAGTGTGTTCAGAATGATCAGTGGGTACAGAAGTTCAGCTAAATCTTTTATGAGACAAAGAGTGGGAATTTGGAGGATCTGTATCTGTCCTGGTCACAGGTAAGCAAGTGGGGCCATCCATGATTCTTATCAAGTTGTATAAGGAAGGGTGGCACTTTGTAGTAAGCCATTTTTTCTGAAATATAAAAGGATGAGGCTATTTCTTGACCTTTATTGTTTTCTTGGATCACAGAGCTCAGGTAAAATGGAACATTGTCTATGTATGTGTGTGGGTGGTGGGGGTAGATGTATATTATTTATGTTGTGTGTGTGTGTGTGTGTGTGTGTGTGTGTGTGTATAATATATGTAAAATTTTATACTAGGGGAAAAAAAGGACAGAATATGAGCTACTTTAGAGCAGTCAGTATGAGAATAAGGCAACCAAATAATCAGTCATTAAACCAAAGCAGACTCCTTTGTTTGGGGGCTCATTTTGAGCATTGTAATACCCAATCACCAATCTCACAGGTGGAGTTTGAAGGACTTGATATTGACATTGCTTCAATATTTCTAACTTCTTTGTGAAGATATAACTAAAAGAGTTGCAACATGAAGTTCTTAGTGTCCAAAACATGGGCTCTGGCAGAGTTGAGGAGTACAGCCCCCTCTCACTGTTTCCCTGTGGCTCGTCTCAGGAGTTAAATGCACATGGAAGTTTACCATCCTGCTCCATAGTGAAGAACAAAATATTTTCATTTCCTCATTCAGTCTTTCAATCTTTCAAGAAATACTTAAGACAACCTCCTTTCCCTTGTGTCCAGTGGAGAGTATAAAAACAGATACAATATAAGCTGATCCCTCTAGGGCTTCTTTACCTCCCTTATGACTATAAGCTCCTGTGTGTTAATGATTGAATAACAATACAAGAAAATCAACATAAAAATGCCAGAAGATAATATAGGACACAGTGTGTAGAAAATATGTACTATTAGGTTGGGGTAATAAAGAGAAGTGTGCAGTGTGAGACCAGCCAGTATGGATTCTGTATCATTTACCTAGATGCATGGATGGGTTGATAGAAGGAATGCCCATGTAACTCTAGATTGTTAGGAGGTAAAACCAAAATCATGGTAAATGTAATAGTTAATGGGTCTGTCTTCTATATAAGAAGGGATTTCAGACTATTATCCGTCTTGGTTCATACTTTTCCTGATGCTACCATGTCATTTCCTTTCTTTGATTCACACATGCCTTCATGGCTATCCACAGCTGGAGGCAACTGCGTGCCCATTCATCTCGGCTAGCTCTTTTCTTTCTCCTACCTCAGAGGGCCCAGGACAGACTCATTATCAAGTGGTAGCCACAGACATTTTATCACAATATGGCCCTGCCAATTCCTGCCTGGCTCCAGGATGAAATAGCCATCATATTCACTGTGTAACTATCTTCATTTCAAGGAAAGTTGAAGCTGTTATTCTTTACTTTGTCATTTGGCTGAGCCTTCATGCCTTTTACCTTGGCATTCCAAGTAATCCATTCTTCACCTTCATGGTAAGACCTCTTACTTTCATTTACTGATGCAACTATGTGCATGTTCACAAGGCAAACTGGAGTTAACTGCAAATAGAAATACACAGCTTCTAGAAGGTCAGATAAAGGCTCTCTAACTTAATCAATATCTAATTAAACGTATCTCCTTACACTTGTTACTCATTTATATAGGATTTTATATCAACCAAACCATTTACAGTCATGTTTTTTTCTTCTTTCCAGCATTGTCTCATGGGTAATTAACTCAAAGCGCAGAGAGGTTTGATGACTAAGCTCAAGTCACACAGCAAAAAAATAAAAAAATAAATAAAAATAAATAAATTAATTAATTTAAAAAATCGTCTGTGCGTCATCCATTTTTCCAACAAATCTCTCTTTATGCTTTTACATTTTTGCTGCTCCTGTCTTGACCCCAGAATGTCTCTGCCCTGCCAGCCTATGAACATACCAGGTTTCCTCAATTTTAAAAATATCGTTGATGTTTAAATGCTGAGTAAATTTAAATATAGCTTCTTGAGGCTAATGGGAGATAGAAATATATTTACTGAGTTAAATGTACACTTTTATTAGTCATTCACATGTGATTTGGGCAATGTTAAATGTTGAAAACCCAATACAGAAATTGAAAAATATGGTATATCCTCATCCCCCTAACTACCAATCTTTCAAGGCCAAGTTCAAATATCAGCATATCTAGGAAGCATTTCCTATTTGCCTTACCTGGAAAGGACTGTTCCCTCCCTAAAACTCCAATCGTACTTGTTCATTCCTCACACGGCATTTAACTGCACTGCTTATCTAGCAGCCTATGCTCTTTTCATAGGAACTTTAGCATAGAATATGTTAGAATTTCTTAACATCCCCAAGCACTTTTATGTGAATGCAATAGGTACTCAATAAATAATTTCTTTCTTGTCTACCTAGAACCAAAATGACAGATGAATTTCTGTCAGTTAAGTAAAAACAATTACAGTGTCATAGATCTTTTCTACTGATGGGACTTTTTGGGTGCTGTCAAGGTTTGGTCATACCAAAGGTTTTTTAATTGGTTACTGTTCATTATGTTCTCACAAGACTTGTGGATTCTCACAGATATGCAGGAATTGTAAGTTTAGAGCTATCTTTAATCAGATTCCTCTTCATCAGACTGTCTTCCTTTCAGATGGCCTCACTGTCCTCTAATCCCAAGGGGTAGCGAGCAGAGGGAAAGCTTTGGATCCTCTGTAGCAGCCACGGAAGGTTAGTGAAGACAGACAAGTGAAGTTTCATAGTCCTAGTTTGCAGCACATTATTTACATGGGGAAAAAAGTGCTTGGCACATCCTTTAGGGGGCTCTTCTTGCTTTAACCCCACAAGTGGCCAGTACCACTGACTTCCCAATTGTGCACACCTGGTTTTAGCAGTTGTGTTATCTTCCCCCCCCCTTTCCGTATATCCACTTCTTGCAGATGTTATTGTACCTTTCTCTAGCATCATCCTTTCACATACACAGGCTGGGTGGAAACGAGAAAATCAAGCTTTTTAAATAAGCAAAGTAAGAGTACATCTAAGAGGATTTTGAGGCTTGGGGGTAGATATATGGGCCTCTCCCCTACGGGTAGTGGTGCATTTAGATGATGAAGTTTGTGTCACCTGGTATTTGTTTTCCCCTTTCTTTTTGATACTCTTTGCCCCACATCAGCCTAATGCCTACCACCAGAGTGTTCCTACTGGACCTGATACTCTCAGTATCTCTGGGGAGCTTGGTGTTTACTAATTTAAATGGGCATCTTCCACTAAGTATCTCAGTCTGCTTTGGTTTAATGACTGTGATTTGTATCTGTTAAAGATTTTTATCCCCTTTTCATGAATCATTATGTCCTGGCCTTGTGTCTCACCCCTTTTGCACCCCTAGCTAACTGATATGATAAACACGCTCTTGCAAACAACACTAATTTATTAGTGCAATAACACATGAAATGCATTTTGGAAGGTCTTAAGGGCCTTCACATAAGGATGGAGTTCAAACTGAATCATTTTGGATACGGAGTTAATCCTCTTTGCCCCTTGGTTCCCACCTCATCCAGCAGTCCATGAATCTGTCCTGTTATGAGTGTAATAGAAGGGAAATGACAGATCAAACGTAATCTAGGTGAATCAGCAGAGAAGCTGTTAACTTCATGCAATGGCGTGCACACAATCTTTGTATGTATAGAGGAGAGCAAGTTTATTGTTTTTCGGCAAGTCTTTAAAAGAGTTATTTATAAAGTTACAGATTTATTTTACCCAATTAATCATTGCTCTGTTCTGTCTTGGAACCACAGGTGTCCACTCTGCATTCCTTTAGCACAAAGTGCTACTCATATATTCCTGATTTACTTTTGTTTAAATGAATCATGATTTCTGATTTTTGTTCCCTTTAGTGTTTCATAGGTCTTACTTCCATTCGCATTCATTAACTCGTGGAATTTTAAAGCTGAAAGGAACCTATAGACCATTTGGTTCAATGTCCTTCTTTTGCAAACCAGAACAGGCATATTAAGTGGTTATTTCAAGGTCACCTACTAATTAAATAAACAAATCAGGATGAAACTAGTGGATACATTTCTGGGTTCTGTAAATTACTAGATGTCATTTTCTTTTGAAGTATGTTTTTCTTAAGCAGTTGCCTTCAATGATTCATATGTAACATTACATCAAGTATTTTAATAACTTTCTGCTTCTTATCCTTCTAAAATTTACAGGTTATTGCAAATATTAATGGAAAAGAATTCCAAACTTGGGTACCAACTTTTTCGAAGGCAAAACCATCTACATATTCATGCTGGCTTTGATAGCCTGGCATATCTCCAGCACACAGTAAACAGACAGATAGAGAAGACCTTTATTCCAAATGCTGCATTTAGCAGGGTGGTATCTAATACATTAGAGATGTTTTCCCAAGTTTCTCCCTGTTAAAATAATTCATAATGATACCAAGGTCAGTGCAAGCTGAGGCTATTTGTTCTGTAGATACCAGACATGCAAGGTAAAGCTCCTAGGAGACTATTACAAGCCATCAACAAAACACCCGCTAAGGATGTAAATTTTCATTCTTTCTGTAAATCTTCAGCTTACATCTCTCATGGCAACTTCTGCCCATTCATACCCAACACTTCCTGACTCAGTCCTTGCATGGGACTTCAGCAAAGAGCATTAACTATATAATTTACAAAGCTGTTTAGGACTCAGATCCACCTAGGAATTTCTGCAAAGCTAGAAAATAAATGTTTCTTCCATTAAACAAATATAATATGCCAGACTCAAGGGTTCTTTTTGATCAGAAGTTTCAAAGCAAAGGAATTTCTACTAATTGGAGTATGTATAATAAAACTTGTTATCCATTCTCCTTGAGATTAATTTTTATGCCCTTATAAATTGGAGAGAATTAAGTCCATCTGATAAACTTCATACAATATGCCCTTTCTCCAGAGTCTGATCCTTCAGAGCCATACCTACTATAAAAGTTTTAAAATCAAATGAAATCATTTGGAATTTAATAAGTGTCTGACATTGCATGTGGCAGTATTGGGAATGAAAATACATGCATATTTTCTGTAAATATCATATTGTATATCCCATATACAAATTAAGTGTATTTTACATATATGATGGCATTTTCAATCCACTCATCTATTTACATGAGACTGTGTACATGACACTAAGTAATCTGTGGGCTCTGAGAGGAGAGCCAGGAAGGTTTGAACAGTGGTGAGGCTGGCCTAGTATCCAGTCCATGACCAGTCTTTTGCAGAAAAGAGGCCAGCTATAATTAACTATAAGTGCAGGTAAAATGATTGTTTTCATGAGCCGTGTGAGACCAGAGGGACTCCAGGTGACAAAGTGTAGCATAAAGTTGCTGTTCCAGAAGGCTATGCTGCCCCCGGGTCTGTGGTGTGATAACAGAATGAGTAGTAAGTGAATTGCTGCACTATTGGAGGCAACGATGTACCCCGGGCAGAAACAAGGTAGGCAAAGGCAGCTCTGCTGAATCTCCATCCCCAACTGGGGGGCAAGCAGATGCATGCATAAGACGCAAGGGCAGAGATTTGAGAGGGAAGCTTGTGACTTTTTTGAATCATCCCTGTGGACCCCCCAAAAGGACTGGGGAACATTTTGACTGTGGTGGGCCATGTAACTATGATCTCATTCATAATCCACTGGCAGTGCAAGAGTACTGGATAAATTGTTTCCATTTATTTCAGTCCTCATTCTTCCTTCCCTTGACTAGTGCCTAGAATCTATATCACTAGTGACATTTGACACACTCTGAGATCCCTCCCAGTTGTTTCGTGCAAACAAAACTTTACCCTTAAACCATCTTTAAGTTGTGATTTTTATTTTTGTTTTATTTTTTTAAATTTTTTTAAAGATTTTATTTATTTATTTGACAGAGACAGCCAGCGAGAGAGGGAACACAGCAGGGGGAGTGGGTGAGGGAGAAGCAGGCTCCTAGCAGAGGAGCCTGATGTGGGGCTTGATCCCAGAACGCTGGGATCACACCCTGAGCCGAAGGCAGACGCTTAACGACTGCGCCACCCAGGCGCCCCATAGTTTTGTTTTAAAATAGGTAAATCAGGGGTTGCCTGGGTGGCTCAGTCAGTTAAGCATCCGACTCTTGGTTTTGGCTCAGGTCGTGATCTCAGGATTGTAAGATCGAGCCCCATATGGGGCGCCATGCTCAGCGCAAGGTCTGCTTGAGATTCTTTCCTCCTCTTTTTCTCTCCCCTTCTGCTCCTCCCCCCACCAAATAAATAAATAAAATCTTAAAATATTAAAAAATAAAAAACAAAATAGGCAGATCAATCACATGTACAAGTTCAGACGGTATCGAAAGGTAAATAGTGAAAAGTAATCCTTTCCTTCTTCCCTTTACTTCTTCAGAGGCATCTACTGTCACCGGTTTCTTATGTATCCTTCCAGAGAAGTTCTGTGACTCTCATAAGCTTTACAGCCTCTCTTGAGAGCACCAATCATATGTCATATTTCTTAAATGCAGCCTGAACATATATATGGTGCTCAATAAATATGTATTGATTATTTGAAAAGATAGATTATTTCAGTGTTTGTCAGAATCCTAGAATCCCAAGGATGGATGAAAATGCACAGGGAGACTCTCGAGGAATACAGAGTCATACGCATTGATACGTAGTTCCCGTGCTACTGAGCGTAAAGAGTTAACACTGCTGGAGAATTTAAGATAAATTATGCTATGGAGAGTAACAGACCCTGAAAAAGGAAGCTGAGCTCTGGCATTTTACACCTTGCAAAGACAAATGCTTTGCAATGTGTGTTAAAAGCACTCTTTGCGATCAAAAGATTTGGCAAGTCACCCAGAATTCTTAACTTTCCCACCACGGCAGAAATCTCATTATGTATAACCTTTTAAATGGGACCAGAGAAACATTTTCAACTTGATTCTCATTGAGCACAACCTCTACCTGGAAGTACAGTCCAAATGGAGACAAAATGTGTATTATTTTTACATTGGACATGTAGTGCCAAGAGCACTGTTCCACTCTCCCTTTTTATTTAAGAGCCAAGTAGCTCGCTCTCTCTCCCCCCACCCCAGTCCCTACCTCACAGGTATGCACTTGCATACACACATGCACACACACACACAGACACACACACACACACACACACACACACACACACACACATCTAGAGGCTCTGTATACACAAGTTGGGCGATAGTACTTCCAAGCTTGACCCCACCCCTCAGTCTGACCACAGTGGATGTGGTCAATTTCAGTTCTTGTCTCCTGTGGGCTTAAAACATGTTACTTAAAAATATACAAGGCCAGCCCCAAGATAAATTTCGGTGATAGTTTGTGTGATTGTTTGTGAATTTATACTGCTTACCATCCTAGATTATCTCATATGCTTATGCTAATTTATAAATAGGCCTATACTTCTGTTCTAATGTTGAGCTACCATTGTATTCTTTCACTGTAATAGTCTTGCAGACTGCCAGCAGCTACTCTGTCCAGGCCTTTTTCTAGGTGCTATACATATAATATTCAAATAATCACCACAATGAGAGATACGGTTATGACCATTTTACACATGAGAAAAGCAAGAATCAAAAAAGATAAGATTACTTGATATGATGTAATACGTCTTAGGATTTTCACTCAGTTCTAACTCCTAGAAGGAAAAAGAACTGATGAAGTCAAACCCTTGTTGTTCAGAAAGTGCTATATATGTGAGTATATCTCTTTATACACAAAGATGTGTGTACATGCTATTTCATTTAATATATGTAACACTAGTCATCTTCACACCTTAAAATTTTGTACTGACTCACCATACACAGATAATTAGATGTTTTTACTTGTTTGTTGTAACCATTTGAGTTAGTAGGTAAGCAAAGGATTAAAGATTTCCTGGATTGGTTGATTTTAGAATTATTTAATCACTTCAACAAATTTTTATTCAGTATATACCATTTGCTAGGCAGTTAATATGGGTGCTATCAGTGCTAGAGATTCAGTGGTGGAAAAAAAAAAAAAAAGAAAAAAGAAAAAAGAAAAAGAAAAAGCTCCATCCATCATAGAGCTTACGGGCAGGACTAGACCAGGAATTGGCAAACATTTTCAATAAAAAGGCCAGATAAATATTTTTGGCTTTGTGGACCATATGGTTTCTGCCACGACTACTCAACTCTGTCCTTGTAGTACAAAAGCAGCCTTATACAATGTGGAAAGGAATGAGCATGGCTGGGTTCCAATAAAAAGGTAGTTATGAACATTGAGTTTAATTTCATATAATGTTCATGTGTCATAAAACATTATTTTCCTTTTGATTTTTTTCAGACATTTTAAAATGTAAAAAGCAAGGGCACTTTCTCAACGTGATAAAGTCCATTTATGAAAAACTCTTGGCTAACATCATTCTCAATGGTGAAAGAAGTAAAGATTTTCCACTAAGATCAGGAGCAAGGCAGTGATGCTCATTTCACCACTGCTATTCAACATTGCACTGAAAGTTCTAGCCAGAACAATTAGGCAACGTAAAGAAATGTAGGGTATCCAAATTGGAAAGCAAGAGGTAAAGCTATCTCTATTCCCAGATGCCATGATTCTATATATAGAAAATCCCAAAGAATACATACACAAAAAGCTACATATTCAGCAGTTTCAGGATACAAGACCAACACACTCAAACCAGGAATGTTTCTATACCTATTAGCAATCTGAATGGAATTTAAGGAAATGATTTCATTTATAATAGCATTCAAAAGAATGAAATACTTAAGAATAAATTTAACCAGGAGGGTGAAAGACTTGTGTGATGAAAACTGCTGACAGAAAGTAAAGAAGACCTAAATCAATGAAAAGAGAGACTGTATTCATGGATTGGAAGACTTAATAGTAAGATGTCAAAACTACTCAAAGTGATTATAGATTTGAAACAATCCCTATCAAAATTCCAATGGCCTTTTTTTTTTTTTCAGAGTTGGAAAATCCAGTCCTCAAATTCATATAGAATTGCGTGTGGCCCTGAATTGCCAAAACATTATTGAAAAAGAAGAGCCAAATCCCACTTCCCTGCTTCAAAACTTACCACAGGCCGTAGTAGTCAGAGCAGAGTAGTATTGGCAATAGAAGAGTCCAATAGAGTAGAAATGAGAGTTCAGGAATAAATCCATATATCTATGGCCGATTGCCCCAACAGCTCAACAGCAAAATGATAAACAACCCAAGTAAAAACAGGCAAAGAATTTGAAGAGGCAAAGGACTTCTTTATCCAAAAAAGATATACAAAGGGCCAACAAGCACATGAAAAAAATGCCAACATCATTAGTCATTTGGGTAATGCAAAACAAAAACACAGTGAAATACCCCTTCACAACCTACTGAGATGGCTATAATATATTTTTTAATAAGTCACAAATATTGGAGAATATGTAGAGAAATGAGAACTGTTGTACTTTACTGATGGGAATAGAAGATGGTTCAGCTCCTGTGGAAAACAATTTGGCAGTTCCTCAAAAAGTTAAATATGGAATTACCATATGAGCCCGTAATTTTACTCCTAGGCATTTGCATGCAAGAATTAAAAACAGATATTCAAACAAATTCATTTGTATGCATGTTTATAATAGCACTATTCACAATAGCTAAAAGGTGGAAACAGCTCAGATATCCATGAATGGATGGATGGATAAATTGTGACATTAATTAATTAATGCATAGGCATTATATTTTATTTTAAATATATATTTTATATTTTATATAAATATAAAAATTATATAGACACAAATAATATTCCAGTGTGTGTGTGTATGTATATATATGTGTATATATATGTATATATGTGTGTATATGTGTGTGTATGCACACACACACACACACAGAGTGATAATTGCAAATGCACTGAAATGCACCAGATCACCTGGCCTTCATGGGAAGAAGGGTTGGCACAGCTCTCATGCAGTGCTTTATCTTTTTATTGATTGGTAAGCTTTTAGTATATGGTAATCACAGTACAGGTATGTAATTAAATCACAGGCTTTCAAAATTGGAAAGCATGTAATAGATTATTGGCTTTAAAACTTTAATCTGTGGTACCTTTAGGTAGGGGTAGAGGATGTTGTCGGTACATCAGCTGTGTTGGAGAAGAGGAAAGGAGGCAGAGGAGAAAAAGAAAAGAGGAAAGGAAAGGAAGCCAGACGGTGAGACCCTAGGTCATTTACACTCATTTACCTAGATGAGATCTCCTTTGCCCTAGGTTGTGGAGGGCATCCTCGCTAAAATCTGGGTAAAGAATGGGTTCCTTGTCAAGGAGAAAAAGGAAGTTTAAATATATCTGTGAGTATGAATGTATGTATGTGTGTGCATTTTAAATATATACGCATACATTATTACAATTATTTCAACTTACAGGTGGGTACAAAAACAGTATGGACCAGTGGGTTTCAACCTCCACCATTACGCTCAATTGTGGCACATTGAAACTGATATTCCAAGCAAACCTATTTGGTCCAGGTTGGGCCTAAGCATGGTTATTTTTTACACATGTGTCAGGAGATTCTCATGTGTAGTCTTGGGTAGAGACTCCTGGTAAACGCCAGGGCTCTCTCTCGGGAGTGTGAATGGACATGGTTGAGGAAGGTGTCCCAAAACCCAGGAACACTGAGCTAACCTTCAAAGTCTAGAAAATCACAGAGAGAACAGGAAAGAAAGAAGAGAGAATCTGAACAAAGCCTTTTGAACAAAGGAACAGATCTGGCAACATACAAGGTTCGTTTGAAGGTTGAAGTCAGTTGGTCTGACCAAAGGAGAGCAATAGCATGGGGAAGAAGAAACACAGGTTTTAAAAGGTAAATAGGGGAGGTATTTTTTTAAACCGCATTTTGAGAATACAACCGTAATACAACTGTCTTCAAAGCCCTGTGCTATGAAAGCTTGTGGAACGACTCTCCTGCCGTTGGAACGTCTGATACCCATTTTCTTGCAATGTTTTTGACAGAGCCAGGAGCCTGTAGATGACTTCCCTCCAGTCCTGTGGTGATTTAGGAACTTGGAATAAACACAGGACTTTAGTTTCCTATCTGGCGCTTTTCATAGGCATGACATTCATTTTGAGATCTAAAAAGAAAAACAAAATAATAGGAGCTATAAATTAAACTCCCCAGAAAACCAGCTTGAAAGGAGCATACAACTGATAAATCTGTCAAGATATAAACATTATTTTTTTGCCTTCAAATTAAGTGAAGATTACAGAATTTTTTCAGTAATTTCTAAAATTAGATTAATTCTATTTTTTTTCCGCTGTGTGGTGGATTTTAGTAATCTAAGGAGCTTCCACAGAATGAAAATGAAAAAAAAAATATGATTTGACATTAAAAATTCACTCTCGGGGGACCTATGTGGCTCAGTCGGTTGAGAGTCTGACTCTTGACCTCACAGTTGTGAATTCAACCCCCATGTTGGGCTCTGCACTGGGTGTGGAGCCAATTTAAAAAAAAAAAAAAAGGGAAGTTCGCTCTTAAGTTGTTGAGTGCACTTACTGATTCTCTCTCTAAGTGAGAGCCCCTGGAGCCTTTAAGGTATTTCTATCATAATGGACAGGGGGAGGATCCTTTCAAAAAGTTTAACAGATACCATACTCATGATGGAGTTACACAGAATTAGCATAGTTTAGTTACTTTTACTTAAGGCCGAGATTTTGTCATTTCATTGTCTAAGTAAATGCATCTGAGAGTTCAGAAATAAACCCATATATCTAAGGCCAATTGCCTCAACAACAAAATGATAAATTCTGAGTACGATTTGTATTTTTAAGCTAGATAGAAGATCTGGTTAGTTGCTGATGCTCAGATATATGGGGTCATATGGAAATAAAATAAGGAGAGGTGTCTGGTATTTAAAAAGTTTGGATAATGATTATAACTACACATATTTCTTTGATGTAAATGGCTAAATTTACAAAATTTAAACACTGACTCTTTTTAAATCTGATCCTTTTTGGAAATGGGGAGACTGCTTAATGGCAACTCAGTGATCCTTTAGAATCTGAGAATCTATCTACCAAGTTTTCTAATAATGAATGCTCCTGAGAAATTATGTGCTAGTCACAGATTAATGGAATCATAGGAAATGTACCATAGAAGATACCCATGGACATCATGAGAACCACAGGAAGTATATGGCACAAAACTCCCTTATTCAGTACTCACTCATTCACCCATCCACTTATTCCTTATGAATACTTTTTAACCAGTCCTCCATCAGAGGCATTCTACTATGCCCCCAGGGGGTACGAAGATTGCAAGACACGTTGGCTCTCCTTGAGTTCATAGCCTTCAGGAAGCCTGATATTGCTCATTTAGTTTACACATCACACTCTTCAAGTCTTGTTTACGTGAATTACTAGACCTTAAGGGTGGTAAGATTAACTAGAGCAAAACAGGATTTGAATCTAAAGGAAATGGGAGAAGAGACTAGGAAACCAACTGGAGTAGAAACTCCTACCTAGGGTCAATAAGGTGAGATTCATCAGAAAGAATGAACCAAGAATTTCCACATCCTAGAATTCACACATCCTATCTGTATCTAACTAGTAGTATCTCAGGTACTGCTTAGATTTTGACTTTTGGTTTGTTGCTCCAAAACTGTTTCTTATTGGGGACAGCATTTTTCTAGAATCTGGGATGGAATGAGTCCTAAAACTATTGGCTAAACAAAACACAGGTCATTGCAAAGTTTGATGTGGTAGACAGAACACCAGGTGACAGAGGAGAGAGGTTTGCAGCGTTAGCTTTGTGCTGTGGCTGAGTAACTTTACCCTTCATGGCCTGAGTTGGAATTTAGTTTAACTAAAATTGCATATACTTTATCCAGCAAAGATAGAAAAAAGTGGGAAAGGCCGACTCATTATCACTAGCCCAAACCTGGTCACATGGTAGACGTTAAATAAATATAAGGTATCATCACATAGCTGTGAGTGTATTTAGAAGAATTGTATCAGATTAATTATGTAAGCTGTACAAACAAAATTTTCCAGTTCTGGCCCCCAAATGCAATCAAAATGCTGTGAACTCCTTAAACAATAAAATAACATTGTTCTTCCATCAAATTCTAGAAAGTCAGGGAAATGGCTTTGAATATTTTAGAAATATTTGAATGAGCAAAGACAAATTTTCTGGTTTGAGGCATAGTTATATTTGAATGTAATTAACCAGAAGTCCCATTTCTTGGACATTCTAATTATTTGCGTTTCGGTTTATAGAGGTAGTTTATGCTTAACTATGCCCTGAAGAAAAGGGAGTATTTGGTTACTGTGAGAGAAGGCAAAGTAGTAGATAGACATATGACTCAATGTCCAAATTGTATAAGCCACATTCTTAAGTAGAGCGTTCAATGCGTCTCCTCTTTGCCAAGGCACATGAGGCATATGGGTAAGTGCTCAATTCTCTATTTCATCAGGTATTTAAAAAAAACTAGGAACATTTTTCGTTTACAGCTATGAGAATCCCCAAGAGGTTTTGTGAATATTTGTGCTGGTTGGGAATGCATTTCCAGAGACCACTCCAACGTGCCTCTCTGAATTCAGCAGCCGTCCATTCTGCTTCATGATCACAGAAGAAAAGAACCTCTTCTCCTGGCCTGGGGCTTAGGGGTACCAGAGCAGACAGTCACAGGGACCAGGCCTGTTCCCTTGCATCAGATCAGAAACATTGCCCATCCCCCTTCGTCTTTCACTTTGAGGGCATAGAAGGCAGTTTTGCACTTGAACCTTGAAGAAAATTCAGTGGGCATAACCTCCCTTCTTTCTCTCTCCTAGGGCTTTGCTCAAGACCTCCAACATCCCACGAACTGGAAGGACAAGAAGTGTAAAGGTGTCAGCTTATCGAACACCTAATGAAAGAGAAATGCAAATAAACGAACAAATAAAACCTTTTGTCACCATCCTAAGAAGTGAAGAGGAAAACAGAAGCTACAAGCATTTCCTACAATGGCAAGAGCAAAGCCAGGTGAAGGTCACTCCTCAGATCTTACTTTTGCTTTAAAAGCAGTGTTTAATTGTTAGTCACGATGCACTGTGGGCAGAACAATTAGTTGTATCTATATTAGATCTAAGCTGTAATTATTTGTTACATTAATCATGACTAGAGTGAGAATTTAATTAGTCACGAACATTAAGTGAATTTTTCTGAAGCAGGGAAAAAATGTTTTCTGTTGTTTGGTGCATCTGATTAAAGAGAGGGCACCACAGCTGGCTGGTGAGCGGGAAGGGGCAGAACCTTTAAGCTTTGCTGTCTATGGACTAAGAAATCTGGATCCAGGTGATGTCACTTCACTACACTTGTGTTTTATATCCAAATGGCAAATCTGTGGGCAGGTTCCTCAAGACACATAAGAGAAGATTCTGGACATTGAATGTCATCTAGTAATTCAGAAGGGCCATCTGATGTCAATTGTACCCAATTCTTCTTTATTTCCCTTATTTATTCTCTATCTCTGTTTTCATGATGGCAAAGATGTTACCAGAAAAATCCTAAGAGATAGGGAAGGCAGTGCCCAGGGAGAAGTTCACATGGAGTTAGATTAGTATTTATCTCTGTGTAGTGTTTTGAAAGGAGCAAAGAAACATTTGGCATTAATCTAATCACACACAGCTAACATCCAGTGCCTTAAAGCTCTGAAATCTGTACTCTTTTCAAATTAGAAATATAAAGATTTTGGGGGGCATTTGGGGGAGGAAACAAAACATAAATGTGGTGGCTGCGATAGTGTGGGCCACAATGTTTGATAATGTGACACATTTAATGAGTCACATACGTAGAGCTGTTATCGCCCCAAACAGCTCTACCCTGCTGATTCGAGTGAAAACTTTTAGACAAACTCAGCGTTCTTTTGCTCATTACACTGACCTGTCAGAAATGACAACTTGGCCCAGTCTGGTTATTCCATGCTGACAAGGTACCATTCAGGCTTTGCGGCAATAATGTCAGCTTTTAAAGGTGCAATGTACTTAAGGAAGCTCATTTCTATGATTTGGCCAAAAAGAGCCATTTTCCTTGTCAGTGGTGAGGAATGCCTTAGTTTTCTTTAAATTAGGAGTCGTTTTCATGGAGATTGTTCCTAGGAAAACCTGCAGAAAGGAGAGAAGCTATTTTTTGAAAGGTTTAAAATAATTTAGCCTACTGAGCAGTGGTGTGATTACCTGGTGTGTTGAAGACAGCCAGGGATGCTTTGCTCTGTCCAAAGCATACTTCAAAACTACCAATAATGCAACAAATAAAACTTCAATTTGGTCATGAACAGTATGCACCATCCGCAGCAAGCAGAGAGCACTGAGTTGGAAAGTTTTTTCTATGCAGTTTGGGACTACAATATGCAGAATCTGGGGTAAGGCCAAAGTAACAATATGACATTGTGGTAGACCTGATCCAGAAGCAAATTTTTCCTTGCCTGGGAAGAAGGGACGGAGAGAATACTAAGGCTAGCATTGGGTTTTACAATAGAGTCAGGAGAAATGTAAAGAAAACTAGTGATGAGCTAGTAAACTGGGACAGAAGACAGGAAAAACAGGAGTAAACTAACACTTCCTTCTTTTACTTTTCATGTTAATAGAGTATTGTAGTTGAGTCCACTCAATGCCATATTCTTGGCAGGACTGGAATTACATTTTGATGTTTAATTCTGAGTTGTCTACACTCCATTATTTTAACATACTAGTTCCAAAGATAGATTGGATAGATAGATAGATAGATAGATAGATAGATAGATAGACAGATGAATGGATGGATAGACAGATAAAATTGGTTTTGTATCAACCATGAGGATACCTAAGCTATGTTCACCAAGACTAGTGATTTCAAATCCAATTCTACTAGACTTACGGGTTTCTGGTCCTTGTTTCAAGCTCCCTGGTACATTCTAGGACTGACTATTGACTATATCTAATCAACTCCTGTAGCAAGCTACACTAAGAGCACAAAGAAGACTATGGAATCTCCGTGTTTTTATAATTTTTTAATAATTTTTTTAATACCAACTCTATTTTAACGTATGATCCCTTTGGGTGGGCTTTAGATTAGATTCATATCATACTCAGACTCCAAATTTCTGAGTATTGCCAGCCAGCTGTTTCCATGTGAGGAAATGCAGGATGACCCGAAACAGTTTGATTGCCCGTCCTTTCTTCTACTTTTTTCTTATGTTAAGGAAGTAGAATCTTTCTGAAATATTCAAGACCAAAATATAGGTGTCCAAATTTCCACAAATACACATCCTGAGGTTAAATTAATACCTGGATAACTGAAGCTAGATTTAATCTGAAAAATGAGGTGCTGTGATTAATTATACTTCTAAAAATTATCATCTGGACCTAGTCATCAATTGACCAGTAGATTTTTAGTAAGCCGTTAGGACACTTGTGCTATAGTAAAGGTATCTTATCCTCAAAGACCTTACAGCTGAGCAGGGAAACAGCAAAACAGCAAAAATCTAGGGGATAACAGAATATTTTTGTTTGTTTGTTTGTTTTAGAGAGAGGGAGAGATAGAGAGCAGGGGGGAGGGGCAGAGGGAGAGGGAGAGAGAGATTTTTAAGCAGGCTCCTCGTGGGGCTTGCTCTCACAACCCTGAGATCATGACCTGAGCCGAAATCAAGAATAAGACACTTACCTGACTGAGCCACCCAGACAGCCCATTTTTTTTTTATAACAATACTTGAAGAATAAGTGCCTGTATATGCTATAAGCTTCTGTGAACCAGAGGAGGTTAAAAAAAAAAAAAAAAAAAAAAAACCTAAGTAAAGACAGCGGTGTTAGTGACTGCCCTAGAAAGTCAAGTAGATCTGCACACAGGGACTCAGAAAGCCGTTACAAGAAAGAGTTTTTATGAGTAAAAACTCATGCAAAAATATGTTTGAGGAGAGAGTGAACTTTGGTTAAGAGGTCTGCCACAGTTGTGAGATAGATCATATTGAGAGGACAATGTAGCGAGCCTTGAATGACAGGTAAAGGCGGTTAACAGAGCCATTGCCCTGTACTTACTCTGTTTACTTTTCCCCGCATTGGTGACAGTAAGGAGAGTTTATGCTTAATTATTTCTAATACATTGCCACTGCAAATTTACAATTCTTGTGGCTCAACACAAAGTAGCAACTTTCATTTTGTGTATTTGTTTCTGTTTAATTTCATTCATTTCAGTTCAATTTTTTTTGGGGGGGGGTTAAGATTTTATTTATTTATTTGACAGAGAGAGATAGCCAGCGAGAGAGGGAACACAAGCAGGGGGAGTGGGAGAGGAAGAAGCAGGCTCCTAGTGGAGAAGTCTGATGTGGGGCTCGATCCCAGAATGCTGGGATCACGCCCTGAGCCGAAGGCAGACACTTAACGACTGCGCCACCCAGGCGCCCCTCAGTTCAATCTTTTTTATTCAGTACCGCTAAATGCTTAGCGTAGTGGAAGGCTGCGATGGTGATGCTGAAATAAATTTTGTTTTTTATTCACTGGGAGCTCACAGTGTAGTTACCCTGGAAAACTTTGTCTCTATTAGTGTTTTGTTGGAGAGCTGTCCTCAGACACACAAGTCAGGCCAGCAGTATTAAGAAACCAACTTGTGGGGGTGCCTGGGCAGCTCAATCAGTTCAGCATCTGCCTTTGGCTCAGGTCATGAGCTTAAGGTCCTGGGATTGAGCCCTGCATTGGACTCCCTGCTAGGTGGGGAGCCTGCTTCTTCCTCTCTCTCTCTGCCTGCCCCTCCCCCTGCTCGTGCTCTCTCTCTCTCTCAAATAAATGGATGAAATCTTAAAAAAAAAAAAAAAAAAAGAAAGAAAGAAAGAAAGAAAGAAAGAAAGAAAGAAAGAAAAAAAAGAAAAGAAAAAAGAAACCAACTTGTGATCTCCCAAAGGTATTCCCCCTGCTTTGTGGAGGATCATGAGATTAATACTACTTGTTAGTTCTACCATTAATAATAACAATGCTTCTTTATATGTATGCAGGGATTTATGAATGAGAAGACGTTTTCACATATTTCACTTCCTTTGTGCCTGTGTGTGTGGCCTTGTGGAGAGGAGGTCGCTATCATCTCGAGGCCTTGTTCTTCTGGTTCCTAACTGCCTCTTGGGCCACGTGTCTGTGTTGTGTATGTCTCACAGATGGGAAAAAGAGTGTTTCGATAGTTCACAAGAGAGTTTAGGGTTTCAGATCACAGTGCATTCCCTTTATGAATCATGCATTTAACTTATTCAGCACACTTCCACATTCTTTCTCTCATTTGATCCTTATAAGTTTATTTTTGTCATAAAGTATATTTACATATTATTCATATTTACAGTTCTTCTCTCATCAAATGAAACCAACAAAACTTCCACAGGCATTGCATACCAATTTCCTATAACCCAATACTGTCAAAATCATTGCTTCCCCTCACCTATCTCCCCTAGTTTTGCAATAATAGTTCACCATTCTGGTTCCTTCCTCTGACACTTTCTCACGTATCTGCATCAGTGATTCTCAGATAATCTGTCCCAAAGATGGTGCTTCTTCCTTTTCTCTTTTAGTGAGAAATATAAAGCTTTTCTTCCTGCTAGTAACCTGACCACTTTTTTAAATTTTTTAAATAATTTTTGCTGCTGATTTTAAGCTTAAAAAAAAAAAAAAGGACCACTCAGAGACTAAGTATGGATTTATCTTCCATTGGACAGGCACAGTTTTTTCTGACACAGAACTTCCCTTAGCTAGATATCGTAGCTCTGCTTTCTTCAATTTCTTCTGCTTTCTTCAACCCTTAAAGAACTTTATATTTTTCAATATCTTTTCTCCCAGGGGTGGGGATGGACATGTCCATTCTATCAGGGACAGAGGAAATCCTAGATATTATCCTTTTCCATCTTCAGGTTAAAAACTAAAATATTAACTATTAAATAACTGAATCTTATGCTTTATCCTTTTTCTCCTATAGGTGATTCATATGATGTTTTCTAAATTTATCCTAGTGTTCCATACATATGAAATGTTCCCTTTATGACCTGTACTAAACCCAATGGTGGAAATCATAATATGCATTTTTTTTTTTAAAAGCTAAATTCAATTCTTACCACACACAGTGATATTATATAATATCCCTATATGGGTTTCTTTTTATGCTTTGTTCTTTAAGTTTCATTTCTCAATTTTTCTTTACAACTTTATATTTGAAAATGTATCCCAGAAGTTCTCGTTTACCACACATACTATATTTTACCTGAAGTCCTACATTTCCTCTGAAAGGCTACTGTATTCTACCCTCGCCTCTCTTCTCTCCTTCTTCCTATTCCTTTTCTTTCTCCTTTCCATGTCTCCCTCTTGTCTATTAATTTTTATATAGAATTCTGCCCATTCACCCCTGCTTTTTACTCTCTTCGTCACTCTATCATTGTTACACGGTAGTATCTTTTCCTCTACGTCCACTGGGAACAGTATTGCCCCCAAATGGCATTTGGCGATGTCAAGACATTCATGGCTGTCATAGCTAGGAGTAGGGGGCTGCTCCTGGAGTCTCATGTATAAAGACCAGGAAGCCCCTGGAACAAAGAATTACCTGGTTCAAAATGTCAATAGTGCCAAGATCGAGAAATGCAGCTTTACTCCCACTGCTGTTCTAATGCCTTACGCATGAACCACAGCTCGCTCTAGCTAATACCATAGTTCTTTTTAAACATCTCACTGTCATTTTCTCAAAATGTGGTATCTCTGTGATGAGAGAGCCTACTACAGACCACACATAAAGTAAAAAATTCCATGAAATGTTCAGGTTGGCATAAAGATTTTATTTTTACGTATCATGTCTGTTCTCCTGAACCTGTCCAGGGAACCTAACGGGGATCAGGCCACTTGTCGGTATGGGATATAAAAGAGGGCCTGCCATACCATAAAATAAATGTGTCAAGTAAAATGGAAAAGTTTAGAAATTTCATGCTTAGCCCTGATGAACTCCCCTTGTCCCCTGAATTGTGAGAGCTCACGTGCTGGTATTATTTGGGGATAAACCTGTCTGTCTCTCTGAAGGTAAGAATGCTTTGATCTCAATGCTTTGAGATCTCATTTATCTTTTGATCCTCTAGCTCTGTGCCCAGCATAGGGCTTCACAACAATAATTCTGAATAAATATGTTTTTAAGTAACATACCAGGTCACCTCTGGCTCATTCTTCTTTTTGACCTAATGTCTTTCCTAACCGATTACTGATTATAGTATGAAACATTTTACACCTGACACACCATATATTTAGAAGGTTTAATGAGAAAATTATCTATCCAAATAAAATTTTGTCTTTTCCAAATAAATACCCACATCACTTCCCTCTTTTATTGTCTTCCATGATTTATATCTTGGGGCCCGATTGAAATTTTCCACCTCTTTTTGACTTACCGCTGGGCCTTCTCAGCATTTCCAGAATTTTTATCAGTATTTGTTGTTTCCAATTTCTAACATTCTCTTCACTATAAAATATAATTGTTAATCTATTTATTTTGATGTACTGGTTATTCCATTTTTTCCCCACATGCAGCTGCAAAGAGACATCAAAATTTTTCTCTATGTTCTTTCAAAGATTTTTACAATGCCATTAAATCAGCAGCACTTTCCCTTCACCAACAACATAATATTTGATTTTTGAGTGTGATTTTTAAATTTCTCAGATAGGTTTTCAGTATGAGTCCATAATTTTATCCTTTTCCATATAGCCTTTCTTCCTACTATAAATAAATAATTTCAGCAGTATTTTAACCTAGCCATTTCTTACCTCAAATCCAAAAATCCTTTGTTTTACCATGGTTGCATTCTCTAAACTTTTCAGATAGTGGCTTTGCTTTGTCTTTCTTTCCTTTCCTTTCTTTTTAAAAAATCCTGACCCTATCTACACAAATTTCCTCATTTTTTTTTCTATCCCCCCTAGCCCTACCTAGGTTTTATCTATGTTCTCCATGTAATAATTCCAAAGCTTGGAATATTTACTTTATTCAGTAAAACCTCTGTTTTAATCTCTTACCTTTGCAAGTTTCTTTCCAATTCAACACAAACTTATTTAAGCATCTTTTCAAATTATTAAAAATTGATAGATGTCATCAAATACCAAGGCTTCATTTTCTATTACAAAATACAGACATTGTTGCTTGTCCATTCAAAAATCATTCCCATCAAAATTCAAATCAAAACCACACTAAGATACCACCTTACGCCAGTTAGATGGCAAAAATAGACAAGGCAAGAAACAACAATTGCTGGAGAGGATGTGGAGAAAGGGGATCCCTCCTACATTGTTGGTGGGAATGCAAGTTGGTACAGCCACTCTGGAAAACAGTGTGGAGATCCCTTAAAAAGTTAAAAATTGAGCTACCCTATGACCCAGCCATTGCACTACTGGGTATTTACCCCAAAGATACAGACGTAGTGAAGAGAAGGGCCATATGCACCCCAATGTTCATAGTAGCATTGTCCACAATAGCTAAATCATGGAAGGAACCGAGATGCCCTTCAACAGATGAATGGATTAAGAAGTTGTGGTCCATATATACAATGGAATATTACTCAGCTATCAGAAAGAACGAGTTCTCAACATTTGCTGCAACATGGACGGCACTGGAGGAGATAATGCTAACTGAAATAAGTCAAGCAGAGAAAGACAACTATCATATGATTTCTCTCATCTATGGAACATAAGAACTAGGAAGATCAGTAGGGGAAGAAAGGGATAAAGAAAGGGGGGTAATCAGAAGGGGGAATGAAGCATGAGAGACTATGGACTCTGAGAAACAAACTGAGGGCTTCAGAAGGGAGGAGGGTGGGGGAATGGGATAGACTGGTGATGGGTAGTAAGGAGGGCACGTATTGCATGGTGCACTGGGTGTTATACGCAACTAATGAATCATCGAACTTTACATCAGAAACCAGGGATGTACTGTATGGTGACTAACATAATATAATAAAAGAACATTTAAAAAAATCATTCCCATCTTTTTTCCTCCTTAATGGCGGTGTCTGCCTCTAGAATGGTACTGAAAATGCCAAATGCTTGCTGTTTCAGTCTCCCTTGAAGCTAAGGCTGCTTCATAAGTCATTTCTAGCCCAAAAGAGATACGAGGTAGTCATCTGAGAAGTTTCTGGGAAAGATCATCTTCTCTAATGAGAGGGAGATTATGAGGAAATCCTTCTCATTGTCACTCTTCTGATTCTGGATATCACCTAGTGAAGAAATGAAGCTTGGGACTAATGCTCCCTTAGCCACCGGGAGACTGTGGGTACTCGAAACCAGCAGGATAAATTGGTGTGAAAAACTCGGTCCTTAACGGCATTATTATGCCTCAGAGCCAGTAACATATGATGAGAGCTATGATGCTAATAATAATGGCAGACATTGTTGGAGGGCTTACTGATTGCCAAGCATTTTATACTCTTCACATGTATCAAAAAACCCTCAGTGTTTTTAAGAGCTATTTCCCCTTTTACCTTTGAAGAAAGCAAGAACAAAGGGAATAAGTGGCTTGCCCATGGTCACACAGCTCGTCAATGGCACAGCTAGAATTGGAGCGCTGACAGGCTGGTTCCATCGTTTATGTTCTTACCATTAAGTTAGACTTTCTCATCAACCCAGAGGTCGCCTGCTCCAGACCTCATGGTACGTGAGATCATTGTGTCTGAGCTGTATAAGACACTGTCGCCTAACATTCTCCTACTTCTATGTGAAAGCTCCTTAACACCGTCATTCTTCGGTCTATTGCAGAAATCAATTGTCCTGGCCCACTCACCTTAATTAATTAATTAGTTAATTAATTAATTGGTAATCCTATCCCCCTAATATAGAATTGCATAGGTGAGCCATCTTAAATCCTGTATTCCTAACTCTTCCTGTCATGTTTGCTGTCTGCTACTCACCCACTTCTCTCCTCTTCCTCTTTCTGGTTCCTGGTTTCATCTACTTGAGGACAGTTGTTTTTACTCTCTTTTTCCCTGCTATGTATTCATTTCTATGAATATTTTCCCTTATTTCTTCATCCTTAAAGTTCAGACCAGCTGCCTCTCTGAGAGGAAAGAAGGAGGGGACTCTTTCTCCATCACCAGCTCTCTCCAGGTTTTTACATTTGTTTGTCTCTAACTACTCTGCCTTTTCTCTCTTCTTTTACTTCTCAACTTCATCCTCATTACCTTCCCTCCTATTTTCTGAAACTCTCATCAGCTGTTTTTAGTAGCATGTTATTACTGAAGGTAAGGTCCTTAAATGCAAGGACTATTTACTTACTTTTTTGTTATTTAGGGGAGAGAGTTTTGCACCCCTAGAGGCTATCACAGAACCCAACACCTGCTAGGAGCTCAAAAATGCCCATTAAAGAAAAGAATACGTAAGTGAATATGTTAACAAGACTTCGAGAAATTTTCCTGCATTAATTTGAGCAGATGCTACCAACTCCATGGCTCTTTTTTCCTCCTGTCAGGAGTCCTGGAGTCTGTCTCTTGTCCTTGGTCCCCTTTTATTACTTCATTTTCTTGTGCAGTTTGGATAGATGTGTCCTTTTTGTCCCCAGAAGCTATCCAGAGTTCCCTTTACAAATGGTACTTATTCTCTGGACCTAAAACCTTTTACCTGATTGTACCTTTTACTTAAATGATTTCCTGAGCTTCATCAGTAGCTGATCTTTAGATGTCCTCTGTGCAGCTATAACTCATCTCCGTTCTTAAACGAAAAGTGCCCATAGGCACTGCTTCATCGTCAAGTGAGCAAGCAGGGTCTTTAGCCTTGGCCTGTTCAGTGGAATCATCACAAAGTTCTCGGAACAGTATTGGTCCTTTTTATTTCTGACACTGTCTCTATAATAAATTCAATTTATCTTCTCATCTAATGCTCATATCAAATTTCTTGCGTCCTGGATTTTGAATTACAGCAAATATGTCCCTTGGTATATCCAATAGAATTAATAATCAGGGTCCCCATGATGTGAGCTCTTGCCAGGCCTCTGTTCACGTCTCTGGGGTCACTATTGCCCACAAATCTTCCCATGAAATGATACTTCTCACTGCTGGAGATACACATGTATGTTGATCCCTTCTTCCTCTTCCTCTTCTATGGAAATATTCGCAAAGCTTGTTTTCTCTCTTTCTCCACACTGCCGTCTTTTTCTTCTTCCTATTCCCTGTCCACTTTTCTCTCTTATCCCAGTTATTTGTTTCTTCTGCTTGTTTTCCCCCCACTATTATCAATAGCTTTGCTCTATAATAATTATTTATGTTAATACTGCTTTTGGTTAAACACCTATGAGTCAGGTACTCTACCTGGCATGCCTTTGTGTGGTCGTGTACATGCATGTGTCTGTGTATTTTAATACTCATAATAGCTAAATGAATTTTTAAAATGAGAAAACTGAGACTTTGTTTTTAAGTGAGTGGCTCCAGATCACTTATGATGTTAATTGGTATTAATGAAGCTAACGCCATTTACTTACACTTTTGGTAAATGAGGTGCTATATAATCTGTGGGAATTTATACATCTCATTTCATGCTCATATGTATCTCATATGTATGTATCTCAACTGCCCAATGAGGTTTGGTATTTTACCCCTTTTTTTAAATGAGAAAACTGAGATTTGGTGAGATTAAGAAGGTTGACTCTAGTCATATAGATAGTAAATTTCAGAAGAATGACTGGATATTTGTAATTATTTTCAGAACTTATTTATATTATCTGACTCTCGATCCTTGTGCTTAACCTTAGCCAAGACTTGGCATTGCTAATATTCCTATAATATAGCCAAGTAGAGACACGAACATAAGTCAGGACCCCCTTCTATGTGTAATACGTCTTTACTCACCAGCATTTTGCTTCTGCTGTGGCTGATTTTACAGTTTTAGTGTGTGTGTATGTGTGTGTGTGTGTGTGTTTCTTTCTCCATTACTTCTTCTTGGCATATGCTCATATGACACCCTCTCATATAAGTTCTGTTCCATTCATCAGCTTTACCTCCACACTCTTCCTATGCCCCAGGATCTTTCCCAGAATGCATTGCTCACTCACATAAACATAGTACATTTATTATTGGCCAGATAGCTAATTGGTAGTCCAGGCAAGGCCTCACCCACAATGACTGCTGAGCATTCAAAGGCCCAGTGAGTGTTAGTGACTTGTTCAAGGTTACATTGTGAGTTAATTGCATAGGCTAGTCTAGAAGTAGATTTTATGATTCCCATTCTGGGTTTGACTCCTTGGTCTCATGTTCCACTGTACCATATTGCCAATGGCTGTGAATTCATCTCAAGAGTTGGCTCTCCTATGTAATTCTGAGTTGCTTCAACTATTTTTCCCAAAATGGATTAAAACTGCTTTTCCCTTCCACCCTCCTTCACCTATAATATAGTCAATGATATTGTAATAGTGTTGTATGGTGACAGATGGTAGCTACCCTTGTGGTGAGCATAGCATAATGTGTAGATATATTGAATCACTGTGTTGCACATGAGACTAACGTAACATTGTGTGTCAAGTATACTCAAAAAAATAATTAAAAAAAAAAAAAAAAACCTGCTTTTTCCAAGATAACCAGTGATAGACGTGTTGCTAAATCCTAGAGTCATTTCTCAACTTTTATTTTAGTTAGTATTTGCTTCTCTTCCTTTGCAACCCTCTTTTCACTTGGCTTCAGAGTCACTGTCCTCTCTTAGCTCCTCTTCTCCACCTCTCTGGCTGTCCGTCTTCAGTGTCCTTTGGGGACTGCACTTCTTCAGCTCATGGTTCTGTTCTAGATTCTCTTCTCTTCCCATTTTACCCGGTTACCAGGTTTCATTGACCACCATGTCTCCAGTTACCATCTATATATTGAGTAAATGTGCTGTCTATTTCTAGTTTAGAAATCTCTCCCAAGATTCAGACTCATATGCAGTTTATAGACTACTGAGAATAACTTGGATGTTCTCTGGGCAACTCACATTTGACATATGCAAAAATGAATTGATAATTTCCCTAAAAATCATATTTCTTATCTTTGTGACTGGAGTGTCATCCTTCTATGTGCCCTATTCATTACTTTTAGTCTTATCCTTAATCCTTTCTTACTATTACCTTCATATCTAATCAATTATGGAGTCTTATTGCAATCATCTGCTAGTTGTCTCCCAACTCTATCACTTCTCTCTATCCTCACCACTGCTACCATAATTTAGGTCTACTACTTGAAGAGTCCGACTCCTGACCAAAAACCTTGTGTGTGATTTTTCTGACCGGTCCATAATTTTAAAGACTTTCCTAGCAAGCCTTATGGGGGAAAGCTGCCCTTCCCATAGCAGACTTGGTGTGTGGCAGAGGGAGTTGCAGTCAAAGACCCTCCAACTGGTCATACTCTTTGCTTAGCCATGCTTTCCAAAACACTTTTGTTTTCTCTTATTTCTTTTCTTGTAGCTAACATTCACAATTTATATCTCAGTTTAGACACCTTTCCTTCAGAAAACCTTTTTTTCTAAATCCCCAGTCTTAACTTGAAATCCCCTTCAGTGTGCCCCTACATGGTTTGGTATTTCTCCCATATTAGTACCTGTTACCCATTATTGTGATTGTCTTTTATATGTTCATAGCCCCCATTCAATGGTGGGCTCCACAAGACCAGGGCACCATTTATCAGGTTATGGTATATTCCCAGTGCCCAACCTAATACTGGCACGATAAATACATGTAGAAAGTATTCTGAAAATGGGAGAAATGCAAAAAAAAATATGATCATATGGAGTCCAAGATATTTAATTTTTAGCCAAAGCTTAAGGATACACACTATAGACGTCCACTCCCATCTCATGCCTCCCTCTACCCCTTATGAGTCTGAAAGTCAGATATGCAAACACTGAGTTTGCTTTTTCTTGGAATTCTGAAAAGTGAAGACATTCCAGTCAGCACCCTAGGTGAGCCTTGAACTGATACGGTCTGAATGGTACCATAATTACACAATAGTGTCTGTTTACTTAGAAGAGACTGCAGTGGTACCTTGCCTGCTTCTCACTCACTTGCTCTGGGGTTGGTGGGGCAGTGGTTGTTAAATGGTACTTTATGGACTTTATGTGCTTCTTCACAAACTGCAACAACAAAATTCCAAATGGTAACACACTGGAGAAGCCAGAGTACAATAATAAAATTTGATATGTTCATTTGTCAAAGCAGTCCAGGAAATAAGGTGATAGGAACAAAAGGTTGCAGAGAGGAAAATAGGTCTGGAAGTAGCATGAAAGTTTCTGTATGGTTTACATTTTCATTATTAGAAAAGATAAGTGTCTGGATTTGAGAACTTACTTATGATCTATATGGAGTCTCACCTCTACTTGGTACCAGGTTTCACTGTATCTGATCCTCCTAACCATTTCCAAGATGAACTTAGCATTATATTATAAGTCATTTGAAATTGTTGCTTACTGACTTTTTTTTAGTGTATATTGCTGAGATAGGAAAAAATCTGGCTGCAGAATACATACTCTTAAATAAAATGTTGAGTCTGGAATTCCATCTAAAACAACATCCATTGTGTTAATATGTGGGGTAAGGCCTTTCACCTGGACATTTGGCATACCGTGCTTTCAGTGCCTTCTGTACCCTAACTTGTTTTTCTGGATTTGGGAATACTGGATGCAATACTGACCCATAGGGAGAGCCTGGGACACTTGTCCTGGGGTCCCAAAGATAGAACAGTAACTAGTGGATAAACATCAATATTACCATTTCACGTTGGATGCTCTGAAGGTTCCCACTAAACTTAAGTTTTTTTTTGCATTGCCTCGTCAACCATGGAGTATCTCCTAAATGGGTTTGACTGTGTGATATTTCTCTAAGATATTATCTTAATAATTAAGATTTGCATAATTGAAATGTATGGTGAAGCCTTAACACTATTTAGTCCTCTCTATATATATCATAGATAGGAAATTTAAATCCGGGGAGGAGAGATTATTTATTAAGAATCACACAAAATTTTGGTGGTGATCTTCTCAACATGGTTGAAGGAGTACTTTCTCCAGGTAGTAAGACTCACCTTCATTTCTTGAACAGTTGGATAAGCTTAATTTTTCTCTTAAAGAAAAAAAAAAATATTTCTCCAAAGTCTTCTGAATTGGTGCCTGTCAGAGAGATACAAGAAAAAGATGAAAACATAAAAAGAGTCACAAAGATACAGTCATCACAGCTATCTAGGTTTCTCTGTCTACTAGGAGTTCCTGGTTATGACATGGAATGGTAGTGGTGATAATATTCAGCTTGGACATAGAACAGGAAAGCATCAAAGTTTATAAGAATAAGGCCACTAGTCAAAAACAAAACTTTTGGAATCAATCTACCTCTTTATCTATCTACCTATCCATCCATCCATCTAGCTATGCACCTATCTATATCTTTAATGCATTTATGAGCTGACAAGCAAGTAAGGGAGTCTTTGGAGTGATGAGAGATAACCAGTCACAAATTCAAGAAACGAGAAGAATATCAAGCGCTATATATAATGAGAAATCCCCTGCTAGACAATGACTTATAAAACGATAGATCACAAAGGCAAAGGAGAAGATTTGAGGGGGAGAGAGAAAACGATTACCTTTGTAGATGAGCAAGAATTCCTGTTCCCGTCAAGGTCCTTCTAGCTGGACCAAGAATCAAGTTGAAATGAGGAAGATTAACAGGAGAAAATCAAATTTAACTTTGTATATATGGGGAATCCACACAGACATGGAAATTCCAAAGGCAGTCAGTCAAAATGAGGTATATATGTCATCCTAAACTAAGGAGATGGGGGTAAGGATCTGGGACTTCAGAGGGAAGAAATGCAATTCACAAGCAATAAGAAGAACAGATGTTTGGTAATTAGATGTTTGCCCTGCCATGTAGATGGATCACTCAAAGATAATTTATCTCTGCCAATAACCGTTATTCCGGGAAAGATCCCCAATTTAGAATCTTCAATAGTTCTCTTGATCCCACAAGGTCTCTATTGCCTTCAGCTCTAAATAATTTTTTTGCCAAAATGGTCCACCTTGGGGTGGTCTGCCCTTGGTAACTACACCTTCAAAGGAACAAAAATGATAAGTGACTTCTTATTACCACAGTAGAAGTCAGGAAAAAGGAGAATGAGGTACTGAGAGAACATAACTTTCACATCTGACAAATGCAAAGATATGAACAGAGGAAGTTTGAGTTCAAAGCACACACTTTGAGTTCAACCACAGTGCTATTATGCCTTTACTTCAGCCAGAACCAGATATCAAGCTGACTGATGAAGGAAGGGATGACCACTGTCATCACTGGTTCTAAGATGTTAACACTGCGTTTATCCTGTTTTCTACAAAATTGACATTCTCCCACCTTCACTTTTTCTGCCTGTGACATTTTCGTTTTCTGTTTCCCTTTGTTTTGGCTTTTGAGTATTCATTTACTTTTTCCTCTTTTTCATCATCATCTTTATTTATCTCAAGACTTATTAGCAATTCTTTCTCTTTAACATCAGAGATGATCTTTGTTCTTCATGTCAACAATTACTTGCCAGAATCAGTTTTATCATCTCATCTCTGGAAAAAATAAATCACAGGTAGCATATTTTATATTTCTTAGGGTCCCCACTACATGTTCTTCTAAATACTTAATCTAGTCCTTTAACTTGCAGAATAAGATAAAAATATTTAAACAGTTTTTTGGGTCCACAAATGCTTTTAAGTATGTTACCTACTCTGATCCTCATCATGACCCTGTGAACTAGATGTTGCCTTTATTCCCATTTTATAGGCGAATATTCTTACTTAGGAGAGTTAAATGATCATCCCAATCATTGAATTAAAACTGAAACCTAAACCACTTGAATAAAAATTCCATACATGTTTTAATCTGCCATTGAAACCCCTCCTATTGTTCCTGATTTATGTTCAAGTAGTTGGTATTCTATGAGGTAGTCACTGTATGAAGCCTGAGAATGATCCCAGGAGGTCACTGTGAAATTCAATGGCTGTTCCAGAGATTTAGAAATGGAACTAGTAAAGGTATTGCTGCTTTGGCTCTCCCCCTCCTGAGTTATAAATGCAACAAGCTGATTATTATAATGATACTTCATTCCAATAAGAACTGAAATAGGACAATGAAATCATGATACTTAGCACTTATATAGCACTATTCATCTTCTGAGCTCTTTACAAACAGTAATTAATTAGAGGAGGGCAACAGAGAGTTCAGCTGATCGGGTGATGCACATGAAATAAACCAACTCCTTCAGAATTAAGATCCAGAAAGAAAGTGCCTACTTGAGATCCAGACTGAATTGGGGGCAGGAGGGGAGTGGTGGTAGTGAGGAGTGAAAGGACATTTTAGAAAAACAAAACCTCTCTTCCTGAGTTGTCAATATCATCAGTCTTTGAAAACAGGCTGCTGTCATTTGAATTATAAGGGGATTTCAAATAGGGCAGGAAATGGAAGCTAGTGGAGTGAAGGGAAAGACCAAATAAGAAAAGAAAACTAAACTATATTTTGAGAATTCCACCATAAGCAGATAGTTCTTAACAGTACCAAAAAAGGGGGGCACCTGGGTGGCTCAGTTGGGTAAGTGTCTGCCTTTGGCTCAGGTCAAGATCTCAAGGTCCTGTGTCTGGCTCCCTGCTCCTGCTCAGCAGGGAGTGTGCTTCTCCCTCCCTCTGTCCCACCCTCCATGCTGGTGCATGCTCTCTCTCTCTCAAATAAATAAAATCTTAAAAAAAAAAAAAAAAAGTACAAAGTACAAAAATAATGATTTGATTGTCAAAGAAGTAAAATGTGCAGTGCAGCTCATTGGCCTTTGTTTTACTTGAAGTTTCTCCCTTGAATATGTAGTTCATCAAAATGTGTCCTGGTGACTGAATGGGCTGCTGATTACTCTTTTTTTTTTTTTTTTTTTAAGATTTATTTATTGATTTATTTTGAGAGGGAGAGAGAGAGAGAGATAGAGGGCACAACTGCATGATTGGGAGGAAGGGAAGAGGGAGAGAATCTCGAGCAGACTCCCCATTGAGCACTGAGCTGGAGTAGGGCTTGATTCCATGACGCATGAGATCCTGACCCGAGCTGAAACCAAGAGTCAGATGCTTAACTGACTGAGCCACCCAGGTGCCCCAGATTATTGTTAAGAAGAGGTATGGGGAAGGAGGGGGCAAATAATAAATAATAATAATAAAAGTAAGTAAATAAATAAAATCAACCACAGCCTCATAAAATCCTCCCTTCTTTGTGCTTCTGACTCTGTTTCAAGAAGCAGCCACAAGGTCAAGTTACTGGTGCTGTGTCTTCAGGATTATCAAATGGTTTTCATTCCCCATGATGCTATAGGGAAATGTGAAAAATAGACCTGACTGGAACCATTCAAAAATAAAGCTGGAGTGGCTAATGCAGAGAAAGTGAATTAATTGCCTTTGAGCTGGGCCAAAATCTTTGGATGGGGCAAAATGGCAATTATTTTAAGCAATTGCTTGAGAAGTCTACAGGAGAACACACATCCTAATCACAAGACTGATAGCTGCAGACTTTCTGAAGATAGCATCAATAGTCAATCGATTTTGAAAAAATTTTAAAAAATAATAAAATACTTAACAAAAATTCCATACAGCCCATTGATTCTGAAGGGTAGCAGAATTTGCCACCCTAAATATGTCTCTTTGGCATAAGGGTTATCTTGAGCTGCTATTAAGAAACAGCAGACATAAGAGAAGCTTTGAAAACAACTGGGTAGAAGTTACCATTTTCTGTGGGATACTTACATTTATAATGGGAATGTCCACTTGTAAGGGTATTTTCCATTCTATACCAGAAAGAGAAGGATGACTAAATCTGTAGAAACTCTTATTACTGAAGAAGGCAATGACAACTCTGCATAACAACCTTACCCTTATTGTTTACTGTGCTTTTCCCGGTAATCTCCCATAACTGGCCTCCCCCTCCCATCCAACATCTTTTTTTTCTCTTTAGCTTGAGATGGTATTTAAGGTGTGCCTTGGACATATCAAGGAGTTACTCAGTTTTCTTGGCTATCTCCCATGCAAAGGAGGAATACGTGTTTTTGAACTTCAGTTTGTTTTTCTCCTGGTGATCGGTCTTTTTTATTATGAGGGGAAAAGGAGGTCCTTAGCCAAGAATCTAGAAGTGCAAGGGAAAATTATTTTTCTTCCCCTACAATTCTCAGAGAATCCTGCTATTGATTTTTGTTGCCTCTTGTATCCTTAACATATATATAGAAGCATTTGATAAACTAGTATAGTTAGGATATGAATGTTGTTGGTATTTTCATTTATGTTAATAAGTAAGATGAAAGTGAAACAAAAATTTCACTTATTCATCAATGGTGTCAGTAACTTCTTTGCAAATTGAATAACAGAATAACACTGGAACCCCCCCCCCCTTTTTTTTTCAGTTTTGTGTGCTATTTACAGAACTGGCACACTTTGAAATTTATTCTGCACTCTTAACATTTTCTCAATTAGCTTCTTACTGCATGCAATCACAAAATAAAGCCCTGGTTTTTAGTATTTGCCAATGTATTTCACCTTGACCAATTTCAAGCTTCTGATATGACATCCCTGAATGCAGAGCTGGGAAGATATGTACCATAGCACATTGTTATGATATATTTATAACAAACACATATGATAGATGCCAATATTCTCAAAAACGTAGATAATGGTGAAATGTAGTAAAATATTTAGAAAATTATGAGTTTGCATATTTACTTCCATGGTTTAAAATATAGTTTATTTAATTTTAAGTTAAATTTTAACAGTGGTTGCTTAACAATAACGTAGTAGGCTCACAGATTTCTGAAGATGCAACAATTGGCTATCATGAGCCAGTATGGGTTGATTTTATCACACCATTGGTGATGAGACAAGTCTTTAAAGCATGGAGATAAGTACTGACCAGCCCACACAAGGATGACAGGAAGAATATTCCTCTGGTACAAAAATGTATGTGCAAAGAAGGAAACACTAGAGTATGGAACCTATGAGCAGCAACAAACAATACAGGGCCTACTATATGATACTTGCTAGCACCAAGATGGTTTAGTGGTATTTGGTATATGAAAGTTGCTCTCTCATGAGTATTTGGAGTTGAAGGATAATAGTAATTTTTTTTTAAATTGCACCTGTAGTATACAAAATACATGATTACAAATAACACTATAAGATTCAAACATACATTGATTTTTGTGCAAAGAAGAACATGGCCACTTCAACTACATGACTCATTTTAACACAATCTGAAATGGAGACTACCTTCTATTTATATCTGGGGAGGGTACAGATTTTAGATGTGTTGATTTTACTGCTTTCAACTCTAGTGAAGGGGTGGGTAAGGAATCACACATGTTGTAGTTACATGGTACAGTAACTGGTATTCTAAGTCTGACAGAGAGGATCAATAGTGCTCCTGAGGGTAGGGCTCAAACTGGAAATTCAGAAAAAAATAATCTCCCACAGATAAATGGTGATTCCAGAGAACAGTAGGAACCATAGGGTAGGGAAAGGAAGGGAAGACATAATGATTCATGCCAGCAATTTCATTCTTTGTAATCTTATGTAGTTTCAAACATTTGGGGTAAGTGAAAGTTTTGCAAAAGTTGGAAACACACACATATGCACACACATGTTTAAATATTTAAATGCTATATAGATATCCACAGTGTACTAAAATTTATATTAAGAAAATTCCATTGATTGACTACCTAAACCCTATTCCCAATATTGGTCTCCTTTTTTCCCTCCCATTATAGATGTTAGAATGCTTTCGCAGACTCTCTTGAAGATAGCAGTGGCTCTGTGACCCAGTTATGGTCCATGAGGTATAAACAAGTATCTGTTAGAGAGAAGAAGAAGCATCTGGAAAGCACTTATTTTTCTGATAAAAAGGGACAGATGGAGCTTGTATGGACTTTCTTTTTACTGTCTTTTTCCCTTCAATACAAACATGATGCCTGGACACCAAAGGCAATCATGTCACAAAAATGGGTACTGAATATAAGAAAGGCAAAACCAACTGACCATGAATTACCAAACTAGTACCAACAACCACCTCCCTCTCAATTTTCTATAGTGTGAGATAAACAAATCAACATTGTTTAGGCCACTATAAATAGAGATTTCTGTTCCTTGAGGGTAATCCAGATATCAATAGAGCACTATTCCTTCTTCTAACAATTAGAATTTGGGGTTAAACCATATGATAGATTGCAGATTAATCAGGTATTGAAGGTTCATGGCACATATCAGCATTAACATCTTTGCTACCTCTTCACTCCATGGGTTTTTTTAGCCCAGACTATTTGTTGTAAGTAGAGGGAAAAAATACTTAAATTAACTCCCATGGAAAGATTTCCTGAGTCAACCAGTCAGTCACTAAACCCAGAATAAGGAAGTTCAACCAGAACTCACTAAGGTTTGGAACGAAGGAGCTTCTTTCCCCATGCCTTATCATTACCCATTTCTGCTTCTCTCTAAATGCCTGCTTCATTTCTTTCTCTGTCTTCAGACTTTCTTTCATATGCCTCTTGATTCACTTCAATTAAAACAAAACAAACAAACAAAAACTAATAGATGAAAAAGTGTTGTCCCGGGATATCTTATGTGCCACCTTAGTATCAAAATGAAATATAACTTCAGCTTATAAAATAGGTTCCTCAATGTCTCAGTTTGGTAGGGCCACCATTAAAAAAAAAAAATACCACAGACTGGGTGGCATAAATAGCAGAAGTTAATTTTCTCACAGTTCTAAAGTTTAGAAGTCCAAGATCAACATGTTAGCAAGATTCCCCCCCCCCCCCCCGAAGCCTCCCTCCTCAGTTTGTAGATGGTTGCCTTCTCTCTGTGTCCTCACATGGTCTTTCCTCTATGCACACATATCCCTGATGTCTATTTTTATGTCCATATTTCCTTGTCTTTATAAAGACACCAGTTACATGGGATCAGAGCTCACCCTAACAGTCTCATTTTAATTTAGTCACCTCTTCAAAGGCCATATCTCTAAATACAGTCACATTCTGAAATACTGGGATTAAGGCTTCCACATGTAAATTCTGGGAAAACACAGTTCAGCTTATACACACAGTTTTAGCTATGTTCTCTTCTGGCTATATGGTTCACTCTATGACTTAGTTTGGAAGGGATGTGGCTAATAGCCAGCAAAGAAGGGAAAACAAAAAGGCATTCAGATAACAATCAATGAAAGAAGCAGCAACAATTTCACTCATACTTCCTTCCATATAAAAATTGCTACTGTAGGCAGAGGGGTAAATCAAGCTATTAATTAGTTGATTAGATGGAGAAGATGGATAGGTTCAGCTGGCACATTCAAGATTATATCACGTGTCCAATATGTGACATGGACAATAAGTGATGTAGCATTTTAGGGGAGGAAATGCTTTTGTTTAGCTGAATTTATAGATAATTTATTACGGGTATCTTATAGAGAAAGATACTAGAATGAGGTTGACCTGGAAGAATGATTATTAACTCAGCAAGTGGCTAAGAAGGGGAGGGCTTTTGAGAGGTCTGGAACAGCATCAGTGAAGGCAAGGACAGAAAGAAAGAATGGCTTCTTCCAAGAATAGTGAGTATATTTTTAACACAAGGGGATCTGTGCAGAGAGGAGGGACAAGCAAGGTTGGAAAGATAGCATGGGATAAGATTGTTGGGACTTTAGATGCCATTGTAATGTGTGTCTGCTCATGCAGCCTTGCAAGAGTTAAGCTGAACACTTTCCTGTTGGAATTTTATGATGTCTCTGAGTTGGCCATCTAAGCTCTCCTCCTGAATTAATACAGGGTTTGGGGTGACCTGGAAGGTCAACTTTTAAGATAATTAGTACCAAAGAGCTGCACTCTTGCCATGCTGCCATTTCAGCCTTCTCACAATCTAGCAATTTTTCATGATAAATTGAATCTAATAACATATTTTTTGCAGCCAAGATACATGGTGGATCATTGTCTTGTCACTTTGATAAAATGTTTGGGGTTTTTTTTCCTCCTGTCCAGACTTCATGATAAAGCAGGTGAAAAATCTACAGTTATGTCAAACCAAACACAAATATAACAATTTCCTGAAACATGGACTTGAAAAAATCATTAATTCTCTGAGCAAAATAATCCACAAATATTACCTGTGCCTTATGATTTGAAAAGCATTCTGTTTGTATTATTTAGTTTTTAGGGTTCCTCAAAGATGGACAGACAACTGGAATTGTGAAGAGATGTAAATAAGAGGCAACATTCTCTATGCATTGTGTCTATTCAAGTGTGTTAAATGAACACTCCTGGTATTCTTAACCTAAATCTATACCCTATATAAGTATAGGCTTCCTGTGATGCCAAAGAAAGGTTTGTAAAGTGAAGTGGATCACAACTTAGGGTTTGCAATTCAACAAATGGGGTAAGTCTTGGCTCTGTCATTTAACTCATGTAATCAGGGTTAAGTCATCTGGCCTCTCTACACCCAACTTCTGTATCTGTGTGTGTAAAATGCATAATCTAATGGTCCTGAGAATATGAAATAAACATAATACATGAAAAGAGCATGGCAGAGTGCCTGGCTCATAGTAAGTGCTCACAAATTTACATATTTATAAAATGTCTCAGGATTCAAGATACCTAGTTTAAAATGGACACTTTTTTTTTCATTGCACATAATGAGAAATTTTCATTTTTTCCTTGGAAGACGAATACTTTGAAATAATTAAAAAAAAAAACACACAAAAAAAAACAAAACAAAAACAAAACCCACAAAAAACAAAAACCAAAATTCTCCGTGACGCCACTTCTGCTGCGCCGCCTTCCAGCGTACCATTTCCGGCGCGTCATTTCCGGCGCCGAGCTAGTCAGGCAGGAAGGCCGTAGGTGAGGCTTGTGCGGCTTCGGGCCTTGCTCCCGCCAACCTGGAACGGGCTGTTCCGTCAGCCCGCGCTCCAAGTGTTGTTGTGCAAGTCTGTTAATAGGCCTTCTGTATCAGTAAGGCCGTGGTGCCTCCAGGAGGGCTGTTTTGGATTGATGGGCGCCTTTCTCATTTTCATAGGATCCTCCGTGCTGGCTGCTATAGCAGCAGAGGCGGGCCTCCAGGCTGGGCTCTTTTGGTCCAGGTCCTTGGCATCCTGGCGTTTCGGCGGGGATTTTACCACGTGTGCATTGCCAAAGATGCATGCAGTGGCTACCGGGGATAATCCTACGATGCCGTTCCTGACTTTGATGCCTAGCTCCCACTTCAGCTCCTGGGAAATGAGTCACAGATGCCAGAAACCAGCTTTAAGACATGGAGCAGAAACTATAGGTAAGGGCTAAGGAATTATGGAGTTTGCATCTGTTTGACAGAACAATGGCCAGATTTTATGGGTCCGCAGTAGAGATGTTAACTGAGCTTACAAATGAGCCAATTAGGACGTGCTCTCTTTTTCATCTCCTGACCCTGGCTAATGCTCCTGATAAGTTTTTGTACTTGGCTATGTATCATGGAAGAGTAGCAATGTTAATTGTGTGGGAAAGGGGGAGATTATTCTGCGAGGAAAATGTTGCCATCTTTTTAGAGTCGTGCGTTTCTTTTGAATAGTCATCATTGCCGATTTGTTCTTGTGGCAGATGGAAGAATACCCTATGTCAGATTTATATTACTAAGTAATTTATTTTTAAAATATCTTAGTTATTTTGTCCCCTACACTCACTTCTGACTCTGTATTCTACTTGAAGACCTTGCAATCAAATATCAGTGTGGGTGCATTTGTAATGCTTTTTATTTGTGTTATTAACAGCAACCAAGAAATTTTAAAACCTCAGAGGAAGTTTTCAAAATGTAAACACTTTCTTTGTTCATCAGTCCTTGACCAGCTCTGTTCTGTTTCTCCAGTAGATTGGCTAGCATTTAATTTGGGTTATTCTGTCTTTTGTAGATCAGGATGTTCTGTATATCATGGCTTAAGGACTGAACATTTGGCTGCTTCCTAAGGATATATGTAGATAAGTGGTTATTACTTAGAGTTTATAACCCCCCTGTTGGCATCTGCTATTATGATGTCATCTTGCTGAACATTACAAGACTCAGCCTGGATCCCTAGAGGACTAGACTGCCTTCATTTGATTCTATTTCCTACCTTGCAAAAAGTGACATATTCTAAAGAAATTAAAATATCAAAAATCTAGAACAAAAAATTAAAAAAAAAACAACAACAAAAAAGCAAAACAAAAAAACCCCAAACTGAAACAAAAATCACCAAAAAACAGTTTTATTGTAAAATAAAACACAGATACAAAACAAAATAAAACAAACCCTCAAAATGTGATTTAGTGTACTGTCATAAAGTAAATCCTTTTCTGGTTAAGAATTACAATCTTCCAGCTACCTCAGAAATACCTGCCTGTGTTTCCAACTTCAGTGTCCTTACTCCATGAGTAACTATTGGCCTGATATTTATAGTAATATTTTCCTTGCATTGTTCATAGTTTTACTACTCAAATGTGCATTAGCAGACACTGTAGTTTATCTTCCATGTATTTTTAATTTTAGTAGTTTTTTTTAATAAAGTTTCTTGTTTTGTATTGATTTCCCCACTTTGCTGAAGAACGAGGACCATGGCCCTGTAGTTTTCCCCAGTCAGAATATTGTCGATTGCACACAAATGGTGCAGTTCAACAAGTTCAGTGAGTTCTCTATAGTTGCTGCAAATTGGCAGGTAGATTAAAATAGATAGGTCAGACAATAATTCAGTCCCTTTTGCCAAACTATAGGCAGTGCTTGGCAAGACTATATGAAGTACATGATGTTTGGTTGTCTGTTTTTTGTGATCTTATCAACCATTGATGATTAATGCTATATCTGTTTATTAAATAAGAGTTACAAAAATGGTAATATTCTAATTTTATCATATATGTTTTTGTTTATAAGTTGTGATACTTTTATAAAGAGGCAAGTCTCTTATTAATTGGTTACCCAGTGTTGCAGGATTGTATAGGAAATACAGAATAGCAGGTTGATTATTTCCTGTTGTTTACCAGGTTTTAAGATAATGATTGCTTTCTTATCATGTGAAGTTGGCTAAGTTTTAAAATATAATTATGAAATCATGGATTTAAAAATACTTGATGGATTTTATCCCACTGAGGGTGTTGTAACTATTGGAATATACGATGTACTCTTTTTGGCCAGTCCTGCCTCTTCAGGTGGTATCTGGGTCCTTTTCAATTTGAGCTTTGTAGTGTTTGATGTTTACTTAACATTTAGTATTATAGGATATATAAAACTCATCTGGTACATTTGCTGCCCCAGACTGGGGATCAGCTATTTCTCCAGAAATCCCTGATAATTTCTTTTAATGAGAAATGGTATTTCAAGACCACAATATGGACACTATGGGTGTTCATTTCTAATGGACTGGTACGCGCACACACAAAATATAAAATAAATTGCATTGTGGGTCCATATCAATATTTGCAGTTAAAATTTCAGATTACAGAACCCACTATATCTGTCTCCTTTTTTGCACTCAGGGAAGAAAGGATTCTTCCTCACAAGGAATTCTGCTTCTCAGTGACAGAGAAATTAGAATTAATCTGTATCAGAATTACTATTTTTTGTGTGTGATGTATTCCAGACACAATAGTCTCAGAATAACAATACTAATACCACAATATTATTACAGGAGCCATTAAAATTATTTTTGAATATGCACTCTTCATTCTCATTTTTTTCTAATAGTTGCACTTTATTCTATCAATTTATAGTCATTAGACCCATGCTCTCTCCCTCTTAGACAATAATTATTTTTAAAAAGTTCTATAAATAACCATATATTTTTTGCTCACCATAAACCTATGTCACTGTCTCTCTGCTTATTTTGGTTGTCTAACGCTCATTCTTCTGTAGATTCCTCATGGGGACAATATTTCTTTTGTTCCTGCATGCTGATAACAGTGCATTTTATTTGTGAGAGTCAGTTTTTCTAGGTATAAAATCTTTGGCTCATGCTTTCTTTTCTCATGACTTAAATACCATTTTATTTTCTAATGGAATAAATAATTATTGCAAAATATGCTAATAATAATCTATTTTTATTTTCCATATAAATTACATGTTCTTTTTTTCTAGATGTACCCACATTTATTTATTTATTTATTTCACTTAAAATCTAGTACTTTTACTAGAATATGTTTTGGTGTTTGTTCTAGGTTGTTATACTCAGATACATGGTATACTCTTTCAATATGTGATTTCAAATATATATCTATATACACATAAATATTGGTATTTTGTTCCCTTTATTATATTTTTTTCAACTAGTGTTTCCTATTACAGTTGAACCTTGAACATTGTGGGGTTAGGGGCCCTCCACACAGTTGAAAATCTAAGTATAACTTTAGACTCCTCAAAAACTTTACTTACTGCCTACTGTTGACTGAAGCTTTGCTGATGACATAAACAGCTGTATAACACATATTATGTATGTTACACATGTTACATGTTTTATCCTTACTATAAATTAAGTTGAAGAAAAGAAACTGTTACCAAGGAAATCGTAAGAGGAAGTATAGTTACAACATTGTACTGTATCAAAAAAATCTGCTTATAAGTGGACACACACAATTTGAAGCCATGTTACTTAAGGGTCAACTGTGTGTGCTCAGTCTTCTTCTCAGTATTAGAGAGTAGTCACTGGAATACTTTTTGTCACATCTTCATTTAAAAAATTAAGTTTACTGCACGATAGTATGAGCTGGGACATATGTATAGATCCCTTTAATAACCACCACAGTCAGTATCTAGATACTGGATGCCGTGATGCCACAGAACTCCTTTGTGTTGCCCCTTTGTAGGTAAACACTCTCCCTAACACCAATCCCTGGCTACCCTGATCTTTTCTCATCATTTTCACCCCAGCATGTGATTCCGTGAAATCATATAGCATGCAACTCATTGATATTGGTTTCCTTCATTTATGCCTTTGAGATCCTTCCAATGTCTAGGCATTCTTGCATGTGTGTGTGTATGTGTGTGTGTGTGTGTGTGTGTGTATGAGTGTATATGTGTGTCTGTGAGTAGATACCATCAGTTTTTCTATAATGATGTTCATGTCATCTGTGAAGGACATTTTTATGTCTCCCTATCTAATCTGTCATCTTTTTAATTTCTTTTTCTTGCCTTATTGCCCTGGATAGGCTTCCCATTAATATTTGAATAGGAATGGTACGAGTTGACATCCTTGCTTTGACCCCAGTCTTAGGGGAAAATATTCAGTCTCTTCCCTCTAATGTAATGTTACCTATAGATTTTTGTGGGTGATCATTTGTTAAGTTAAGAAGTTCCCTTCCATCCTAGTTGGGAGTTTTTATCATGGTTTGATGTTGAATTTTATAAATTGCTTCAGTTAATATAATTATGTAGTTTTTCTTCTTTAGTCCTTTATTGTGGATTTCACCTACTGATTTTTTTAATGCTGACTCAGACTCATATTCATAAGATAAAACCCAATTGATTGAGAAGTTATTATTATTTTACATATTCCTGGGTACAATTTACTAATATATTTTTTTGAGAATTTGTATATGTATACTCATGGGGGATATTGGTCTTTAGTATCAAAAACCTTTTTTTTTTTTTTTTTTTAATAAGCTGTAGCTTAATCCTGATGGCCTTGTGTATGTTTAGAGATAAATCCTATGTGCTCCACTCAGAAGTGAGCCCCGGTCATTAAAGCACTTTGAGGAATTACAGTATTGAAATCTCTATTCTCTCCAATCTTCCAGATACTTTCTGCATCTTAGGATCACCTTTTTCAGTTCACTGGCTAGAGAGATGGGCCTTTCCTACAACTTCCTTTGCAGTAAGACTCAAGAACCATCCTGTTCCTTGGAAGTTCTTAGATTAAGGGCCAGAGTCAGGGCTTTGAAAAGTTACAGTACAAAACAAATGACAAAGATAAATGCAAAGTGGCTAGTGTTGTACAAAATCATCCATTTTACTGATGTGGAAAAGAGTAAGGAAAGGAAAATTAATTCAGAGCCACTTTGATTAAGACTGTTTGGCCAAGGCTGAATTAAACTCTCCTAGATTTACTTCTCCAAGTGTCTACTTCCTTAGACCACTGCACATAAGTTTTCAGTCATCTCTTTAGTCACATGCAATTTATGGGCCAAGTTTAAGTTTTCAGGAGTAATACAAAAAGCATTAAGTCGAAAACCATCAAATTTTCTTATTCCTTATTTTCTGCATGTATGACAAGAATGTTTTAAGAGATAGTCTATCGAAACCATTAGAGGCTCATTTACTGTGCTGTGCACCTGTGCTAATTATAGAGTTTATCATACTCCCCAGTAAATGTGTAGTGTAGCAGTCATTTTTATTAAAATAATCCTTTCTCTGTCTCTGTCTCTCTCTCTCTTTCTTTTGTGATAGCTGGAGATTTTGGAAAGCATAAACACCTAATCCTGAATCTTGATATAGCAAAAAATAAGAGACATAGGATTCTGGGAGTGCTTCAACGTTTTTTCAGCATAAACACTGAACTGTCATGGGAAAAACTGTCAATAGGGTAGGGTTTCATTCTTGACTCTGATTTTTTTTTTTTTTTTTTTTTGGTCACTCTGGTCAAGTCACTTTATCTTAGCCTGTTTCATTATCTTTCAACTAGAGGTAATCCATGTCAAAACTTATCTTTCAGTATAGAATAATGGATGTAAATAACTCTTTGGATAAGTATAAAAGACATTTGGAATTTATGTGGAAATGATTAAGGATTATATTACAGTAATTATTCACAATAGCACAACAACAAAAAAGGGATAGAGAAAACTTGATTTGCCTATAGTGACCAGTTCATTCAAGCCTGAGCCTTGTTTCTAGGTATAATCCCACACTATCTGCTTAGTTTAGAAGATAGAGGAGTGAGTCTGTATATCTACTATTTTCCAGAAGGAGAACTATCTCTCCCATACAATTTACTGACAGTAGATCTCTAAGTAAGAATGAAAGACATCACACATAAGGTATGGTAGAGGAAAATGCTCATTCATACTACCTTTTTGTCTTTGGAATGCCTTGCCCTTTTTCATTATCAAATTTCTGTTCCTCCTTCAAAATAGATCTCATATTCCACCCATTTTTTAACAATCCAAGTTCATTGGTTCAGTTTGACTGCTTTTATGGATTCCTCAGGTCAATATCCTATCGTTTATAGTATTATTTGCTAAAAATTAAATTAGTTGTCTTTCATTTTTTATACCCTACCCATATTGAAAACATATAGCATTTTTAATTCTCAGTGACTTTGCACACAGGCCTCTTCCTAGTTTGGAAGGCCCTCCATCTGTCTGTCTACTTGGAAAATTTTTGTTTCTCTCTTAAGTCTTCTGTGTTTCTGTGACTCCTCCGCAGACTCATCCAAGTGTCTACTAGGTGACTACCGAGTCACTAACTGTGTGACTTTATCCTTCTGCCATTAGTAATATTCCTCAACTATATGTTCCTTCAGCACAGGAAATAATGCCTTTTCATCATATTCATGCCTTTAGCATATCAAATGTGCCTTTACAATGAGCAGTTCATTGTAAAGTTGATGCCACGTAACAGGTGATCAGTACATATATTTAATTGCTTTATTAGGAATAATTGATATATAATAAGCTGTACATATTTAAAGTACATACTTCAATGAGTTATGATGTATGTATACTCCTGTGAAACCATCGCCGCAATCAAGATCATGACCATATTCATCAAATAAATATTTGCTTAATGAAAAATATGGTTTAGTCTTAAATGCTGATAACATTTATTCTCAATTTTATATCCTACATAAAACCAAATTCAGAAATGAATATGCTGAGTATATGCCCCATGCCAGTCACTGCAGAGATTGGGGGTATGCAGAGATGAATAGTGGCTACTCCTGCTCTTAAGAGACTTGGTCTCTGGTTCTGATTCTAGAATAGAAATGAATTTTTATATTCACCAAATATTGTCCATTGCCTCTCAAATCTTGTCTGTGTATGTGGTTTAGAACAGGATGAAAGACTATCCTCAGAAGCAGTTCATAGAATGAGGGGCTGGAGATCACAGAGACCCTGAAGAGTGAGGATGAAGAGTCTCAGGAGGTTTGCACATGAATGCAGTCATCGTCAGGTGACAGAAATGAGGCCAGGAGTAGAACCAAGGTTAGAGCTGAAGTCAGGATGAATTAAAATGTGGAAGATGGATCAGTAATGGAAAAATTAGAGTATTAGAAGAACCAAAAGAATAGAATTAAAAAAAAAAGATGTATAGAATGGAATTGATTGAAAAACAAAATTAAGTCCACAGATACTGGTCAAGAGATAGCATGAACTTTTTATATATAGACTTTCATACATTTCTGTGTCAAACCTTGGGTAGAGAGGATAAGATGAGGCTTCATAGAAGCATCTAAATGGTTTGGATGCCCTATATTTATGGTTAACTGATTTTGATTTCAACCTACAATTTTCCCTGTTCTATTAGAATGTATCCAGACTTTCAACTTAAAATTCAGTGCAACCCAGAACAGTTATAAAACTTTTTACTCTATTCCTCCATTCAACTGATTGGTCTCCTTCCACTATATTTACCAATTCAAGCTCCATGATATTTTAGTTGCATTCTCAAATTGCTCTCTTGTAATGTTCTCCCTATCCTGGTTACATTTCTTGCTGTTTATTTCCTTCTGCTCCCTATCCTGGTTACATTTCTTACTGTTTATTTCTTTCTGCCGTACTAGTTATTATTTAAAGCATAACACTGGTCTGAAACCTCTGTTGATGCCTTCTACAAGCTCTCTAACCATCAGTGTCCTCTGTCTTCTTTCTCTCTACACCTAGCACTGAGTATTTGGGCCATACATTTGTCTCTTTGTTTTCATATTATTCCAAAGGCTGTTTATTCCAAACTCTTCTTGCATTGGTTATAGTTGGATTCATGCATATTAGTTTCCTTCTACAACAGGATTTATGAGCACCTAAAGTACAGAAAAAAGATCTCAGCAGAGTCTCACATAACAGTAAGGCTAGATGTTTACGGAGGCCTTGTTAATTACAGATATTTGCAATCTCATATTTTTCTATGTCTGGGTTGATAATAGATTAGTGATTTCTCATGACTTCCCAACAAGTAGTACTCTCCCTCCTGAGAGAGGTGAATCTTTGAAAGAAGTGGGCAAGGAACTCAAGTTTAAAGTGCAAGGTAGATGGACCTTGAGTGAAAACAGGAAGATTTAGGATACCTGTAGAAAGACAAGTCAGCATTATATAGAGACGAATTAATACTTTGGGATTAAACTGTCTGTGAAGGATAGAAGCATGGCAGACTAAAAATAGGCACGAAGTAATTCAGAAGCTAATCAGCCTCTGTCACAGATAAAATTAATAAGTAAAAAAGTTTTAACAAGACATTAGCCGTCTGAACAGCCCAGAAGGCCTGGGGAGGGAGATGAGAATATTATGGCTGCAGCATTAACATCACTGTTATTAGGTTGGTGATGATTAACAGGATGTGGTCCCACAGGGAGCAAGGTGAGCCTTCATAGGACAGCACTATGTCAGGAGATGATGGTCTCAAATTGGATAGCAAAGGTGAACTGTCTTTCAGGAGGGACATCAGGCCCAAGGACACAAAAATGAGGCTGGGCCAGCCTGGGCAGTTATATCAGGAAGAAAATACAAGTGATGTAAAATTAAATTTATGATAAATAGCCACACATGTTAGTCTTTGCTTTCCATTCCGTTCATATTTTGGGACTATTGGGTCAATGTTTCTTTTGGATCCATTCCATTCAGATTTTATGATAATGAATTAATTGAATCTGTGAAGCAGAAAACCAAGGAACTTCATAAGTTCTTAACCCGTGTAACCATAGGAATGTTTTCTGTCATTCATTATCAGGAGAAATTGATTAAATCTCCTTGCATTTAGAGTCTAGTGATAGGTGCTGTGGGAAATGAAAAGAAAGCTTTAAGCCTTGCTTTCATAGGAGTTGACAGTGTAGTAGAAGAGGAAACACCACAGATGAAAAACAGTGATTAAATAAATATATAACTATAACTGGTGACAGCTATATGGAACTATAATGGTACAGTCTTTGGGAATGAATATGAGTATATCTAAAGTGGGATGAATATGTTGTTGTGGAAGACTTTTGCACAGATGAAGGTTTTGAAGTATAAAGGGGAAGGGACATAATTTGGTGGGAAGGAATGATGAATTCAAAGGCTGGATAAAAGGCTGGAAGTTCAGAGGAATTATGCTGATTGATAAAATGTGTGTGTATTTATCAGACATCACCTTATGCTTTATAAAGTTGGACATATGCTCTCAGAAACAAAATATTATCATATCAGGTTTCTGTAACTTGTATTAAAACATCCTTCTGGTATAATACCTATTTTATCACCAGCATAAAACCTATGAACTTACAGAAAGATTTTTTAATACATGTTATGGAAACCTATTTAAAATGGACTTAAGGTGTAAGGAATAGTACATTCTTACATAACAAATTTAGGAAGTGGAGAATCTTCAGATCTCATACGGTCAAGACTCCAACTCTGTTTTTCTGTTTTAGCAATGCCCCATTCCGTGCATTCACTTAGTCTTCTTTCATGCTTTCAAGGCTGCTGCCAAATGCACGTACTGTAAGAGAGAACCTTACTTCCCAGTTATCTCTTAAGATAAAGGAAATATATTCTTAGAAGTACCCAGAAACCTTATTTTTTAGAGAATAAGTGGTTCGCATGCCCATTTCTACCCCAAAAAATAGCATAGAGTATAGTGTTACTATGCTGTACTTCGACAAATAGGAGCCTATTCCTGGACCTGCGGTGAGATCAACAACCCCTCAATCAACATGAGTAATAGTGGGAAAAGGAAAGATTCCCAAATGCCTTCAAGTTTCTGATAGGAAGCATAAAGGAGGGAAAGCATACTGTTGGGCAGTCAACAACGACTATTAACAATATCTAGAATCAACTATCAGATTCCATCAAGTAGATTCCTATTTTAGTTTCTTATAGGGAGAAAGAATATTGAGCTAGAAGTAAGGAGACCTTGAGGTCAAACCTTGTAACAAATTAAAGAGTTGTGTTTTATCTGTGCCTTACGTTTCTATTTATTTATTTATATTTGAGGGAGAGCTTGTGAAAGAGAGAGTGAGTGTGCACCAGTGCGGTGGGGGGGGGGGGTTAGAGGGAGAGGGAGAAGCGGACTCCCCACTGAGTAGGGAGCCCAACATGAGCCTAGATCCCAGGACCCTGAGCCTAAGGCAGACACTTAACCAACCCAGGCTCCCCTGTTTGTCATCTTTTAAACAGGGATAATTCTGGTAGCAGCTAAGTCTTTGAGTAGTTATGAGGGTAAAAGGTGATAAAGTGTGAGGAGCACTTTAAAGTCTGTCCAGTCTGTGAGGCTCTGTTCTTACTGCCTCTTTGTGCTCTTTCATTCCTCTGTGCTTTTAGAATGCCTATATGGTCTTTCAGACAGTGAAGAGTTGATTGCAGTTATATTTATCTGCCTTTTTCCTTTACTTGGCATCTTTTGATAAACTTTGGGTGTCCAAAGCACTCCCATCTTCACTGGGCGATGTTCCAGGCCAAACCTATGTTGTTTCTGGAAAACTGCAACATGCAACTGTTTTTGTAACCATGTAAACATCTTTTTCATTTGAAATTTGCAGCTGTTTACATGTTTTACTCTGTCAAAGAATCAAAGAAAGTACTGATGATGAAAGAAATACAGACACCTTAATAGTGAATAAACAAATATTCCAATTGAAAATGGGCAGGAGACATGAATAGACATTTCTCCAAAGAAGACATACAGGTGGCCACATGAAAAGATGCTCAATATCACTCACTATCAGGGAAATACAAATCAAAGCTACAATGAGATATCACCTCACATCTGTCAAAATGACTAAAATCAGAAACACAAGAAAAAGAAATGTTGGTGAAGATGTGGAGAAAAAGGAATGCTTGTGCACTGTTGGTGGAAGTGCAAACTGGTGCAGCTACTATGGAAAACAGTATAGAGATTCCTCATGAAGTTAGGAATAGAGCTCTCCTATGATCCAGTAATCACATTACTGGGTATTTGCCCCCAAAATACAAAAACACTAACTCAAAGGGATACATACACCTCTGTGTTTGTTGCAACATTACTTATCATAGCCAAATTATGGAAGCAGCCCAAGTGTCCATCGACAGATGAATGAATAAAGATATGATTTATATGTATGATGGAATGTTATTCAGCCACAAAAAAGAATGAAATCTTGCCATTTGGAACAACATGGAGCTAGAGAGTATATGTTAAAGTGAAATAAGTCAGAAAAAGGCAAATACCATATGATTTCACTTATATGTGGAATTTAAGAAACAAAACAGATGAGCAAAGGAAAAAGAGACCAAGAAACACTCTTAAATATAGAGAACAAACTGATGATGACCAGAGGCAGGTGGGTGGAGGGATGGGTGAAATAGGTGATGACTATTAAAGAGTATACTTACCATGATGAGCGCTGAGTAATATATGGAATTGTTGAATTACTGTATTGTACACCTGAAACTAAGCACTGTATTTTACTGTAATTAAAAGAAACAAACAAAAACCAAAAAACAATTTAAAGAACATATGGGCCCCAGGGGCTTTCATTATTTACTTTCGTCTTGGAAAATTTACCATTTTAGGATTTGCTGGTATAGGGCCATCAGTGGGCTTCTGAAGGGTCTGATTTTCTAAACCCTGATGGAGGAGAAAATAGCCAACCTAGTATCTTCAAACAAGAAAAAATGTTTTATTTAAATATTTACAGCACTTACAGAGATAGCTCCTGCTAAGTAGAACATATACATGTCCTACAAGGTATTTGTTTCCTGGGTTTTAACTTTCCTGCTTGTAATTTCAGCACATTTACATAATTTTAGATTCTTAGTTCAATGCTATCCTCCATCTGCACCTATAGAAACGTATTTAATCTCTTAATAAAATTGAGCTTTGATACTCAAAAATATGAGCAAAGGATTGAATTCTCCACATGGTGGAAAAAGGAAATTGGGTGGCCTTTCTTGGCAATTCTGCTCTACTTTTGTGTTTGATTGTTTTGAGTTTCTTATAGCCAGTTTGGAACAATTTAATGTTCCTAAGAGAATATTTTGGAACAGTTTCACTCATTTTGTGCTTATTTCAGTATGCCAAACTCAGTTTCCAAGAAAGATGAATATTATCCTCTATAAAACATACCTGAAGAGATGGGTTGCAGATTGGACCTTGTACAGCTTTGGGAAGGTAACACACATAATCTGTCCATTGCAAAGGAGAGGATATGATCAGTGGCCATAACTTCTGATCTTGATGAAAGACAAAATACAGAGACAGACACAAACTCTGTTAAGGTAGAGATAGCTTCTTTGCATCAGTGTATTAGTTAAGTAGTTGAGATTGTTGATAAACAGCAGCAAGCAATTGTTAAATTAAGGCTTATTTCAGGTATAAAAGAAAAAGAAAAATGGCACCCAAATAACTGTTCTTTTAAAAGGTACTGATCATGCCTAGAGAAAAAAAAAAACAACAAATTAAATAAAATTAATAATTAAGAGAACTATGTGACACTAAATGTAAAGTGATAAAGGGTGAAGTAAGCTGTTTACTTCTCAAGTGATTTTGCTTTGCATCCCACAGAGGATGCTTTAAAGGTATGAGGGAAGGAGACCTTTCCATTTCAGTTTCCTGGGAATTGAAAACTTATTCCAATAATTCTAGATCATTCAAGACATTTCTAGAACTTCTTATTGTACCTTTCCACTACAGCCAGTTTATAACCTAGAAAGTAACCAGTGCATATGTGGGTATCATTAAATTATAACCATATTCCCCTTATGTATTTTGTCCAGTATATGCAGATGAAATTCTTTTCTCTTTCCCTGAAGTTTTACACCAGATTTAGGATGTACTTAGCTCCAGGAGAGTTTTCCTTATTAAAAAATCAAGTACCCTCAATTTAAAGATTATTCTTAACCTTACTTTGGTTCAGGCTTATACAAAAATATTCACAGAAAATTGCCACCCATACTAAATTATAATATGATAAAAATTAATAATGAGATTAAACCAACTAGTTGAGTGTCTATATCTGTTTTGTTTTTTTTAAGAATCGTGGTTAATTTAGAACATTTGCTTAGTCCACATTATTTGTGAAGCAATTCTTTTGGCCTATAATCATATTCTGCCAAGGGACAAGATTAAAACTCTATATATTATTTCAACTCTGACATATAAAGAGCTTAGAAATCATCCTTACAACAAGAAAAAGCTGAACAAACCAGAAATCTATGACTTTTCTTGGATGTGTTCAACCCAAAGAGAATTGAGGTTGCAAGGCAAACTGCCACACCAAAACTTGAAGAGAGTCAGATGCAGAGAAATAGTTGAGATCAGCTTACCTCAGTGCAGAAACCACTGGAGACATAAACTGGTAGGAACACTTGAAAGGTAATTTTGAGGAATTGCTGGAAGATGAATGTGTGAGTAGCTAAAGAGTGAAACTTCTGGGGACTGCAGACCTAAGAAGGACTCACACTTTTGTGGGTTTTACCTCCAGGTATCTCACCAAGTTATCATGGTGAAAAGTCGAGAACAATCATCTATTTTTTTTTTTTTTTTTTTGCAAGGGAAAAAGAGAAATAATCATTTTGAAATATACTCATTATCTACTTCATAACAAACACGTACTTTCTAGTGAAAAATACTCTGTGAGAGTCCTATTTTGCTTAGGTGGGCAGTCCAGTTATCCAACTACAGCCCCGGATAGTTTTCCTCTCTTATCTAAGGGAAAGAGAAAGAAACACTTATGACAAGGGACATAGGTCCACTAAAAGGTTTAATCATAATATTACAGAAAGCCTCCATTCACCATTCCTTCTTACCATATTAACAGGACTTTAGTATAAAATAGTGAACTATAGCTGATGTGCCTGCAAGGCTCAGACTCAACTAAGGTAGAATTCTCATGAATATATGAAGGAAACAAAAGTAAGAACACCAAATGAATTTGAGGCCTTTGACATGTACAACTATAGTTAACATTAAAGACAGCTCAGTTTCCAGCCAGATTACATAAAAGGACCTAGTTATCTCAGTTCCTATTATCCAATATATTATATAATATAATATAATATATATATTCATATTTTATGCTTATCTTTCAATAAAAATTTACCAGGAATGCTATAGGCAGTAAAGTTATACTATCTGAAGAGACCCGAAAAGATCAGAAATAATCTCAAATATGACAGAGTTGTTGGAATTAGCAGAAGGGAATTTAAAATATCTCTAATTGGTAGTTAAGGGCACTAACTGAAAAGGCAAACAACATAGAAAACAAATGGGTAATATATGCAGAGAGATTGAAACAAAAAAGGAAATGCTGAAAATCAAAAATACTGCAACAGAAATAAAGAATACCTTTGATGGGCTCATCAGAAGCCTTGATATGGCTAAGTAAAGAATTAAAGAACTTAAAGATACGTCAATAGAAATCTTCCAAACTGAAATGAATTTTAAAAAAATTTAAAGAGGTAGAAAATAATGTACAACTGTAAGAAAATTTCAAAAGCATAACATCAGTATAACTGGTATACCAGGAGAAGAAAGAAGAAACAAAGCAGGAGAAATATTTGAAGCAATAATTGCTTTGAACTTTCTAAAATTAATGAGAGAAACCAAATTATAAAATCAGCATATTCATAGACCATCAGGCAAGATAAATACCAAAAAATGTATGCTTAGGCATGTAATACTCAAACTGTGGAAGATCAAAGACAAAGAGAAAATACTGGAAGAGGCTAGAGGCAAAAATCACCTTACATATAGAGGAAAAAGAATAAAATTAATAGAACATTTTTTCTCAGAAATTATGCAAACAAGGGGAGAGTGGAATAAAATATATAACATGTTAAAAAACAAACAAATAAACCTAGATTTTTGTATCCAGAAAAATATCCTTCAAAAGTGAAGGTAAAATAAAGATATTCTCAGACAAAAACTGAAGGGATTAATTGCTAGCAGACGTGCCTTGTAAGAAATACTAAAAAGAAGATCTCCAGAGATAAGGAAAATTATATAAATGAGACACTTGGATCTACATTAAAAAAAAAGGTAAGAAAAGGTATTGGAGAAGGAATAGAATCTTTTTATTTTTACTAATAATCTAATAGGAAAAAATCTATTTTTTCTACCATCTAATTAATTAACATATCCGTCACCTTATATATTTTTTAATGTGTGAGAACATTTAAGTTTACTCCCTTAAAAAATGCTTATTTAAAGTAATAGTATGAAGTTTATTGTTATAGTGTAAGGATAAATGAAATAAATGACAATTACTTTATAAAAGATGGGCATTCTCTATTTTGAAGTACCACCACTACCTATGAGAAGTACAGTATTATTTGAGAGTAGACTTAGATTGGTTGCAAATGTATATTTCAAAGTACAGGGCAGCCACTTAAAAAAACAAAGTTATATAAAATAAGCACAATTGATAAGAGGGGAGAAAAAATATATATATATTCGTATAAATTTCTCAAAACCAGGAAAGGGAAAAAAGAAGAGGGGAAAAAACCCCATAAAACATATAAGTTCAGTAAAAAGAAACAGTTATAAGCTTGGTAGATTTAAATTCAAATATATCAACAACCACTTTCATTGTGAATAGTCTAAATCCATCAATTAAAAAAATTGGAGACTGTCAGAGCAGACTGAAGAAACAAGATCTAACTATCTGTTGTCTATAAGAAACTCACTTTGTCTAGAAAGACACATATTTACTGTCTAAGCAAAAAAGCTAAAAAGTATAGAAGTCAGAGAAAGTACTCTCCAGAACAAGAGAAATTGTCAGGGTTAGCAACAGGCATTACAAATAGATAAAGGAGTCAGGTGTGCAAGAATATACAGTAATCCTTAATATGTATTCATGTAATAACATAACTTCAAAATGCATGAGGCAAAAATTGATACTACTTCAAGGAGGAATGAACAAAACCACTACTTTAGTTGGAGATTTCTATACTGCTCTTTTAGTAATTGATAAGCAAGAAGAAAATTAGTAAGGATATAATTTATCTAAATAGCACTGTTAATCAACTTATCTAATTGCCATTTAAGAATATTCCATACAACAACAGCAGAACATTATTTTCAAACTCACATGGAACATTCAGCAATAGAGAGCATTCTGTGCCATAAAACATACCTTAACTTTAAAAAGAATAGATCATGTTCTTAGACCCCAATGGAAGTAAGCTTAGAAATCAGTAACAGAAAGATATCTGGGAAGTTCCAAAATATTTGAAGATTGAACAACACAATCCTAAACAACCAACATGGATAAAGGAATCTCTGGAGAAATTACACGGTATTTTGAACTAAATGAAAATACAACTTATCAAAATTTGTGGAATCTGAGGAAGCCGTGCTTAGAAGGAAATTAATAACATTAAATGCACATATTAGGACATAAGAAAGACTCAAATTCAATAGTCTTAAGATACTTCTACCTTCAGAATCTAGAGAAAGAAGAACCATTTAAGCATATAGCAAGCAGAAGAAAAGAAATAGTGCAAAGTGGAGCAGAAAGCAACAAAATTAAAATCAGGAAAACAGTACAGGAAATCAGTGAAACCAAAGTTTGATTTATTGGAAAGATAAAACATTTAGTAAATCTCTAGTCAGACTAACAAAATTTAAAAAAGAAGTCACAAATTAATAATAAAAGAAATGAAAGAGGCATTGTCAAAATGGTTGTCCTGAGTAAAAACGATGATAAAGTAATAATAGAAATAACCTTATGCCCACAAATTTGATGGCTTAAATGAAACGGACCCATTCTTTGTAAGGCACAAGCTACTGAAACGTAAGGAGAAATAGATAATCTGAGTAGTCCCATACCTATTATAGATATTGAATCAATAACTAGGAACCTTCCAAATAAGAAAGCACCATGCCTAGATAGTTTCACTATTGAATTCTTACAAATGCTTAGGGAAGAAATAATACCTTATTAACAATCTCTTCTAGAAAAGAGAAGCTAAGAGAATGCTTCCTAAGTCATTCTGTGAGGTCAGCATTACCCAACACCAAATCCAGACAATGACATTACAAGGCAGGGAAGCTAAGACCATTATTTCTTAAGAATCTAAATGCAAAAATCCTTAAAAGTATTTCAAAATAAATTCAGTAATGTATTAAAAATATATGACACAACAAGTTGGATTTATTCTAGGTGTGGACACCATATGAATTAATCTACCACATCAATAGGCTAAAGCAGAAAATTCAGATGTACATATGAATTAATACAAAAAGAACCTTTGGTAATAGATTAGTCTTGGAGACATCAGTATGAACTCATGTTTATATAGATGGTTACATATAGATACATTTATAGGAATTTTTATATGCATGGGTTTGTATATACAAATATATTTTCTTGTTTTTCTCAGATGAAAGGGCTAGAAGCAACAATACCTTGGTAGCAAGAGGCATACCTAATGTCCAGGTCTTGATTTCTAATACCATTCTCTGCTAAAAGGAACTAGGGCTCCTTGGAGAATGATTGATTCTAGGAATGGGACAGCAAATATGTAAGATAAACCTGAAGCATCTCGTAGCACCAGAAAAGAAAGAAGTGGGAGAAAAAAATGGCATTCTCTCCAAGGGATACAGGACCAAATTGAAAGAGCTCCCTGTAGCCATACCTGAAAAAATTTGAGGAAGAAAATGAAGTAGTAGTATTCTATAACTCGAAGTATAATGTATATATACTTAAAGTATAAAATAAATATCTACAGCTTATAATTATTTGAATAAATGCATAAATTATTAATAGGGGAGATGATATAAATCTCCCTTGCAGATGAATTCCAAATAATTTAAGTAGATACTACGCTCTAAATGAAGGGAGCATAAATCCTTACTCTTTAAGTGTGGGGTGTGCATAATGACTTTTTTCCAAAGGGTAAGGTATGGAAAGGTAGAAAAAAAAGTTTACAGTGGAGAAATGTGGTAATCACTACATCAGCCTTGTGATCACAAATCAGTATTGTCAGTGATAATTAACATTGGTAGTATGTATATACCTACAATGTGATGAAAATGGCATTTGTATGTCTTACGAAAGCTCTTAATCTCAATCTAGTTATTAAAAAAATCAGAAAAATACAAAATGAGGGGCCTTCTACAAAATAACTGGCTATTACTCCTCAAAAATATCAAAGTCATGAAAACATAGAAAGTCTAAGAAACTATCCACAGCCAAGAGGATCCTAAGGAAACATGCATAAATGGATGCCTGGAAAAGGAAGAGATACTAGGTAAAAAATAAGGAATACTGAAAACATGTATGGATTTTAGATAATATATCAGTATTGGGTGATTAACTGATCTTTCCTGCTGTTACTCTTCATCACCCCTTTGTTTCTGTAGGGTCTTACAGGCCTTAAATAAGTTGCCCTTACCTGTTTGTTGTTTATTAGCTATGATACAGGGATATCTCTTGTTCATCAAGCCCCAGGTAGGAAGACATACAAGATTATCCACCTGCAATGGCATTATGATTATGTTGAGCATAAGACATAAAGGGAGAAGAAATGTTCTGTTCACTATTTCTTTCAAGCTTAAATATACATTATAGCAAATGGCCTACATAGAAGGAGAAACTCCACTGGTACCCTTAGGAAAACTTCTTAATACCTCTTTGCTTTTGTCTTTAAGTTCTTGAGAAGAGTCTACGTCCTAGACGCTATGCATACCTTCTCTACAGATTTGTCTCAAGGTCGTCCCAACATATTGTGATTATGGGTTTCTTGTGACACAGACTATTGTTGTCTGTCTAAATTAGCCCAAATCTCCCTGAGAAACTGAGCCATTGGCTGGAAGCCGTGTTAGCAATTAATGAAATTGCCTGGCTACTTCTCAGCCTGCTATTCTTCTGCTCCCAGCCTCCCCAGCTACAAGCCTTTCTTCAGAACACTTCCCTGTGTATGTTCAATTTTGCGCTCAGTGGTTTCACTGCTGAAACTGGAGCCTATGACCTTAATTACTCTCACATATTCACAACAGTGAGATTGTTGTAGAAACACCAATGGGAGGACATATAGTAATTTAGTGTATAGTTCACAAATCTTACATTGCTGCCCCATTCTCTTCCTGCTTAAAATGTTCACTATATCATGTTGCTTTGGGTGAATGAGCAAATATCCTGTCTTCTGAATATGGGCCTCTATCTGGTAGGAAGGTCACAGATTTATCTCAACCTTAGGAGATTTGGAGAACTTTGGTAGAAGAGGAAAATATCCCAACTCTCTTATTTATGAGTGCCTTTGAACCTAAAATGGGTCTCATTTGCATACATCTAGATTATGTATATTTTTAAGTTTTCAAAGCAAGGCAGGGGAATGTAACCTTGAAAATAATATAAAATATCTGTATTGCAAAATATTGTAAATATTAGTTGAATACAATGAGACATTTGCTAGGGGCTGAGGAACCAGAAAATTGCAAGCATTTAAGAGAAACGTCTCTTATTTTAAATTCACTTGCAGTTCCTGGTGACTGAAAGCTGCTAAAAGAAAAGAGAAAATAACAGCAGCAACAAAATCCCTCATAAGTTTAATAGCCGCCCACTGATTGTAAATGTGAGGACCTCTCCAAACACAAAGCCGAAATGTAGAGGAATCCTCTTTTATTAAAGCCCCTGACCTCCTGTCCATTAATGGGCAGCCTCCGAATGCTGCAATGTTTTGTAGAATTTTATTTTCACTTCCTGGAATCAAGTCTTTGTCCTAGCCCCAATTATGTTTACATTGTTGTTGTTGTTGTTTTTCCTAATCCTGATTTCTTTCAGTCAGAATTATGCTATCTTTCAGGAAAAACAACAACAACAACAACAACAACAACAACAACAACAACAAGACAACTACTAAAGAAATGTTTGGCAATACAAGATTGAATGACTTTCTCCCCAGAAACACTGTCTACCTATTTCCCTTCCTTCCTGGAGGAGCCTGGGTTCTCAGATGTTAAAGGATCAAATGTACAGTATTTTACAGTGACACTAAATAGAAGTCAGCGTTTATTTTTTAAATGACTTTGTGACTGCAGCTGCATTTACAAAGGAACCTAGTTGAGCATGCACAGAAAAGGGAGGGTCATGTTCAGTAAATAGGGAAACTTATTCCCATGATACCTGTTTCTAAAGGCATATAATTGAAGTTAACATTTAATTGGTTCATACATAGACCATGTTTTGCTAAAACATTGTATATCTGTAGGTAAGAAAGAACAGCAGACTTGAGAAAAATTACCTAGAAGCTCACATTCTAGTCAAGAGTTATACACACAAAAATCAGCGCTACCCATATATTCTCTTATCTGTTTATTATCTGACTCCATTGTCTAGAATGTAGGCTCCCTCTGGCCAGGGACTAGGTATGTTCACCAGAACAATGCATGAAACATTGTAAATGCTCAAACATTATGTTGAAGGAATAATGGCAAGAAACCTGAGTGCCCTGTAAGCTCAGAGGACAAGGTATATATGTGTTATGGAGTGGATTATGTCCCCCCTAAAATTCATATGTTGGAGTCCTAACCTCTATTATCTTGAAACATGACAGTATTTGGAGATTAGGCCTTTAAAAAGGTAATTAAGGAGCACCTGGTTTGTTCGTTGGTTAAGTGGCCAACTCTTGATGTCAGCTCAGGTCCTGATCTCAGGGTCTGGGATTGATCCTCACCTCAGGCTTCATGCTCTGTGGGGAGTCTGCTTGAGGATTCTTTCTTCTCTCCCTCTGCTCCTCCCCCTGCTTGCGTGTGTGTGTGCATGTGTGTGTGTGCACGTATATATGTATGCACGCATGTGTGTACTGTCTTTCTCTAAAACAAATAAATCTTAAAAAAAAAAAGGTAAAGTTAAATGAGATCGTATTCCAATGTGACTGGTGTCCTTAAAGGAGTGGAGATTAGAGGGCACCTGGGTGGCTCAGATGGTTGGCATCTGCCTTCAGCTCAGATCATGATCTCCAGGTCTTGGATAGAGCCCCACACCAGACTCCTCCTGGCTGGCTTAGCAGGGAGCCTCCCTCTCCCTCTCCCTCTGCCTCTCCTCCTGCATGTGTGCTCTCTCTGTCTCTCAAATAAATAAATAAAATCTTTAAGACAAAAAAAAAAAAAAAAAAGAGAGAGAGAGAGAGATTAGAATACAATGATATACACACATAGGAAAGTCATGTGAGGTCACATAGAGAAAGTAGTCATCTGTAAGCCAAGGAGAGAGGTCTTCAGAGACACCAAACCTGCTGGCACCTTAATCTTAGACTTCAGGCCTCCAGAACTGTAGGAAAATAAATTTCTGTTGTTTAATACACCCAGCCTGTAGTACTTTTTTCTAATGGCAGCCTTAGCAAATGAATACAATACCTAAGATAGTATTACTAGATAAAATATAGGATGTCTAATTAAACCTGAATTTTAGATAGTGTTTTTTGTTTAAGTACGATGTTCCATGCAGTATTTTGGACATTCTTGCACTACAAACAAAACAAAACAAAAAACTTTATATTAAATTCAAATTGAACTGGGTAGCCTATATTTTATTCGTTCAGTCTGGCAGCCCAAACCTATGAGAGGTGGAGAAGTTTTTATAGAGGAGGTGCCATTTGAATTAGATCACAGATGATAAAACATTATTTTGGTGGGGGTGGAAGCGGCCAGAGAAGTCAATGTGAGCAAGCCCCAATGGAAATTTTCACTAATTTTGCCTACTGTGTTTGTACTGTAGCAGCTATCACAGTCCATAGCCATTTTAACTATTCAGAAATGACAATTTAATTAAAAATGAAAGGTCTAACTGCCATTGATTACTCAGTGGTTGCTAAACCTGGGAGCTTTAAAAAAATATATCAGTTCTTGGGGACTCACCCAGACTAATGGGTCACTAATTTAAGATGACTAAAAACAGCTAATCAGCTCAATGTAAAAACATCCTACACCCATAAACCAAACTGGGCAGGCCGGGATCTGTTCCATGGACAGTTTCTCTACAGTTGAACCTGAAACTTCATTAATCCTCTTCTGAAGGGAAGGCTATATTATAATGGCCCCCTAGGTATCATCTCTGCATCTCTATTTTATACAATTTTACATCAGAAACTCTTTAACATTTTCTTAACAAGCTGAATTTGTATTTGTGTGTGTGTGTAAATATGGTCATGTGTTTTCCCATAACCAAATCTTAAAATAATCACATAACACTGCCTATTTTGTTAGCGAAGTTTAAATAAATCACGAATTTTTATTTATAAATTTAAAACTTTTTCTTTGATAGTGGAGGAACCCTTTAGTCTTGATAATTAAAGCCACATGTTATTGACACAGAACACTAGTCAAAATAAATGTTATGCAACCCAGTGTCTGTTCAACTACTGCTTGCAGAATTTATTGAGTCTGGGAGACTATTTTATAACATATATTAAAATTCAGGGAGGTCAGTTAGTGAAAAGGAAAATGCCACTAGCTGCTCTTGTTGGAAGATAAAGTAATTGGCCAGCAGTGATGAATATATAAATATCTATGTCTGTTTTTCAAAGACACTGGGCTGATTCAGGGAAAGATTATGACACAAAATCATGGAGAATAAGTAACAGCAGGAGTCACAAAATGAGACCAGGAAAAAGGAAATTAGGAGAGAACTCAAGTTGAGTACAGGAGTTAAAGGGAGTCCACATAGCAACAAATATAAAGACTGGACACTTCAGGGCCATTTATATTGGCCTGAAACATCACTTAGAAGTACATTCTCTGGAACCAGACTCTTCTTTGCTGGTGGCAACTTAGTCTTATATGGGAATATGGAGGAAATTTGTTTCTGTCTGCCCAATTCCCTTTCTCCCTTCCTCTAGTGATGAACTATATTTACTGTCTTTGAAAGAGACTTCTTGTCCCAGATGAGACTGCTAGGGCTTCTGATCACAGTGACATGCTACTTTGGCCAAAAGAATGAGTGGGGGAATCAGGCAAGTCAGAACACACCATCTCTGCGGCCATACAATGGCTTGGGGATGGCAAAGGATGTATGCCAGGTCAATCAGACATCTCCTAGGAATCTTTTATACAGCCCCTGGGTGAAAAGTTATTTTTTCCCTTGAATAGCAAGCTGTAAGGCTGTGACCTCAGAGTGGTCAGTGACTGTGTTCCCTGTAATGTGCAGAGCCCAGAATGATTGAGGCCAAGACACATGCAGAATATGGAAAGATGAGTATATATAGTCTATATCATTCTCCCTCTCCCTCTGTCTCTGTCTTTCTCAGAGGTGCTCACACACACACACATACAGACTTACATATACAGAACAATTGGTGAACCTTATTCGGTTGACCTTGCTGCTGGCTCTCCTTCCATTGTGTGTGTGTGAGTGCATATGTGGTTTGGTAAATGGGCCAGCTAATTCCCCTTCTTGCTTGATGAGTTTGTGTTTGTTTCTGTCAGTCTTAACTGATTCTGAACATTACCTTCCCTTTTTGTGGCCATGAATTTATTTAAACTTTGCCACATGACATTCTAGTTGACTTAAAATTATTACAAGGAAGGAGAAGCTTCATGTTTATCTTCATGCTACCCTTCTGTATTTGGAATCATTTTTTCTTGAGCTTCTACCTTTAGCTCCAGTAAAACAGAACATAATGTTGCAGGGTTCAGATGAGGAATAGATATTCAATGAACTGCAGATTGTTCTTTCTAAAACATTACCATGCACTACTGGGCCTGTTTGTGGTCTCTTAAGGATGCTTGGAATATTTCCATATTTGGATCATTGCTCAAGCTCCAGTTACTACTCTGAAATTTACTCTTTCCTCCTCTCTTGACTGAATTCTTCCTGGCTTTCAACACCTTTCCTAAGGCTCCCATAGCAAGGTATTCTTTGACTCAAGTCACTTCTGGTTGCTTAACTTTGAAGGATATTATGTCCTTATATATCTTCAATTAAGTTAAATGTATACCATTTTTCATAAACTGAGGAAAGTCTGAATTGTCTTTAGAACTAGCCTCTACCTTTCCCCCCTCCCCCATGGAGATTAATGTGCACTTGAAATACAAGTGAAGATTTCATGGAGGAGCAACAATCCACATGGACCATAAAAGACAGTAATCAAACATGATTAGAAGCTCTAACTTCTTGATTTTCTTTTGGAATGACAGAGGCAGTTGAAGTGGAAGGTGAGATGGAGTGAGGGAAAATATGAATTTATTTATAACCACTGCCTATATTCTACAAGACTTATAGAATGCCATGCCTCCTTTCATCTTAACTCCTCATGAGTTTGATCCCTGGATGAAATGCTGCCTTTTAATCTTTAATTTGATTTAACTTTTTAAAGGATTTCTGCTTTGTGGAATGCAATTAGACTTTCCAGGACATCTGTCTGTCAAGAAGGATAATGGTATTTTCAGTGCACATTCACCGTACAGGAATCTTAGTCTAAGGCAACACCTTAGCGGTTCCCTGGAAACAACAGAAAGTCATGCTCATCTGGGCCTGGTAATTTAAGAGAAGTGGCCATCCAGCTGCAGTTAGAAGCAGCTTCTCACACAGAAGTCGGCAATTATCTCTTAGCCCAGGTGACAGATGGTAGGAAAGCATTCTTTCCTAGATCCAGCAGCTTGGCTTCTACATCTGTGAAGACATTTCTCATCAGGCTTCCTTACATATTCATAGTATGACAGGCTTCAATGTTATTGAGAGGATCAGATCTCTTCTGCCTCTGTCAGGCTTTGCTCCTCCCTTATTCCATGCATCTTCAATGTCCTTCCACCAATTTCCAGTTAAACAAATAGAATAGAATCAAACATATATGTATACACATATATACACACACACATATGTATACACACACATATATATATACTTATATATATATATACTTATGTATACTTATGTGTGTGTATATATATATATATGTATATATATATACTTATGTATACTTACACTGAATTCTAGAGGAATAATCTAGTGAAGAAAATCCTGTAAATTTAGGAAAAAACAAAACAAGCATATAATTAAGCAGTCAAAAAACACTTTCTCTTGGCTGGCCTCTGAATATGGAAATGGAATACTCCATTTATATTATTTTCACACTGGTCTTTCTCATTAAACTCTTAAGTTCCATAAAGCCATGGACTTTGTTTTATTCACACGGTCATTCTGAACAGCCATTTAATATATGCTTGCCAAATAAATGGATAAATTAACCAATTAATGGATTAATTGGTTGAGAATACAGTCCTGCCATGCTCCAAAGAGACAGAGTCTCATGGTTGAAAGAAAAGGGAGTGTTTTAATTGATTAGGACCCCCGGATCCTCCAAAGTAGAAGATAATGTTGAGAGAAATTCTGTGCTGTTTCAGTGGAAGGAATTCGTTAAAGCCAGAGGTATCTGTTACCACAGCCCAAATATTTGCCAGATTCTATTCTGACCCAAGGCCTGGAGAAGTTTTTTTCCATGAAGTGTCAGCACCTATTCCCATCCACCCCTTTGCAAGTTCCCAATCTCAGAGCATTTTCTCTTAACTCCAAGGTTTTTGCTACTTAGTTGCGAGTGCTGCTTGAAATTATCTGGACTTAACCCCCTATCCACGGCTACATTTTTACTTTGTTTGTATATTAAGCCTGCATCATGACCATGCATTTCTAAGACCTTGGCTGTATAGTTGAACCACACAGTCTTTGACAACTGCATATAACACATACACTGTATTCCATCAATATTATTTATTGGGGCTGCATGAAAATTAAATATAATTCTATTTATTAAATAACTCTTTCCACTAGTAGAGATTTATCTATAAAATAGCATATGAGTTCCATGTGACACTCTCAGTTTTAGTAGAAGCCTCTTGACATCAAAAGACTCAAGTGACTTGGGAGGTTGGTATTTCTGTAAACATCACAGGGACACACAGCTTCTCATAACTCACAAGATTCGTGTTTGGCAACTTTATGATGGTCATAATTTTGAGGCACATAGAACACTAGTGTTTTATTTGCATTTACTTTTTGGTTAAACTCATTGTCATCTTTTCCCCCAGATAATTTCAATACTTATCAATGGGGGAAAAAACTTAGTGTCTAATCCAAAACCTCATGAAACATGCTGCTTGGTACCTAAGTAGTGGTCCTTCATGAAGTATTATTCAGGCATACCCAGCCCCTCTGGCTTAATGGAAATATGATATATTCCTGAGATTTGGTAGTTTCTACCCCCTGAATTGTTTTGTCTGGTGTATGAGAGATTATGCCCTGTTCTATTACATACTAACATAATAAATTAGCACTTCAAAGCTACATCCACTATGTGTCTTTTGAAGACAACATGACATTTAGGCATTTATGAGTAGTTACCAATGTCAATGACTTGGCTAACCTTGTAATAGATGGGTGGATACCATAAAGCAGATCTAAGTTGGTAAATTCCCAGGCAGCGATGAATTTATCTTAAATTGCTCCCCCTCCAGCAGCTGGTAAGTATGTTTTGACACAGATTGTAAGAAGCATCCTGATTAAAAAAAAAAAAAAAAAAAAAGTTACAATATAAAACATAAAAGCAGAAATAGGTGTCACAGATTCAAAGAAATGATAGATCAAGAAAATGTTCATATTATTAATATTAACTTAAATGTCCCCAAATCCTCCTAGTCTATACCTATTAGGGGAATTTTGGTATGTATAACTAGGATATACCAAATCTGTCCCTCAGAATTGCCTCAGTTATTTCTGGGAACCCCTGTGTATATCTTATGCTTAGAAACTCAATTACTCATATTCTCCTCCTCCCAGAATTGCCTGTGGCCTCCTTTCTGTTCCATTAAGCATAGCTGGGTCAACCACTGGGCCATGGTTCAGTGCCACAGTTACTACTACACCTCATAACTCCTCAAGAGTGTGAATAGAGAACCCACGTCTTTATATCTCCAGTCTTGAGTACCAAAAACCCCATCATCAATACAGTTATTTCAGTTTTTATCTGTCTGTAACTTATCTCTCTATAAAAACTGAGATGTAGTCCCAAGGATTGGACCAGGAATATAGACAAAATGTTTTCCTCTGTTCTTAAATCTAACAACAGCCTGGATCTCAGATTTTTCTTTTACCAGAAGAATTTTTCAGTGCAGAAGGAAGTGGTCTACTCTGTACCCTCCTTCCCCATATCACTTCATATAGTTAGATGCCTGGGGTAGGACATTCTGGTGCTACAGATTCATCAACAGACTACATGATCATTATGTGTGAATATCTGTTGAGTGCCTACCTACTGCAGATGCTGAGGACTTCCAACACTGTGTGAAAAATTACTAAAAGCCAATCAACATGCTGAAACACAAAATTCAAGAAACACAATTTTGGTGAATATCATGAAGGTGAAGAATGTTGTGCTTTAGGAGAAAGTAATAAGAGAAATGTGCTTCATATGGGATTAGGATGGTAAGTGAAAGCAAAAGCATAGGTGAGAAAGTGATCTTCATGCAGAGACCCATGAGCTGAGTAGGAGTCAGGCAGATAGAGGATTAGGGTATGTTTTAGGCGAGGATCATCAGAGGAAAATGCTCTGGGCTGGAAATATATGTGTCATTTTCCAGAAGTGAAAGAGAGACCCTGTGGCTAGAGTTTCTGGAGCAAAGATGAGGGTGATAGTTATTTAGGTTAAAGAAGGAATTGTGATCTTGAAGGCCATATTCTATGTATTCTAATTTGTGTAGGCAATATTGAACACATTCTGCTTGATCAGATTTACTCTAAAAATGACAATCCTTAGAAAGTTGGCAAGGCTGATGTCAAATTTTTTTATTTGTGTGTGTTCTCTCTTTTCTGCTTCAGTACTTGAGTCCCAGAAAGGCACTTTTGTGAATGAGACCCAGAAGACAAAAGTAGATAATCTAGAATAAGATCACTTTGTGAACCCGGGCTAATACATGCCGTCTTTGACTGGACACTTCTTAAGTGAATATGTATTCAAGTTTAATTTGGTCTCAGACCTTTTCTTTGAAATCATGACTATGTTATGAATAAGTGTGAGCATGTCTTTGAACACCCTAAAAGAGAGCAACATGGACAAACACAGTATCATATTTTATGTGTCATTTGTACTTGAGGAATAAGGAACTAGTAAAGTTACTGGATGAATTATTTCAGGAGGGCTTCAAATGATCTAGTCTGGAATGACCTGACTTGGTTGGTAGACACTACACAGCCAGCTGATCAATGAGTCTGATTGTTAAGATTCAGTTGAACTCCCAGCTTTTGGGATACATATTGCAAGCTACTAGGAGAATACATGAGGACTGCCTGACTTTGGTATGTCAAGGCTAATGTGCACTTAATCAGAGAAGGACCTTGTGCCTCTAAACATCTGGTTGCCAAGGTGAGGTATCAACCTTGCAGTGCTCGGCCCTCAGTGACCCCACCTGTGAACTCATTTTCTGATTTTATAAAATTCCAAAGCAAGGATCCCATCAATACCTTGAATCCTAATTTTTCTATTAAAATTTACTTCTTAGTATTATGGAATAAATCTAACTACTTTGTAGTTATTAGGCTTCACTAACATTTTTTTTTTAAAGGAAAGCTCATCTTGAGTCAAGATATAAAGAAATACAAATACCTGGGTACAATGTAGTATTTTTTTTTCTTTGAACTTCAGTGTTTTCTAATAACTTTTCAACTTAACCTTGATTTTCTTTCCAATGCTAAGGAGAAAAACACCTTCAACTACTTTTTCATGAGGACAATTATTCAGGATCTCTTAGTAACATGCTGCTGTAAGAAGAACATGAAGAGAGTTAAATAGGCACTCACACTGACCTTGAGTAGTTTATGATCTAAGTAGAACATTATGATGCAGAAATATATCTTCAGGGAACGCATTAGAGACCTTACATTACTTATGTGTTTAAATTATGTGCAAGCAAAAAGGTAAGGGAATTTAATTCAGTGATGAAGAAGGGAAGAACTTCAGTTTGAGGGAAAGTATCAAAGATTAGCTATGAGCTTGGGAGGACTATTTGAAGTATAAACTGCTTTAGAAGTATCTTTCTAGAAAGAAAAGCATTTCAGTGAATTGGGACTAGAAATTTCAAGCAGGAGGATTTATCTTAGGAGAAGTCTTGGTGGCAGATATCAAATACGTGAATGATGTCTGTGAATATATTTGCCTATAAAACATGTTAGGTTGGATGATAAAGTGTACATGTTTTAGTTGTTAATAGGAAATAAGTAATGGTCTTGAAGTACATGTTACAGGATATATAGAAAATGGATCAATGTAGAAAATAGGGAGGGGCCATTAAGCAATACAATAACAGAGTGTATTTGGAGAGATTTATTGGAATGTGTAAATTTGGGTCAGGTGATGGAAAACCATAAATACTAAGAGCAAGTCAGCATAACTGTCTCATTTTAAAGCAAAAGATCTGTGAAGGGGAGTATAAGTATGTCATATGAGCTTTTTCCTTTTTCTAGTCTACAAGCCTATCTGCCTGTAAGCCCTCATTATCTTCAACTTCCTTTCTGTCCTCAGTGCTCCCCCTTCCCTTCCATGTAGTGTGTCTTTTTCAAGTTGATTTAACATTCCCATGTTCTGGATAACAGAACATAACCTGGCTTGTATTTTGTTTCTAAAATACTATTGTAATTCAACCAGTGACAATCATAAACTAATACCCTACAGATTCATGCAAAGCAGGCTGGGTGAAAGAGCTAAGGGCAAACCTCAGTTTTCACAATAATTGGTTTAGTTCTGTTCAGAGGAAGATTCCTTGTGATTTGTATCTGGAATTCCTACAGCTTACCCAGATCACCTAAACCTGAAGAACAAACACATTCAAATGCAATTTCCAGTTTTTCACATTACATAAATTATGTTTCTCTTTTGAAGCTCAGATCAACCCTTCCTCTTGTACAAAGCTTCCTCTGAGTATTTTATCTGACAACTATAAATCCCTCCTCTGAATTCCTGAGTTTATTCTGCTGAAAACTTTGAGTTATATTCTGCTCAACAGATAGGTTGCCTGGGCCTTTAGAGGGGTAACTGAGCCTTAATCTTTCCTATCTCTTCCTTAACTGTGGTTTAAACATGAGAAGGATATTGTTAATATGTTAATAGTAAGACTTCAATTAGATTTATGAGCTCTCTATCCCAGTTTTTAGTAATTAGAATCATCTTGACGTGGGTCCCGAACCACAACAATCCATGAATAAAGTGCTGCTTACATCATTCTTCCAACCCACAGCCATTTAGGAAAATCACACCAAATTTTCTGCCTTGTGCAATAAGCTGACAATTTCTGCAACTTCTTCCCTGTTTCACTCATTTAAAGAAAAAAGACAGACTAAGAAGTGAAATTCTTTGAACTGCCTCCGAGAAAAATCCCACTTAAATCTTCCATATTATTAACCAGACTCCAAACCTGAAAGGCTTAGTTTTGCTTTGAAACTTCAAATCCACATGTTCCTGGGCAATTTGAGCTTGACAAGTCATATCCTCCACCATTTCTCATTCTTGGCAACTCCTGATCCTGTTGAGGTTGTAGGGAATATGATGAGGACAGGACTGAGGAAGAAGATGGGGTGAGTGCTGTTGGCGGGGAGTGGGGGGGGGGGACTTCAAGTTTCTCAAATACTCTACAACTTCAGATTCATCCTAGAGAGAAAATGAATGAATGGTTGAAGAGGGAAAGTGATTGGTGTACTGTACCAAAAATAAAACTGTTACTAATATTTTATCAGCTTGCTCTCAGCTGGGGCTGTTTTATTCCCCTTATGGAATCTTCAGAAAATGGGCAGCCCCCAACCAGTTTCCACCTCCAATCATTGCATTTTAGGCTCTCTTCTCCATAACATGGCACTCAATGTGTCTCTATTCTAATGTGGGTAATAATATCTGTATTATGTAAACCTAATGAAAGAGTTAAAAGGAAATACAAGTAAGAATGCAAAGTTTTCTGGAGAAAATAAGAACAAAATTGTATTATTTTATTTATGAAATGACCAGTACTGTTGATTCCATTAAAAACAAATTATGTCATTTTAAACTGTTGGCCTATGCTATAATATTATCTTCCTACCTCTACCATCTCCTCTCAGAGTTTTGAAGAAGAGTGAAGGTGCCATTTTACAGAAATGAAAATGAATATTGTGTCCATCTTCCCCTTCGGCCTACAGATAAAGAGGCAGAATCTCTTACCCATGACAGGAAAAGAGATATATAAGTTTGATGACAAAGTAATTTCAAAATATTAACTTTGGTTAATTTATCTGACCTTGCTTTAAGAGGTACAGCTGTGCTGAGTCCACAGAGAGCTGCAGCCAAGCAGTGCCTTGACTAGTGACTCTAGCAAATGCAGTGGTTTGCTATAATTGTTCTTTTTTCCTATACATAGGATGATGCTTCCACTCTTCCTACTTTTCTTTGCTTACAACATAGATATGTTGTTTGCGTGGAAATATCTATGGTTCCCTCTTTCCCTTGCTAACAGGAAAACTGAGATGACAAGAACCAATTCAACCATGGACTTTCCCAGCCACTGAACTCATAATGGTTTACTAGTCCAGGTGTCTTGCACCGATGCGAATACTTTAAGAAATAAATATTGAAATATTAAAAGACCTCTATATAACCTCATCCTCTGTCAAGAGTTGTTACACCATGTTACTGAGCAAGGCCCATGTAGTGCCTTTCCCTGTCTTATCACCTTCTATGAAAAGAATTTCCCCCCCAACCGCAATCACTGTTCATAGTTCCCAATCACCTATATTCTTATTACCGTTCTAAATCCCTTTGTTGATATTTTATATTGTTAACATTTAATTATCTATTTATCTATTTAATTATCTATTTATCTATCTTCACTGACTGGTGACTCTATATGCTAAGTACTGGGAAAGACCCTAGAAATATAATGATGGGCAAAAAAACAATCTTACATGGTACTTACAGTTAAGTTTGGAAGAAAGAAATAACTTAATCACACAAACTGTATCTGAATTTAGTGCTTCAGCAAATGCATGGTACAATCAAAATACTACATTTCATCAATGCATAATGTGTTTTACAGGATGAAGTGATAATTAAACTGAGAACTAATAGGACGAGTAAGTGATACCTATGGAATTCAAGTGAGGGTGGAAGAGAAGTACAAAATGTTTCAGGCAGAGTAGAATAACTGAATTTATCAAATAAAAATATGGGATGTACTTCTGCTTCTGTAAAGATAAGGTAGACGTAATTTTCCCTGTTCTTTCTGCTAAACACAGCTAAAAACCTGTTCGTTACATATAAAACAAATATAAGGAGACTCTGAAAGATAGAAGAAGGCAGACTGATAGGGACCTTGGGACACAAAGAACAACATTGTGGTGATTTCCCTGGGATTGTTTTTTATCTCATACATTCTATATTTGGAGCTAAAGAATGAGAAACCTGGGGAATGACAATAGCACAAACAAACAAACAAAAGCCTCAAGAAAAGCCTACTCTCTCTAGCCAAAAGATCAGGGAGGGGACTGACTAGGAAGGGATAAAACCTTTAGAAAATAATTGCTCTTCTGTAGCCAAACACTGCAGAAATATTTGTGGCTCCATTCCCACTCATTCTAGCAAGAGAAAGCTGAGTGAAGAGCCTAGATTTCTATTTGACTTCTGATTACAAGAGGCTGTAATGAAGTACCTTAACGTCTTTGCCAAGGTAGTGTCAGGGATGGCCAAATATGGATCTGGGATTTCCATCCCTGATGACTGGTAATAAGGTCATTCTTTGCCCTGTCATTCCATATTATCAGTAGAGGTGATGTGGAAAGCCTGGCCCTTTACCCCAACCCACCAGTAACAAAACACACCTCCTACTGAGATTGTGTCAGGTGAGGTCTATTAGAGAGTTGGGTCTTCCACCACTTCACCTAGCAGTATAAAGACCACTCCTCACAATGTTGTCAGTAGAGACCACATAAGAAGTAAAAATTACCATTCCTGTCTACCAGTAACAAGGCACTCCTTCCCTCCTCTATGTATCTTTGATACCAATGAAGAAAGAGCGGGAAATTTGGACTTCTGTCTGTATCTGGAGGTAATAAGGTAATGCCTTTTCTTCCCTTGCTGGTACAGTGTCATAGGAAGTCAGGTAAAACAACAACAAAAAACTTTAAATATAATCCTGAGTCTCATAAAAAAAAGTCCAAGTTTCATTTGAAAATTATTTGTCATACTAAGAAGCAGGAAGATCTCAAAGTGAATAAAAAAAGACAATAGATGCAAGCACTTAAGAAGGTGGAGTTAGAGTTACCTAAAAAGATTTTAAAACAGCTATAATAATAAGGCTTTAATGAGTAGTTAATGAACACATTTGAAACAAGTGGAAAAGTGGAATGCCTCAGTAAAAAATGACTCATCAAAAAAGAAAATATGAAGAAAAACCCAATGGAAATTTTAGAATTGAATACAATAACCCTATGTGTAATGCTCAGTGAATAGGCTCAACAGCAGAATATAGGAGACAGAGGGAAAAAAAATAGTGAGCTGGAAGGTAAATAATAAAAATGGAACAACAAAGAAACCCATGCCAAGACATGTCATTATTAAGCCGATAACTAAGAGGGGAAAAAAATTGAAAGCACTCAGATAAAAATGACACCTATAGAGTAAAAACAGTTGGAATGGTTGTATTTCTCTTATCAGGGAACCAAAAAACCAAGAAGGAACTGTCTACCCAGGATAATCTACCCAGCAAAATATCCTCCAGGAATGAAGGGAAATTCAAGATAAATGGAGGAAAACCAAGAAAACTGATTGCAGCAGACATACCCTAAGAGAATGTATAAAGGAAGTTCTCTAGAGAGGAAGGAAACAATAAAAGAAGGAGCACTTGAACCTCTGGGATGAAGAAGGATCATGATAAGTAAAAATATGGGTGAATGCAATAGGCCTTCTGTCTCCTCTTTTGAGTTTTCTAAATTGTGTTTGATAGTTGAAGCAAACAACAACAAAACAATGCTGTATGATGTTGTTCTGAATATATGTGGAGGAAATATTTAAAGCTGTATAAGCAGTGAAGGCTAAGGAGGGATAAATGGGGTAATATTTCTCTTCTCTATCAAACTGGGAAAATAACACCAAAAGATTATGTTACATTTTTGTAATTTAACATCTAGAGCAAACCTAAAACTGACTCAGAGAGGTATACCCCAAATCACTACAAAGTGGAATTTTAATGTTTAGGTAACTTACACAAAAGGCAGGACAAAAGAAATCAGACACAAGAAATAGAAGACAAACAAAACACAAAAATGTAATGTCAGACTGCATAAAATTTTATTAAATGTAAATGAATTAAATACATTAAGTGAAAGGTAGAGATTGGCAGAGTCAATTAAAAATATGATCCAACTATATGCTGTCTACACAAAAATCACTTCAAATATAATGATATAGGCAGATTAAAAAAGGAAGAATGGACAAAGATGTAAAATAAAGAGTTTAATTTAAAAAAGCAGGAATGGATATTTTCCTATCAGATAAAACAGAATTCAGAACAAAGTAAATTATCCAGAGAGAGAGGAACATCATATAATGATAAAAGGTCAGTCTATGAAGAAAGTATAGCAGTTCTAACTTTGTATGCCCCAAACAACAGAGATGCCAAATATGTGAAACAGAAACTGATAAAATTGAAAAGAGAAATAGACAATCTGATAATTATATTTGGAGATCTCAACAGTTCTTTCTGAACAATTGATAAAATGGCATAAATAAATAAGGAAAAGAAATAAGACAGAAAATGAGTAAGGATATAGAAGAACTCAACATTAGTATTAACTACAGGGTCTATTTGACATTTATAGAATATGCAACAACAGCAGAATACATATTCAAGTGTCCGTGGAATATATATCAACACAGACTATATCCTGGGTCGCAAAACAAACCTTAACAAAAGGTTAAAAAAAAAAAAAAGTTCTCTGATTACAATGGAATCAAAGTGGAAATTAATAAGAGAAAGATAACTGGAAAATCTCCAAACACTTATAAATTACATAGCCTGTGGATCAAAGAAGTCTCAAGGGAAATGAAAAAAATGTATTGAATTGAATGAAAATGGAAGTACCTATCCAAATTTGTAGACTATAACTAAAGCATTCCTGTGGGGAAAATTCGTAGGACTAAATGCATACATTGGGAAAGAGGAAAAGTAGCCAGTCAATAACTTAAGCACCCAGCTTGGGAACTCAGAAAAAGAACAAACAGAAAACAAGGAAAATAAATAAATAATAAATATAAGAGTTAAAGTAAATGAAAACAGAAAAATAATACAGAAAACCAATGAAACAGTTGTTTGGAAAAAACTCAATAAAATTGACAAACCTCTAGCAAAACTGATGAAGAATAAAGAGAAGGCACAAATTACCAGTGTTGAGAATGGACTGGTGTATCATTACTAACTCTGCAAATATAAAAAGATGAAAGGGAAAACTACAAATAACTCTACACATTTACATTAGGCAACTTAAGTAGATATTTACTTTGAGAAACACAAAACTACCATAACTCACCCAATATGTAATAGATCATTTGAATGACCGTATACCTACTATTGAAACTGACTTCATAATTTTACAGTTTTCCAAATAGAACTCCTCCCATGCCCCATATGGTTTCACTGGAAAATTCTACCAAATGTTTAAGGATGAAATAGGAACTTTCTAGTATCTCTTCCAGAAAATGGAAGGAGAAGGAACACTTTCTAAGTCAATCTATGAGGCCAGCATTACTCTGACACAAAAACTGGATAATTAGAGAAAACCCTAGACCAGTATCTCTCATAAACATCAATGCAAAAATCCTCAAAAACATATTAGCAAATTAAACTCAACAGTGTGTAAAAATAATTATCCACCATGACCAAGTGAAATTTATACCATGGGTACAAGGCTGGTTCAATGTTCAAAAATAAATAAATGTAATCCAGTATTTTGACAGGCTGAAGAAAAAATATTCATGATCATATCAATTGATGCATGAAAAATATTTGACAGTGTTCAACATCCATTTATGATAAAAATTCACAGAAGAGTAAGAATGGAGAGGAATTTCCACAGCTTGATAAAGAGCATTTATAGGATATCTGTACCTAACATTATAATTATAGGTAAAAGATTGAAAACTTCCTAAGATCAGGAACAAGGCAAGGATATCTACTCTTACCATTCTTATTTAACATAATGCTGAAATAAGGAAAACAAATATGTAAAAAACAAACAAACAAAAAAAAACCCCACACACACAATAAAGAAGAAATAAAACCGTCCATATTTACATGCAACATGATTATATAGAAAATGTCAAGGTTTTAAAGAACATAAAGAAAAAGAAGGGATGCCTGGGTGGCTCAGTCAGTTGAGTGTCTGACTCCTGATTTCAGCTCAGGTCATGATCTCAGGGTTGTGGGGCTGAGCCCCGTGTTGGGCTCCGCACTCAGAATGGAATCTGCTTGTCCCTCTCCTTCTCCTCCTCCACCCCACACACTCTCTCCCTCTCTGTCTTTCAAACAAACAAACAAACAAACAAAACAAAATAAAAACTTTAAAATATAAAATAAATTTTAAATTTTTTTTAAAAAGAAAGCAAAAGAAAAAATGGTAATCCTAGAATTAGTAAAGTGAGTTCAACAAGTTCACAGGCTATAAGAAGCATACAAAAATCAATTGTATTTCTATATACTATCAATAAACCTGCAGAAACAAAAATTAGAAATTTAATGCCATTTCTAATTATTCAAAAATGAATTTCTTTTGGCACCTGGGTGGCTCAGTCAGTTGAGTGTCCTACTCTTGATTTTTGGCTCAGGTGGTGATCTCAGGGTCCTGGGATCGACCCCTGCATTGGGTTCCTTTCTCAGCAGGGAGTCTGCTTGGGATTCTCTCCCTCTCCCTTTCCTTCTCCCCTCTGCCCCTCCCTCTGCTTGCCCCCCCCAATAAATAATTAAATCTTTAAAAAAGTGCATTTCTTAAGCATAAATCTAACAAAATGTGTACAGAACTTGTATTTTGAAACCTATACAGTATTGATGAAATGAATCAAAGATCCAAATAAATAGGGAGACATGCTGTGTTCATGGATTGGAAGACTCAACATAGTAAAGATTTTAAATCTTCTCAAATAGATATACAGGTTTAATAAAATTGCTATCAAAACCCCAGCAAGACTTTTTTTTTTTGTAGATATACACAAGATTATTCTAAATTTCCTATGGAATGGCCAAGAAATTAGAATAGTTAAACATTTTTGATAAAGAAGTACAAAGTAGGAGGAATAAATTTCCTCAAATACAAGACTTACATAGCTACAGTAATCAATAGTGTATGGTATCATTGAAGTGATAAACATAGCAAAGCAGTCAAATAAAGGAAAAATGATGTGGAGAAATTGGATATCCATGTGCAAAAAATTAGTAAACCTTAATCTAGGTTTCATACTTTATACAAAAATTAACTGAAAATGGATCACAGACTTAAATGTAAATTGTAGAACTGTTAAACTCTGAGGAAAAAAATAGGAAAGCATCTTTAGGATCTAGATATAGGCAAAGAGTTCTTAGACTTGAAACTAAAAGCATGAACCATAAAAAAATTGATAAATTTGACTTCATCAAAATTGAAATCCTTTGTTCTGTGAAAGACCTTGTTAATAAGATGAAAAGACAGGGTGTAGAGTTGGAAAAAATATTTGTAAACCAAATAATCTGAAAAAGAACTACTATCTGGAATATATAAAGAACCCTCAAAATTCAACAGTGAATAAACAGTCCAATCAGAAAATGGTCAAAGAAACAAATATTTCATCAAAGAGGACATGAAGATGGCAAACAAGCATATGAAAAGAATTTCAACAACATTGGCTTAGGGAGGTGCAAATGAAAACCCCCATGAGATATTACTGCACACCTGTCAGAATGGCAAAAATAAATTTAAAAAAACTTGTGACAATACCAAATCCTGGAGAATATGCAGAGACACTGGATCATTCAAACATTGCCTGGTGAGAATGCAAAATGGTACAGCTGCTCTGAAAAACAATTTGGTAATTTCTAAAAAAAAAAAAACCTAACTACCATAAGACAAAGGAATTGCAGTTGCACTCATGGACATTTTTCTCAGAAATGAGTATTTCCATACAAAAACTCATGCACAAATATTTATAACAGCTTTATTTATAATGGCCTACAAGTGAAAAAACCCAATGTCCTTCAAGGAAAGAATGGTTAAACTGTGATACATACATATTATGGACTACTACTCAGCAATGAAAAGTAATGAGCTACTCATACATACAGCAATTGGAATGAACCTTCGGAGGATTATGCTGTGCGAAAAAAGCCAATTGTGAAAAATTACATGCTGTATTATTCCATTTATTCAACATTCGTGAAATGACATAATTATATAAGAATAGGTGATTGGTTGTTAGGAATTAAGGAGGGTTGGGGTGGGAGGAAAGTGGGTGTGACTATAAGAAGGCAACTAATGGATGTGTGTGGTGATGCAAATATTCTGTATCTTGATTGTACGGTTAATATCCTGGTTGTGATATTGTAATAATTTTGCGGGACGTTATCATTGGAGGAAACTGGGAAAAGAGCACAAGGGATCTTGCTGTATCATTTCTTACATTTTCCAGTGTATCTAAAGTTATCTTAAAATGTCTAATTAAAAATACAGGGTGACTGGTTGAATCTGAAAATTTTGTGGGACACACTTTTAATAAAAGTAGTTGTTTATCTAAAATTCAATTTTAATTGGGAACTCTATATTTTCTCTGGCATCCTTGGGACAGAAGAAATCTATGCAGTGTTTCAGTGGCATGGAGACCGTGGTGTGTTAAGAAGTGAAAATGTGGACATGTCCAGGGTACAGCAGACAAATAGGATGTGTTTAGCTGAGTTGTTTAGTCTCACCTAAACACAACATCTATTTTGAGGCTAGAGTATGTGAGTCAGACCACATACCTAATAAATATTCTTTTTCTGACAATTCTTTGCAGAAAAGGGGGAATACCATGTATGTTTATGCAAAAGCAGCATTTCATTTCAAATTATTATATTTATATTATAATGTATATATTGTATATATTTATTCTGTACATTTATATTACAGTATGTATAATTTATTTTTTAATATTAAATTATTAAATTATTTCATGTACTAACATCTTGGTCTTCCTTTTCTCTTTCTCTGTCGTTTTTGATCTTGCTCTCTTTCTAATTCTCTAAAGCACTATTCTATATGCCAGCAGAACTTAGAATTGAAGTAAAAGCTGGGTTTAAAAAATAATAATTTCTGTTTTATTCCATCTTGTGTCTTATGAATTATATATTCCTGCTTTAATATTCCAAGACTTTTCTCTTTCCCTAATTGTTTGTAAACACCCCTTCCAGAACTTTAGCTTGACCCTAAGCATTCTGGAAGATGAATCATCTAAACTTATTTTCTAGCTGTTTGCACAGAGGTCTCCTCCTAATCACAAACCTATCCCTGTGCTCTGGGAATTCTAGAGAGGGTATACTTCAGTGTTGCCAGCTCTCTGAAATCCCCACAGAAATGCTTTCACTTTGAGAAATGGAGTAGGTTCTGCTTACCGGAGAGAACACTAAGGCACATGTGGGAATGCAGAGGCATCTTCGGCTGCTGTTCATGTTCGAGGTGCCTGGGGTGTTCCTGCCCTCCCAGAAGTGCAAGGCACAAAATGTCATGTAGACATCATTAAGAATGAGACCCTGGTTTATCAGTTTTCTTTGCCATTCCTGAGTCTTCTAGGTATTGTGTGCATTGGGTATCTCTCCTATCTATTCAGCTGGGCCTTTCCTTTGTAAGAGCAACTTTTCTTTCTCTGAGCTATTGCTTGCCTAAAATTTTCATAATAAGCTTGAATCAAAATGAACAATCTGCAAAGAATATAGAATGACAATGCATTGTACTTTCTCATATTTGAGTCACACAAATAATGAAGAGTAGGAGATAACTAGTGCACACTGTTAAAGAGCTGTACAAAGGAGCCTCATAGAACTTGTGAAGTAGGGGACCAGTGAGAGTTGTGAACACTTTGTGCTGTTCTGTACCATAGCTATTTTGGAAAATTTATAGTGGGATGACCAAAAGTCTTTGTAGTGTGTTCCCACAAATAAACAAAGTGAAGAGAAACATGTTCCTCCCTTCACAATTCTAGCTGGCCAGAAGAAGCAAATCGTCTGTCCTTACTACCTCTTGGTATTGACCTTTTACAGTATACTTTTAATTGAGTTGAAAACGCTTTACCTAGGAATAACAATTTTTTTTATCATACTAAAACTTTTGCATTAATTTATTATCTACCAGGCAGAAGGCATTGATGGTAAAGAACTTGATGGATGAAAATTGGGTACAATTCTGAAGCTCGGTCAGGAGAGCCAGTGCATTGCCAAAAATGATGAAGGTGGTGTCGGATATTGGGATTGACACATGGTATAGGTACTCAATGAACATCTGCTGAGTGAATGAGTCAGAAAAGAGGATAGCTCTAAAGATACACTTCACCCACTTTATGATTTTGCCACCACCAAGCTTACATGAAATTGTAAATGCTTTTAGCTGAAAACAATGTCTTGTAGCATCTGTAACTTCTGTATTATTGACATCTGGATTCCCCTATACCTTTCTTGTGCTCTGAGGTATGTCCAGCACCTCATTATTTTATATCTGCATGACTTGATAATTTCCTAGAAATTTCCCTTATTTCATTTTTCCATCTTTCCCCCTTTTCCATCTTTTCCCCCTCTGGAATTGACTTTCATAAAGCCCAGCTTTTAACTTCTCATACAATTTCACATAAACATCAATGACTCCACATTGCCTATAGGAAATAGTCTTTAGGGTAATATTTATATGCCCTTAAATATCTGACTCAAACTACACTACTAACCGTACAATTGTTCACACATTGCTTCTAAAGCAGTATCAGTGGTCTGTTCATGGGCCCAAATTTGCTTTTCCCATCCCTGTTTAAAATCCTATACTTTTTGTAAATTTCATCTCTCACTCATCTCTCTTCTCCATTAGATCTTTTCCACTTCCAGTTCTCAGTACTTGGTGATCACTTTCCTTTAGAACTTCTGTAGTATTTATAGTTGCACTGCTAATGTGGCATATTTCACAACTTATCTTCACTGCCATGTATCTTCAAAATTCTGAATTATGGTGTCCCAACTAGATTATAAGCACCTGCTTTGAGGACTCTGCTTCATAATTTTTTTTTTAACTTCAACCCTCAGCATAATTTTGTTCATTTAATAGGGTCCCAAGAAAATGCTTTTTTTTTCTTACCCCTGCCCACTCTGTATCTCACGATTCAGTAAGACACATTCCCAGAAACATCATTGCAAATACACGGCCCACTAGTGGCCAGAAAATGATTTTTATCTTTGGATGTGCTGACAGGTGGTCAGCTCTCTGGACCTGCCACATCTGTTACCAACTGATAGTCAAGAATCCCATTTCTTGTGCCTGCCTGAGCTTTAGAGACATGGAAGAAGAGGTACCAGCTCAGAGACGCCTGAGATTCCATGTGCCAAATCATATCTTAAGTGTTGCAGTGAGCAACAGGGCTCAGCAGGGGGATTTTGTTCCCAACTGAAAGCTTGACAGCAAAGAAATCCTTCATGCTTGCGCATGCGATGCAGACCAGTGAAGCCTCAGTCGAGGTATTTATTTTCCCCTTGGAAGCCACTGCTGTTAGATTGAATAATGTAGAGCGTCTCGGTGGTCTCCATACTGATAGGAAAGCATGCTGTTGTCTGTATTCTGTAACAGAAAATAAGAAAAGGGTGCGGGAAAGACATGGCTAAAAACTGGATTTTTTTTTTTTTATTTTTGGTTAGTATAGTTTTAGACTTTTACATGAACTACATAAATTTTTATTATAGTGCTGATACATTCAGTAGACCAGTATATGTCCCAGACAGTGTCTGTGTAGAGCTATATGCTAGACAGTAGGGATGGGGGAAGATCCAGAGGGGAGAAATATCTTCTACATTTCAAACAAACAAAAAACACTTGTCAATACAGATAGAAAAGTATGAGACATTTTATAGATAACTGAAATGGGAGCCCACAGTTCTGTGCTTTAGAATCAAGAGTCTAAATTATGTTCTGACTTGAACTTACTTGGAGGCCTTTGAAGAACCAGTGACCTTCCTTGAGTCTTAGTTTCCTTAGTTCTGAAACAGAAATGATATTAACCTCCTTGAAAAAGACATAGGGTTGATATAATTTGTTGGAAGAATAGTTTGTGAACTATTATAAGTAATGTGAAAATAAGATGTTATATTTGTTGCTATTATACTAAGAGGGAGGGTCTGAGCTAGGGGTTGTCCAAACTGGGAAATGTTAGAAATAAAAGGCTTTTTGAAGCAACAATATTTAGGAAGAATTTCTGAAGATGCCAATGGTTACTGTGTCAGTAAAGAGGAGGAAGAAAGATATTTTATGCTGTAATTCCCATCACAGAATTGTCCTGAAATGGTACATTTAACCAAGGTTATGGTGGTGATTCTTAGGTATTAGAAAACAATCAACAAATATGTTTATTTGGTTTCAGTTTAGTGCTGTGTGCTAAGGATCATAATGATGTGTTAACCAAGCATAATTTGGCCTCAAGGAGTTTACAAGAGAGAAGGAAATCATTACCCTAAATGAAACAGTTGATCTAAGTTTGACCAGAGGGGTGAAAATTTGAAGATGTGCACATTTGAACTTCTCATTTCATCTTACTTCTAATCAAATATCAAATACTTCCCTTTTAATTTTATTTAAATTTAATTTATTTGATTAATATACATAATTATATGTTTAATATAATATATATAAATTTATTTAACTTAAATTTAATAATTTACTTGAATTTATTATATTTTTCTCAGTTTCCTTTTTTTTTAACCAATAGTTCTCAAAGATTATTCAGCCAGTGTGAATTTTTCTGATCAATAAATGAACATTATGTTATACGCAACTAATGAATCATGGAACTTTACATCAAAAACCAGGGATGTACTGTATGGTGACTAACATAAAATAATAAAAAAATATTATTATAAAATAAAAAATAATAAAAAAGTAAATGAACATTGTGAGAAGCCTTTATCAGCATCTGAAATCTGAAACATAGTTTTGAATTTTATAAAATATGCTCACAAATACTACTGCCAGACTTTGGATCATACCACAGAACGAATTCCGGCATTATGGAGTAGACAAGAAAAGATGAAGAAGGAGGTTCTGCCAAAAAAAGATGTTCTATACTTAGCATCTGAATGGTCTGTTGGAGGGCATGGACATGTCCAAATAGGTCAGCAGAACACCATACTGGACATTCTGGCAGATCTTTCCCAACATTTAGAGAGTCAAATGGGACAGCAGTTTGGTACAGTAGGTAGAATGCATGCCTATCATTAGGAAACTTGATCAGGCAAGGCAGGCCCAAAAGCTAGAAGGGCCAAGGTGCCAGGCAGGTCCTCTGGACCCAGGCCAGGGAATGAAGTGTAGTGAACTATGTGCCTCTCAGTTTCAAGTCTCATTCTGTGCCTTTTCTTGTGCTGTTTTTTCTACTGTCTGTCACACTGTTGTTTACCTTCCACTTTTGCCCTGCGTAACTCATTATCCAAGAAGCCTCTCAGAGCATCTGCCAGGCTGACTCAATGTCTCTTTTCTGTGGCCTCATAACATCGTGTAAATGTACCGCTTTATGTTGTCTTTTTCACTTGACTGTATCTCCCTCCTCTGCATCTCAGGACCTAATACAGTGCCTAGCATACAACGTCACTTAATTTTTATGGAATAATATCCATGGATAGATGGGTGGGTGGGTGGGTGGGTGGATGGACAGAGGAAACTAACTGAAGAGGACTAGAAAATAAACTTGGGCATAAGGGCAAAATTAGAATTTAAGCCCAATAATCATCAAAAGTGGTATTACAATAACTTTGAAAATGTTGTGGCAAGACTCAGTAAATGTATCATTCTCAGATCAGGATTGGCCTAAAGGCACCGCTGACAAGGTTAAGTGAGTTTTCGAGGTCCTAGAGCTGGTAGGTGGCAGAGAAGTATTCAAATGCAAGTTAATCTAACTCTGCATATCCATACTTTCTATTTCCCATGCCATGTAGTTTTCTTAGGACAGAGGAAGCATAGCACATTCACAATTATTAAGACTAAAAACCTCAAATTATATAAACTTGCAATTTATGATGCCGAAAATCATTTTAAGGAATATTCCTTTTTGAAAAAAATAACCATAGTAGTTCAAATAAATCAGGTAACCCAAATGTCCTTCACTAGATGAATGAGTAAATAAATTGATACATGCAGACAATGGAATATTATTCAGTGGGACGATAATGCTGGAAGTTTTGGTCAAATATACTAGGACAGTTGAGAGCCAAGTTTCTTGCTGTTGGAGAAGTTATAATTACTGAAATGGAGAAGACTTGTATGAACTCTAGTTACTAGACTAGAGATTACCATAGAGGTTTTAGAGAGGTTTACTATAGAGATTACTATTGAGACTAGAGGTTACTATAATTACTGAAATGGGGAAGACTTGTATGAACTCTAGTTACTAGACTCTAGTTACTAGAGGTTCAGTGCAATGCAATGGAGATGAGAAAGGGAGAGAGAGATGTGCACACATGGGTGTGTATACGGGAGATGTGTGTGAATTTCCTAGTTCTGTTCACTGAAATGACATGGAAAAAGTAATAATGCAATAGCATGAGAGCCAATATCTTGGGCTTCTAACTACTATTCTACCACCAAAAGAACCAGGGATATTTGTAGAAATGCCTGATTCTAGGACTGGAGCAAGGGTAGTATGGAAGGAGCCTGAACAATCTTCTGCCACAAAGAGAAGATGTACTCAAAGAATGATGGGGACAGGTGAAAAAGGCAGAGAAGCCAACTCCACTGAGCCTCCACTGGGCAATCTGGGGCAATTTGAGTATCAAAATAAATGATGGTAAGAGACTGTAACCTCTTAAGTAAAATAGGTGACCACAAGTCTCTTGCGGTATTAATTAATTAATTAATAGATTGCTGTTGGATGGGATATTAATATAGTTTCAAATAAACTCCCTTCAAAATACTTATTTACAGAAGAATAATAGTATCTTCATAGTGGAAAAGCTTGGCAGACTCTAATTAAAGGGTCAACATGAATATCATCATTATTGGTACAAATTGAAATGATATGGTACCTGATAGGCTGTTAAGAGAACACAGCATCACTTTCTCATTGTCCAGTCAGTGATGCATAACCTCACCTAATCATGACATGAGGAAGCTTCACGTGTACTCTGACTGAGGAATATACTACAAAATATCTGCCCTATAGTCGTCAAATTGTTGAGTTCACAAATATCAGGGCTAAAGTAAGGAACTATTTCAGACACCGATAGCTAAAGAGACATGAAAACTAATGCGATGTGTGATTCTGAACTGGATCTTTTTGCTATTAAGGACATTATTAGGACAATCCATGAAAGTTGAATGAGGTCAATATGAGATAGTAGCACCGTATCAATGTTAATTCTTTGATTTTAATTGCTGTGTTTTGGTTATGTAGGAGAATTTCCTTGTTGCAGGAAATACATACTGACATATTGAGGGATGATGTAGCATCTCTTTGGCAGCCTATTTTGAAATGGTTCAGGAAAAAAGTTCTTTGTACTCGCAAATTTCAATAAGTTTGAAATTATTTAAAAAAAAAATTTTTAAAGCAAATTGCCTTCAGTCTCCAAACCAGACACATTTAAAACCTTGACAGGTGTGAAAAGTTTATGAGCCATTTAACTGGCTCTGGTCTACATTTCTAAAAGTTTGTATTTTGATCTGTAACGTCACATTAGTACCTGATATTTTAGGATCTTGGGAGAAATTATATCTTATCATGCTTTTACACTCAAATAATAAATCCAAAACTTAATAAATCTAGACAGAAATGAAAATCGTTAAGCATTTTAAAACATCAATTTAGGCTCAGTCAGTCACTTGGTGGGCTTTTGCCTGGCAACTGTGTGTTCAGTTGTGAATTAATAGAACAATGTAAAGAAGGTGTACAAAATACTGGGAATGTAGCACTGACTGACAGATGCTCAGGATGGTATTATTGTTCAGAATGCACAATCTGAGTTTTTACACACACACACACACACCTCTGTAACTTATACCACAGTCAAGATAATGAACATATCCGTCATCCCCCAGAGTTTCCCCTTTCCCCTTGGTAATGCTTCCCTCCTACCCTTCCCCACTCTCAGTCTTCTCTTCTTGGGTGTCCATGACCTGAAGGCAAAAATAGGAACTGTGTAACTACGGAAGAAGTAGGGGATAAAATTGGGAAAATAATGAGCAATTAGCAGTTAAAGGCAACAGGAATTTTCTTGGTATGCTTGAGTGTGCTGATCTCAATTTTTCCTCAGTTTTGGGGGGTGTGAGAAATGTAGTGAGGTAGAAAAGATCCACCTAAGTCCTTAAACATAAATTTTGAGCTCCAAATTTAACCATTAGTCTATAGAGCCCAGTGCTCAGAATAGTGTTGTGATTCCCTATCTTCTACCCATCCTTGTTCAGGAAACTTGACTGGAGGAATGGTGATTGAAACAGCAAGATACAGGCATTTCTAGGTCCCAAGTAACATCATCAGAATAAAGATAAAACCTACACTGGAATTCCTAGTATGTGTTATACAGCTGGACGTCCAACTGATCACTAAATCAGAGTTCACTGATTTGGCTTTCAGGTTTTTATTTAGAATTATAAAACTTCAACATCAATCAACTGATAGGTTATAAAGGAATTACCCATTTACAACACATATTATGATTATTTTATATTTAAAATTTTTCTTTTGAACATTGAAAAAAATATGCTTCTTGTACACACAAATAATGGAATGTATGGGTTCAGAGAGATTCTTGCCAAGGGGGAGACATCTTTAAACATTTAAACAAATGTATCTATATGCTGAGACATCTGGAAGGAAACAGCTTGAGAATCGCTTTGCCCAGAAATCTAGTATGGAGTTTGAATATATGGAATAGGCATTGAAATCTTAGAACTGCCCTCATGCTTGAAATGGGTCATGTTCTGACATGTTTCTGGTATATTTTAGCACAGATGGGGAATTATGGAAACCCAGAATATCATAACAGACACCACAGTGCTCAAACTAATATATTTTGGTGTTGGCAAAAGAGTTTATGAATTGTTTTGTTGTTTACTCCCATCTAGATAAATTTAAGTATATGTCACAAGTTGTACTTTGCCTTTTCTGATTCCTATCAAGATTTCTTTGCTTGGGAAAACTCTATTTTAGACCCCTTGCTTTTCCTATCAGATGAGATCTTAGAGACTACCAAGCCCCGGTTACTCATTTTATAGATGTTCTTTCCCTTGCATTTTGTAAATGGAGTTAAATTGCATATTTGTTTCTTCCTAATCCTAATATAGCAAATTATTGAAGGGAGCACCTTAGGTCAGGGCTTGAAATTTCAGGGTGCTCCATAATGTATATTGTTGTCAGTAAGTCCTTTTACTCAACTATAGACTAGAAATAGGCAAGACCACTTAACTCATGTTCTAACTAAAAATCATTGTGCTTATTTTTCACACTTTCTTGAGGCACTGAAGAAGACTATAATGACTGGAACATTCCAACCAGCAGAACAGAAGAGCTGTGATAACAAAATGCCTAGTGACCACACCCCACACATCCCCTTGCCTGCCCAAGGTCCTGGGCTAAACACATACCAACAACTCCCATCCGTAATCACGTGCTCTCTGCCTGCTCTCTTGCACATACCCCCCGCTGAACCTCTCCTTATAAAACTCTAGGTGTCCATCTCGTGTGTGGACAGGTCAGTTGTTAAGGCTTGATTGAGCCTGCCACCTCTTCTGGCTCCTGGCACCTGAAATAATTTTCCCCTTTCTCTTTTCCAAACTCTAATTTCTTGAGTTACTGGCTTCTCTTGTGATGAGTTTGTCCCAGTTTGTTCAGCAACAGCATTGGCAAACCCAGACAGGAGGTATGCTTTCAATTTGTCCATCCCCCTTGGGATTCCCTGGGACTGAGCAGTTGTAGCATAGTGTCTGACCTGTTCCTTTCTAGAGTTAACGGTTATGGCAGTGATAGATTGATCAGTAACATTGTCAGGGAGCCAGAATGTCCCGTCCCTTTTTTGCAGAGCAAGAATTCCTGTCCCCTTTAAGGTCCTTCATACTGGACTAAAAATAAAATTGACATGGCACAGATTAATAGGAAAAACTCAAATTTAATAGTGTACATAAAGGGAATCTACATGACATGGAAATTTCAAAGACAGGCAAACTGAGGTATATATGTCATTCTGAATTAGGGAAAAGGGGATAGGAGTCTGGGACTTCAAAGGGAAGGAATGCAATTCACAGGAAAATTAAAAAAAAAAAAGTAATGTTTGGTAAACAAATGTTTGCCCTGCCATATAGATAGCTTACTCAGATCAAATTTATCTCTCATCATAAGCCTTATTCTGGAAAGACCCTCCAGTTTAGATTATTCTGTGTAGTTAAGGGAGGGAAAAAAGTTTCTCTTGAGCCAGTAGGGCCTCTATTGCCTTCAGCTCAAAATAATCCACATGCCAAAATGGCCCATTTTCAAGCGGCCTGCCCTCAGCCCATACAGCATAATAAAGATTGAAAGAATGACCTAAAGAAGGTTTAGCGATATGCCCGAGAAGGTTACAGAGAGGGTTCATAGTAAAATTCATCTTGTATTTGGTTTTAACTGCTTTGGGGAAACTTCTCTCCATCCTTGGGTTAATATAGTTCCATGTCTTTTCACAATTCCTACTGTAACCAAAAGAATGTGAGTTTTCTCCTTGGTGAGTCACAGATAGAAATTATACCAGGTTGAGCTGTCACACAAAGTAAACTTTATTTGCAGCAAATAAGGAGATCACAGGGAATAACTTCCAGAGCTGTGACTCCCCGAGCAAGGGTGAATGGATTCCTTTCATTTAGGGTTAGGATGAATATTTAGATAGAGAAGCCTTGTCATCATATAGAGAGGAGGGCATGAGGTTGCTCCTGGGCCTTAAGAAAACATGTCTATACATACATTGCATATTACGTAAATGAGGCTTGTGCTCCTCCTTGGGCAGAGATTTTAGTATCATAATGAGGTAAAGGTGATTGTTGGTTATTCCAGAGGTCACTCCATGGTGCAAGCTGGGGGTTTAGCTCAAACTGGTCTGTGTTGTCTGGGCCACAGGAGCTCTTCCTCTGGGCAGCCATTATTGCTTAAGGGGTAGTTTTGATTTCCATCCTGGGGTGTTATGCCCATAGGGTCTTTTGTGTGAGTTAAGAGCTAAACTGGAAAGAAGAGCTTAAGGAAAAATAAGGGACTAAGGTGAGTGGATACAAGCAGGTGAGCAGTGAAAGTCAGGTCTTGAGCTCTAGCTGGTCACACTACCATTCAGTTTTGAAGAACCTTTAGTCCCTCAGTTTTGTCTTTCAAAATATTGTGTCCAGGGCTGAACTACAGTGTCCTGGGCATGGTTGGACCTAAAAGGAGAAGTTGGTCCTGTGCTTACTTACCTCCCTTCTAAAAAGCCTCTCCCTTTGTCCCCTGCCCTAGAATCATGATATTGGATGAGACATCTTGACTCATCTCTCATTAACAAACAACTCAGCATTCTGCTTAGAAAGGACCTCTTGTTTGTGGTATGATTCTCAAGGTCCAGAGTGACAGTGGTTAGAGGATTTGTAAATGGATTTTTAATAGAGTCTGGGGAATGCTATAGATGTTGTGTATTTTTAGCGAAGTATGTTTCCTAGCTGGTCTGTTTTGCATGTGTAGGGGAACAAAATTTGTCACTCTAAAATATATCTCTTTGGCATAAGGATTATTTCAGGCTGATTATTTTTAAGAAACTACAAACATAGGAGAAGCTCTGAAAACCAAGAAGTTATTCTTTTGTAAGAGACATTTACACATAAAAGGGAAATCTCCATTTGTAAGGCTGTCTCCTTCGCTATACCAGAAAGAAGGAAGGGAGTGACTCTGAATTCTAGAAACTCTTATCAGAGGAAAAGACAACAGCTTAAATCTGTATAACAACATTACCCTTGTTTGCTGTCTTTTCTTAATAACCTCCCTCAACTAACCCCCTACCACCAACATCTTTTGTCTTTAGCTGAAGATGGTATTTAAGGTGATGGCTTGGCCATTTTGGAGTGACTCAGTTTTCCTAGGATTCTTCCCTGTATATCGTAGATATACATGTTAATTAAAGTTCTGTTTGGTTTTCTCCTGTTAATCTGTCTTTTATCAGTTTAATTATTAGATCAGCCATAGAACACTTCAAAGAAAGAAGGAAAAACTTTTCATCCCTACAATTGTTTTTATAGATTTGTTTCAGCAGCAGAAGAGAGGGGCTTGTCAACTTGGATAGAAAATTTAAGTATAAGACAGAGACTTCCAGAGCCATTCTTATGTTCATTTTAGCCCAGAATGTGTTTATAAATTGATGTGATCAGCTTTTACAGCTTTGTCTTCCCAGATATCAGCATAAAATGATTAGGGCCAAAACCTCCAAAGGTACATCTTTCATTATCAACCCAGAGAGTTGCCATCATGACTGAATTTGTATGAATCTTTCTAGAAACTTAAGTGTATTTTCCTTTGCCTGCCCTTCCCCAGGGTTGGAGTTTAGTGCCCCCTGAGTTGTTAACATAGATCTTCTCTTGATTTAACAAAAAAACGACTTCTTTCACATTTCAACAGGTTCCTCTGAGACCTAGTGTTGGAGATTTGTTGAGCAAGCTTGTGCTTAATCTTCTGCCCCTTTTCTGATATTTTAGATTTTAATTTTAGATTCTATTCCTTTTCCATTTTTGCTTCCCACCCTTTCTCCTTTTTCTTTTTCTTTCTTTTTTTTTTCTTTTGATCCCTCTCTGTCTCTATTCCATTCCATGTAAAGGACATTGCACATAACATTATAGGAGCAGACACACAGTTTTAATCCAATGTGCATTCACCTGCCCATTTCTAGATTAAAGAAGCCCACTGGGCCTCATACTCCCTCTGGCCACCAAAAGTAGGGGACTGGTTTACTGCTTTCTGACTCAGGACTATGGAGGGTTAAATGAAATTAGAGTTGGACTCACTTCAAGCTTTGACAACTTCTTCACCTATGACCAAATATAATCTGTGATATTAAAAAGCATGCTCTATGGAATCCTGACAAAGATAATTTGAGAAATAAAAATCTTTGACAGTTTTCTCTTTGTCCTTGTGGTTATTTGCAATCTCTAAGACTTGTGAGTGAGTCAGATGGATCTATTGTCTTGTTTTTTAATAAGTGTACTCTGAGGTCTTCCCTTTTCTCACAGATTTTTTTTTTCAGCCTCTACTCCTCATGCATGCTTCATGTATTCTCCTAGGGAACATTTCTTGTCTTAGTGTCATCATGTTGGGGTAGAGGGTATGTTTCACAGTTTCAGAGGGGATATGTTTTGAAAGATCTATTTCCCCAACACCTAATACCAGAGGTTCTGATATTTCCATGGGCACATGTTTATCATCCTCTCCACAGTCCATTGTTCTCAGCTAAGAATTTCTGCTCTTAAAAACCACAAAATAGTAAGATGTTAGGAGGTCTTCGAGAAACTATCTTGTGATATTTTTATCCTGCAGGAGCTTATATTCTTTCTAGATATTGTTACGATGAAATAAAAAGTGATTTAATTTTGTAACTTATAATCCCTTAACTATTTTTAAGATCAACTTATGAATTAGAGGCTTTGTTGTGAGTGGACCCTTTCCATTAATGTAAGATGGACCCTTTCCATTAATGTAGAAATTTAGAAAGACTTTTAAGATGCTGAGAAATAAAAATTTCCTCATTTTCATGTAAGCATGGTAAACATGGACTCAAGTACGATATGATCATAATTAGGGAGGAGTTTCTGAAGAATGTCTGCTTCTGTACTTATTTATGTGCTTTTGTTCTGTCTTCAGCTAAAAGATAAGTTTTTAGACTTCATTCCTGGAAGAAAAGGATAGTTAGACTAGAAGGAGCCTTATAGTTAAATTGAATTTCACAAGTGATGATGAGCCTGAGACCCCAAAGCACCCCACCCACCCACCCCAGCAAGGCTACAGATCACTGTAACCAGGTCTTCTTTTTCCAGAGTCCTGGGCTTCCATTCTGTACCACCACTTTTCTGCCTTGGAGAAAGTGGCCTGCTGAAGGAAAAGTGTCACTTTCATTGTGACTTCAGCTAATTCCCTTCTTCTAGGCTACCTTTGTTTTGTAAAGGAAGGTGAAACAAGTAAGCAAAGAGTTATCTCAGTATTTCAGAAGCTTATAAAACGTTTGGGGTCTAGCATAGTTATAAAAATGGATTAACATTTGAGCGCTTTCTTATGTAAACCTTTCCTGTTTTTGCAGCTTTCGCCTGCTGACAGTGGGACAAAAGATGGATTTTGCTTTGTGGTGGTGTTGTTCCAGCCCAGCAAAAGGTCTTTTGCCTCAAAATGCACAGACTAGATCTGTGCTTGGCATTTTTCATTGCCACCAAAACCAGCAAAATAGCAGGTCGTGCTTGGGAGATGTCACTTGAAAGAGAAAAGGCACAATAGGTTTCACTTTTTCCGTCAAAATTTCCTTGGAAATGAAAGCTGAGTTTTTAGAGGCAGAGACCCAGTTTGTTTTGGGTAACTGTGAGGCTGCTTAGTGTGAAGTCATGCCGAGCATATGGCTTGGTACTTATTGGACATTTGGTCATTTCTTTTTAAGCTCCTTTGCTTGTCAGTCATCTCTCTCCAGTCCTAACCTACCCCATTCCACTCTGAACAGGTGTACAACAAAGTGAGGGGATGAAGAAAGAGGGCTAGTGGGCAGTCTGAAGACTGAAGTTTCAGGGAATAGGGCAGAAAGAAGCGAGGATCTGAGTACTGAGGCAGTAACTGAGGTCACATACACTTATGGTCAGATCAGGAGGAGAGGTGCCAGCAAGCAACAGCCACCCCAGCACCCTTGTAGAGATGAAGTTGATGGGGGTTCTGATTTATCTGCTTTAAAGATTTTTATTTATTTTATTTTAGAGAGAGAGTGCATGTAAGTGGGGGTGGACAGAGAGGCAGAGGGAGAGAATCTCAAGCAGACTCTACACTGAGCATGGAGCCTGATGTGGGGCTTGATCTCAGGACCCATGAGATCATGACCTGAGTTGAAACCAAGAGTCAGATGCTTAACTGACTGAGCCACCCAGACACCCCTCTAATTTATCTGCTTTATTTCATAATACAGGTAGGGCTGAATGACTGGTGCAGGTAGGGTCAGGCCAGTGTATGGGGGAAAATTAAATAATGCAGAGTCAATTCAGTTGCTCACAATCATGTGACTTCATCTAGAATGCAAGGTGCTTTTTTCATTACATTGTTTTTCAGGGGAGGAAAAATTTTTTGTCGCCCTTCTATATTCTTTGGCTGGTCTAATAATTAAATTGACATAAGACAGATTAACAGAGGCTAACATGGCGTGGCTCAGTTGGTTAAGGATCTGCCTTCGGCTCAGGTCATGATCCCAGGGTCCTGGGATCGAGCCCCACATTGGGTTCCCTCCCTGGTGGGGAGCCTTCTTCTCCCTCTTCCTCTACCTGCCTCCACTTGTGCTCGCTCGCTCTCACTCTCTCTCGTCCTCTCAAATAAATAAATAAAATCTTTAAAAAAAAAGACAGATTAACAAGAGAAAAAAAATTAATTTTATATGTATGGGAGACCCGTGAAAATATGAGACCCAAGGGCAAGTCAGGCAGTTGATGATTATATGCCATCTTGAGTTAAGGAATGGGTTAAGGACCTGGGGCTTCAAAGTTGGGGTGATGGTGGTGGTAATTCACAGGACAATAAGAAGAGCAGGTGTTGGTAATTAGATGTTTGTCCTGCCATACAGATAGGTCATTCTGTTAATAGTTCTCTTTCTGGGTCTGGCTGCCCGTCTGAATTCTTTTAGGTAATTAAGGGAGAGGTATTTTTTTTTTTTCCTTGAGTCTGCTGGGTTTTGATTGCCTTAAGCTCAAAATAATCCACATGCCAAAGTGGCATATTTTGAGGTCACATATTCTGATCCCCTTCAGTTTTCATACATTTAAACATCAGTCAATGCATATGAAAATGGCTTTACTAAAGAAAGTGTTTTTAAATATTTTCTTTAGTATGTTGTGTGAAGTGTGTTGTATTATGCAATGAGGTGGACAATTGTTTATAATAACTATGCGGGCACAACTGGATATGAACAAACAAAACTTGATAAGAAATATATACACATCTAAGCAATTTTTATATGCAAGAAAAATAGCATTTAATTTGGATTACCTCACAATCATAATGTCTGCGTAATTAGAGGACACTGTTATAAAGTGAGAATAGAATAATAAGGGAGACCCAGCCAAGGGAAATTGAAATAAATAATGGATAGTTTGTGTAACTTGTAGTTCATGGACTAGCAGCACTGACATAATTTGGGAACTTCTTAGAATCTTTGGCTTCACCTCAGATTCAGTGAATAGGAATCTGCATTTTAACAGGATCCCAGATCATGCATATGCACATTAAAGCTTAAGAAGCACTTATTTAAATGACCAAATGAATCGAAGAAATGCTGAAATGACAGTTTTGTCTTTTTTAATGAGAATTTTATTAGGATTCAATGCATATAGTATTACATCCTGAAGTTAGAGAGCTATGTACAGATCCACCCCGGATACAGTGTTAAGGATAGACAGTCCCACTGGGAGTTGGGGTAGTGATGACATGTGGAAGGTATTGTCTGAAAAGCTTTTTATAGTATCATGATAAACAATCACATTATAAAAAAATGGATTATAGACGGGTGGTCAGTAGTACTAAGCACATCACAAGCTGTAAGGGAGTGGTTCAAGAATGCAGTAGGTACAGTTGTACTATTGATTTGATTGTTTAGGAGGATCATAGAATTAACATGAAGTTTAGGGTGGTCAAATTCAGTCTAGGTCACTATCCTCATCTTTGAAATCCAGACACATGGTGGAGTCTTCACTGGGAAAAGAGTAGCTCCAGAATGTGGCCAAATAGAGCCATGAGCATCAGAGAGTTGTCTAATTCCAAACTATGAAAGCTGGGCTCTATGTCCATGGGATAAGAATATTTGTGATTTAGGTCAACAAATAATACTGTCCAGCTTTGCAATTCAAAGTTGAATCTAAAATTCATGCTGCAAAGTCTGTGGTAGAAAATTTATATGGAGGCCAAATTGCTTATTCCAAAACTAGAGTTTTGAGGTAGAATTTATTACACGAGACGTTTACACAGTAAAGCCTATGTAGGTCTCAGTGTCTGTACCAAAAAATCCCGAATGGCAAGGTTGTGGGAAACAGAAGAGTAGAAGGGAGTTAAGAACTCTTCCTGGCAGGGGACGGCAGAGGGTGCCTGGGTGGCTCAGTCAGTTAAGTGTCTGCCTTCACCTCAGGTCATCATCTCAGAGTCCTGGGATCTAGCTAGCCTGGCTTTGGGCTCCCTGCTCAGCAGGAGGCCTGCTTCTCCCTCTCCCTCTGCTGCTCCCCCTGCTTGTGCTCCCTTTCTCTCTCTCTCCCTTTCTCTCTCTCAAATAAGTAAACACATAAAATCTTGAAAGGAAGGAAGGAAGGACAGAAGGAAGGACTCTGCCTGGGGTGCAGTAGTGGTTGGTGAGGGTGAGAGTAAAGTAGGAGAGGAGAGGGAGAGTTTATAGAACCATGGGATTAACTCTCAGTGATTAAGGCTTCTTACCTTTCTGAGACTGTCATGGAGAAAGCATCAGGACGTCTTGCATTAAAAATGAGACAGCCAAACAGATTGGAAAGGCAGCTGGGCTGTCTTGGGAGAGAGAAAGAGAAGGAAAGAGGGAGAGTGCAAGAGAGCGAGAGAGGGAATGGGAGATAGGTTTGGTTTTCAATGACGCTTGAGAGCATAGAGAATTTGTAAGAAATATCTGTGAATCCATCATGAGAGTTTAAGGAAGCTGAGAGCTAAGTCTCTGCTATGGTGTCTGGTGAGGAGGCTTCTTAGAATGTACTGAGTGAAGAAGCCAGGCCTTAGAAGATGAATAACAAAAGACAAACTGTATGGATGAGTCAGCTGCCCCAAGTTTCACTCATAAGAAATTACCAGGTACTACTATGCTGAAAAACTAGTGCATATGCATAGGGCTCTTACCAGTAGTACCAACCAGTGTAACAGTGATCAGAGGTTAATGGCCCTCCCCTTAAAACACCTACCCTCCAATCCAAGAAGACGGGAAGTGAAGGAGTAAGTATAATTTAGCTGGAAAATTAAAATTTCCACCATTTTCATGGATGAGGCTCAAGAGCAAAGCTAATGTTGATTGTAGAGAAATAAATTTTAATTTTTATACCAATGACTTTTGTTACCATAAATATTGAGCCTGCTACAAGTATATTTTGGAGATATAAAAGTTATTAAGATTCTATATTAGTGAGGTTTCTCCAGAGAAACAGAACTGATATATGAGGAGATTTTATTATAGGAAGTCGCTCATGTGGTTATGGAGGACAAAAATCCCACAATCTGCCTTCTATATTCTGGAGAACTAGGAAATCTGGTAGTAAAATTCAGTCTGAGTGCAAAATCCTGTGAACCAAGAGCTCTACTATTTCAGGGCAGGAAAAAGGGACATCCCAGATCAAGAAGAGAAAAGAGAATTTTCCTTTTCTCTGTCTTCTTTTTTTTTTTTTTTTTTTTTTTCCCATTTGGGCCCTAGACACACTGAAGGATGCCTGCCCACATTGGTGAGGACAGATCTCTTTACTCAATCTACTGAACCAAATGCTAATCTCTTCCAGAAATACCCTCACAGACGTACCCAGAAATAATGTTTTATCAGCTAGCTGGGCATCCCTTAGCCCAGTCAAGTTGACACATCAAATTAACCATCACAGGCCTCTTGAACACTCTGTAGTCCTTAGATTTTCAGGCTACGTTCATGGCCATTTAGAGCTCCATGGGATGATCACCATAAGCAGGGAGGTGGGCCAAGAAAGTGGGATGCTGCCTAGTCTTCCTTCTGATCTTGTAGTAACTTCACTTCCAATACTGGAAAACTTCTAATCTTTTGTAAATACCACCTTGTTTGAAGATAATGTGTCTGTCACACATGTCCAACAACTCCTTCGTGTCAGAAGTATACCTGATAGCTGTGTTTCTTCCCCCTTGAGCCAGTGCTCTCTTTACTTTACTGTTTGCTGGACTTGGCACTTATGAGAAATGCCTAGGATAGCACCACTTTTCAGAGCTATTCTTGAGAGTCTTACATCCTCATGTAGACAACTCTGTATGTTGCAAACTGACTGTGTTCCTTATTCTGACCCAGTGCTCTGACCCATACCACCACCATTATGGGGGGATGACTGCTGGGCTGGCCTCCTCAGCGCAGGATCTAAATTCTGGTTCTCTCAGGGAGATAGGCTTATTGCAAATCAACTTATTCTGAACTGTCAAGTATCACCACCCCTCAAAAAGGACCCAATGACAATTCAAAAATAAAAGCCAGTGGCATTGAAGGGAATGTGTCCACATAATTTAAAATTCTTTCATTGACTGTGATGAATCATCTTCTGCTCTTTAAGACCTTAGGTCTCTATGGGGTCTGCAGAGACAATAGGTCTTTATTCCATGGTGACTAGAACGGAGGTTAAAACACAAATTGCAAAGGAATAGAAGGGGTATTTACAGGGAATGAGTAAAAAAAAGAACAAGATGAAGTTGAAGTCATGGGAATTAATTTCATAGGAAGGTTGTTATTGCCCCCTTTAGCAGCTAAAATTCACATACAGGCACATCTTAAGTAATGTGTCGAGCTGTCCGAAAGATAATTTGAATCCTGTCAAGGCAAACAAGAATATGCTCACAAATTCAAGAGCAATATATGTGCAATTTGCACAACATCAATTTCTTTGGTTGTTTTTGGATGGAGCCATCACCATCAATTAAGTTAGTGACTCTTTGATTCAAATTACTTTTTGACATGTAGTCAACTAAATGGCTCACACAAGCATTATTTTCTGCAGGGTTCCCTAGGCAGCCATATAGTAAATGTAAACAGGTGGGAAGGCAGAAAAGCACTGCTGCAGAAGCAGCCTCCTCCCACTGCAGCAGGGAGAATAATAACATGAAAAAATATGGAGACATTATTAGATGGCCTGGAATAAGGCTTCTGAAAGGAGAGATTTGCATATTTATTATATTTTGCTCCTGAGTCAATATTTCTCCACTTGAGTTTGTCTCTTAACCTTGCACTGGACTGTCATAATCAGGTATCAGAGGTTAAGAAAGGGTCAGGCTGCCTCTTGGACCATAGGAGGATGGCATTCCGTGGTATGGACTTGGATTTGGTAGGAATGTTGATGGAGAAGAGTGATATCATTGACAGTATCACTGGAACAGTTTCAGGAGTCAACATGTTTTTAGAGACATGGATGTTAGCATTCTTTCAGAGGATAGTGATATTTAATGTTCAGTGAAGAAGTATACAGAATTGGAGATCACCCTCCACCATGATTTTCATTATCATAGTCAACATCAGCATCACAATTAAGGCCAGTGTCATCCATTTCAGGCCAGGCCTGGTTGAGGATTCTAAAAGATTGAACAAATTCTCAGATATTAGGAATTACTCAGTCCCATGCTTAGCATCCTCCACATTGAGACTAAGGTCAGGGATTCATCTGTTTTTTTCCTAGCACCATTCCCAGACCCTATAACATATCTGGCACATGACAGATGAAAAAGTATACCACAAACAAAACTGTTGGATAAACGTGTGAAAATCATTTATCATAAATCAAGTAATGAATTAACTTTACATCTAATGATCGGCATGAAGGAAACCTAAATTCTGATTATGGCTTCATATTAACCAGCTGCATGACCTTTGGAATCACTTCAGTTCTGTGGGGGCTCTGTTGAATCTCTCTATAAAATGATATATAGCAGACCTTGACCACCGTGGACCACTGGAAAGATAACATGATAGAATCCATAATAGAATCCATAGCTAGTTAGCTGGACAGTCTGGAAACACTGAACAAAGTAAATCACTGTTTTTGTTCTATCATCACTTTCCACAAACATTGGTTCTTAAATAAGAACATTTCTAAAGGGAGGAAGCAGCACAAATCCCTTAGCTGCCTATATCATAGTCCAATTTGATATTTCTTATGCACAAGATAAAATGTTTCATGCTAAGATCTACAATTCCAATACCTTTGTGTTTACTGGCTTATAAAATTCAGGAGCATAAAATCCCAAGTTTCCCTGGGTTTTTGCCAAGCACAGAATACAGATGGAAAGCTGAACATTAAGCCTGTTATGCCAAACTTAAATTTGGCCATAAATTGCTGGACAGTTTCAGTTCAAAGAAACATGGCAGTATTATCTTTAAAGTAAATTACTACTGAAAACCAGAAACCAGAGTAGGAAAAAATTACCAGGGAGGAGAGAAAATGTTTTGAAAGAAACAAGGACAAAGCAGGGTCCATTTTCAGCTCAATCTGAATGCTCATTTATGTTGTCTCATCTTTCCTCTTCTGCTAAAATAACTTTTATTCAATCACTCATTAAATAAATATTTATACAATGCTCGCTAGGCCCAAGGCCTGTAGAGGTCATAATTAAAAAGGCATACTTACCGCTTTGTATCAGTTAGGGTTTCTTTGTTACAAGCAAACAAAAATAGAGAAAACAACTCAGCTAACTTTCACAAAAAGAGAACTTGCTGTTAGGCTACAGGAACGTTCTGGAATTTGCTTAAAGACCATGAGGAAGCTCCAGATTTTAGAGAGGTTACAGAATGTGTTTAGAACAGATGGGAATCTGGAAGCCTGGTAGTAGAAATTGCTCTCCATTTGCAACCAGATCCTGCTGTTGGAATGAACATGTCACAACCATGGCGTCCTATTTTTGTGGTATTCTTTTTAAGGTCTAAAATCATGAGAAAAAGAGAGTAACTTAAAGCTTCAGTGTCTTTACCCCTTAACTAAACCTGGGCAATGAACAGGGGAGTGTCTGGTGGAAGGGACCAGTAGGAATATTAGCTTTTATAGCAGAAAGACAGCCTTTGGATGGACAGATGTGCTGAGTGTTCACACAAAAGCAGAATGGTAATAATTCCTTGAAACTAATGTGCCGTCAGGACAAGGGAAGTGCCCAAGCAGTGAATGTACTGCTTGCCCTCACAGATCCTGTGCCTTATTCAAACAGATGAGTCTAACACACAGGCAGCAATAGTCATAAGTAAAGCAGATCCAAAACAGTGAAGCCTAGATAGAGCAGAGTGGGATTCTGGAGTTTAGAGAACAGAGAAGGAAAGTTTCATTGTGAAGGGTGATAGTTAACATCAGAAAATTTTAGTCTCGACATTGAAAATCATCTTTGTTTATTCTCATTTTGCTGGTTTTGTGAGTTCTGACAGTCTGTGAAGATCATTCTACTCACAGTCAGAAGCAGCTCATTCCTAAGCTGTCAGATGGGAAATGGGACCGTTTTGGCACAGCCCTCCCTTTACAGATTGCTTTTGATGGGGTTCTAGAGTGGGACTGCTATCCAGTGGAGTCTAACATGTGAAAAGGTGGTCTCAGAATCAAGGTATGTAAGGTGATGAGAAGTGCTCATTTTATTTTAATTTTACTTTATCTTTCCTTAAGCTTAAGGACAAATGTTACATACCTTCAGAGAATTTTTAAATTCAGGATGTTTACGTTGGACCAATACCCTTTGAGACATGTGAGGTAGAAATAGACTGGAAATGATGGCCTTTAAAAGCCAGTGAAATCAAATACTACAGCTAAGGAGTAAAGAGGAGTCCCTAATATAAATTCTGTTACCACCCAAGATGAACTCAAAGACTTGGAATGTTAAGATTCATTTATTCAACAAATGTGTAGTGACCACCTGCTAAGTGCAAAGCCCATGAAGAAAAATGAAGAGGTACAGTTGATAACATCTAGAGTCATTCTGCCTAGGGATAAAAACTTAATGTGCTGAAGGCATTAATGAAAGTAGTAGCGGCTTCTGGGGGGTTGCTGGCCATCAGCAAAGAACATTGGGAATGTGAGATGTCTTGAAGTAAATTCTTGAGAAGTAATGATTGTTTGGGGATTTTTTTCAGTCTCACTTCAGAGTAAGTAATAACCTGAACCCTTTTTGTTTGGGGGACTGAGAAAGAGTGGTGTGGATTACAGAATGGCTCCAGAGAAGTTGGCAATATCCAGAGAAGTTTCAATGTAGCAAGGAGGCAGAGAGGGAAACTACATGCAGAAGTTAGAAGTGGGTGAGCAAAGCTTGGGGACTGGGGGGCCTACTCCTGGTAGGTGTGGGAGATGGAAGGTGTATGGAGGGGTGAGGAAAAAAGGCATATCTGACGAGAGGCAGAAGCGAGAGGGTGAATGCTGGTGTTATGAGCAAATAAGATAAAAAATGTTTTTTAGGGCGCCTGGGTGGCTCAGCCTTTAAGCGTCTGCCTTCGGCTCAGGTCATGATCCTAGGGTCCTGGGATCGAGCCCTGCATCGAGCTCCCTGTTCTGCGGGAAGCCTGCTTCTCCCTCTCACACTCCCCTTGCTTGTGTTCCCTCTCTCGCTGTCTCTCTCTGTCAAATAAATAAATAAAATCTTAAAAAAAAAATGTTTTTTACATTTTACAAACAAGAAAGCCAAGACTCAGAGGTTTCTTAAAATGTCTAGGCTCCTAGACTGAAAAAATAGTATTTGCTCATTTGGGGCTACATGGGTTCTTTTTTCATTCTACTATCACATTGCATTTTTATTCTCCCTTAGTAGATATCATCTCCTTAAGGAAACTGTTCGTGTTTTACTGTTACTCATATATTTAGAATATAGTATAACATTTTGTTTTTTGTGTTTTTTTTTCCCTAGGAGTTGTTTTTGTAAGGGTCTAGGAGACCTCTGAGTTTTCTTCCAAACTTGCTCTGATTCTAAAACTTCTGCCGTCCAGTGTACCTTTAACCATCTGTTGTCATCTTTTCTCTTCTTGGTCTTACATACCACACCTTGTCAGTCCACCATGGCCATTGTCACCGTCTGGTACAATTTATTACTACCATCCTTCTCCTGATTACTGCCAAAGCTTCCAAACTGGTCTCCTGTTGTCTCTGTGTAGTCTAGTCTCAACTCAGCATCAGGAATGATCAAATGAAATATGCCAGATTGTGGCACCTCTCTGCTCAAAACCCTTCAGTGTTTCAAGTCACTTAGGTTCAAAGTCCATACTTTGGCTTAGAAGGCCTTACATCATTGACCTCATTCCCCGCTTTTCTTTCTCATCATTAGATGTTTCCTCGTGCTAAAAGGTAACTACCACCAGGGAAGAAATTTTATTTTATTTTTTGTTTCTTTTCTTGTTTTTCCTACTATAATCCAGGTGCCTAGATTACTGCTTAGTGCATATTAGGTGATCATGAATTTCAGATGAATGAATGAATGGATGGGTTCTTTCTTTGGAATAAATTAAAATAAATTTCTGTTCTCTTCCAAATGACAACTTATGGATTCTGAAGAAGACATCATAGACTTATTACTGTCTAAGCACTTCTGTCTCCTCCCTTATTCTTTATATGAGGTAGCTTTCAAGCATTTTTGTCTGAAGATTCACTCTAGATTTCCCATGTCCCCTCTCCATGTGGCTCTTCAAAATAAACGCTTCGAGTGTGACATAACCATTTTAGAACTCATCAGAGCTTGGCTGACTGACTTAAAAAAAATCAGTTATATGCTACAGTATTAATCACCTGGATAAAAAATTAAAATTGTTAACTAATTTTTGAGGGGCATCTGGGTGGCTCAGTCGTTAAACGTCTGCATTCGGCTCAGGGTGTGATCCTGGAGTTCTGGGATCGAGCCCCACGTCAGGCTCTTCCACTGGGAGCCTGCTTCTTTCTCTCCCACTACTCCTGCTTGTGTTCCCTCTCTCACTGGCTGTCTCTCTGTCAAATGAATAAATAAAATCTTAAAAAAAAATTTACATTAACTAATTTTTGAATCTATTGTGTATTAATTCTACAAAATTATTATTATAATTTTTTAGAAATAGTTTAATTGCCACCCAAATGCTGACTCGAGCCTATTTGCTGGAAAGGTTTTACCTCTGACTTGGTGAGGAAGAAGACCTTATATATAGATACCAGTTCGTATATACCAGTTCTGTATTCCTCATTGCAGTGTGCTGTATTCATCATTAACATGATTCAACAAAGCAGTAGCTGCATGAGGGTCCAGGACAGGCTTGGTGGGGTCAGTGTAGAAATTTTAAGATTCCGTGGGGTGAAAGCCCTTAGGGAAACCCAGGCACTATTAGAGGGGCCACTCAGCAGCCAAACCTTTTGACACATGACTGACAGGCAGTGAAACCAAAGGGAAGATCTATACGGTACACACACGTGCACTGATTGATTAGAATCAAATGGATGAGAAACGGCATGAAATCTGAGAAGCAATTGTATCCAGTTCTACCCACTCCCCAAAGATGGCCTTGACTGAAGGAAATGGTACATGTGGAAATGGTAAGTGATCGTAGACCACTGGCAGGAGGCCGTGTACCTGAGATTCAGAGGAGATGAAAAGCTTTTTAGTTTTTTCCCCAGCTATGATGGACTAATCAAAGGAGAGAGCATTAATTAAAAAAGAAATGTAAATTGCCTTCATAAAGACAGAGCACCACATATGGAATCACTAGGGCACAATACACAAATGTTGTGAGAGCAGACTCTTAACAACCATGGAAGCAGAAGTTGTTCTGGACCGTTTTGGGGATGGAGCCAAATCTTACATGTGATCAGTATAAGATTAATCATAATACATTCAGATAAGAAATGTTCCTTAAGGGGCACCTGGGTAGCGCAGTCCTTAAGCGTCTGCCTTTGGCTCAGGGCGTGATCCTGGCCTTCTGGGATGGAGCCCCACATCAGGCTCCTCCTCTGGAAGCCTGCTTCTTCCTCTCCCACTCCCCCTGCTTGTGTTCCCTCTCTCGCTGGCTGGCTCTCTGTCAAATAAATAAATATAATCTTAAAAAAAAAAAAAAGAAAAGAAAAGAAACCTTCCTTAAGGTGTATGTGAGGAAATACCATCTCAAAAAGTTAATGCGCTTTCTAAAAGTTTAGTTTTAAGAATGCAAAATATGCCATAGGCTGAAGCAAGTAGAACATTATCAACATAGTCATGAAAATCTCCTACTATGAAAAACTAGAAAATACTGCATCTAATTGGCAGATGTGAGAAATGCATGCTAACTATAGTCATCCTAAATGAATCCCAGGATTCAAAACCACACAGAGACAGGAGATGGAGGAGTGCAAACAGTAAGGTGTATCTCTCAAGTACTTGAAAATTTCGAAGGATGTGGGTGGACTAGAAATACAAGAAGGATATCTAGCGCTTGCAGAAATAAATGGAATGAAATTACTTTAAAAAATAATTCTCCCATGTATCACACTTCTTGATGTCTTTACACAGTTAAAAATCATGTGATGATGAAGTTGACAATGAACATGATGGATGTTCTCTCGTTTCAATGGTAACACAGGTAGATTATGGTTTATTAACTAAATATGTTCCCCTTTGGTAGAAATTTGGCCCCTTCTGGAGGAATCACATGGAAACATGGAATGACTAAATCTCTTGACTAGAGTCTGTTTCATTTTAAATTGAGGCTTTGTATTTAACAGTGAGTCTGTTATCTTGCCTTGCCTTATCCCTCTATTCAAATTATAATTCAAATATATACCTGAAGCTTTACTTCCTTTGAAAAGCCTTCCTACTATTAACCTTTATGGTTTATGTTCATAAGATGAGCTCCCTCACACATGTATACACACACAACACATCCACACATACTAATAAGCATACATATGTCTACTCCTTACATGTTTTTCATCCCCATCATACACCTTCTGTTCATTTTTCATGCCCCATGTAATAATGCATTCTCATGAGAGCTTCTGTTGATACCGTTAAAACATAATTCTTTCTGCACAAACCCCCCAACAGTTTCTCATTTCACTCAGAGGAAGACTCTTACAGGGACTCACAAGACCCTATTCAGTCTTCACACTGATCATTCTGTACCCCATTATCCTTTCTGATCTCCTCTGTATCCTACTCTAGTTTTTGTATTCCTTAAGTGTCCTAGACACGTCCTTGTCTCAGGGCCTTTGCCAGTAACACTCTTCTCCCAGATATTTACAAATTTTCTTCTCTTTTTTTTCGGTCATTGCTCAAATGTCACCTTCTCAGTGATAGCATCCCTGACAAACTAATTTAACATAATCTTTTTCCCAACACTCCAAACCTGCCTTTTTTGCTCCATCTCTCTCCTTAGCCCTTCCCTAACATTCCGTATGTGTTTCTTATATATAATGTACTGTATTTTTTGCTTATTCTCTTATGTTCTCCCACCTACTCCCTTCCCCTTTGTGCTACTAGAATGCAACTCCATAATGACATGCATTTTGTCTGCTGTGTTGACTGCTGTATCTCCAGTGCTTAGATGAGTACATATTCATTGAGTTAAATCCACCTCCCTGCTCACACACGAACATACAACATTATGAGAAGGTGGTATAATCTGCTTTTCACAGATTAAGAAAGATGACCTAGAATATAAATAATTGGCCTCAGATCACAAGGGGAAAATTGAAATTGAAGTTTGAAGTACAAACTTAGAAATTGTACTTAACGTTTGTCAACATGCGTGTCCTAGATTGTTTGTAGCAATAATATTTGTAGTAGCTCCAAACTGGACATTCAAATGTCTATCAACAGTAGAGTGAAAATATTCACACAATAGAATACTGTAACAGTAATGAGCTTGTTTTGAGGAAAAGAAGCCAGAAATAGAGCCCATATTGTGTGATTCAAATTATATATGTATTTACATGTATAAACAAACAAAAGAAAAGGCAAAGCCAATTCCTTTTTTTAGAGGTCAGGATGGCAGTTACTTACCCTGGGGGTGATGGTAGAAAACAGAAGGGAACAAAAGATGAGTTTTTGGGGTGCTGCTCATATTCTTTTTTTGATGTGGGTGTGAGTACATGTGTGTTTAGTTTGTAAAAATTCATTGATTTGTGCCCTTATGATATATGGGCACAATACTGTGTGTATTTGTGATAGGAAGAATTCTAAGATGTCTCTGAAGATTCCAGACCCTTGTTGCACATGCCCTGTAGAATTCTCTCCCTTTGAGTGTAAGTGGGACCTGTGAATATGATAGTCATTCAATTGTTTGGGTTAAGACAGGTTAAGATACCTGACAAAGGTGATGGGATAGTTAACCCCATGATTGTGTTTTGTTATATAAGACTCTGTTATATCTGACTGGAGAAAGATTCTTCAACTGACTTTGAATTAGTAGCTGCCACACTCTTAAGAGCGCCATGTGCCTAGGATCTGAGAGCTGAGAGTGAGACCTAGCCACTAGTCAGCAAGAAAATGGTGACCTCAGTCCTATAGCTATAAGTAACTTAATTTTGCCAACAACCGGAATGAGTGATAATGGTAGGAGCTCAGGCCTATGGGAGTCAGTTACTAATGCCAGGAAACAAATATCACTGATCCTTTCTCACCCACATTGGAATTTTTAAAGTAAGATCTTTGTATTTAGAGAAAATCAGTCACTTGAATATAAGAATGCAAATGAAGCTGATACGTGGAGTAAGAATAGGGATTTTCCCAATAAATAAAATTGGGATTTGATGTTATTACTTAAGATTTACTAAGAAATCTGACTTTATTTTGTATTCCAAATTATTGAATGGAAACACTTACAAATTATTGAATTATATTCATTAATATAATACCTCCACGACCCAATAAAGTAGTCTGAGAATTCTATGTAGTTGATGAGAGTCAGATTTAAATTTTGAATTAAGAAATGGTGTGGTCCATTACAAGCTTCATGGATCCAGTGACAAATCAATGAGAGCTCATGGCTCATTAACGTGAGCAAGATGGGCTTTATCCTGTTGTTCAGAATCACGAAAATTTAGACTATGACTGATAAGAGCACTGAACATAGTATGTGGCTAGTTAAAGAGAGAGATGTCCATGTTCTTTCCTGACCTCTCAAACCGAAATTTTGGGTCTTTCTACTTCGTATTGCGCTATGTTAATTCTCTGCCTGCATAACATTATCTGAGATTATTTGTGCATCTCTTCCTTCCTTTTGCTTCCCTTTCTTTTCTTTTTGTTTCTTTTTTTCTTACTTGCTTTTTCTTTTTTCTCTTTTCTCACTGTTTCTTAGTACCCTCAGTGGAATGGGGGTGCTGTAAGGGAAGCTCCTAATGCACGGGGTCCTTTACTGTGTCATCCTCTGCTGTACAGATAGGATGTGACACTTTGCTATCTGTGGGACAGACAGAGGAAGGGGTGAATAAATGAATGAATGTATGACCTATCTCCTCTGCTAATAAGACTTGGGTCTGTTTAGGGGGATAGCAGCTCCATCCAATGCTGCCCATCTGTTCAGATTCCAGGTGGCTGACAGGTCTCCTTTCCTGATTGCCTTACCTCAGCCCCCCTGGTGACAGTGATGGAGTTGACAAGATGCCAGCCGACCCTTATTGATTATGTATGATCTCATTAGTAAAACCTCGGCCCAGTGTGACCTAATCCTTGCTGGGAAAGACTGTGATATATGAGGACCAGCACTTTGTCACTTGAGGTTAGGCAAACAGGAAAGATCACTTAGTACCAGTGGTACCCAAAGACACATCCCCTCATGCTTTGGGAAAGCAGCTAGGAGAGCAAAGCACGCGGAAGCTATGTGGATCAGACAAGTCACCGAGAGCCCATCCTGGCTGTGAAACTAGTTATTTATTTATGTTTTGTTTGCTAAAAATGCATCTGCTCTGGTAGTCCTGGGACACTTGTCCCAGTAAGTAGCAAAGTTAGAAATGGGGCAGAGGTAGGCATGCTTGGACCAAACCTGCTGAGTTCCTTGAGGTCTAAGACTTTTATTCCCTTCAATAGAAGAGGCATGTTCTAACCTGCCATTTTCCTGCTCCTGTTCTCTGCCCCTCAGAAAAGCAGCCTTGCAACCATGGGCTGGTGAGAGAAATCACTTAACACATGAGAACTCTGAGGACTATGGAACAGGAGTAGCATAGAGCTCCCTGAGTGACCAGATCAGGGCCACTGCTAGCACCTCCAGTGCCATTGTGTGAATTACAAAAAAACAAAACAAAACAAAAAAAAAAATCCATCTTCCTCCATATGGAAGATCTATAAAAAGGTACCCCTTTCTCTAGACTGAAACAACTCATTGTCTGCCCCAGTTGTGCTCTCTTGGGGACCACCTTGGTGCATGGCACAAACTGTGCAATCTTGGTTTCCAGTTCTGAGTTCTGAGCACAGTGTGCCTGGTCCAGTCTTATCCTGGGGAGCTTACAGTTATATACAGGCCATCTGAATGAATGGCTGAGAATGCTGAACCACTGTGGACTGTGACTCTGGAAACATAGTATCTTGAAACTGGAATATTTCATCTGGAAGTAGACACGTGGTGCCATCTCTGCTGTGTGAGGAAACAGAGAAAGGAGTTGTCCCTTTTAAGTTACTAAAAGAGGAATAGGGTAGCCTGAACAAATTCACCTCGAAAGTGCTTGGCTAGACCAAAGGAAAAAATGTGTATCCAGGAATAGGTGGTTTTCCCACTCTAACCACAACCATTTAATGTTATTAGAGAAAACAATCCTCCCTTGTTTCAGTCATCCTCTTTATTAGTACTCTTCTCTGACTGTAGCAGTCAGGGAAGAATCATCACTAAATATTGCTTATTAAATACTTGGATCAGGTTGTCTGCATGTCAAGTGGAGGGGGTGGGCATGCATTGGGGCCATTCCTGCTGAGTGAGCGTTCTTGGCCTTTCTGTGTATACCTCAGCAATACCCAGCCTTTAATAAGCATTGTGTTTGATGCCCTTTTTAAAATCATTGAATCATGGCTTTTTATGGCTCTATAAAAGCCTTTTTTAATTTTGGGAAGCTCCTGTATCTTCCAATCCTGTCCAGTCCCTGATGGGAGGTTAAATTATTCATGTGGCTCCCAATTGGCTATGTTGATTGTGTTCTCAAAGGAACAACAAGGAGGACTCTGTTTTCCATGAAGGTGGGGGGGAAGATTATAGGGGGAGGCAGGAAGAGTATGGGTATCCTGAGGGCCTCACCTGAAGGGCCTCCTGGGGTGAGATGAGGTAGACCTCATAGTGGTCAAGATGTGTCCATATGTTTATACGCACATATATGCATGTGTGCTAGATTCTCCACTGTAGTTTTCTGTTGATGCTTCTGAATATGAGAATAAAATAATTGTTTTTATAGAGCTCTTTCTAACCTATAGTATACTCTGAAACATACTATCTCATTTTTATATGAACTCCCTTATAATTGCATGCACTGCTGAAATAACTACTTTCCCATGTTTATGTCATGGGTCATAGGATGTGTTAGGAAAGTGGTATCGCCAAATGCTGTGTAGCTCCTAAGCGGCCACTCTGAAAAGCAACTAGATCTTGTGGTTCCAAGGCTAGTGCTATTTCCATGATCACTCTGGTCTCTGCTTTGCTGCCAACTGAAGAATTTGTCAAAGGGATGCTGTTCTGGGACCTTTCCCAATACCATCCCTAACAAATTCTCCCCAGCCTCATACATATGTGCACACACACATACACAAATGCACTTAGAAGTTAGATTTATCTACTCTCATCTCTTCCCACTTTCCCAACAATCCCAAACTCCCAAAAGGTTGCCCCTCCACCATACTTGTTATTCTCAGACCCTGCAGCCTGCTAATTACTTCCTTTCCTGTCTATGCTGCTATCCCACTTAGGCTGTTCTATTGATTCCATCAAGGACCTGCTTGAAAGTCACCCCTCCCATGCCCCTTCCCTAGGTAACCTCATCCTATGTTGTGACCCTTCCTGAATCAGAAGAGACAGAGTCGAGCAGGGTCAGAAAAAACATGTGCTAAAGTTGACTAAGTCACTTCCCCACCATGAGGATATAATCCATGAGTGGGAATATCATCATTGCCCAGCCCACTTCCCAAGGATGTTATTAGGGACAAATGAGACTACATTGAGAAAAGGATACAAACCATTATGAACATTTTATACAATTGTGACCCTTTGCTATGAGAAATAGAAAATAAATAATAGCGATCAAGAAATCAGATTTTGTCAGCAAAGACCCTGATAGCTCTGCTGGCTTTGGAAGAATGAAGGGTTGTTCAGGGTTTTGGCAAGGAGCAGGCTGCAAGTGAAGGAGCAGAGGTGGGAGTTAGCGTGGCTTTTCACTGAGAGACTGGCAGTTAACAGGAGACACAGTGATAAGTTTCAAGGATGTTGGGAAGCTACAGCTGACTCTCAAGAGAAGCTTCTGAGCACAGGATTTGAGTGAGAAGCAATGGAACAAGGGTCTGGATATAGTAAATTGGAAGAGCCCTTGGCCTGGGGACTAGGAAAAATCTTGTTACCAGGACTAACATAAAAGAGGTAAGGCTGGCTTGGTGCTGAGTTGAGCATTGTGCTGATTTAGGGCTCCTCAGATATTCTACCAACCTAGGAGGAGTATTGGTTTTAGATGAGAGCAAAACTGTAGAGGTAGGGTAATTTTATAATGTGTGGGCTGCAGAATGACCATGCGGCAAAGACAGGCCCTTCATCAGCATAGTTCCATAGAGATCACAATACAAAGAGAGCCATTTTGCCTGAGTGTGTTCTGTCCAACCCTCCATACACACACACGCACATGCACACACACTCAATAGAGAAACGCCGCAGAGTGAAAGGAAACCTGGAGATGTGAGAGCTTTAGAGAACACAGGGTCAGTTTTAAAATGATATTTTCAGTGCTTACTAGGTGCTAGTTCTAAAAATTTTCAGCCTTATTTCCAGCTACTTTCTAGAACAACTGCTTTAGAGGGACTGTAATTTCTTCCAACACTGCCAAGGCCTGTATTTCTTCCTCCTGTTTCCATTTGTCTTCTCTCTCTTTCCCAACTTAGTCCACGGTTATACTTGCTATTACTTCTATGTATAACATTTCAGTTGGACTACCTGCTTTTTAACCCCTACCCTTTATGTGACCTGAATACTACTCAAAAGCTACTGCCTTCCTTAGTAACACTGAGAAGTTGGTCACTCTGTCTCTGCAATCTGCCACTTGTGTGTGATCTGTAGCCCTTTACCAGCATCCAGTTTCATCCTGTGACAGCAGCCCTGGTTTCACCTGCAGAGATGAAAGGTATGGAACAAACCTCTTCACATTAGAGTATTTAGTACAAAGAAGTGTTGTTCAGGGATAATTAACATATGAAAAAAAACCACCTAATTTTCCCCCTCCAGTGTTTACTGAAGTCTAAATTATGCCAGGCAATAGGGACATAGAAGTGTTGCAAAAGCTCGCATTTTCATGGTGTTTAGATTCTAGTGTGAGAAGACAGACAGTAAAATGACAAATACATCAAATCTCAAATGACGATATTTCTGACATCAGGGCAGAAATCAAGCATTTCAGGCTTGTAGAGAAATCCTTTTTGTTTCATTATGGTATTCTTCACATGGGCATAGTTGAGTAAGGAAGTGGGGGGATTATTGGGCCAGAGACTTTCCTAAGATTGAGGACATAAGCTACACCATCGTCTTGCTCCTTACCCAGTTCTGCTGGTTACTCATTTATAGATGTGTTTTCTGTCAAATTGAGCCCTGAGAGAAGGCTAAAGCTTCAGCATAAAATGTGTATGTAGCATCACAGTAACAGTGTTTTGAGATTATGAAATCCAGAATGATTGTATGTAGAACTGGTCAGGTAAAGGGTAAAGTTGTCTAGTCAGTGACCACTTAGAGGCTTCCCCATATATCCTTCCCATGTTTCTGAAATTTGGAAAATAACAGGGTGTTTGGAAAGTCAAATATTTTGAGTCTGCTTACCAAAATCTTGTCCTAGGTCCTTTTGTGAAGCAGTCATGCAGAGGAACATGGAGCTGTAAAGGTCAGGTTGAGACTTGAAGGACAGGGAGGCCATGATGGCACTACATGAACACTGAACATCTGCCAACTAAAGCCAAAAGAAAGTATTTCTTTCTAAAATGATCTAAGTCCTTGGGGAAAAAGAAGATTCATTTAAAGTCATTTTATTCAAAATACTCAATTTTAAAATTAATGGACACTGTGAGATAACACTCCTCAGTCACTCTCTTTGTCCTCCAGAAAGTCTCTGTAGATACAGCAAAGCCTGTGAGAACTGTTCTGCAAGTGGAAAAGTCCAGAGCTGGACAAGGTCTGCTGGCAACACCTTTCAGAGGAGACACCAGAAGGAAAGGCACATTGAGAGAGAGCAAAGGACACAACCCCTTTTTCTTTACGCATGGCAAATCAATTCAGTGTCTTTCATTACCACCTGAAAACCGAATGCACATGCGAACAATAAACTTTAATCTGGTTGACAACAGTTTTTTAAAAAACGCACTGAAAGCAAGTTTCAGCAGCCTGACATACTTTATGACACTTATTAAAAAGACACACTTGTAAGTCAATTAACCTGGCCAATGGTACCTTTTAACTTGTTTTCTAAGAGGAAAGGCAGCAGCAAAAGGGCAAAGTTTCCATCTAGAAGGTTCTAAGTTGATTTCTTTTCCCCTAAAGTAAAGGCGGCTGGCCTGAGTTCCAACTAATATATGTAAGTCTGCAGTTCATGCACCTCCAACACCTGTAAAGTTAAAAGGAAAAGCTTGTGGGTGCCTTTCTTGGTTTTCACATTTTATTCAAAGAAAAATTGAGGCCTTACCAATAAAGAAATAAATGTATGGTAAAACAAGTTAAATACGGGAGTTAAAATAGAAGCATGATGCACATTATTTAGTCATGAAACATTTCCTGAGTTTGTACTAGAAATGTTTATGGGGGGGGTGAATCTATGCACTTTTTAAAATTGCTTCTAAAAACATGACCCATGTCCTCCCAACCCCCAGTAAGTAAGTAAATACGATCTTTTCTGATTTCTTGTACTTTTTTGTTTTGTTTCTCATTTCCTTAAACTTCATGACGTAAAATATTACAAATTTACTGTCTAGTCCTAACTTTGAAAATGATTGTATTGAAAGTGCAAATACCTTAAAAGATCAATTTGTTATAATTATTTAAATTTCATTGCTCTGGCACCACAAAAATAGTAGCTTCCCAAAAATGCTTGCTAAGAGTATTTTAGTGGAATACAGTTCTTTAACACAAATTCAAATATATTTTGGCCTTCGGGGAGCACTATCTATATCTGTCTATCTGCCTATTGTCTATCAATTTTTTTTTTGTACAAAAATGAGAAAAAGAGTTTTAGTACTTTTTTTGCTAGTGAGCTTTGTGTTCTTGACTTTAATCTAGTCTTGTCCTTCTGACTTAACCTTAAGGAATTGAGATTGGAAAGACTCTGGCAGAGGAAATGGTTTATTCCCACAGAGATTAAAAACAAGGGGGTATTGGCCTACTTATTTAATAGTTGAGGCCTAAAAAATAATGAGTTTAAACAATGTAGCATTTGAAGAGGAATTGGGTCCCACCCCATGACCCTGTGATCAGAAACAGATGTCAGAATGCACACTAGTTGACCATAAGGTGGTCGTGTCTATAAGCCTGGGCCCCCTCTACATTTACATTTATCTGAATTGAGGATATAAAACACTTCAGCTGCATTCACATTTTTTTTTCACATAACCTTTGTAAACTATAATTGAATTCCTACTAACATAAGGTTTTGTGACAAAATCACTTGCCTGCAGGGATGCAGTGTTGTGGACAGTTAACCCTGAGGGGAAGCCAACACTAAATGCGTTCATCCGATAGCCTAATGTTTATAGTCAAGCCGGCCACCAAACCAGGTTTCCCTCCTCTCCCCTCCTAGCAGCAAAATAGAGGAGTTGTTTTTGGGTCAAGCAGTGTTTCAGTTACAAATTATTTTCAGTTTTTAGTGTATAGAAATACATTCTTGTAGACTTCAAGTTATTGTGGAAAAGGAAAAAAAAAGCAATTTTCAAAATCCTGCCTATTGAAATGTATATTTTTAACTATTACTAGGATGGACTCTATTTCTGGGTTGTCTACAGAAGCCATAAAGGAAAAGATTGACTAATACAAATAGAAATTTCAGGATGGCAACACTAAAAGCAAAGTTCAACAACAAATGACGGATTTGGAAAAAATGCATGCAACAGTTTTTAATAGTTTTAAATGATGAATATCTCTAATATGCACAGGCTCACACAAATGAATTATAAAAGAAAAAACCTCAAGGAATAAAAATTAATATGAAGAGGTATTTCAAAGGAAAAATAAGTACAAATGTGCATTAAATATATAGCTAAGATAGTCACAAAACAAAAATAATAAGATAGCATTTTAAATCTTAGATTGTCAAAAATTAAAAGAACAATAATATTTGATTTTGTCGAATAAACACCTATTGCATCATTGGCAGGACAGTAAATTGTCAAGCCTTTTTTGAAAGCCATTTATAGTATCTATAAAAATCTTAAATACATGTAAAAATTGGCTGTATAATTGTACTTTCAGATGTCTGTCATAGAAGTATCTACAGAAATGGGCAAGACTTTTCAACTCTGCATTCTTTGAAATAATGCACAATTAGAGATAACCTATTTGCCCATCAGTATGGGAAGAGAAATCTCCATTAGAGCACATCCCCAGTGCGGAATGGTCTAAAGCCACATAACAAAAGGAAGAGAGTTCTGTGTGTTATAGTGAAAGATTTTCATTATATTCTGCCAATCTAAAAATTAACAAGACCATTTTCTCAACAGTATGCATGATATGAACTATTTCTTTTGGAAAAATATAAGTGAATAAACGTGTTTGAAAAGCTATGGAAGGTACTCTTAATATCTGTCTCTTCAAATATTCAGGGTTGTAAATGGGCATTTCAGCAGGGTGATGGAAGATTACTATTCTCTATTGCTTGAATGTTTTCTTGACCCCATACTACATTTGTAATAAAAAAAATACTATTAAACTTTTCTTTTTTCGGGGATGTGCAAACTACTGTGAAAAAAAAAATCTAAGTTACTAACTCCACTGTTTTTAAATCCAGAAATCTCCTTCTAGAACTGCTTTTGTAATTCTAGCAATACAAATATCTATTCAATCAACACTCTTCAATGCTTGGATATTATCCAATATGCTCTCGTTAGATCTCTCATTATTTTTTCATGTAGAAAATATAATACCTGAAGATGAAAATAAAAAAAAAAAAACTTATCCAGCTCTTAGAGCACTGTAGGTTTTGGAATATCCTAATAAATGACTGAAATATAAACTAAACAGTAGTTTCTATAACTCTGTGAGCTTTCTTACCATTTTCCAGTGGACATATTGTAGGTCATGCTCTTTTAGATACAAAATATGAATAGGTTAAGGAGTCTGCATGAGAAACTCAGTGAAATGCTGTGTCCTACACTCTTTAAGGATGGATGAACAAATGTCCAGTGAAAAGAAATTATAACCTGGGATAAATGTCCCATGAGGTTTTAACAGAAAAACTGACTCAAGAGAGAGGGAAAATTCTGTAATGTAATGAAATTTTGCTCAAATAGCTGATATATTTTAATCAAAATATCTGGTGTTTTATGGGATAGTGATAGTGATAAAACATTTGTTTTGCTGACTAACTCAGGCAAAGAAGCATGAAAGAACTCTCATAGATAGTAAAAGATAAATGTCTGTGTGCTTTTACAAAAAAAGAGTTTACAAATACTGCCTCATGATATTACATTAGACACCTTTTCAAGGAGTTGTAGAAAAGTTAAAAAGTAAAGTACCTAGTGTTGAAGCTGCTGCTTTAAAGAAGAAGAGAGAAACTAAGGACAGTGAAGTGGCAACTACAGAAATATTGGATGGGATGGAATGACGTTTTGAAAATTTATTTTTTAAAAATCTACAGAATCGACTGTTAATAGAAGAAATGAAAAATGTCCAGAGTTGTAGATAATATTATACATACCCTACAGAAATCCCCAAATAATGAAAAACTGAGTTCCGGATCAGACAATATATAAACTCTTTCTCCCTTCAGAATGTTTACTTACAACTACAGAACAAAATAAATTGGAAATCTTTACTTTAAAATGGAAAGAATTTTGTTGTCAGTCAGTTCATGCTGCTGCATATATTCAGATCAGAAGGCAAAAAAAGTCTACGGGCTAGGGGCCCTATTATAGTATTTGACTAAACTGAAAAATAAAGTGCTCAATTAGAATTGGTTGTCAGGACAGGTTTCAGAAATGCTGCAGCATACAGACTGTTAATAGGACTTGGTCCAGGTGGCCACTGTTTTAAGGCTCCTTGTGTAGCTCTCAGCAAGAGGTCATCTATATTGACATACTTTGTGTTTCTTTTTATAAAGTTTTGGTTTCTCTATTTTTTAAAAAGTTTATTTATTTATCCTTTTTTGCTATCTTGATGAAAGTTGAGTTGAGAGCTTTTTACTGATTCTGAGGCTTTTGTCCCTCTCATGCTTAGACAGGGTCACTAGTCATTCTCTGATGCTGATGGGTCATGCCTTCCTGCCCCAAATATGCTGAAACAGCATGTTTTGTGAGATCATCTAATGAACCAGAGCCAGGTGGTAGGCTTTGAATCACTTTGCAAGGGTAGGGGTGACTCTCTAGGAAGGTCTTTCCAGGAACAGCAATTTAAAATGCATTAAGAAATGAATTTGTATACATATTTAAATACTTTTGTTTGATTCACAACAACTTGCCAGATGCTAAGTAAGCCTATAGTGACTGGAACCTCTGACCTTTGGGAACAAGAAAATCAGGGACCACACAGTTTCAAAAGCGCTTCAGCTAAATTTATTGCTGGAAAAAATAAGTGGTGATGTCATTCAGAACCAAACAGGGCCACTGAAGAATGGTTGGAGCAGGCGTGGAGCAGGTGTGAAGAAAAATGACAGTCCTGATTTCTGACTTCTAAGCTTAGAGAGCCTTTCTCCCTTTAGAAACAAGAAACAGCTCACCAGGTGGATTTTCTAAGCCCTAGTTTAAGGGGGAAATAACCACAAACAAATAGCAGCAAACATTTCTGACAAATGGATGGCTCTGGCGCCTGAGGTACACAGGAAGGGAAGGGAAGGATAAAAATGGACACAAAAGTAGAAAGGGACCCAAAATGAATAATGAAGAATGAAAGCAATCTGAAGAGAACACCTGCTAGACTGACAACAGAAGAGGAACAGGAGAGCAAAGTAAGATAAATGCTCATCTTGGAGATATGTAAGATCGAAGGAAGGGAAGAAGAGGCAGGTATGAGCCAGTGATACAAACGAATTACACAGTAGCAGCCTTGTTTCAACACACACTTGAATCAATGCTATGCAAAGATCTATGATAACAGCCCCACCGTTTTGTCGATGCTCAAAATAAGCAAGAGTAATCAGGAGGAGTGATGGTAAGGCCTAGAAGTTGGGTCCATCCATCTTTTCCTTTGCCAGCACTGTGGTTATTATTATTACAGTAAAGCTGTCACTATTCAAAGTCCACAGGCGTATGTCATTCTGTATAGCCGAGTTTCCTGATAGATGAAGGTCCGCCAGTTTAAGGGCTGACACTTTATGTTAAATCTTTAAATTGAATCTTTTGTTTTAATGGATTACAAGCTACTTCATTGTTATTTATATTCATCACTTTTCTTTGGGCCTTGGCCAAATTAGACCCCAGTGTAGACCCTAATATGTAAGTCTGTTTTAGACAGTTACTAAATTGCTGTAGATTCTGTGCCTTTCTGTTTTGTCCTCCATTCACTGCTGACTTAAGACTCATCTGTTCTCATTTTTTCTTATTTTTTAAGGATTTTTTTTTTTTAGATTTATTTGTTTATTTGAGAGAGAGAGAGAGAATGAGCAGGAGGGGCAGAGTGAGAGGGAGAGAGAATCTCAAGCAGGCTTCATGTTGAGCATGGAGCCCAACTCTGGGGCTCAGTCCTAGGACTCTGAGATCATGACCTGAGCTGAAACGAAGAGTCAGACACTTAACCAACTGAGCTGCCCAGAGGCCCCTTTTATGGGATTTTTTAAAAGATTTTATTTATTTAGAGAGAGTGAGAGTGTGAGTGGGGGGAGGGGCAGAGGGAGAGTGTGAAAAAGAATCTTCAAGCAGACTCCCCAGTGAGCACAGAGTCTGACTCGGGCCTCGATCTCAGGGCCCTGAGATCATGACCTGACCTGAAATTGGAACACCCAACCAACTGAGCCACCTAGATGCCCCTCATTTTTATTTTTCAAATCACTCCACTTATCCTAGGTCTCTTTGCAGTCTTTATTTCAGGATCTCTTATTTAGCCCTTAATTATATGATAAATTGTTACTGTTATTTCTTTGCTAAACCTTCTTTCTCTCAAAAGATTGTTGCATCTTTGAGGAGAGAGATCACTAATTCATGGAATTTTGCAAAAAAAAAAAAAAGGAATTTAGCAGTCATCTAATAGAACCAGATTTTTTCACAAATGAGGAAAATGGGCTCAAGGAGGTGTTTAATTTGCTGAATGCCACACAGCTAATTAAAGACAGATCAGAAACTAGTATACAGATATCCTGAAAACTTCCCTAGTGGGTACTTTCTACTATAAAATAGTAGTTGATATCCTGCAACTTTTCCGTTTTACTTTAGAAGGAAGGCAATGTGAAGTGTAAGAATGATTTTAAGGTGTGGAGATATGTTCATTATCCCTATTTATAAGATGAAGACTATAGAGTACATGACTCCTGAGATTTGTAATGAATGCACCATGAGCTTATTTCGAGCCTAATCTATATTCACCCTTACAACTTTTCTAGAGGTTTGGAGAGGATCACGTTTGCCTTAAAAGGAGTGAGATTTTTTTTTTTTTTTTAAAGTAGCTCCGCACCCAGCATGGACATGCCCAACACAGGGCTAGAACTCATGACCATGAGATCAAGACCTAAGCTGAGATGGAGTCAGATGCTTAACAAACTGAGCCACCTAGATGCCCCTAATAGGAGTGAGAATTTAGTTCCATTTGGTAATAAATCTGATATCTTCGTAGTAAAAACTCATTTTAGGAAGAAAAAGATGGGGCCTTCAAGAGAGATACAAGGATTACTAAGAGGAGAAATGATCTGCAAATTATTTTACATCTGTCACTCTGCTATTCTCTATTCCAGGTTCCATTTACCCGTTTCTGAATTATAAGGAGGGGAGGAAACAGGGAGATAAAAGTTCTGTTTAACTGAAGTTCTTTTGAGGCAGGTCTGGCATGTGCTAGGCAACGTGAGAAGATTCCCAGCTTAGTGTCCACCACAGTGGTGGTGGGGGTACCAACTGCTTTGCAAGTGTTACACATTCAGTTTTGGGCATCACTGTTCCCCGTGCCAATGTCATGGCATTATCATCCTCTACAGGAACATCATTTCCATTGGTAGAGGCACTGGCATCATTACCACTGGTAGAGTCATCTCCTTGGTAACAGATACCATTACTTTACATTATTCATTCATTCTTCTGATATCAACTGAGTATCCTTTATAGGCCAGGCACTTGTAAGATGTTGATGATGACTTCTGCCTCATTATTTTACATGAGGTAGATAAAGCCAAGTAGACAGTTGCACATGGTGCAGTGTAGGAACTGGTAATGGATGTACCAGGTGCTGTGGAAACACATAGGAAGCACATCTTATGCAGGCTTGGGAGTGGGCTGTAAGGGTAGAATACCTCTGTGAAATAACTTAGTTGAAGGTGAAACCTTAGGATGGCAGGAGACAGTCCATAGGGAAGGCTATTCTAGATGGAGGAAAGAAATGTATACTGATGCAAAAGAAAAGAGAATATAGCATCTGTAGGTAACTTAAGGAAGCTTAGCATGGGTAGCAAATGGACTATGTGGTGGTGGCATGATGAAATATAAGGCTAGAAGGACAGTCAAGGGCAAAAAATTTAAACTCTATCCTCAAAAAAACAAAACAAAAACAAAAACCCAAGGCATCACTAAAAGGCTTTAAGAGAATGCAAGGCATAGTCAGATTGTTTTTAAAAATTGTATAAATGTCATGTGGGCAAAATAGATTGGCAAACTATTGAGGACTGTTGCAATCATCAAATTTGAGAGATGCCCATTTAGGAAGCCTTAGCAGTGGTTCAGAACATAAAAAATGGTGATGTGAGGCACAGTTGTGGTGAAGAGGGTTTGGGGAGGTTATGGTATATATCTCATACATCATATATGTATGTAAGATTGGGTGGTCCATTGGATGCAGGTTGTGAAGGGAATCTAGGAGTCAAAGAACATGCTGAAGATTGGAATCGACCTCTTAGATAAGGTTGAGAGGATAAGAGGTAGAATGATGGACTAACAAGAATAAACCAGATAAAGAGGAAAGTAATGTCAAGAGTGTGATTGTAGATAAAGAGCTTAAAATAATCAGAAGTCTTATTGTGAAGAGGCAATCAAAAGTAGAAGAGAAACTGAGAAGACAGAAGTCTGGTCACCATAGTCTGAGGGGCCAAAATGGGGTGATGGGCAAAATGAAAGGTGCTTGCCCAGAAGATGAGTCACTATCAGAAATTCTCAAAACTACCTGGGAGTGCAATTTAAAAGAGGAAATTTGAGCTCTTCTGGTTTTTATTGAGGCAGGGCCAGAGAAAATCGATGCATGTTATCATGGCCTTATGTTAACTCTCTTCTAGAATGGCCCATAGAACAGTTATCCATAAGTAAATTTTCTGGCACAAGTGATCAATAACTGTTAGATTCTTTCCTCCCTTTCCACTCCTTACCTCACAAGTTCAAGGCTAAAATTTCAGTAGGCATTCAGTAGATCATTTTGTTTTATGATTCATTGGTTGATTGATTTATTTATTTTTTAAAAGATTTTATTTATTTATTTGACAGAGAGAGAGACAGCCAGGGAGAGAGGGAACACAAGCAGGGGGAGTGGGAGAGGAAGCAGCAGGCTCCTAGCAGATGAGCCTGATGTGGGGGCTCGATCCCAGAACGCTGGGATCACACCCTGAGCCGAAGGCAGACGCTTAACGACTGCGCCACCCAGGCACCCCTCATTGGTTGATTTAAAGTCAGAAATGAATCTGTATTTCTGTGGCTTGAAAAAGTGATGAATTTTCTTAGTCTGGTATTTGGGTTGGTTATTTTGTGTCAAAGTTTTTGTATGTGTGTCAAAAATTTTTTTATTTTTTATTTTTTTAGTCTTTTCTGGGAGTCTCACTTTTTTGGGGTGGGTTAAAAACAGTCTTGGTAAGATATCAAAAGCTGAATAGATCTTGATTTTTCATTTGGAGATTTTCCTGTCAAAGTTATCTGTGTGTGCAGATTGAATGACAAGGCCATTGAAACAGAAGCCAACTTACACCTCTTCCTGTTGCATCTTTAGTAACACAGAATAACTAGAAAACAATTCAAAATAAATAAAACAAGGAGAAAACACTAAGCCATATTTTAAGATTCTAGGAAGCAAAAGAAATGCTGACACACGTGCATACGTCATAACACATGTTTGTACATATCCTTCCTGAAATGCATATGAGAAAACTTTATATAAAGTCTAATCTCAAATGCTCTTTGGAAGTTCAGCAAAAAGAGTATCCATTTTCATCTCCAGTCTTTTTATCAGATTCACTAGGGGTGGGAGTTGAACACAGACATAGACTCTGAGGTGTTCAACACTTTTTTAAATTTTGTTTTGTTTTCTGTGTCTGGCTTTTTCACTCTGGGACCCTCCAGCAAACTCTGCCATGCCACATGAGGAGATTTCTTCCGTGTGGAAAAGTTACCTAGGAAGAGATGATGGCGTATTAAATTTCTCCACTGCATAAAGAATGGAAATGTCTCCAAAGGCCTGAGAATGATGATGATAGTTAATATTTTTGATCACTTACCTGTCAGGCACAGTTCTAGGTGCTTTGCCTAAATCTTCTCATTTAATCCTCAAAACAACATAATAGGTATTATTATTTTATCCATTTTATATATGAAAATCTGAGGCATCAAGCATGTAAATCCCTTGCTCAAAGTCTTAAACCTACAATGGGTTAGAGTCAGAGTTAGGAGTCAGATTGTCAATGTCTAGAGCTAGAGGGTACTCTCTAATTCACTCTCCTAAAAGAACATCTCTAATTTAAGAAACCACTAACCTAATTCAGATGTGTTCGAAGTATGGTTTCTTAAAGTCCCAGTTATTTCTGGGTGTAAAATGATAGAGATATTTATTACAAGATTCAATTGTTAAATTCAAACTCAGTTACTCTGATGAAATACCAAGATATATGAGGCATTGACTCAAACATCACAGAATTCATAACTTAGCTGTGGAGGCTCCGGAACTCAGTATTAAGAACATAGACTTGGATGTAGTACACACCTACTTTTGAACTCATGGATATATTACCATCAAGCTATGTTGAGCCCATTCCTTTTTCTTATTAAGTCCATTTTTTAAAAGATTTATTTATTTTAAGGCGGGGGGGGGGAACAGAGGGAGAGAATCTCAAGCAGACTCCATGCTAAGCACAGAGCTCAATCCCACAAGCCCGAGATCATGACCTGAGCTGAAACCAAGAGTTGGACACTTAACCAACTGAGCCACCCAGGCTTTTTAAGCCAAATTTCTTTTAGGTAGGTTTTAGAAAAACTAACCTCAAAATGTTGATGCAAGATTAAATGAGATTGTGTATATAGAACCTTCCGTATACTGTCTGGCTCTTATGAACTGTAGCTATTATTTAACAATTATTATTGCTGCTGTTGTATTGTTTACACTTCTAAAAATATAAGCAGCAGCACAAGGCATTCTATGATAAACACCAAGCTAATGGTTTGTGTAGTACATGTTCTAGGGATCTGAGCTCTAATCCTCTTTCTTCTGTAAAGTTTTACCCCAGGGAGTACATGGTACAATTTTAAGAAACACTTGCAAAGGGTGAATGGATTGAACACACTCCATCTGAAATGATTTTTCAAACCTCTGAACTTGCATCTACTTGGTGCCCGTAGTGTCTTGTTCTCTAGGCCTTAGAGTCCTATTTTGCTTTGTAACTAATCTTCTGTAGGTAACCTTCTAATACTATTTAACTATTCACCTATTTAGGTTCAATCTCCCAAGTGATTTATTCATTCCCAGTGGAAAGGACTGTAAATTCATATTTGTATATTTTACAATGTTTAGTACATGGCACTGAACATTGTAGGTACTAAAAATATACTTGTTATTTTTTTTCTATTTAATTTATTTGCCTGGATTTGATTTTATAATAGGTCTAGGAGGATTTTCATAGGCAGATAATGCCTTCGTTCTTTTATAAATATAATTACACAATTCCATCATATTTTTCCTGCTGGAGATTTAAAAGGAGTGAATTGTTCTAGAATGGCATGAGCTGGCTTTAAAAGAGAAATGAACTATTTAACATAGGTGATTACTTACTACTTAAGAAAAAGAAAAAAAACTTAGAAAAATGTCATATTTAAAAATCTTTACTTTTTCTGTAAAATAGTCGAAGATACTATTAAGAAAAACAATTTTGAAGCCCTTTTTTTTTTTTTTTTTTAAAGATTTACTTGAGAGAGTGGAGCGTGTGTGCAGGGGTGGGGGACAGAGGAAGAGACACTTCAAACAGACTTCCTGCTGATCGGGGAGCCCCTCCGGGGCTAGATCTCATGATGTATGAGATCATGGCCTGAGCTGAAACCAAGAGTAGGATGCTTAACCGACTGAGCCACTCAGGTGCCCCTAATTTTGAAGCCTTTTAAAAGCTTCTTATATAAAGTCATTGGTAGAAGTAAATACCTTATGCTTTGTCCACCATTTTTCCTTTGAAATTGGCTGTTCTGGGAGAAAAAGCACATCAGGATATTTACATATTGAATGGAAAATCTTGAGGCTCTGTCTACATAAGGAAGAAATAATGAAAAAGAAATTAGCCAGCAAGATAACAGTGTAGACTGCTCATCTCTGTCAGTTAAGCCGAAATAAACTTAGTTTTATTTGATTATTTTTATTACTAGCATTGTTTTGGTGTTAGCAATCATTTAACAAATATTTTTTGTCATTAATAGCTATAATAACCCTATCAAAGACAGTGAGGTGGAGAGTGGTAGAGAGTGGATACAGGAGACATGGAACCCGGCCCTGACTTCAGAGTTTACAGGCAAATTGGGAAGGTGACTTTCGGGACAGAGACATGTATGCTTGTGATTGATAAGGAAATAGTGCTGGTGTGGATTATGAGGCAGTGGTTTGTTGGAATATCTACTTAGAACAGCTAAGACATAAACTGAGCTTCACTTAAATAATTTGTCAACTTGTTTGACTAATTCCTCTACTTGATTTGTCAAAAGAGACTGAAGTCAAACAGACCAGATCGAAAAGATTGCTCCATTTCCTATATGGTCCATGGGCAGAGCTTTTACCATTTATTTGCCATTAAAGCAGCCTACAACAAATTGGATAGAAAGGAAATTTTAATTCTTTACCCAATTTATCCGAACTATGTAAACACTTAGCTTTTCAGAGTAATAGTTTTTTAGTCTATTTCATTAATTCCAAAGGGTGCTGAACTGTTTCAGGATGAACCTGGGGAGAAATTGTGCTGCTTATGGGGATTTTCTGTTTTCCTGTAAACAGAATACACAAGAGGGAGCAAACCCAGTGGTGACTGGTGATATTACAGACATCCACAGGTCCATGCAACTGAGGGTGCTTTGTGGCAAGTGCTGTAGTGTCTTTGCTACACATAGTCATACTACGAAGCGTTTAGATATTTTCCGCTCCCTTAGTAAGGAAAGTTTTCCAAGAATTAGTGCTTTGAAAGGGAACAGCATATTCAGTTGTAGAACATGCATCCATGCACGCAAATATATAAAAGAGAATTTATTTAAAATTACTCTTTTGACGGGGGCCTGGGTGGCTTAGTCTGTTAAGCGTCTGCCTTTGGCTCAGGTAATGATCCCGGGGTCCTGGGATCAAGCCCCCTGTTGGGCTCTGTGCTCAGCAGGAAGTCTGCTTCTCCTTCTCCGTCTGTCCCTCTACCGTGCTTGTGCTCTCTGTATTGCTCTCTCTCGCTATCTCCCTCTCTCTCAAGTAAATTTAAAAAAATCTTAAAAAATAAAATTACTATTTTTTTTTCCCCTTGAGAGAGTGCACTCTGGGCACCAGGCTGGGGAGGGCCAAGGGAGTGGGAGAGAGAGAATCTTAAGCAGGCTCCATGCCCAGTGCAGAGCCTGAGGTGGGGCTTGATCTCAGAACCCTAAGATCATGACCTGAGCTGAAACCAAAAGTCAGATGCTTAACCTTAACTGAGCCACCTAGGTGCCCCCAGATGTAAGTTTTAATGAGCACTTAAGTTATGATATTTTCAAGGTACTAACTCTGGCTCTGGGAGTAAATTTCTGCGCTTGTTTTAGACACAGCTGGGGACAGTAGCATCTTGCTACTTTGGTAGTTAGTATTAGAATTGAAATTTGGGCCAAACTGACCCATACTCCTTCTGTGTTTCTCTTTGTGTTTCTCAGGTTACTTACAATTAAAGTGAGGAGGTTAAAAATGCAATCAAAATACAAATAACAATAAATCATGTCACGGCTTATAGTCTGTTAAAAAGCTAGAGAAGGGTATATAATTTGATGCAGAGGTGCTTAACTAAGTGTGAGATGAAGGCTTAGATTTTGAAACCCAGATTCTACAATAGGCTAGAATGCCAGAAAATGTAATTATTTTGCTCTCTCTTCTCACTTCTTTGGGCATGATTAGCAATTGTAGAATTTATCGTATATACCATAAGTGCTCGGCCATTAAGTGGATTACTTGTGGAAAAGACAAATGTGAATATAAAATACGATGGGAGAAGTCAATGGGAATTTGGAAACTGGAATCAGCATTTTATCCTTTCTCCATTGAGATCACATTAAAATGAGTAAGCACATCCTGCTTTTCCCTTTCTCTGCATCCTGTCTTAGCAACATAAATACTAATTGGTTGCTATGGTGATCTCAAGCTTGTAACTAAAACTGAGGTATCATGGTAACAGTGTCTGAAGGTGAGAATGATGAATGCTTCAACTCTGGAGTTTTGTAGGGAGATGGTGCTGGAGTATAAAAACTGGCAAATGTAGCCTCAGCTCCAAAAGATTGGTAAATTTGTTAATTTTATCCCCATCATTTCTGACTACATCAATTCATCTACCTACAGAGGCTGGATTGCCTTCATATAAGTTGGTCTCTGAAGTTGACAACTTCCATAAACTTGCAGTCAATGAGAAATACCAGTTATGGGCAGAATTTAGCACTTAATACACTTTTTATTTTATTGCTGAAAAGGGTTCAGTGGCACTAAGATGATTTAAGCCATCAATGAGATGCAGTGGAAACAGCCTAGTAAAATCATAGTCAGTCTTTGCCTCTCCTCTGTGACTCATGGGTTTATTAAGAAATCTCATTCTTTAGGGCCCAAAGGATGAACAACATTCCTCCAAGTCAAGACCTCTGTGCTTTAAGCGGTGGCTGCCACCAATCATTCCCGTAAGATGTCATGCAACCTTTCCAGGTTTCTGCTTCTTCATTCATGAAGGGGATGATAACTGGGTCCACCTACTAGGGCTGTTATGGAGATTAGGGATTGAATTATTATTCTAAAGCTTTTTGGAAATACAAGTGTTATATAAATTCTAAATACCAACCTATGGCTTATTTATTTCATTAGCTCTTCAAAGTTATAAGGACAGCTTAATAGTTCTAACAGTTCAGGGGCGCCTGGGTGGCACAGCGGTTGGGCGTCTGCCTTCGGCTCAGGGCGTGATCCCGGCATTATGGGATCGAGCCCCACATTGGGCTCCTCCGCTGTGAGCCTGCTTCTTCCTCTCCCACTCCCCCTGCTTGTGTTCCCTCTCTCGCTGGCTGTCTCTATCTCTGTCGAATAAATAAATAAAATCTTTAAAAAAAAAATAGTTCTAACAGTTCAAAGGAGAACTTGTTTCTGTAAAAAAATTATATATATATATATGTATATATATATATGTGTATGTAGGTATACTTATATATCTATCTAATGGTATATAGGATGTAATGTTTATTGTTTAGTGACCATAAGAATGTTGAGTAAGAGTTTCTATCATCTTAAAATTGGCAAGTAGTTTCAAGGGGACTGACACAATTGTCATGTGACAATTACGAGGTTGGAAACTTTTCTTGTTTAGAAGCGGAACAAGTTCAGCTACCCCCATCACACTGCCTCCCCTCTCCTTCCTCAGCCTATCAGAAGAAGACATGGGGATTATCTAGGATGTAGAAGAGAGCGCAGTCATTCTTCTGTTTTTACCTTAAGTCAAGGGAAATGGGGAGGACGTGCATCTGCCCCAATGAAACTTAAGTATGATGCTTAAAGGCTCAAAGAGAGTTGATTACAGTGGCACATAGCAGGAAGAGAAGACTTCCCTTTCTTTTTATCTTGTTGGAAATACATATGAGCTGGGTCTTCTATGACTATTTAAACAAGGAAAAATAGAATTGGAGAGGACAGAATGTAGAAAAGGGCCTCACTGAACAGTCTGTATCTCCAGTCCTACTGTTTGACTTGGCAAAGGTGTATGTATTTACCTTGGCAGAAGTGGATGAATGAAAGCTACTTATATTTGAGCCGTCTTGCCAGTAAAAGAGCTGACCACTGAGCAAGGGGATTCCAGCAGCAAGAGGCTGAGTGGGAGACTCACAGGGCCTACAGCAGAGGAGGTCTGGTGAGGTTACATCTCATTGGATCATTCACAGCAGGGATCTCTACAGTGAGGAGTTCCCGTAGAATACCCCAGAGATAGAAGTAGAAAACTCCAAATAAAAAGTTAATCCCATTTTTCAAATCAGAATATACATTACAGAATACAAGAAACAAACATACGTATATACTGTGATAACTGGGATATATTAGGCGTGGAACTTATTAAGTAAAGTAAGGGATGATCAAAATGGAATTGGTATGGAGTCAGAGTGAAATATGGCCTGGAAATTTAAAAAACTGAAGTGAGTGCAGCAAAGAAACAAATGTCACAAATCAGCAAATCAGATATATATTCCTAGTACATTGCAATGGATATTTTGAACGTGCTTCTAACCCAGTTACATACACTGGCACTCTCATCTCTTAAGTGTTTAACCAGTTTGATTATCTTTATTATATCTCTGAGAAATAAAATGGCCAGTAGTCTGCGTGTAAGTAAAAAAATTTTTTTGAAAAGTGTAATGATAAATGCTTAGTATATAAGAGATACCACAGTCAGAACTTTACAGAGATTATGTTATTTAATGTTCACAAAAATCATATGAGATTAGTGCTATTGTTCCCATGTCATAGAGGAAGAAACTGAGACCCTGAAAATTTAAGTGACTCATTAAGATCACAGTGATAGTAAGAATGATAGGGTTACTTGTTTTGCTGTCTAATTGAATAGATCTTTTTGAATTCCATTGTTTAAGAACAGATCATTAAAATGGAGACATCATTTTGCTTTTTCCTAAGATGTATGTCTGTGGAACTTGCTCACAATGTATTGCTCGTCTCATTTCCTTAATTCTGAGGCAACTGCGGCTACTGATTAAAGTCAAAATAACACATCAAGGCAGATTGGTATAAATTTGTGCTCATGGAACCTCATCCAGGCCTTCAGTGCTTCCGGAAAGTCCTATTTTTTTTTTAAATAAATTTAATCCTTAGAAATATGACATCTTTTTTTTTTAACTGATATATAGCATTTACAGTTCCTTAAAACTTTCTTCCCCTGCAGAACGTGAGAGGATCTGACAAATATGTTTGCCAAAGGAGTTACCATTTTGCCATGTGCTGATTTCTCTTTGCATCATTGTTAGGGACTTTGAGCTGGGTTATTCAGGACAGATGGATACAAAGCACTGGAAAAAAGCTATGTAGCACCCTACTTCTCAGATTGGGGTCATTTTACTCTCTTGTATGCCATATAATGTGTGTGGTTAATCCTAAATCCACAGCTTTAATTTATGATATACATAAAGATAGAAGATACTCATTTGGTGTTTAATGATTTAAAACAGTATATATTAATTGCAGAGCATAAAACAAAAGCATGTTAAAGAAAATAAAAATTACTTTTATAAGCCTTATATCTGGAGATAACCAGCATTAGGAGCTATAGAGTGCAAGGATGGTTATGGTACTTCCTTTAAGGAGAGGTACTTGGTAGCAAATGGATAGTGGGATTGATAAAAGAGCCACATGGACAAACAACTGTAATAGATGCTTTTGACTTTGTGATTAATACAAGCATCGTGTTTCAAGTGATCATAAGATAAGTGATTTCTTCTCTGTTGTGTGTGTGCGTGTGTGTGTGTGTGTTATGTGTCCAAAGATATTTGAAACTTTGAATATCTGTCCCTATCTGTCCCTGTCTGCTTCTAGTGTCAATAGAGAGGGGAAGACATGTGACTAGTAAAAGCAATATCAAAAGCATTTGAAAAGGCCTAGTTCTGTGGAATTGCCAACTAGATAACTGGTGATATCCTAAGCATGCCAATTTGGACTGTAACTTTTCTTATTGGAAAAAATATATATATATATTCCAACTGAACAGAAGCCATTTCTTCAGGAAACCAAAATAATATCATACCACAACTGAAAAAAATAGTCTCAAAAATATTTCCAATGTGCTTCCCCTAAGTACAGTCAGTAAACAGTAGAAAAATTCATTTGGTCACACCAAGCTTAGACAAACTAAGCAGGCTCCTTTACTGCAGGCCTTCTCAGGGCATTTAAAATGTAATGTGCATTTCAAGTCTTCTAGACAGGCTATGCTGCTTTTCAGTGTGCTTCTTGTTCAGTTATTATTCATTCAGCAAATATGCAGAGTGCCCATTACATGCTAGGTGCCACTCTGTGCTTTGGGGTAGAGCAGGAAGCAAGACAGACAGACTGCCTCATGAAACCCACTCTAGTGATAAGAAAGATGCCTGACCTTAGAGAAGGGAATTGGACAGCTGCTTATCTTTCTGTATTGTTTCAAGCCAAGGAAAATGTTAACTAGAGAAACATTTGTGAGATGAAGAGTGGGATTATCAGCAGGAAGCCAGGCATCTGCCTACCTTTCTCCTTTCTGATAATTAACCATCATCTCTGCACTTTCTCATCTTCTTTGTATTGATCTTTCATCATATAATGGCCACAAATAGCAAAAGGAAGGCTTAATAACAAACATTAAAATGAATAAATAATTACAGCCACTTATCTTCCTCAACCAACTGATTATTTGTTCAGTGACACTATTACATAAAATGAGGTTTACATAATTTAAAAGGACATTGTCATGCCGTTTTTATAGCTTTTTTCTATTTGTCCTTGCTTCAGATATCCTTTAAGAGCAATATAAAGATATAATTATTGCTGCATATGTAGGGACAGAGGTAATGGCTTTACACAGAGGGAGGAATAATTTAAACCCAAAATACACATCAATTTAGAATATCAGATGCAAGTTTTATACTTTAAATTTCAGTGTTTTAACCCATTTTATAATGAGTGTGGTAATAAGTCTGATCTTATCACAAAACACCCCATTTGTGTCTACATTTGGTGCTACTTTGTAATCTATTTTTAGTCGTCGTATGGTTGTATTTGATACCCATTGTCTGTACACTTTATCTTTGATTGTTATCTATTTTTTTGGTATTGTGAGATTAAATTTTTTTACCATATTATTACAGGACACTTTCAAAAACAATTCTAGTGACTGTTCTTCAAGGATTGCTTGTATCCTTGAAGTGGAGCCTGAGTGGACAGAGATACAGCCCTGTAGCTCCTACATTCGGCTTGAACTGGCCATGATTACCTGAGTGAGATCAAGAAGAATACTGCTAATCTGGGGACTACCTTTAGAAATACTTGATAAGGCAAAGTAGGAATCAAATTGTTGAAATAGCTGTCTTAAGATCCTAGAGTTCACTTTTGCAATATACATATAATAGACTGTGAAAAAGGTATAAACAACTGACATTCAGTGTTAAAAATCAACACATTTATTGAGTACCTACTGTGTGCCAGGCACTTTCACTATGTCATATGTTTCTCTCTCAGTATGTTCCCTCTGCCTTTACTCTCTCCCTCTTTTGGCTAGCCACCATTGATTTTTCATAGCCTATAATCTCATGTAACTCCAGTGTGAATGAAGGTAAACCATTTTAGCTCTCTTAGCCCCAAATTTACATGACATTTCAGCTGACCTTATAGCTGAGCATCCTGATTTTCCCAATTCTAAATTCCTGCCAGGGGAATTTGATTGGAAGAACACTTTTTTTTTTTTCCTTATTCTGTTCATAGGCCCCAAGGATGGTGCTATAGATATACATATATTTACTGACCACTGATGATGGCCAGAGAGCTCTGAGCAGGAATTCTCCCAGAAAAGGATGGGAGAATTAACACGAGTCAGCTAGGGTGCTTGGACTGCAAGTAACAGAAAGACCAGTGGAAAATTAGCTATGCCCTTAGGCACACAGCAAAATGGCTTCATCTATTCCAGTCTTTCAAGCTAGAACCAACAAGGAGAGAGATCATGTTTTTTTATATAACTCTTTTTTAGAAGCAAGGACAGCTTTGCCAATTTTCTCTCAGGTGTCATTGGATTTTCTTTCACGTGTCATTGACCAGAAGTGGGTCAGAAGAACATATTTAACCTGGCCACTGATATGAAAATATCAGTTAAGAGGCCAAATACCAACTCAGTGTATGTTCTTGGGCTGATAGAGAGGTTCCATTACCCTTGTCATTTTGGGAAGGGGTGGATGTAAACAGCAGTGGGATTCTGTTAGAATACATGGGTTAAAGTAAATCTAGTACATTTTAACCATGTTATTCTACTATTAACTTTTCTCTTCCTAAGACAACACCAAAATACTACTTACTGAATTCCTCAGGTGAACTGAGAGCCATGGAAAGCTGGCCCAATAAGACATAGCCCAAGCTTCATAATCATTTAGATAATGATCCATAATAAATAGATTAATAACTGATTCATAGTAAATAGTACTCATTGGGAGTGTGTGTGAATTTGTGTATGCATAAGTACATGTGCTTATTTAACAACCTAGAGACCTTGGGAAGTTCACTTTATCCCTCTTGAAAGACTCTCTGGCCAAAGGGGGAGGGAAAGGTCACAGGATTCACCCAGTACCCTCACTGGACTCTTATTAGGAGAAATGAATCTTGTAGAAGGATTTTGAAGCTGTGAAGTAGTATGCAAATACAGGGCATTATCATGCCCCTTTCTCATTAACACTCTAAAATCCCTCATGCAGCTACAAAATATCCACAGGAAAAAAATATTTTCATATAATAAATAAAAATATGTAAAAGAATGGTTTGAATAAAAACTAGATGGCTTGAGATTTGGTCTTATTTTGAAATGAGGTCAGCCTGGTTGGGTTTTGAATTTCAATCGAGGAATTTTGCATGGCTGTCTGAGTTATACAAAGATATTTTAAATGTTGGGAAGAAGAAAGCCCCTCACAGATAGCAGCAGGAATCACAGTGGTAGAGTTGAAGGAAGTAGAGAAACAAATGCAAAATGAGGAGAACAAATACATATTTTCTCTCGGTGTGTTCAAAGAGCAAGGAGAATAAAAGAAACAAAGGGAGATGGTCATAGAAGGCAGCTAATACAGCACCTCCAGAGACAGCAGGGCTCCTGTTGAAACATAAGAGAAAGGAGCAGGCATAGGAAGGGTGCTCAGGTGCTCATGGGGACTGTGTGGAGCAGTGACAAGAACAATGTGCTGAGAATCTGATCTCCCGGGGTTTTGTCCTGGCCCGATTATCATCAACTCTTTTGACTTTTGGATATGTCATGGCATATTTAGTAGGACTCAGGTTTTTTCAGTTGTGAAATGAGGGATTTGGGTGAGGATAGGATGTCTCTCAGCAAGCCTGGTTCATGACAGACACTGGGTCAAGGATTATGTGTGCCTTACTCTTGATGTATACCACAGTTGCCACTGAGGCTTTAACATACATAAAATGTGGTCATGCGTGCCAGGTTGTCTTACAAAAAAAAAAAAAAAAGTTGGAAACCAAGGTCTTTATTAAGCAAATAGAACATTACCCTACCTTAACACAAATGTAAAGTTTATATGTTCCAACTCAATGGCACCTGGAGAGAAATATATCCTTTTATAAATACCTGATTGGAAAGTGGGTCTTCAGAAATACCTGGAAAGATATTTGAAGTTGCTGAAGCATGACCCTTACTGAAGGTTGTGATTCAGTAGGGTCTAGACTAGAGCACTGAATTTACAAAGATCTCCCCATGCAATTCTTCTCTTTTTATTTTATTTTTTTAAGTATGGGCTCCATGAAGGACTTGAACTCAGGACCCTGAGATCAAGACCTGAGCTGAGATCAAGAGTTGGATACTTAACCAACTGAGCTACACAGAGCTCCATCCAATTCTTACGTGCTCTTCAGATGGGAGTCAAAACCTAAAGGAAAAGAGGATTAATGTGATCCAGTTCTCCAAAAATTTGTCATCATTGACATTATCCATCACTTTGCTCCGTAAAGGCACAGTGAAAATTCTTTTAAAATTCAAGACCAGGTTATAAAGCATTCGGTATAACTTTAGCTAATACCCTATCTATTTTGCATAAACATTATAAGGTTAAAAAACATACACCAGTATTTTAAAACTATGTTTCATTGGTGTTAAGATTATAAGTAATTTCATTTTTTTTTCATATTTACCTTAGTTTCAGGATATCTCAAAGTCAAATTTGACCTCAGTCATGGCAACAATATGGAAAAGTTTGGGTTCATATTTTGTCTTTCACCTTTTCTTGAGGCTGATTTGTTACTAGGGTGTTATTATTTCAAATATACATTTTACTATGTATTTCTTTGTTGCCTTAGTGGCAAACATGGGGGAGATAAGGAAGAAGAAAAGGCATAAGGGCAATGAGGGAAGTGAAAGATGTATTCAAAAAGGTGAAGGAGAAGGACGATGGGAAAGCAGGAAGCAAGAAGAAATAGATAGGCAGACTCATTTGAAGAGAAACTCCTCAGAGCCTGGTGTTCCAGTGAATTTGGAAACACATCTGTTTGGAAGGAGAGGAGCAAGTCATTTTGGGCAAAAAGGAAGGGAACTTCACGGATGAGAACCACAGAATATGGGGTCAGAGGATGCTTCATGTTCTAAGTTATAAAATTTTCAACACAGTTTTTCATAATGTTTATTGAACAGGCATGCTCAGATTTGTCCAGAGTAACCATTCCAATCAAGAATTACAATATATTTTAATTTCAGATAAGGCAAAGTTTAAGAAACACATAGGTTGGTATGCCTGGAACAGTTGTCTCCTAGAAATGTATCTTTCATTTACTGAAATGATTATGAATTAAGCCTGGGAGCTGCTTATCAACTAAATTTTGTGGTTCACCACATCAGTATTGCTTTATTCATTAAAAAAAAATTTATCTGGGGGAGAGAAAAGTCAAAAATCAGATTTCCTACTATTATGTAAGTAATGAGTGCAAAACAGCTTGATTTGCAAGATGACAGGCTGTGGAAACTTTTCTAACACCTCTCACTTGTGTAGTTTCCCCAAATCAATTTTACATAAAGATATGCAATCTGCCAGTTAATATTAATGTGCTCATTTGTGGGTGAGTTGAAATAACATGACACATCTGGGACTGGCCTCATTGACCCCTTTGGTAGTGGTGATTCATTAAGTGGTCACTTCTTGAGACAGCAATATCTGCTTGAACAGCTATTAACATTTTGAGACCTTACCTAGGTATTTATTGCTCTTGAATAGAAATCTGCATCATGGTTAGCTAAAGACAGGTTGTGTGTGTGTGTGTGTGTGTGTGTGTGTGTGTGTGTGTGTAGAGTAAAAATGGGGTGACTTGAGCTGAAATAAATAAATTTGGAATTAGCTTATGTAAGAATGTAGGAAAGTTTGAATTGAGGGTAAGGCAGGTTTTCATTTGAATTGTTAAGGGCATTCTTGTATAGAGCTTAAAATCTACTCCACATTCACTCGGTTCAACACATTTTGGGCAACACACACCACATTCCAGGACTATTTTAGGCACTGGTACAATAATGCAGAGAACAAAAGAAAACAATCTCTGTTGTCTTAGAGACAGACGATAAACAGGTGAGACAGTAAATGCATAGAGTGCCTGGGCATGAGGGTGTGTTGGGTAAAGAGGGGCAGAGTAAGACAGAGGTGACTTGGGTACTTTAGATAGGGTAGTCAGGGTGGCATAGCTGATAGGGGAAATCTGAGAGAGACCTAAGAAAGAGAGGGAATGAGTGATGCAGTTACCTGGGGAAGAACATTCCAGGAGAAAAAGCAGTAAGGGAGTAGCCCAGGAGGGAGAGTGTGTTAGGCTTTTCTTGAGGAAGAGCAAGAAGGCCCAGCCTAGGTAGAGAAAAGTGTGTGTGTGTGTGTGTGTGTGTGTGTGTGTGTGTGTGTGTGTGTGTTGAGGGTGGGTGTGTGAAACGATGTGGAAGGGACTCTCCTAGGCCCTGGTAGACTACTGTAAGGACTTTGGCATTGTTCCTTTAGGCAGTTTTGAGAGGAGAATGGACAAATTCTGAGTTTTGTTTTTGGAGGGCCACTTTTCTGTTGTGTGAAGAACAGCTCTGGAGGTCAAAGGAAAGACATACACAGAGCAATTAGAGAAAGCATTAAAATAAAAATTGGGGAAGCGTGGAGATAGGGAGCATGGATGGGTTTTGGATATATTTTAAGAGTAATGCCAAAGGATTTGCTATTAGATTGGATGTGAGATATGAGATAAAAAGAGCAGACAAGGTAATTAGATAACTCCCAAATTTTTGCCTTTCTTTTTCCTTTCTCCTCTTAGGCTGTTGTATTAGAATTGGCATATGGGTAAACTTTTCATGTTCTATTTGAGCATTATTTTCCTTGTGAAGTATCTTGATGATTTTTTTAATACATTTCTACCCAACACAGGAATCCTCATTCACACACTCCTGATAGATGTTCATTTAAGTATGTCCTTGACTGCGATAACCAGGTTTAAATGGAGTCTAGATTTTACCCATCTTTTAGCCTGTACCTTAACTCACCTCTTTTTCCCTTTTATTTTCGCAATTATGAAGAATTTTTCACCTATGTGAAGAATTATTTTAGTAGCATTGAGTATTTGCCATATGTCAGGTAATTTATCTCATTCACATCTCCTAAAAACCTTAGGAAGTAGTCCTTATTGCCCCCATATTATATAGGAGAAATTCACGGTTCACAGAGCCTTCCACCATATAGAGCTTTTAATTTTTTCTTTAAATTTTGTGTATGTGTGAGTTATAATAGATACACAGAAAGTCATTCAAAAACATGAATAGTTTTATCATAATATGATAGATTTATCACAACATAATTGTCCATGGGACTGCCACACAGATCAAGTCAAGAGAAAGAACAGTACCCGCAGCATAGAGCCCCCATATCCCTCCCAGTCACTGTGCCTTTCCTCTTCTGAGATTACCATTAGCCTGATATCACATAGTTACTTTATCATTTTAATCACACAAGCTCAGACCAGTAAGCACTAAAGTTCTGTACGTTTATGTTTTAATATTTCCATGGGTCATATCTTACAACATGAACTCTTTTGTGTTTGGTGTCTCTGCTGCAGCATTATATTTGTAAGGTTCACCCATGTTGTTGGATGTAGCTATGGTCCATTTATTTTCTGTGCTGCCTATTAGATATTTGTCCATTAACCATTAAAGGATGGTTGGGCTTTTCCCATTTTCAACTATTGTGAAAATGCTGCTCCAGACATGTATATGTATTTTGTTGCAAGCATGCACTAATTTCTGCTGGGCTTAAACCTAATAGTGGAATTGTCAAGTTGCAGGGAATGTACATTTCCAGTTTTACTAAATGATGCCAGAAAGTTTGACAATGGATTTGTACTAATTTACACTCTCCCACTAGCACTATAGGAGAATTCTATATGCACCAGATCTGTTTTTCATTTTAGATATTATGTAAGAACACGGTAGTATCTCATTTTGATTTTAACTCTCATTTTCCCGACATTAATGAGGTTCAACACTTTTTTTTTTAATTTCTGTATTCTCTTTTCTCAAATACCAATTTAAATCCCTAGCAGCCTTTCTTTTAGATTGTTAGTATTGTTCTTATTGATTTTTAGGATATATTTTGGATTTTTTAATATATTATAAAATCAAGATCTTCAGTTATCATCTTCCATGCAGCTGCTTGCCTTTTAATCTTTTAATAATGCCTTTTAATCAAGTTTATCAATATTTTCCTTTAGGGTAGAGCTTTTGAATCCTGTTAAGAAGTCAGACATTATTTCTTTATTAAGTGTTTGGTAGAATTAAATTATGAAGCCGTCTGAATTTTGAGTTTTCTTAAAGTATTTCTTGTGTCCATTTGGGTGAGTTGTATTTTTCTGTGATTTTTTTTTTCTATTTCATCTAAATTTTAAAATATATTGGCACAAATGTAATATTTTCACATAAGATCATTTTACTATTTTTGGAATCTATATTGGTGTTCTCTGTTATTTCTGACATTGATTATTGATTCTTTCCCTCTTTTTTTCCTTGATCAGATTCTCAAGATATATTTAGGTTAGTTTTGTCCTTTACACACACACACACACACACACACACACACACACACACACACACACACACACAGTCTTGCCTTTTACTATCCCAAAAGTTTAGCTTTACTTCTCAAACCTTTTAGTCATTCCTCCCAGGACTGGAAAATGCCTTAATGGAAGGGCTCTAAATGCCAGAATCAGCACTCCCCTTTATTCTATCTGGTAATTCTGCAGTTTCTTATTCACATCCCACCACTTTGACACACACAGACACACACAGACACACACACACACACACACACAGTTGAAGTAATCTAGTTATTCTCATGGGAATCACAATTATTGAGAGCTAATGTTTAATTCTAAATCTGTGTATTCCAAAACTTGTTCACTTTCTGTCCTTTACCCTACACACTCAACCAATGCCAAGATCAAATCAATGTTTACCTTATTATGTTATTATTTTTGTTATTACTTTATCTCCCAATGTATTCTTGTGATTCTGTGGGTGGTGTAAGTCTTCTTTGGTAGGACCGCTCCCAAACCACTGAGCCCTACCCCACAGACACAGATGCAGAGCTGTACATACAGTAGTCAGTAACCCTTACTGAATAAAAATGGATCAAACTTAATAAAGGAGGAAATATTTTTACCATTTTTTTCTAGTCATGCAAGCCATTCAACTGTTTCACAACGTGGGTCTCCAATAGTCAACTGATTTTTGTATTGTGTGAACACTGCTTGAAAATCCAGAGTCTGAGGAAATCCTCCACACTGGACATTTGAAAATTGCTTCTATCCTAAATCCACAAGCATCCCCCAAAACCATCAGTCTGAACAACCCCAAGTGAATGGAGAATGGGGGTTGGGGAGAGAGCCACATTCTCCTCTGTGATGTTCTTTGTGTAAGTTGTGTGAATATTATGCGTAAGGAGCAGTCTTAAAAGTCCTCCTTTTAATATACAGCTCCCCCCCCCCATATTATATCCTTTCTGACTAGGTTTCTAAGCTACAGCTTTGGCTTTTGATGATTATTCATATCATTATTATTCCAGACTAAAAGCCTTTAAGTAAATAACCAAGACTTGAAACATTGTAGAGGATCATTCTTACATAACACAAACTTCATTATATGGTTCTGTCATCCTCCCCTCCTTCCTCCAATCCCTTTTACTCTCATTTTTTTGTCTACTTAGTAACATTATTTCTTGTGTACTTTTACACCATGTTCAGTATAAATGGTATAATTAGCAGTGGAAAATATTTTGTTGTCTTCCTGCATTTATTTATGTTCAAAGGATCATGTAAAGTTCTGCTACATTAAAATTTAATTCGAAAGAAAACGAGTTTTGTTCATTTCTCAATGTAATGCCCATTTCTGTTCAGCTTGTATGAATGATAAAATATTATCAGCCCATGTTTTTCTATTTGGTTTCTAGGCATTTGTGTAAACTAGTTAGGAAAAGCAAGTGTTGCTTTGTTAGGCATGTGTTCAAAGGAGTATTGTAGAGACATATTTTATTCTGGGCACCCTGTCACCATGTCGACAGGGCCCAATCCATTATTTAGCAGTTAATTTGTTAATCGATTGACCAATTGGTTCAGGGATTTTTTTACTCTTAGATTACCAAAAAGAAAAATAAAAAGAAAGGAAAGAAAGGAGAGAAGGAAACAACAACAAAAAAGCCTCCTCTGTACGGTAAATTTAAGGAAATTGCATCAGAATCGAAAATGTACTGGTGTTTACAGATCTAGATTAAATCTGACACAGATTGGCAAACAATGAAAAAGGTTCTCTTGCTTGGAGCATAAACATTTTGAATCTCACCAGCCTGATGTTAAATCTCAGAAAATAAGTAAACTGAATTGCCCTTCTGGGGTGGATGTGGAGGCACTAGGAGGGAGGGAGATATACCCCTAGGTTTGCTGAAAGTCGATTTTCTCACCAAGGTCAGGAAAAGGGCAGGATGGTTTCTACTCTTCTAAGTCCTCTTACAGATCTCAGTCCCCCCATCTTTCTCCCAGTCTGTAGCTTGGAAGTAGAAATGAGTGGAGAAATGCACTACGAATATATATACACTGATACCAAGGGTGTCCATAGTATCTTAATAAGGGGGGGAGGATTGTGAAATTCACAGTTAAAATTAATTTATGTGGGTGATCAGATGATTCTGTATACAAAGCAATAAATCAATTGATTGCAATTGCCATTAATGAATATTTTAATAGAGAAATATGAGTCAAGCCAATTAATTTTTATGTAGCGAGTTCATTCTTCTCTCTAGGTTAACTTGCATTTATTTTCAACTACATTTTTTCAAGTATGTATTAGGGCATGCGTGTGTGTGTGTGTGTGTGTGTGTGTGTGTGTGTGTGTAAAAGATAATAGTATTCTTTTCTTCCTTCATTTATTTTTCCATAAATCCTTATTGATACATTGTGTCTTTTACATGCCATTTCTTCCTTGTCCGCTTCGAGGGAATCTTATTTGTAAAATATATTACCTTTTCTCAAGATTGTGATTTCATATCATGCCAAAGATAAAATTTGAAACCTAACTACATGAAAAAGACCCCAGGTGTTCTGTTAACCCATGGTGCTGGTCCAGATAGTCACCTCTGCGCCGATTTGTTCTTCACCCATTTCTCTCTATAAAGATGGGGTAAGGCTGCCTGAGTCCACCTCCACATCCAGACTTCATCCTCAATTCTGCCAATAGGGGATGCCTGCAGAAAGCTTTCAGAAATACAAGAGTTCAGTACTTGCCTCCTCTCTCTTAAATCATGATTCACACAAGGAATCGGAATACTGAGTTTATGCTAAGTGGAAGCGCTCATTTACTCATTGTTCCATTGAGTTCTAAATATCCTCAGGGCTAAGAACAGCCCCTTCACCTGCAGTCGCACTACTAATCTCAGATAAGAATGGTGTGAGTAAATACTTTAGGAAGTATGACCCAGTATGGCAATGCAGGGCATCCTGTCCAAGAGAAAAGCAAAAAGCATGCTTAGCATAATCATCTAAGGGTGATGGGCAAGGCCTTTGTCACTTGAGCCCAAGAATGTCAGCAGCTTCCTCTCCAGAAACATTATTTGCTTTAGCTCTCAAATGCCATTTTTAAAATTATATTCCTCTGTTCACTCTGTTCCTGTTTTCTAACATGCAACTCTCCCCCTGACATCAGTTTGACCTCCCCCTCCCTCACTGCTCTGTAAACTCTTGTAAGGAAGCCTCTCTGAAGTGCTGCTCCTTTGTTATAGGCATTTCTAATATTACCAGAATTATGCTGTAATTTGTTATTGTCTAAGTCTCTTGTCCCCTGTCTTTATCATTTGTTCTACAAAACCAAACTCAGGAGTTCTTTGAGGCTAGGGCTCCAATATGTTATCTGTCTAGCTCCAGTCTCTCTGAATTCCTGGTATGTAGTAGAGACAAATGTCTGCTGAGAGAAATTACAAAGTTCAGAACTGTTTAAGGAATTCCCTTAAATCAGTAAAGAGTACATATATTGGCAAATGCCCTGTGACAAAAGTTGCCCTCTTGCAGCAAGTTCAGGATATCCATTTAAGTCTTGTTCTTTTCTTGGTACTATTCAAATTTCTTTAGTTAACTTGCATTACCAAGTTGAAATAGCAAAAAAACAAACAATACTCTAGATTCTAGAGTCTAGAAAAGTGGTGATCAGAGGTGGCATTCATCATCATCTCCTAGAAGACTTATTAAATAAATAAAGCACAGGTTGCTGGGCCCAGCCCCAGAGATTCTCATTCTGTAACTTGAGGTTAGGGTCTGAGAATTTGCATTTCAGATGATGAAAGAGATGCTGATCCTGTCTGTCCCCAGACTCCTGTTGAGAATCACTGTTCTATAACACAACTAGCTGCAGCTTCCAGTTATAGGCAGACATTAGGGTTATGCCTGTGCCTCATTGCTAGGCAGAGTCTGGATGGATATTTTAATTTACTCTTCACACTCTGGTTTGGTGATGTTCCCAGTCATTGACCCATTTTGCTAGGGCATAGCAGGGTTGGAGTAGGCAAACAGCTAAAGTAGAGGGGTAGGGTCTATGTTTTGTTAACCTTTTGTAAGTTAAGTTCACAAAAGATTGTTTTCCTAGGCTTCTTCCCCCTAGGACTTCTTCCATCAAACCTAACCCACAAGGTTACAGCAGGATGACTCCTGGTGGCTCTTTTTGTAACAAAGGACATCATTCCCATGGACATACTGGATCGGTCCAGGAGTGAACATGGTTAAAACTAGAGTTGAATAATCTTTCTCTTCTGAGAGGATCTGAAATTGGCCTACGAGACTCCTTTATCCATGTGGCTTTATTTTGAATAGAGAAGATCAAACCATAGAGCTATTACCAGCCTTTTTCTATAGGTAGACTGGGATACAAACCAGACAGTCTAGGGCAAGAAAGGTGAGAAAGGCAAATGACAGCAGAGCAGATGTGAGAGGGGGCCAGAGAGTAGTAATAAAATCTCAGACCCTGGGCCTGGTGCATTCCTGGGACCCAGCTCTGTGCCTACCCTTGTGTCCCATGGTGCCTTCTGTGCATTTATAGTGCTTAATCAACCTTATTTTGGTTCTTTTTCAATGAACATACTAAATAATACATCATCCCAGGACATCCTTAACTCATAAATTAGAATATACAAGAATTAATTCTGATGTTTGGAAACCTGTGGAAAAAGTATCTGTCAATCTTTTTTTTTTTTTTTTAATTGGTTATTTTGTGATAGGAGAACTCTGTGATCTTCATGAATTTTCTTCAGAATTTCTTAGGACTTTCTCATGATTCCATTGTCGGAATTTTTACTGCATAATAGTAGATTACATGGAGTATGTCCAAATAAACAAAAATGTCTTATTCCTCACATTTCACTCTAAGAAAGAGTATTTTGACATAAAGTCTGAATTGAACTACAGGAATAAAAAAAACATGAAAGGATTGGAGACAGTAATTCATTTAGAGTAAGAACAGGAGAAAGATGATTAAAGGTTGCAAGACTTGAAGAAGTTATCAATGGCATTTGAGGTAAGTGGGAGTAGAGAGGTATATGGATACCAGCCTGAGTCTGCAACCCAATGATGGGTAGGTGACATAGTCCATCTCTCAAAATTGCACTGGAGTGGGTTTTCATAACTAAGAGACATGTCTTCTGCCCTGGCCCATTCCATTTGATCTTCAAGACCTAGCTTCCTTCTTACTTTCTCCAAGAAATATTCCCTAATTTTCCCAGTTCAGTCTAATTATAATCTCAAATATCTGCAGTCATTCCTGCGCATTTCTGCCATCAGGCTGGGAATCCTAGCCATCTCATAACATTTCCATTATTGTTTTCTCCTGGCATTTGGTGTTTTGTTTTAGAGTCAATTGTTAATTGTCTGTTCAATGAGTCAGCAAATACTTAAAAGTCAATGTCTCAGTATTTTACTACTATCATTGCAAACTTCACAGATACCCCCAACACAGAAGTACAAATACTTGAATTATGGAAGAATTACAATGATGTAATATAAATTATTAGGACAGAGTCCTAATAAACACATACACATGCGCGCGCATGCACACACACACACACACACACACACACACAAGGATGGGGTAAATTTAAAGCATTATTTTCATATTAAATATATATAGGTATGTGTATATATAGGTATGTGTATATACATGTATATATACACATACACATATATGTAGAGAGAGATGCATTACTTAGGGGAGTTTAAGTCAGATATGCACACATTCTCTCACTATGTTGAAATTCTTGGATCACGTAATTTCACATGTCCCCCATATATAGATGATGCAGCACAGCAAATACAATTATAATTACCTGCAATCAATACAAGCAATTCCAAATGGTGAATACGATCTATGAAAAATGGTGATTTAGGATACTCCCACAAACCACAATTACAGAGACATAAAACCCTCCAGGAAAGAAACATTTATCCCAACAACCTGTTTATTACCACAGAGGAAACCTGAATTGAGTTTCATAAACTTTGCATCAAAATTGAGTCTCTTATCTAAAGTGAAAGGAAAACAGTAGTTAATCCTTATTTAGCCTCAGCTCCTGGGAAGTCAAAATTACAATGGCGGTTTTCAGCTGGGCAAACTGAGCCCCACAGAGTACAGCCATTACCCTAATGCCATGTTGAGCCAAGACTTGACCTCCTTCTTGACCTGGGCCCTTGACTTTTCCTCTAGGGCAAATGGAGAGTCTGCCAGACATCATTAAGCATGATTTCTTCTTCTAACAGTCTTTCGATCTAAGCTGTATTTTACTTAGAATCCACACACAGGGGAAAGCAGCGGCTCAGTGCCCCGCTAGAAATGAGCAATAACATTCAAACGAAAATTGGAAGCTGAAGATCTAATCATTAACAACAGATGGTTCAACTTGAATCCGATAAACAAGTTTTGTTGTTTGCTTTCGTTTCCCTCCTCATGCACTTGAACTTAGTGCGAGCCTGCTTGCATGTAAAAGTGCTGGTCCCTAAGTCAGCAGCATGGATGGCTCACCTGATGGAAAGAAAGCTTTTATGGCCAAGTTGGAATCTTTTCAACTTGAAACACACTTGATAGTCTGATGTTGAAAGCATGTCCGAGTCTGTAGCATGACTGCCCTATTTGTTTTCTTTGTGAGAATTTAGCGACTATAGTGTCATTTAATGTGCTCCAACAAAGCCTTTTCATCTGGTCATATTGCTGTTCTTTGTCTGGTCTTCAGCCAGGGCACTTGCCTTCCTAAAATCACAAACCCAAAGGGTATTTGTTATGCCTGCCTTAAATCCTCCTCTTCTTTGTGTTCTGTTTTAAAGAACTAGAGGATAGGATATGAAAAACACCACACCAGAGAATATAATGAGCACTGGGTGTCTCTATCAGAAAGCTTCATAGGCATAATAAGCATGTGCATGTGCTCCCCCAGTTGTAGCTCCTGAGAAGCAGATAATCAAGCTTTAGATTTTTCTCCACTGTCTATAGTGGGTATATATTTAATACTTTGCCAGGGAAATACCCTTCAAAGCATGTAGATAAATAGTTTCAATGTTATTTTATGTGTAATCCATTACTGTATCCTTAACCTCCAAATGAGTGGAGGTAGGTTGCAGAAACAGTACAGTTTATTTTTAAAAATGTAACTTATTATTAACTAATCATCACACAAAAGTCCAGAAGACCATGAAGAACAATTTTTCATCAGACTTTCCACAACAACCATAGGGGAGAACTCAGCAGAGGAATGTCTCGCTTTATTTAGATGAGCTCACCTCTTACTCTCTTTAGCTTGAGAAAGGTGATCTGATCCCCTTTATAAATCTTCCAGTTGCTCACTGGTCATGCACCCAGAGCCCCTTATGATATCTGTTTTCATTATGGAGTCTTTCTCAATTCATTACTGATGCAGAGGACATGGATTTTTCAAACTCCTGTGTTGGCATCTCTCTTTTCTTTCATGGACTTTAGCCCTAATTGTCAAGCACTTATTTACAGAAAGTTTTTCTTTCTATAAAGCCATGAAGGTACATGAGGCAGAAGAAAAATGAAATCTGAAACTGTTTCTATCTAGCCTCATGATCATAGCAAATATGAAATAACTTATTTTGCATTGCCAGAGTTAATCTTAGTATAATGTTTCTGTTGTATTACTCAAAGGCTGTGCGGTTGTTGTTGCCATCTTCTTCTTTTATTTTAGCTTTAGTCACATTGCAGAGGAGTAAATTCTGCAAACAACAGACTGGGTGGAGATCTTCGTAATACATATATCCATAAAAAGACCCCTATTCAGATATATAGGTATAATTTATCTATATTATAATATCATAATATTATACATTATATGTATGTGTGAGAGAGAGAAAGAGAGGGATCAAGATCTTCAAATTAGCAAGGAAATGACAATCCAGTCAAAAGTATGCAAAAGACATGAAGAGGCATTTGACAAAAAATAAATAAATAAATAAATAATAATAACAGTACTCAAAAATCCGATAAGTATGTGGAAGAAGTCACTAGGGAAATCCATTTTAAAACTATATTTATGAAAGGACTAAGATTAAAGACTGACCACATCAAGGGTTGACAAGGATGTGGAGTAAATGGAAACTGTTGACAATGCTAGTGTATCAATTGAACAAACACTTTGGAAGATTGGTAATATCTACCAAAGCTAAATACATGCCTCCTTTTATCCCATTTCTAGGAGTCCCGTTTCTAGGTATATTTCATTTTTATATATTTGTACTTTTAGGTATCCTTACCCATTTCTGGATATACTTCTAGGTATAGTTCAAGGAAAAGTTAGATTTTCTGATGCCTTCCTTTCAGGAATTATGTGAAAAGTACAGTGTCAGTGCCGGCACAGTCCTAGAATGAGACATTCTTGGAGCTCTGGTTTTAAAGAAAGAGTAATGCAGGTCACTGGGTATTATGGGGAAAGGAAGAAGAGAACTGATTTGGACAGAAGCCTCATCCAATCTGAATAATCAAGTGGGACTCAAGTTTTGATGTGCGAAGGTGGAAATAGTAATCATTCTCGTCCAGTGTCAAAAGCCAAGGGCACAATTATTTGGCAGTTGTGGAAAGTACATACCCAGAAGATCTGGGTAGTTCTCATTATCAGAAAGATTTCTTAGCCCTGTGCAGGGAAGTACACCAAAATCAAGGTCCATCAACAAAGAGAAGAAATTAAGAAAAATAACACAGGTTATTTGAAGGTCAGGATGTGTTAGCTTCAGGGACAGGCTTTGACTGTACGAAGTTGCTAGTACAGGTACTGGGTTACAGGTAGAAGCTCCTGAGAAGGTACAATATTTAGCCAGATGGTCATTTGGGCATCCATGGGAGGGAGTCCAACTGAGACTTTCTAGAACCCAGGAGTAGAAATTGCAGACTACCATCCCCATTTTCACTAATGGGGAAGAAAAGTTTATCACATCTAGTCAGACTGAGTTCTTCTAATTAGTTTGGCAATCAGGCAAAGCTCATATAGTAGATGGTAGGCTTTTAGTTGGCACACTTGGCAGGGAAAGCAGGGACAGTCAGGAGCTGACCCTGGGGAAAAAGTCTTTGCTCTATCTCCATGCAGAGTTAATACAGTAGATTAAAAGTATCTCCCAAGAGTTGGTCTGCTTTTTTATTTACTGGTCATATGCAACTCCAGTTGATTGGCTTGAATGCACTGATCTTTGTTGAGCTGGATTAAGTTATCATCCGGTACTGTTGAACCATCCCATAAGTCTCTGATAATGTCTATATATGTCACTGATATCACTGATTCAGTTTAACTCAAGAACACAAACTAGAATACCTTCAATGGTAGAGGGACTCAATGGTTAGAACCGTTTACAGTTATTTATATTTCCACTTATTATTATTCTTGGAGTAAATTGTGCATTACCAAGGTTACTTAAGGTTAACTGCTATACTTAAAAAAATATATATTTTTGAAAAAGCTATACCGGCTAGAGGTTTGCCATACTACTCAATCACTTGGTGAGCTATTAGTTATCAATAATCAAAAACAAGGGGAACTTGACTGGGAGATTCCCAGAGGACTTTTTGTTTTGTTTTATTATTGTCTTTTTTCTTTTATTTCTTAGTAACAATCAAGGTGTCTAACTTCAATTTTCAATAATGATAATTTTTATGCTTTTGAGCAATAATCAAATATTGCACACTTAAACATTGGTGGCTAAAGTTCAGTGATTCGTTAAAATCACTCCTTTTTTTTTCCATTTTTTGTAGATATTTGGATAATCTTAATACTAAATTTTGAATGCCTTGAGGAAAGGAGGCAAGTCATTTGCATAGTTTTACTTCTAACTCCAACATGTTGACTGAAACATCAAAGTTTTTCAAGGGTAATGAAAAGGATAACTAAATTATTGTTTCCAACTCTTCCTGCTGCCTTCAAGCAAGAAGATTGTGTATTTCTGCTTGCATTACTTTCACTGCACTTGTAATGCTGGGACTGGCCATAAATCTAGCTTTGGCCAATAAAATGTGGACAGACATGACATATATCATACCTGAGCAGAAGCTCTGAGAGATACTGTGGGGTTTCACTAACTCCCATCCCAAAAAGAACCCCTCAGAGTCAAACAAGATCCCAAGCAGCCTGAAGTAAGAGATCTGCTGTGCTGGTGTGTAACTTGAGCAGAATATAGATCTTTGCTGTTGAAAGCCACTAGGATTTTACAGAGCTGATGAATATACTCAATTATCAATTGAATGGGCAGGTGAAGTGTGTCACCGGTTGAATGCTTATAAGCTTAACCAAAGTTGTGTTTATCTGCAGTATAAGAAACTGATTAGGCAATTGAATAGACACGTCCTACTTGCAGCAAATTCAGGAGAGGATCTTTCTTACCCAAGTGAACAAAGCTTATGACCCAACATCAAGAACTGGGTCAACTTTCCAGGGCTTAGAATACAGAGTAGGTTTGCACAAAGAAGGGAAGAAAAGGAATAGGACCTGTGTTAATTCTGTCAACTAGGAAGTTTATGTTTAGAGTTTGGTTATTACTGGGTAAGAGACTGTGCAGTATGCTATGAAAATCTGTACGTTTTTCTTATTTACCAGTTGATTTCTTGGTTGACATAGTTTGTTGTGTTTCATAGCTTCTTAGCAAAGTTGCTCTACAAAAGCATTACCCACTCCCCTGCCATTTTGCTTCAACCACAGTGATAAGCTTTTCATTTCAGCCTGATTTACTGTTGACAGTGGTAGTTCCATTGAAATTCCTGGAGAGGGCGCCTGGGTGACTCAGCCGTTAAGCATCTGCCTTCGGCTCAGGTCCTGATCCCAGAGTCCTGGGATCGAGCCCCACATCAGGCTCCCTGGTCAGCAGGAAGCCTGCTTCTGCCTCTCACATTCCCCTTGCATGTGTTCCCTCTCTCGCTGTCTTTCTCTGTCAAATAAGTAAATAAAATCTTAAAAAAAAAAAAAAAAAGAAAGAAATTCCTGGAGAAATTTGGGTCTTTATAGATGGAATGCTTTGGTCTGCAAGTAACAAAAAGCTCAGTTCAACACAGCATTAAAATTAAGGGCTATATAAGTTTATGTAGCTGAATGACTAAAGTCAGGTAGGGTCAATATTTCCCTTTTCTTTCATGTTTTCAGTTCTGCTGCATTCGTGTATGTGTTCTAGACTGAAACTTGTTTTCATCATGTTTATTTTTTTTAATGGCATTAAACAAAGACTAGGACAATATTTCTTATATGAAATTGAAAAGAAAAAGAAAATGCTGCCCTCTAATATTGGGATAGATTTCTCCCTCATCTAACTGGTATAATTTTGGTATTTTTCTCTTAGTCTCATGCATGGGAACACCATACACTAATTAGCTTAAGCCTGGATGCCTGAACCTGTTATTGAGGGATGGGATTGTGGTCAGCTTCTCCTGAAATGATGGGCTATGTAAATTATCAAACATTATTGGGGACTAGGTTGGTGTAGGAGATGGGTTCATGGATGCTGAGTCCATGGGTCCATTCCACTGGTATAGAGCCTAAATGCTGGGGTGTGGAAAATCAAATGAGTGTAGTAATAATTTTTACTTTCTTCCTCTGAAGTTCTTTTGTTTGTCTTTAGAATTACACATTCATAAATCAACACTCAATTTGTCTCTTTACTGCCCCTTAGTACAGACATTTTCATACCTTTGTGTTTATATTATTGCCTCTGCCAGAGATGACTTTCTGTAACACATCTACTTATTGAAGTTCTACATATCCCTCAAGACCTAGTTATCTCCTCCTTGGAATTGGTCCCGATCAGTTTGGACCACAGTTACCTCATCTTCCTATGACCCGTATAGTACTTGTCAAACTACTAATTAATTAATTAATTAATTATATACTATCTTATGACATTATTGGTACCTGACATTGCTGTTGCTTACCATTTCGTTAATCTTTGTGTTCTAAGCCTTGTATTTCACATTTTATTATAAGATTTGACTTCTAAAGGAAGAGACCGTGTCTTTTTCATTTCATATAGTTTTTAATAATCCTCCACTAAACACAGATTGATTGCATAGTAAACTTATATATAATTTGTTTTCTCAGTAAATATTGAATGGTAGAACTATTAACTTTTTTTTGAGGGATAACAAATATTGCTTTCAAAATTATATTAACACTACAACTTACATAAGTGCAAATTTACTTTACCTATATATAAGCAAACCTTTTTTATACCAGCCTGGACAAACAGAATTGGAAAGTGAAAATGATTATCCTTCATCGCCTAAGATGATATAACCAGCAATGGCGGTTTATAGGAAGGCCTTCTCCTTGTACAAAAGGATTCATTTTAAGATTTACTCAAGTCTGGTTATTTCTACAATACAGGTTTAGTTTGAATCAAGTATAATAGACCAGGATTTGGGAACTGAATTTGAAGAGTATCAGGGTCTCTCTTATTGAGCTTTGTCCTCTAGCCCTGTTCCCATGGATCACAACTGACTCCTAGAGATGCCTGGAATGAAAACAAAAAAGAGATTACTTTTTTTTTTTTTCCCCCCCCTGGTAATACTTGAAGCAAGAATTCACAACTTGGACTCCATTAATTCATTCATCAAATATGTATTGAGCATCTGATTACTCATTTTCTAATTTTAAATAAGCAAGCTATATTCTAAATGTAAGTTTCTGTCTAGCTTCAAATCATGCTGTTTCCCAAGTTCATACAGGGATGCAATATCAAGAACAGAACTTGAATTTCAGATTTTTTAATTGATGGTTTTATACACACTGCCTCTGTGGACCACCCTTCCCCCCCTTCCCTGGGTCCTCACAAGTTTCCCAGATTTCCTGAAGACTTGGGATTTGATTGTTCATGACATGATGGCTGGTGAGAAATGGCCTGAGTCTGTGGCAATGAAGGCAAGGTTTGTGCCCCATCTGCCTTTCCTCTCCACTATGTATGCTTATTGAATGGAGATGCTTACCTGTTTTCATTAGCTAATGTACTTCTGGCAGTGCTCATCCCACTGACTGACAGAAAGGCTGCCATTCTTGTCCTAACTCCCCTGACCTGCCTATTAACATATCCTTCCCCATACCCAAATGTTCTTCTAGGCACTCTTTGAATCCAATGACCCACTGTGGGAGGACTCTGTAGTTTGTTTCCAGTATTAATTTGATATAATTGATCTTGGAAAAGGCAATTAGGCACTATAAATTATTCTTTTTCAATTAAATATTTAACTACAACAGAAACAAAGAAGAACCTAAGTGCATTAATTTAAAATCTTTCTCCATGCAGAGAGCCAAAAGAAATGCGGGATTATTTTTCCTAGAAGTGAGAAATTATCTGTAAAGAATGCAATAAAATTAAGAAATATTTTAACTTAATTTGTCAACAAAACAATAGATATGACTGTATTCCTCTGTTACAAATCAATTATAGTAATAGTGAAACTTTATACAAGTTTACTTTTATTTAATTAGTTGCATCAGTATGTGCTGTAATTGTTAATGCATCAAACTATAAATGATGAAATAAGGTTAAACGGCAGTTCTCAAAACATGTGTATTTTACACTGTGGGGGAAAATCACAGCAAAATATCATAAATAATGTAAACGATAATCTAAAATGTTAGGTCTGTTAGAAATCATTTTTGGATGAGGAGAGTGGAATAAAAAAATAATTATTCCAGAAGAGTTCTCCCCTTCCCCCCAGTTAACAGGCATTTACATCATAGAAAGCTTCCAAGCAGTAATTAATTTACCCCCAAATTTCTCTTTCTTTCTTTCTTTCTTTCTTTCTTTCTTTCTTTCTTTCTTTCTTTCTTTTTTTTTTTTATAAGGATCCTGATGCCTCCAAGAAGTGAAGAGATTTGCTCAAGGCCAGCCTCGGACCTAGTTTATTAGAGAACTAGAATTAGAACCTTGATTTTATGAAGTCTCAGACAAAGCAGAGCTCTTCGACTTCATAATGCTTCCTTCCATTCTCCAGTAATGATTATGAAACATACATTTCTCTTTGATTCTCAGAATTTCCCCCTATGGCTAACACAATTTACTTGATATGTGAGAACATAGCACAAAATAAAAGTTGCATTGAGTCACAGGGAAATAAAAATTTTACCCTATTTTGTGCTACTAAGTACAGCTGATACTTTGGATGCTGAAGGGCAATAATTTAAACAAAATTGACACTGTGCTGGTTTTATGGATTTCTAATGCATTTCATCCTGGATGCATTGGACATATTGCTGCCTTGGCTTCTGCTGCATCTAATACTGAGGTTTGGAAATTTATACAAATGAAAAACTGCAGGCTTCCTTTTTGAAAAGGCAGGCAGACACAAATACTGTTTGGTTTTTGTTTTTGTTTTGTTTTTTAAGGTTTTTGTTTTGTTTTGTTTTGTTTTGTAGTTTTTTCCCTCCCATACTTAACTTGGTTACTTATTAAAAACTACACATTTCAGGAAGAAAAGAAAACACTTGGTTAAAAAATTGATTTAATATCCTCTTAGTCTTTATTTTATGGTTTATCAAGTGATTTATTTTCTTAATTTTTGACATTTTGATTAAATTGTTCTCTCCGTATTTGTAAACTTATAAAATTGGCCTGTTTTTTAGTGGAACTTCAGATCTAAGTCCAGTGAAATGTCGTATCTAGAAAAAAACGCAAAAAACAAAGCAAACAGCAACAAAACAAACCCACAGCCCCTAAAACAAAGACAAAAAGAATAAAAACTCTATAGTACAATGTAAGTGAAGTAGAAGAGGAATGTAGAGCTTTATTCAAGTTTTCTTGGATCCCTTGAATATCTTGCCCACTGGATATTGCTGCCATATTTTCTTTTAAGTAGAAAACAAGAAAATGACCCTGTTTTCCCCTTGGCAGGTTGGTGTAGAGAAGGAGGTAAATAAATGTACGTATATCTCTCCATGACTGTCCCTGTCTCTGTATATCTGTCTTCTTGCTGTTATCATTTCTCCTCTTCTAGAAAACTTTATATTTTCTTTAGAACATGCAGTGCAGAAGTGTGTCTATCTTTGGAATTTTCTGAACAAAGAAAATGACCACATTTTAGAGACTGCAAACCAGATCACATGGTCTAACTACAGATTTGTTTTTCGTAATTTGTGAATCTGTTGACATTAAAATTCCCTCAGGCATATAAACATTGAGAGTTAGACTTTTAATGATCCGCGTATATTGGAAGAAATAAAAATGCATCCTGTAATGTAAGTATTTCATCAGTTGTGTGGATGGAACAGCCATGTTTAGGCTCCCATGGCAGGAGCATCCCAAAATAGACATGAAGTGATCTTGGATCCAGCATTAGGTAAATATGCTTCTGCTTCTAGTGGATATGCACAGTACTTCCTAACAAGGTCTCATCTTTATGAGAAAACCCAATATATTTTTGTCTATAGTTCTCTGTCATCTTTTGTTACTTTTGATATTTAGAAGCTAATGTAAATTTTAATTATAATGCTTACCGTCACGATTCATTTAATTATTTATAAAATAGTGGTCTCCCATAGTTATTTTGATACCTTGTAGGAAAAAATGGGTCAGAATATTTTAAACTGGGATTAGCTAAGGAAAATCTGAGTTGTATAGTCACTAATTTTATGTATCCAAAACTGGATATTAGTTCCACCAAAGATCTAAGAATCATAAGTGAGTAAAAATAAATAAAGGTAGTTGGAATAAAGAAAAATGAAGTATACACAATGACCTTCTAATGTTTTCAGAGAAGGTGGTCACATTTGACTCTAAGCTTCCATGCAGACAGTAGGCACAGTATATATGATGCAGACTTATTTGTTGACTTGATGGGATTGCTGATTCATGAATCATGGTTCAAATATTTGCAACATTGTAACAAAAGTAAAAGAATTGGATCAAATAGTTTTGTATGGTGTTTGAATATGTCAAAGATGGTGCATTCCTTGATCTGTCCTCATTAAGTTCTGAATGCAATACTGAGTTTAGGAGACCAGTACTGCATCTGGAAAGGCCATTTGTTGCATTAAAAAATGAGATAAATAGCTAAAATCAAAGACTTCTTAGAAACCCAAGTATTTATTTAAGTACCTGAAAATCTGTCTTCTTAGAATAATTTAAAAAATGTTTTCAGAAAGTAAAAATAAGCAATTTAAAAATAAAACATTATAACCAATATAAATTGCAAATAGATTTTCTTTCACTCATTGTGTCTTAATTCTCAAATGGATTGAGTATTTCAATTGAATTGACCTATCAAGGACATTTCAAAGAGCTAATATTTCTCTGTAGTTAGGCAGAACTTACTTGAAGGTGATCACCCCATTTTTCTGATGTTGTATTATTATAACAGCCTTTCTTTCCTGGAGCGTTATAATTTTTTGGGAGGGTGACCTGTAAACTTTCAGATTAACTTGGAAGAGAAGGAAAACAACCTGACGCAGCAAAAAGTTAGCTCTTAGGGAAGGTTTTCTTCATTTTCTGATCTCTTTTGCTCTTAAAAAAAATAAGTTCTGGAGCAATACCATGCACCTGAGAACTCAGAGATTGGTAAATTCTCCTATGTTTATGTTTTGGTTTCAACTTGTTCGTTAACCAGCCTGACATATGTAGGTAATCACCAATTATCTGTCTCTTTGGGAAAAAGTCTCATAATCTTGGAATCTTCATTTCCATATTTGTAAATTTAGGATTTAGAGAAGAAACTAAATTTCCTTCCAACATTAGTATCTGAGTTATTCAGTAGAATAAATGCGGCGGTAAAAGTAGAATCTGGCATCAAAGTATGTGATCATAGCCTGTTTGGACAGATCCGTATTCTAGAAATTGGGAACCCTTCATTTGTAGTTGTGGTATTTAAGAACACCTCAAGGAGAGTTCGAGTTTATTTTTTCCTAATGTTTAGTGTAACAAAGAATCCAAATGAATTGAATGGTAAACTTTTTAAGGGGCATTTTTGAATGACTGCTTTATCAAAAATTTGTAAACTAATTATATACATGTCCTTTTTAGCTTTCCTATTCAATTAGTAAATACTTATTGAGGAAGTAGACTGCTCAAAGCTCTCTGCTTAGTGGTAGTGACAGAAGAGTCTGCTCTCCATGAGTTTGCATGATTGTAGGGTACATGGTCTTTTAACAAATAATTACTTTATTGATTATTTAATTATAGTTGGGGTAATGAAAAGAAAATGCAGAGTTATGAAAATGAATAATAGAGGAGTATAATAAAGTCTGGGGGTTAGAGATAGGTTCTTAGGGAAATGATAGTAAAGCAGAGTAGTAGAACTCAGCTCTTCAAGGGAGGTCCTTTCAAAAGCAGTTGTGTTATTCTCTGCTAGTGTTGCAAGAGGCACTGCTACTTTACTGTAGTTGGGGTGGGAGGAGTGGGTAGCAGTGGGCAAGAATCAGTTGCAAACTACTTCCCCAGATCTTCTCCCAGATTCTTCCATTCCAGCCCAGAAGAGAAGAGAAGAGAGAGAGAGAGAGAGAGAGAGAGAGAAATTGCTGTATATTTCATCATTCATCAGACTTTCAGCTCCTTGATGATAGAACTGTGCTCTGAACGCACATCACGCCCTCCTTAAAATGTTTCAGAGCCTTGCACATAAAAGGTGCTCATTTAATGACTATTGAGTGAATGAATCTTCCTATAGATTTTGGGTAAGCCTGTCTTCTAAATCATACAAGACAGGAATATCAGAGTTCCAAGAAACGTGAGAATAGAAGTTTATGTTGTTGGTATCATTTAAACATTGGTTGTGGAGAATGGGGTAATGTGTTAAATCCTCTTTGAAAGATGATTATTATCTCATTCATCTAGGTTTGATCATTTATTATGTGCTATAGCTTATTTTGTTATGTATATCTGATTGCTCCATGTGCATTTGGTCTCTGCAACTAGATTACATGTCTTTCTAGTTCAGGGATCACATCTACCATCATTGCATTCAGCACAGGACCAACTCCTTACACATCTCTTGATGTGTAGGTGTGGGGATGCTGAGGAGGTGACCTGAATATAATAGTTGAGTCTTCTTATTTCTCAGTTTTTGCACTACTTTCTTTTTTTGATCACATAAGATAAATGAATTATCAGTCAGTTGCTATGTCTTTGTAACAATCCTGAAAATGATGGAGCTGTGTGTGTCCTGGATGTTCATTTGCTAGTTTAAAATCAGGAAGCTCTTAGTTGCAGATGTCATGAATATGTATGAGTGGTCCAACTGTTGCTCCTTCTTCCCTTCCTGCCTGGTGGGTGACTCCTTCTGAGAGTACTACATCTGCCTTCCAAAGCCTTTGTGGAGTAGATAGGGAGAGGGAAGGAGTGCTCTGTTATTTTGCATTGTCAGGTAGCAGGATATTTTTTTTTCTAATGAATCTTAGGAAAATAGCAGTCTTTACCTTTCTTTCTGTCTGTCTGCCTTTCCTCTTTTTTCCCCCCAACTCCTCTCTCCACCCTTACATAAGCACAGACTGCCTCTCTTCTCTTTTTTCAAAAAGCAAAAGTATGAGAACGGGAGGCAGGAATTTGCAGTGGCAGATTTTTGAAAGAATACATGTCTCTGCTTTCTTTCTTTCTATACTCCAAAGACATCCCACATACACAGATGTGACAACTTTTTTTTTTTTTTTTTCTAAAGCTAATTTGAGCGAATGCCTGTCTGGCAACTTACTCTTGGAATAGTTACACTTGCCCAAACTGAAGTTCTGCCTTTATAGAGGTGACACTGACGGCATGTTATTACTGCGCACTCAGAGCAGAGACACTAGGAGAAGGAAAAAGAAAAATAAAAGACATGAAAATGAAGTACATGTGGCTGTGTTTTTGAGAATCTTTGTTAATGGGACTAGAATAGAGGTGTTTGCCTAAAAGTGATGCGGCTTTTGTAAAAACTTGCTATCTGGGAGGCATCTGGAATTGCTGAACTTCTTTGTTTTCCTTAATAAAGACTTTTCTCAAATACAGCAAAAAAAAAAAAAGGGAGCAAATATAGGGGTTTCTGCTAAAGATTTTGATGTGGGGGAGCTGGGAGAGGGAAGTGGTTCCTACTGCCAAATTTATTCCTAAATTTTACCTTTTTCACTTAATGTGTAATTATTTGTATCTAATTTGTCACATTGTTTTTTTTTTTTTTTTTTTTTTCAAAATAGCTGTTGGGCAATTGAACTCATGCTATATTGGGTGATAGATAAAGTTATTGCCAAACTGTTTGAGGAGGGCAGGTGAAAGCATTTGTGGATAGAGGAGAAAGCAAGCTCTCCTTTTTCTGGACTGTGTGTTCCAATTTCATGTCATTCACTGGATGACTACATTCCTTTCTTCCTTCCCATCCCTTTTCTTCCTTTATTTCCCTTTCTTTCCTTTATCTTCTTGTGTTTATCCTTTAATCAATGCAGCTTATATTTATATTTCTACTTATTTAAGGCATTGGGGGATATGGGGAATGCATAATGCATTTGTGGGGAACGTAAAGAAGATTATATGCCGCTCTTGCCCTCAGGAGTTTGCTGCTATTTGGGAAGACATGATATATATGCATGAAATGTTGAATATAGATTCAAGATTTGAATGGCAATATAAGAATATAAATCAGATGAGCAATAAGTACTATCAGCTCTTAGTTGGGAGATCAGTGCAGACTGGATGGTCAGAAAAAGCTCTGTTAAGTTCTTTCACCCTTCTGGAACACGCAATGCTCACATACACTTTCAAGTTTTATCAGGTTAGTTACTGTATAGTGCCTTGCCTGTTTATCTTCCCAAATGTTTCCCAAATATTACTCAGCCCTTGAAGTTCTCATTAAATTTTATCTTCTTTATGAGGAAATCTGTAGTCTTTGCAGCTCACCAGCATCTCCCCTTTTTCTGAACCCCTCTACATCCGCAAGTACCACCACACGCCAACCAGTGGACAGCACATTATCTAAGTCATACTTTGTTTTGTGTGTCTAAATTTAGTCTCACCTTTCTCTCAAAATTTCTGTTGTTTTGAGAAAAGGGCTTCATTTTGTGCTTCATATAGAGCTCGTAGCACCAAACGCATCATCTGATACACGCTGTTGTTCAGTAAGTATTTACTGAGTTGATTTATAGCCTAGAGACCTTGAACAAATTCCTCTTTTTGACGTATCTCACATCTCTTCCAGATCTAACATCCAGTGTGACTTTGTTTCTGTGACTTGAAGCCAAATCATTCTTACAAATATTTGAGGAACATTTCCTCATTTGGAATGGTCACATTAGGGATGAAGACAAGTTCTCATGGAGTTTAATGCCCAACAGAAGTGGACAGTGCTCACAGCAGCAGAGCTGCCACGCAGTATACACTTTTAGGAGTAACTACTTTTGCAACATGTGGGACCACCTCAGCTCTCTGAGGAGATTGTGCCTTTAAGATTTATTTTTTATTATTTTATTTTAAAGCCACTTTAAAAACCATTCAGTAGAGGGCGTGACAAGACAATGTTGATGCTTCTCTAGGCTCTGTCATTCTAGAATTCTAAATATCAACATACATACACATTCATATACACAAACACGTTGGATTCAATGAAAGGTGACTGAGTTCAGCTTTTCCTTACTGACCCCCTGTCTTTCAGCACCCCAGGTTTTTCCTTCTCTGTGTCTCATGGGCTCAAGCTCTGTTTGGCAAAGGAACCAGCCCGATTGTGATCCCTGGGAGAGTATCTAAAATGACAGTTGCTGAAAGGTTACAGCAAAATCTATTAGAAAAGAAAAGTTGAGGGAAATCAGGTGAGCTTATAGAAGAAAATAAGGAAAGATTGGCTCCCTTTTGGGATTAGGTCTAATTAAGGTGAGCAAGCAGCTGGGCCTGTTTGGAATAACAATTGTGCTAGCATGTCACTTTTTTCTGCTTAGTTGAAATTTATATAGTTTGGGAATGGTGGATATAAGAAAATTAGAGCTCATTTAGAATCTGTTGAAAGGACAGTGTGCCTTCATTATTAGTTTTGCATCTGAATTTTCCTGGGGCAGTCCTCTCTCTGTTATAGGTAATGGATTTTTCCCCAGATGTAATTGGATGAGTTTAATTTTTTCTTTCATTACCTGTCGAGGAGGCCTATGCCCCTACTTCCCTTTGTGTTTTATTAGGACTGTAACCCCTATTTAAATAAAGGCTTTGATTGTGCTTATATATGTTCAATCAGCACTTTCTGATTGAATAGTTCTGGTCACACAATACTCTCGCCTAGCATTTTTTACTAATTGCATTTTCGCCCTGGCTGGGTATGGGAAAACCTCTGATGGTATTTGTTTGCTGCTTTTGATTATGCTGGTGATTTGGTCTATCTATGGTAGCACAAGGCTGGGAAAATATATCTTCAGACTATAATCTTACTGCTCTTAAAGGGTAACTTGATTTGATCTTTTTTTTTTTTTTTTAATTTTTTTCTTTCTTTCTTTCTAATTGAAGGGCTAGAAAGCCTAGTCCTATGCTGGTAAATGCTTAGCAAGCAGTTCTATAAAAAGTAAAAAAAACAAAACACATCTTGGATTTGTAGCTTTACTGATTTCCATGGTGTAAATACTTCAACCTTGGGTAATTTCAATACGACATGATTGGATATGGAATTAGGAAGAGATACATGCAGTCCAGTCTTCAAAGAGCTGGTGCATGTGGCTCTTGCACACATTGAAAAGTCTCAGTCACATTTCTGCCATTGAGGCCATGTACTTCAGCATTTTCACATTACAATTAAGATGGATACTGGTTGTTAAGCTCATTTAATTAGAGTGTGATTTCAGTGATTTATATGTGGGCACTATATTCATGTTTTGTAGCCAAAGGCATTTTAAGGTGATTCTCATGCCTGTGTTGAGAACTCAGAAATATATTGGCTAAGCCATATTATGTTAAATGAAATGTACATGTTTCCCAAGAAATTCTTTAAATGTTTATATATTTTATTTTTTCTAGTATATTAACAAGAATGTTAGTAGATGTATTATTCTAGGAGTCAGAAGACCTTAGATTTTGTCTCAGCCATCATTAATGTAATATGAGGACATCACCAATTTACTCATCACTTAAGGAAAGGGAACAGTGGTTCAGTTATAGGCTCACCTATAAACCTTCTCATTTCTATCTGGATAGCATTACTTTTTCTTTTCATTAGGCATTTGTGATATTCTATCTTTGTCTTCAAGTAGATTTTTAACTAAAAACTTAAGTAATAATATGTTTACATACATTATATCTACAATATAACTTATGTTGATGGATCTTAAGAGTCTGGAAGGCAGACTCATGCTTTATTCATATATATATATATATATATATCCCTCAATATTTAGCCCAGGAACCTGAACAGACTATGGTAGAATGACTTTAGTCACTGATTGCCTTCCCTGTTAGATAAGGATATTAGTATGATACCATGAAATAATTCAAACTAAAGCTTTAAAAGAAATTAAAAGCATGTTACCAATGATAAATATTAATTTTATTTTTCATACTACAAGTTTCTAAGACTGATTAATGACTAGAATGAGGTATACTATTGGGGTTGAATTGGTTAAAGAAAGGTTAAATTTCATTTTATTTGTGTATTTTCTTTCTTTTTTTTTTTTTTTTTAAAGATTTTATTTATTTATTCGACAGAGATAGAGACAGCCAGCGAGAGAGGGAACACAAGCAGGGGGAGTGGGAGAGGAAGAAGCAGGCTCATAGCGGAAGAGCCTGATGTGGGGCTCGATCCCAGAATGCCGGGATCACGCCCTGAGCCGAAGGCAGACGCTTAACCACTGTGCCACCCAGGCGCCCCTATTTGTATATTTTCTATAACTACATTTTAATTGAGAATTTCCCAAATATGTGACAATAAAATAAAATAAAATCAGTTCAATAAAGTTCAGTAACTATTAAGCCTTAACTAATTGTACTGTAAACGCAGAAGTTCAGAAAGACATTTCTCCTACATTGGAGAGGTATCTCACTGGATTGAGATGTTGTTTTCAACCTTCAAGCCAACTCACCATTGCATCATGGCCTCCAGAGTTGGTACAGACAGTATAGACACTCTTGGCTCAGTCTTATGTGCAATGAAGTGTAGTATGCTAGCAGTGTTCTGTAGTGATGAGATCTGACTAAGAAATGAGGAAACTGGGGATTCTCTTCTGAATCTTATCCCTCTACCTTTGTAAGTTTCCATATTTTTTTTTTTTTAAGATTTTATTTACTTGACAGAGACAGCCAGCAAGAGAGGGAACACAAGCAGGGGGGTGGGAGAGGAAGAAGCAGGCTCCCAGCAGAGGAGCCTGATGTGGGGCTCGATCCCAGAACGCCGGGATCACGCCCCGAACCGAAGGCAGACGCTTAACCGCTGTGCCACCCAGGCGCCCCTCCATATTTTTTTTTAATAAAATAGGACAGATAAGGGCACCTGGGCGGCTCATTCGGTTAAGCGTCTGCCTTTGGCTCAGGTCATGATCCTGGGGTCCTGGGATCAAACCCCTCGTTGGCAGGCACTCTGCTTAGTACAGAGTCTGTTTCTCCCTCTCCCTCTGCCCCACCCCTTGCTTGTGCTGTCTCACTCTCTCTCTCTCTCTCAAATAAATGAACAATAAAATCTTAAAAAAAAAAAAAAGACAGATCATAGCTACTTTGCCTCCCTGCATCAAGTAGAGTATGCTCAAGAAAAGAGCCTTAAAATATAAAAGTGCTATAAGATAAAAATAATCTCAGGCTTTTAATTGTTCATTTTTAACCCAGTGACTAATTTTCAGCCAGTACATCTAACTAGAGATGGTCAGTATAATTTAGGAGACTGTGGATAATTTCAAAATGGAACTGGGTCTCGAGTGGTCAATTTCTAGAAAAATAGTGGACTAAAATAGTGCTGATATCCTCCCACTGCAAGAATGTCAAGTGAAATAAACTGAAACATGACCAACAGTTACTTAACACGTGGCTCAGTTTTAAAAAGAAAGAGAAGTACTTTACCAAAACAACAACAACAGAAAAGCAGTGGTAATAACAGGGCCAGGACCAGCTCAGGTCTTGGATTATAATCTATTTACAGAGAGAGGAGACAATGTCATGGGCTTTGGGGAAGAATTGAAATTTTCTAATTCAAAACTAGGACCTGTCTGCTACAACCCAAGGAAGAATTTTTTTCATGTTATTTATATGACTGAAATGTAAAATAAAAATAAGCAAGATAAAATTTCAAAGTAATCTAAAAGATTTGTACTGGTAAATACTAGCCAAAAACAATCTGGTGTAACTTCCTTAATATCAGCCAAAACACTTCGTAAGAAAAAAAAAAAAAATTAGTAGGTTAAAAAAGTTCATTGTATATGCTTCTAAAATATTCAAGTCATAAGGAATATAGTCCTGAACAACATAGCCTCAAAGTATATTATTCAAAAATTGACAGAAATATAAGGGAAAACAGACAAATCCAAAATTAAAGTTGGAGATTTTAAACATAATTCTCTGAGAAATCGATAGGTCATCAGACCGAAAATAAAGTAAATATATAGATGATTTATATCAAGCAGTTTTTGAGTTGATGTGAATAACTGAAGTCTGCAGTGCTTCTATTAATTTTAACTGGAAGACCTGGCTAGTACAAAAAGAGAGTTATTTGTAAAATAAAAATTATATAAGTAGTTTGAAGATGAAACAACATATTTATTATTCAAAGACACTATAATTATTAGTGTAAAATAGTCAACAGATAAGAATATATAAGCAATAACATAATTATTGAAATTAAAAACATTAATATAAGAAAAATTGGTGGTGTTTCTGTGTACCAGTGATGATTAGTACTTTAATCTTTAAAGCAGTAACAATCTGTAATTGATTCTATGAAGTACCTAAAAATAAATCTAGTAAGATATATATTTGAGAAATTTATAAAAACAATTTTGAAAAGTTATTGAAGAAGATCAAATAGTACTAAAATCACCAGAGAGATATGCCAGGTTCATAAATGGAAATTTTTAATATTATAAAGATGGAGATTCTCCTGTAAATTAATCCATTAGTAGCACACAATTTCCATCAAAAGTCCAAAACATCCTTTCAGTGGACTCTGACAAGCTGATCGTTGTATTTACTTGAAAAGGGAAAGGACAAAATATAGCCAAGACTATTTTGAAAAAAATAAAAATAATGTTAGGGGCTTAATCCACAAAGATTTAGTACAAAGCAATAGTTATTAGAAGAGTTTGGTAGATAATTAGATAGTAGAACATAATAAAGAGTGCCAAAGCATAACCACATATAGAATGGGAACTCGTTATTTGACAAAGGAGGCATTACAAGTCAGCAGGGAAATGTCAATCAGTAGGGAAATGATAGATTAATTCAATAATTGTGTTGTAAAAATTGACTTTCCTAATTGAAAAATTTAATCCCATCCTGATGGATTAAAATACAAAAAAAATGAAAAAATATTTTTAAGAGAAAACCTAGGAGGACATTTTTTTTTTATTTAAATGATATCCGTGTTTGGTAATATTTTAAATAAAAACTTAAAAAATCTTACATTGGAAGAGAACAGATTGATGGTTTTGTCTACATTACAATAACAAAATATTCCCACATGACTGTCCAATTAATTGATATGATTAGTACCCAGAATACATAAAAGTATTCCAAAACTCCTAAGAAAGGTGTTTTATAAGTGAGTGAAGGGTTTAAATAGGCAATTTGTAGAAAACAAATATCTGCAGGGGCGCCTGGGTGGCTCAGTTAATTAAGCTTCTGCCTTTGGCTCAAGTCCTAATACCGGGGTCCTGGGATCTAGCCCTGCCTCAGGCTCCCTGCTCAACAGGGAGTCTGCTTCTCCCTCTCCCTCTGCCCCTTCACCTGCTTGTGCTCTCTGTCTCAAATAAATAAATAAAATCTTAAGAAAAAAAAAAAAAGAAAAACAAGAAAATAACTATCTGCAAAGAATTGAAAAAAATCTCACGCAGCTTCACTAGTAATAAGGGAGATTCAAATCAAATGAAATTTAGAATTTCTTACCTACCAGATGAGCAGAATTAGATAATTATGATAACCATCTTTGGGAGAAAATATTAGGAATATAAAGTATAAATTATAAATGACAGTATAATTTGGTACCACCATTTTGGAGAATAATTGGATAAAATGCAGAAAAGTCAAAACTGCCTATACTTTATGATATATATGTTCTATTCCCTGGTTTCTTACATTAGAAAATATTTATTTGTGATAGTGTTCAAGGAGATTCATACAAACAGATTTACTGTAACAGTATGTAATAATGAAAAAAAATGGGAGAGTCCTTTGTTTATTAATCTGGTAAGGGAAAAATATCTATCATTATGCTTTTTTTTTTCTTCTAGTATTATTCTTCTAATGAAGCAATATGCAAGTGATCTAGATCAACTTGTATCAGTATGAATAAACCTTAAAAACAAAATATTCAGTAAAATAAATAGAAAATTTACATATACTTTTAAAACAAATAAATTAATACTATATATTATTTATAGAAATATACATATGAAGGAAAACTATAAAACACACGTAATGAAATACAGAGAGAGACATACTAACTTCAGAATAGTGATTACCTTCAGAGAATGGAGAAGCAGAAATGAAAGCAATGGGTAGTTGGGCTTGCTTCCCCCCCCCCCATTAAAATTAAGAAAGGAAATTTTAGTTTAGACCTTGAAATTCATATTTTTTTAGTGTTCTACAATGAAAAGTTCAACAATGACCGACTCTATACTTTTGTTTTCCTCGTCCTGAAGAATGGTCCTCAGAATGCCAGTGAGTGTGGACACCATTGGGGTTCTTCAGAGAGTTACATTGTAGGGTGCTCTTACTTACCTGAAGCAAAAATCATTCCGGAGCTTCTATGTCAAGAGATCATATCTGGGAGCCATTTGAATGGCTAACATTCAGGGTACTAATAGAGGGCTCACCATTCACATAATATCTGCTCAATCTTGTATAGATTGTTAGACTGTATTTTTCTGGCAGAATATCCGTTTTGTGTTCTTTTTTCAGATTTCTCATACTTTCTGGAGAAAAACAAGGCTAAATATTACATGTGACGTCTATGTCCTTTAGTGTTTTTTCCAATCCTTTTCAACAGACTCATACTCCTACTTTCAGGTCCCTCAGTACCCACTGCCCTTCATTATTATGAGCTCTTTCTGGAAGAGGGAAAGAATTCCTATGCAGAGGGGTATATGGCACTAACCTTTATAACGTATACCCTTCTCACACTTTACTATCTAAAACAACATCTCTGGCAGAGAAAGTTGATATTTTGGCTCTGATACTTTTTCATCTATCATGTCATTACAAAATGACTTAGCAGTGGGTGGTTATGGGAGATAACTAGGAGAAAAGCTTTAGCCATTGCCATCCTATTGTGCATACAAACAGCCTACATCCCTCCATACATATTTATATAGGCAGGAGACTGGGTGATTTTTTTTTTTTTCAGATCATGAATAATTTTAACACTACAGACGTTTGACTTTGAATCAACAACCAGTTCGGATGAATGTAATTGCAGCCAAAGAAAGTTTCTAACTAAAATTAGTTACTTTTCATATTTAACAAACTACTGCCTGCTACATTTCCTGTGATCTCGCTTTCATCTTCCTCTCATATGGTCACATGTAACAATGACTCCTTCACTTCCATCTCTATTTTCTTCTTGGCTTCTCTAAGTATAAAACTTGCAGTTTCTCCTGCCAAATGACTTTGCAAGGCTGTGCCTAGAAGATGCCAACCCAACTCATGCTCACACTCTTCCATATTCTCCTCAGATTTCAATGGTTGTGAGTCCCTTTGCCCTTTCCATGTATCCAAGAGTGGAATATGAATTTCACATAAAAACAAACAAACAAATATAAACACTGTCAGAATAAAAATTTAAACAAGATCTCTGGGTACAGCCTCAGGCAGACTATGTGTTGTGTGTTTTCAAAAATTTTATCTCATTTAATCTTTATAAAATCTATTGTGGTAGATATAAGTATTCATATTTTGTAAATGAAGAGCTTAAGCAACTTGCTCATGGCTTACGAATAAATCCTCAAATGCAATTATTTTATTTGACTCCTTGGAAATTCCTTGGAAATTCAACCACTGTCTTAGTACGCTTGACTACTGTAACAAACTACCATAAAATAGATGACTTAAGCAAAATACATTTAATTCTCATAGTTCTGGAGGCTGGGAAGCCCAAGATCAAAGTGACAGCAGATCTGGCTCTTGATGAGGGACTTCTTTCTGACTTGCAGATGGCCACCTTCTGCTGTATCCTCACATAATGGAGAGAGGAACTTATATTACCTCTTCTTATAATGTTATTAACCTCATCTTGGGGGCTCCACTCTTAAAACCTCATTGAAACCTAATTACCTCCCAAAGTACCCTCCCAGTACCATCACATTGGAGTTAGGGCTTCAACACATGAATTTGGAGTGGGCACAGCATACTTAACTATACAGTATACTAACTCTTAATAGGAACTGCCCTACTTTGCATGAATCACCTGTTATCAGGCTGAAAATGCAAAGAGTAAGCACTGAGCTAATTGAACTGACAGCATCCTGCTCTATAAATAAGCTTTCCATGACTATGGTTGGTGGGTGACAGAGACATGTTGGGGATTTTATTAAGGAAACTTTTCTTTCAGACTCTAATACTCCTTCCTCTGTCTTATTATCCAGCTTCAGAACTCCTGTGTTCTCAGCACCAAATGGCCATTGGCAAACAATTTCTCTCCAAGTGTTAAACCAACTTTTGGAGGCTACGTGGTACTGAGTTTAAAATATGGGCTCTGGGGGGGCGCCTGGGTGGCACAGCGGTTAAGCGTCTGCCTTCGGCTCAGGGCGTGATCCCGGCGTTATGGGATCGAGCCCCACATCAGGCTCCTCCACTATGAGCCTGCTTCTTCCTCTCCCACTCCCCCTGCTTGTGTTCCCTCTCTCGCTGGCTGTCTCTATCTCTGTCGAATAAATAAATTAAAAATCTTAAAAAAAAATAATAAAATAAAATAAAATAAATAAAATAAAATAAAATAAAATAAAATAAAATAAAATAAAATGTGGGCTCTGGAATCTAAGAATCTTCCCTCAAATTCCAGTTCTACCACATGCTAGATCCATGACTTTGCACATTGCCTCATCTAGGGCCTTAGTTTCCTCATCTGTTAATTGGGGATACTAATAGCATCTACTTCACATAGTTGTGGGGAGGATAAGATGTATAAAGCTCTTAATTTAGTTTGAAATAATAATTTATTTTGAGTAGAAGCTATACTTCGAGCTTGCCTGTTAACCATAAGGTTCTTTCTCCTGTACTTTCTCATGGTTCTTACAAAGCTATAAATGCTTGACATTTTATAACATCTCATTTTATTTGCATGTTAAGCAGTAATCAGGTTTTCCATACAATTGTGTACTATTGAAATGGATCTTTTCTTTCTAGAAGGTAATGCTAATTATGGTACATTCATAGACTACACGGAAATAATAATCAGAAATACTGAAATACTCATCTGGCTCAATATTTTTGCCTTCTTATTCTCTCCTGTGTGCAAAGGGAAATTTTATTTTACAGAAGTTGGGGCTGAGCAAATAACCACACTGACAAAAATCCTAGTATTTTCTTGACCTCAATTTCCTCATCTGTCTTTGAAGGAGTCGAATTAGAACCTTAATAGAACATACGTAAGTTTTCTACTGCTCTAAATTTAAGTCTCTATGACTATGATTATGTTTCTCGTCTTATTCAGATTAAAAAATAATAACCTTATTTTGTCATAATTTAAAAAAAAATTCTAGGTTTACATGATTAATTTAGGCTTAATTTAAAAATGCTTTCAAAGACAAATAAAAGTTGAGAAGTGTTTCACTTCAGATTTGAGTTATTTTACAGTGTAAATCATGGTTTCTGGTTAATTTAATATTGGTGCTAAGACCATGTCCTTGGATCACTTTCACAGAAGCATGTGAGACGGCTGATATGTGGGAGTGAATGAACTTCCTGCTAGGCAGTTGTTCTCATGGAAGACATGGATCCCTGGGTATACTTAAAGGTTTTGCAAAGTGCCTATTATGCCAGGGACTGGGGATTGCTGGGGAAGAGTACAGGAGCTCCAACCATTACTGTGACCATGATGATTTGTACACTATTGGCCAAGCGCAGAATCTTGCCTCATTAAATTCTCTCTTTTGATTCTATTTGCTTAGCTCTTCAACTATGTCATTTTTTCTTAATTTATGTACCTACTTAATTCTCACCTATGATCTAAAAATAGAAAACATAATAATTTCTACTACTCTGCTACCTCCACAAGCTACCATACTCTCTCTTTCTGATCTAACCATCAAAGCTCTTGCCTGCCCTGTAGCACCAGAACTCACTGCTGAAGAGGCAATTATTTTCTTCACATGATTTCATTCTTAGAACAACCCACACACAAGAACTTCCTCCCCATTGTAAGTATTGAGAAGACATCTTCTGCCTCCATCTTCTCATTGACCTTTCCACAACAGAGTAAAAGTAAGAAACCCAGACATCTAGTGAGCAGAATTAATGCATTAATAGGTTGATGCTCACCTTAGCCCCTCACTTTGCATGGGCAGGAGTAGAGTGGAGGTGTGGGTGTGGGATCAATGTTTGCTCCACATATTCACTCTCCTCAAAAGGATCCCAAAATCTGGACTTAAAACTGAGCAGGGAATAGGCTAGGAGTATTCAGTCTGGTATTTAAAAATCTCTAAGAAATGACCTTGAACTGCATTAAAATCTATCACACTTGTGCCCTTTAAGGAATTTTGTGTTTGAGTCAGCAAACTATGGTGCCCTAAAGACATCCAATGCTTTCCTTGTATTTTGCCTTTATTTAAGGTATTTTTCCTTATACTGTTCCACTTCCAAACCTGATTTCTAGACATAATCCCCCAGTCTTCTGAACTATAGTACTGTAAACTCTTTCTCATTTTTGTCAGAATTACCACTGTAATTCTGTATTGCAATTGCATAACTCTTTTTAATCTCTCCCACAAGATTGCAAGCTTCCTTTTGTTTTTGTTTGTTTCTTTGTTGCAAGCTTCTTGAATACAGAGACTACAACTTGTTCACTTTTTATACTCAAAAATGCCTAACTTAGTGCCTTCCATGTGGTAAAAATTCACAACTCACTACTTAATTGCTAACTGGGGCAATGAAACATTAATGTATTGGAGTTCATGGGAGTCTGTAGTCATGGCTGACAGAGATGTGGGTCAGTAAATGCTTTGAGAATTGCTGCCTTTCTTTAGACTAAGCAGTTTAAGTTTTGGTGAGCCATCTCGGTTTTCCTGACCAGTCCTTCTGCTAATGTATAACCAAATTCTATCAATTTCAGTATTCCCAAGCTGGGATATCATCTATAGATGAAATTAAAGCTATGTTAAAGGAAAAAAACAACTTAAGGACATGTTAACCTGTTTCTCACCTTCAGGGATAAAACATGTTTGTCAGGTCTTCTCTGGTCAGAAAAAATTCTGCTAGCATGAGTTTTCTACCTTCTCCACTCTGCACTTCCTCTCAGCATTTTCTCTCCATTCCCCTGGTGCTTTGAGTCCATATATTGACCCTTATTTTTCAGTGTCTCCCATTGCAGTGACTGTCAAGGGCTATGCTTCTTGGGCATTCTGGTCCACTCTGAAGCACCCTTGTTATTTTCACCTCTTTAAATCATTCTCGTCTGGAGAACATTTTCATTTCAAAATAACATGCTGTGTCTATCCTGAAAAATCTTTACCTCATGCTACATTTATAGAAATAGTAAAAAAGATTAATAAAAAGAAAATTAAATCTAAAACACACTAGAATTGGTATAGTAATCTTAGAGGAGTGGAAACCATGTAGGATATTTGAATGGAGAAAAGCAGAGGATAGGACAAAAGGGGAAGCCACAGCCCTTGGCCAGCAGGAGAAGCACCTAGATCAGAGACATGAAGTGATCTGTTTCCTGAGTGGTGGAGCTTGGAGCAAGAGAGGAACCAAAGCAGCAAACACTGTGATGAGTGTAGGTGCCAGAGTGATAGTAGTCAGACATGCTGGTCACCGATCACTCCTACTGCTCTAAGTGCTGTGAGTAGTAACTGGACTGATTGTCTGCTGGAGGCAGTATTCAGTCCAGGATCTTTGATGACAGAGTAGCTCTCCAGGTGCTGGTGATGTTTTGTGGGAAATTAATGGACACCCATACCATTAATATTGAGTTTAATCTGTTCTTTCCCTTTCTGATTCCTTCTGAATACATTAAAGAATAGAAGGCAAGGGGGACCTCTGAACAATTTCCCCAAGAGGGCAGCCTGATCCAAAGATGTAAGCAAATAGATGTGCAAGGTATCTCCACTACAAAAGTGGTGACAAAATCAAGGCTCACTATAATTCATGAAAGAATGCAAACACACTGCCACAAATAAAATATATTATAGCCAATGAAAAAGTCAGTGAATACTAGACACAATGTTCTCGCAGGGATTGTGGATAATGTTTCATCTAAAAAAATGGGTTCAAGAAAATAGAACTAATTAGAGAGCTTGTATGAAAAAACGTAATTGATAAAAAACAAAACAATAAAAGTTAAGTACTCAGTAGATGTCATGATATAAAAGATGGGCACAGAAGACACGAAAATTAATAATATGCAGTCTTGCTAAGTAATTTTTCAAGAAAGTTTCACAGAAGGTTAAAGAGAAAGTATACAAATAAGATCATCAAGAGCTATAAAGGAACCGTTATCATTAGAGTAGGTAATATGGGCCATTACTCACATTTAGAAAAAAATAAAAATCTAGAAATTTTACATAGGTATCTTACATATATGTATACATATTATATATTATAATAATGTAGAGGGAGATTCTTTACTATCTTGTTATTTGTATAGATTTTATATTTTATGATATACTTAAATTACAAGATAGTTAAGTATCACTAGACCTTACCCAGGTATTTGGACCACAATTTTCCACTAGAGAAAATGCTTGCCAATTTTAGGGGAAGCAGCAGAGAGTTTGAGAAGTGCTTTTGACATTCATGGGAGGATACACAATCAAAACATTAACAGTTGGCATGTAAAACTCATCATGGGTAGAATTCCTGGTAAAATCCCAATACATTAAATTATTCATAAACCAAATCTCAAAAAAATCTGAGGGGCTGAAATCATATACAATATGTTCTCTGTCATAATAAAATTAAGCTGGAAATGAACATCAAAGAGATAATTAGATATATTGAGAAAATAAGGCATATACATTGAAGTGTCCACAAAAATCAATGAGTAACTAAGAATGAATACCAGAAACCATTTTAAGCTGAATGATAATGAAATATTATGTACTGGAATTTTCAGGGTACAGTTAAATCAGTGATCAAGGGAAGTTTTATATAGTCAAATGCATATATTTTTAAGATTTTTCTCCGTCTCCCACCTTTATTGAGATATAATTGACATATATAACATTATGTAAGTTTAAGGTGTACAGTATTTTGATTTGCTACACTTAATATACTGTGAAATGATTACCACCATAGAGTTAGCTAGCACCTTCATCATATCACATAAATTACGATTTCTTTTTTTGTTTTTAAAGATGTATTTATTTATTTTAGAGAGAAAAAGTATGCAAGCAGAGGGGAGGGAGAGAGGGAGAGGAAGAGAAGCAGACTCCCTGCAGAGAGTGGAGCCCGAAGTGGGGCTTCGTCTCAGGACCCTGAGATCATGACCTGAGCCAAAATCAAGAGTTAGATGCTTAACCAACTGAGCCACCCAAGTGCCCCTACCATTTCTTTTTTCTGGTGAGAACATTTAAGATCTACTTTCTTAGCAACTTTAAAGTATATAATACATATTGTTAACTATAAAGTATTAAGTATAATGATCATGTTGTGCATTAGCTACCCAAAGCATATTCATATTGTAACTGAAAGTTTGTACCCTTTGATCCACACCTCCCCATTTCCCCTCACGTCCCAACCTCTAGTAACTCCATGAGTTGGCTTTTTTAGATTATACATACAATTATAGTGATATCAAACAGTATTTGTCTTTCTTTGTCTGACTTATTTTACATAGTGCAGTACCCTTGAGGTTTTTCCATGTTGTTGCAAATGACAGTATTTCCTCTTTCTCATGGCTGAATAATATATATATATATATATACACACACACACACACACACACACACACACACACACACATTTTTTCCCCCTACATCTTCTTTACACATTAATCTGTTGATGGACATTTAGGTTTTTTCCATATGTGAGTAATGTTGAATGAACATTAATGCAGCGGTAATGTTGCAGTGAACATAAGAATACAGATATCTCTTCAACATCATGAATTCATTTCTTTTGGCTATATATCCAGAAGTGGGATTGTTGGATCATACACTAGTTCTATATTTAACTTTTTGAGGAGCCTGCCTACTGGAAGTGGTATCTAATTGTGGTTCTGATTTGCGTTTCCCTGATGATTTGTGAAGTTGAGCGATATCATTGTATAAGCTAAAAAAAAATCAGATAAATTCTATAGCTCATCTATTGGAATTAGAAATGAGTTTAGCAAGGTTGCTGGATGCAAGGCTAATATACGAAATATAGTGGTATTTCTACATACTGAGCAGCACACAGATAATCAAATTAACAACAAGCCTATTCACTTTTTTGTGCAGAGTGACTTTAAGAATATCTATTTATGAAACATTAAATGAGTGGGATTCAAGTTGTACTGTGGGAAAAGATATTGGAAGCACATAAAACTGAAAAAAATTATAATATATATATATATATTATACACACACACACACATATATATATCCAAAAACTATTAAGATAATAAAGAAAATTATGTACAGCTAATAGAAAAATGGCAGGAGACTTGAATACCTACTTACAAAAGAGAATATTAAAATGGTAAGTGAACATATGAAATGATGTTCAAATTCATTAGTAATAAAGGAAATGCAATGAAAACCATAGCAAGGTATCATTAAATACGATCTACATGGTCTAAAACTAAAAATATAATATATATATATATATATATATATATATATATATATATATATATATATATATATATATATAACGGTGCTTTCTCTATTTGTTTCTGTTCAGATTAAGGTGTATACGTGAAAATTTTCAGGACATTTGTTTGGTTTTGATTTTGGTTCGTCTGTATTTCCCTAGAATGGAAACAACTTCTGGAGGTTTAACATCCATCAGAATCTCTTGTTCCATTTAGTTACTGATGTTAAGGGTAATAGCAAGAGATATGTCTATCCATTTTCTGCTGGGGAAACTTTCTATTTTTTTTTTAATTTATATTCATTAGCAAAAATGGTTAGCTTTTGAAGAAGAGGTATCCTGTTGTCCAGATTGAACATGATATTAACATTTTACTTTTGATAATTGTTTTAGAGAAATATGTTAAGAGTTGATATGGTAGAATTTGCCATCACTGTTAATCAGTTCTAAACACTCCATGGTAATAATGGGTAAATAATCGATTAACTTAGTCCTCTTAACCACTCAGTCCTTTCTTCCAATTAAAAAAGGTTACAAATTTTTCGCCTATTATTACTTTTTTTTCTGTTGCTAATGAAATGTGAATATTTGTTGTCATCATGTAGTTATTACCTATATATATCCAGATGATGCATGCATGAAAGGAAAGCATTTGTTAGTGTAGCCTAACTTTGGAGGTCCACATTTTTTGGTATGGAGATAGATGGAGAAAACTTGTGTTGTTAACATTTTTGATTTGCCAAAGAGTTCACAAAATTATATGTGAATTCAACTTACTTTCTACCTTGTGCCAACAATAAATGTCACAACCAACCAGAATACCCAATTTTTTATCAGCCTACCACATCTTTGGGTTTAAAACTGACTTTCCCTATTATGCATCACTTATTAAATAACATCAGTAACCTCCAAATATACTTACTGTGTACCAGTCATCTCACTCCCAGCCCTCTGCTGAGTTCATTTATATGAATCTATGGTTATTTTTTCTTGTTACAAAAGTGTACAAGTAGAATTAACTAATTTAGAAGTGGGAATGATTGGGACTTCTGAGTGTCTCAGTCGGTTAAGCATCTGCCTTCTGCTCAGGTCATGATCCCAAGGTCCTGGGATTGAGTCCCGCATTGGGCACCTTGCTCAGCAGGGAGCCTGCTTCCCCCTCTGCCTGCCACTCCTCCTGCTTGTGCACTATCTTCTCTCTCTCTCTGACAAATAAAATCTTAAAAAAAAAAAAAAAAGAAGTGAGAATGATTGGTCCAGCCATCCTAAATTGTGAAATTTTATATAGACCTGGATTGGCAAGATTTTACACTAATTTATTTGAGTGTTAGATATTATATAACAAAAGCCCTTTATTTGATGTTTATATATTTCTAATAAGATATGCTAATGTGTATCTTAATTTATTAGACTTTATAGGTGAAATCTATGGTCAACATTGCATAATCCCAAAAGATTGAGCTGAATCATGGAGATTTTGGCCACTCTCTAGATATCTATACCAGCTACTTTCAGCCCTGATATCCTGACATTTGTCATGATGAGTTCTGAGACATGTTGTTAGTAACAGATTTAAGGCACTAAAACTTGTCAAAACTTAGAGCAAAACGAAGGTCATATGTCCTGATTTATGATGATATGTTCACTAACTTGCCCCTGAATGATTTTTTTTGGAGTAGAAATCATATAACAGATATGAGCCCAGAACTGTACTGCTTTAGGGGGGAATACAAAAGGATTGAAAATGGAAGGATAATGCAGAGGAAATATTTGAATGAATAACAGGTGTATGCCTGTTTGTTATTGTATATACTCAGAGCTCATGTTTTCCCACTTTTTCTTATCTTTTCCTCCCAGAGTATAGGTAAGTGCATACTGATGTCTGACCTGTTGTCTAACTTGCATTTCACATAATTTATGTAACTCAATCATAGATGCGAATAATTAGAATAAGAACAGTGCAATCAGTAATTGTTTACCATATTCACAAACATTTCTTAACTTGGAACATCAAGATAATCTTAACTTTCATTCTGTCTTTTACTCAAAATGATTTATTCTTAAAATCTAGACAAGAGCTATCTTGGAACATGGTGACTGTAGTTCCAGAAAATTATGGTGAGGTAATATTAATTTTTTCAATCAAGATCCTTGTATCTTGTTAGTAATATCTTACCACATTAACATATTAGCAGTATCCCATTGCATTGTATTAATATTCATATCATATCAGAATTTATTGTTGCTTATACAGTGTTAAAGTCATATCGCATTAGTGACTTTCATATCAGATTAGTGAAAGTGGATCCTAATAAGACTTTCATATTCAATTACTAAGGTAACAGTTTTGTCTTTCCAAGTCACTTCTAACTCGAGCCCAGAGTACAAATTGATGAATGTGGTAATAAAGCAATCTTTCTGGCTGAAGATGGATGGCACCTGGGGCCGATGGGGCTGTGAAAAGAGGACTTAAATAAAGGAGTAGAGTCACAACTGGCTGGAAAAAAGTTCCACCTTTTGCCTGCATGGCAGTACTTCTGAAGTCAAGACTTCATAAACTTAAGAAGCTAGAAATAAAACCTATACCTTGGTTATTTATACCCCACCCCCATCATCCTGTTCCAGTCCAATGATTTGGGCCACTGGGGAGAGAGAAGCAGAAATGAAAACTGCTCATGAAAGTGATAAGTGGCTTCTATTCCTTACTATGTTATCTCAGAAATTATTTGAATTTAGAGGACTTTTACCTGCCATTTGGATGAGTAGGTAAGATGATCTTGCTGGGACATATAAGTGATTTCAGAGAATCTTCCAATAGTGCTATGTAATTACTCAAATTAGTAGATTAACCTTAATCTTGATACTTGTTGCAGGATATAGAAGAGATAGAAACTGTGAACATATATCCTTGATAGGAAAGGCCAGTATTTCTCCATCAGCTGAGAAAACTTTTATAGCTACATATATAAATGTGTGTATGTGCATATTTGTGTGATATATATAGATATATAATTGTTTTATATGTCTCTTCTTAAGTCATTCAACGTCTAGTGTATTGGACAAACTTCCTAAAATCTCTCCTACATTACCTCTTTTTAAACCACGATGGTCTTCTTTCCTGGAGTCCAAACCCCTTTCCTCAGTTTCTTCTCTCAGTATATTAATTTACTTAAATTCTTTATAGTTTAAGGGTGGGGGAATACCCTCCTCTTCCTTGACTCAGTACTTCCCTTTCATTATCAACTTCCTATTTCTTTTGAAGCCATGTGTTTAACTACTTAGACATTTATGGTCTGTATGTCATTGCTATCAACCTACCACAGTCTAACTTGTATTCTAAGCACTTCATTAAATGTTTCCTCTTGGAATCAACAATGTTCCCCAAAGTGCTAAAACAAAGGAACATTTTTTCAGTCTGTAAGTTCTGACCTTTCAGTTCATTTGACACTTGTTCAGACTCAACCTCCTTATTTGAACGTTGATCTCTTAGGTTTGTGGCACCACTTTATGTTGGCCTCCTTTTCATTCTGCTTTGGGGTCACATCTCCAAATTCTCTTTTTCTCTACACAGGCCAACCTAACTGGTTGGGCACAATTCCTTTCATTTGATGTTATCAAACTTTAGTGTGGATGAAAATCACTCGGGACTTATTAATCACCAGATTGCTAGACCCCACCCCAGCAATTTGAACTAGTATCCCAAGACTCATTCTTGTTTATCTTTTTCCTTGCATTTGTACCTTCCTCTTTTATTCAGTCCTCAAGATGTCCCATTGGTTTTAACCTATGACTGAGGAAGTCTCCTTTCTCCTGGTCTCTTAGACCACTGCTTTCCTGGATTAAGCAACAGTGTCCTCTTATAATGTCTTCTTACATCTAGGAAGACTGATTAAAATTCTTGCTTATTTTTTTTAATTCACAGATCTTTTGATAATCCTTTTTTTTTCTAAATTTATTCTAAATCTGTTTAAAAGAAAATGCTAGAGAATGGGTAACTTAATATGATTCCTCACAAAGAAGAGGTTATGTTATTTTCCAGGACGACAGAAGAATTTAGCACGTCATTTAGCTACATCATCTACGGCTAGGAATCACTCTGGGTTTCTTAGGGAGAGGATGGAAATAGTAAAGTGATACTGAGAAGAACACTGTAATTTTAATATGTAATTATTACTTTCTGCATAAACTTATATGCTAGATAGTTTATATACATAGAGGTAGAGCCACATTTTGTGAGGCCTGAAACTTACACAAATTGGGAAGACTACTTTGATTAAGTAGATGCAACATTACAGATACAAAATTTCTGGGGCTTCTCCCAGGGTCATGGAGAAAATGAGGGACCCTTGCATTAGCTTTATGATCTTCACAGCAGGTCTGCCTCTGTAGATACGTTTTCACCCTACCCCCTAAAAAATATGGTGGCTATTAGTCCCAGGTTACATATTAGGCAATTGAGGTTTAGTAAGATTAAGTAACTAAGGATTTCACTGTGAGAAGAGGTAGGATTGAGGTTAAAACGAAGTTATGGCTAACTCCAGAATCTGTTCTTAATCGCTTCACTTTACCATCCCCACTGTGAGATAAAATTAACCCATCCTCCTTGTAAATACTTACTAATGACAGTCTCCTTGTCTCTCAATTATAGCATTGAAATTTGAATTTTTACTCAGAGCCTTAAAATGTTCTTCACATTAGCAACAGGTGCCAACTGTAGATCTTGCTCCTCACCTACATAACATAAACTCCTCTTCCAGCGTGGGCTAATCCTATACGCAAAACAAAGTTACCTTGTACTGTGCTCCATATCCAGGAGTTCTCCCTCTGCTCCTAGGCAGGATCAAGCCACAGTCTGGTGTCCAGGCCAAACCTCTTCTTTATCCATTATTAAGCACTCCTTTATGCCTTCATGGCTCATAAGTCATGATTTCCTTTTTCTCACTGTCTTTTAAGGGCATGTTGGTCTAGATATTCATTCCTTTTTCAATGTAACAGTAGTTACACTTTGACCAGTTCAGAGCTTCACCTATAGCTGTATAATAAGCAATCTGAGCGTAATAGCTGCTTCCTCCTTCTGTTCTTGGTGTCGTCATGCAGTGCCTGAGCCAGGAGGAATCACAAATAGGTACTCAGAAAGGCCATGCTGGTTAGATAGATTTGCTTCTTGGTGTTAGGGATCATTATACATTTACATTTTCCTGAGAAAGTTGTAATTAAAAAGTCTTGTCAAATCGTTCAAGTCACTAAAGAACCTAGAGTAGAGGTTCATTTTATTTTGAAATAAAAGTAAATCTGTTTGCCTATTCAGTTGGGAAACTCATGACTCCATTTGATTGAGCAGCTTTTTTTTAACCAATGTGACTCTTTTTCTTAGCTCATATTTTGAGGACTACTGGAGTGTGTCTCCCACTTGCTAAGCACTTTTTCTTTGGTGGAAAAATAAAAAAGTAGTATTGAGTCTGAGATGGAGGGTTAATCATTTCACCTGTATGACAGCAGAGATCTCTCAGAAATTTCCCTTGTTTTCTGTGTTAATGAACTGGTTTCCTCCTCTTCTCGCACAGACCTGACCCTGTCGCTTTTGGTGAGGTGGTAGATCTGGTGATCTGGTCATATGGAATCAAAATCCCCTTTAGTGCAACACATGGTGGAGATTTAGAGACTATCTTTAGGGCCCAACAAAGATGCCAGAATCTCAGTTGATAACATTATCTTTCTTTTTAATTTCTTTTCAGAACACTTTCTGAAAATTGAAATCCTTTGTCTTAGAGCCGGCGATCTTAGTTTTGACCTAGTTCCCCTTTAGATATGAGTAAGAGCTGGTGTTGAATGCTACCTGTCTTATATTTGCCTGGTCTACTTGACTGCATAATATTTTGTGGTGCTGTTCTTGAAAGACAGCTTTCTTCTCTTATCCTCAGTGAATAATTTCCTTTGCAGCTTACGGGAGTTTAGAGAGACATAGGTTCCTTTTCTTTTCTTTTCTTTTCTTTTCTTTTCTTTTCTTTTCTTTTCTTTCTCTTTCTCTTTCTCTTTCTCTTTCTCTTTCTTTCTTTTTTTTTTCCATCTTCCTGGTTAGGTTGAAATTATAGAGGTTATCAGAATTACAATTTGGATTCATTTCATGTATTTTGGTTAGAAGAGCATTATTTGAATTATCAAAAATAGGTGTTTACATTATAGTTTCACTCCCCTGTAGTATTTAATCAAGGACTCTTCTTGTCAATCAATCAGTTTATTTGCATTTATGTTAAACTGTTCAGGCAGGGGCGTGTGATTGTGTAACACACACACACACACACAAACACACACACACACAAAGACAGTCCTCCTGCCACTTCCTATCCTGTCAATAGGCCTAAAAATGCCAGAGCACATGTGGAAGTGAACACACACCCATGTGTCTACTTTAAGAATTAGCAACATCAAACACTAAAAGACATTTATTGAATGTGAGCTAGGATTAGCACCAATGGCCTCCATTATGAACATTTACTTGTACAATGTGATGTTTTGAAGCTACTTTTTAGCTTGAATTAAAGAGTGTTGATTGGTATGCTTACTGTTTAGGAGGGTTCAAAGAAGTTCTGCCCACAGAATTTACCAGACAGGTATGCATGAAATAGTAAGCATCTGCTATGAATTGAACAGTGTGCACCCCCCCCCCATTTATATGCTGAAGCCATGGTTTATGGCTTCATGTGACTACTGGAGATAAGGCCTTTAAGGAGGAGATTCAGGTTAGGTGAGGTCCTAAGGATAGAGCCTTGATCTAATAAAACTAGTTACCTTAAAAGAAAAATAAGAGATACCAAAGCTCTCAATCTCTGTATCTCTCTCTAAGATACAGCAGGAAGGCGGCCATCTGCAAGCCAGGAAGATTGCTCTCACCAGAACCTGACCATCCAGGCACCCTGGCCTCAGACGTCCAACCTGCAGAACTGTGAGAAAATTAATTTTTGTTGTTTAAGCCACCCAGTCTATAGTATTTTGTTATGGCAACCTGAACTGATTAGTATGCCATAATATATAGAAAAAATTATAATAATTTCCAGACACCGGGAAGACATAATCAAAAAAGTAGAACTGAATGTGTCCTGAGCAGTCTGTAATCTCAAAGCTAGCTGGAGTATTATTCTGGAGTTAAAAGATGGATGGAATTTGGATAGGTGGACATAAAATCCTTGAAAAAGCAAGAGGATGGAAAAGTATAAGATTTATGTGATAACAATTATGAAGTTGATATGCTCAGACAAAACTGTTTATCTAGAGACATAAGATATAAAGACATAAACAGTAATAAAGGACCTTGAGTGACTAACCAGAGGCTAGTACTCCCCCACTTGACATCCTGGTGATTAGATAAGAAGTAGAAAGATTGGTAGGAGAAGAAAGGGAAGAAGAAAGGGGAGGTAAACAGAAGGGGGAATGAACCATGACAGACTATGGACTCTGGGAAACAAACTGAGGGCTTCAGAGGGGAGGGGGGTGGGGGAATGGGATAGGCTAGTGATGAGTATTAAGGAGGGCACGTATTGCATGGTGCACTGGGTGTTATACGCGAGTAATGAATCATGGAACTTTACATCAAAAACTAGGGATGTACTGTATGGTGACTAGCATAATATAATAAAAAAAAAAAAAAAAAGGAGGGAGCTGGGAGGAGCCGAGGAGGGAATAACGAGGGGAAAAAAAAGAAGAAAGAAAGAAAGAAAAGAAAAGAAACTGGAGAATGTAAAGAAAAGGAAATAGTGGATATTTGACTACACTCAGACGTAGGCAGGCGGTACCTGGCCAGCTAGACTAACTGTTGTTGCCTCCCTGGAGTTATGGCAATAAAGGAATGTGAGATTTTACCCAAGCTGGGCAGGAGAGTCTCCAAGCTGTGCCTCTTACAGGAGATGCTAAGAAGAGGATTGACACACACATCACTTTGGGAGGAAAGCCTGTGTTGCTTCCAGACATTGTTAGAGGAATTGGAGACACCTGGCTTGATATTTGTTCTCTTCTTTGGTCCTGTGTTTTATGTTCTGAGACTTGTCTGGCAGTGGAGAGAATAGATGTGAGGAATGGCATGCATGTTCCCTTGTTCTCACACAGGAGAACAGTTTTAATCTCACTAGAGCATGTAGGTACAGAATGTAATAATGGAAAGAACATCGGGTTTAAAGCCAGAAGAACCAGTGTGCAAAGGTTGGATGGGCTACATACATAGCAGCTCTGCGATCTTGGGCTAGTTTTTTAACCTCTCTGAGTTCAGGTTTCCTTCTCCAAAAAGATATCAGGTTAGCTTGATTACATGAGCTAACATACATTAATGAAGTAAAGTCATAATTGCCCGATAGACATTACACAAATGTAAGGGAGTTTTAAAAATTCCTCTGCATGCCACCTCCACTTTGATGTATGGGGTGGTGACAGAACTCCATTTAATGGAAGAGGCTGGATTTATTTTGGAGTATCTTTCTCCCAAAAAGACAACTCATCCAAAGCATCCTTCCAAATGGTTAAGTAAATTTTGTTATAAACATGAAATGACTTTCAGGCATTAAAATGAAAATCTTAATTATTGATAATGGAGATAATAATACATATCTATTATTTTGAAAAATGTAAATTCCCCCAAAATGTCAAGTGCTGTGATTTAATTATTTTTAATAGCATGGTTTCTTCTGAGAATATAAATATGTTAAAATCAATAGTGGCACACATAAATACATTGTTACTATTAACATCCATTTTTAGAAGTGTCAGTGATCCCTTATAGTCCCACTGCCTTTTTATGAAAAGCATCTCCATTAGATACGAAGTTCCCAGACCTAGCCTTCCAGCTTTGTGACTATTCCCCTACGTCCCACTTTGTAAATGTTCATTTGCTTGTAATGGCAATTTATGTCACTGTGCATTATACGGATGGCCTAATTCAAGGCCAGTCATCCAGTGGAGATGTCTTCACTTCGAGGGAAGTTGGTTAATGTTTGGAACCACGATGTTTTATTGTACCATATCATTGAACTGTATTTTCTACAATGTCTTTTTACTGACTGCACCTAAAAACATTTCATTATGTTCAATCATATACACTCATTCTCATTAGAAGGTTATCATTTCCCCTGTAGTTATACCTGTCCAATTCCAGTGATGCCTCAGGTTTCTTATACTGCAATAAGATAAGTGTTGGTTTCAAAATGAGAAATCCTTATTACTCATTAGGTGTCCAGTGGTTTAAGTAAATGAAATGTGCCATCTTTCATTGAAAGACTGCCCCTGGTCAGGGCCTAAAATAGACTGGAGTGCAGGAGGCCAGCTATAGGATTTTAGGAGCTCCAGCAGGCCTCTCCTGGGTTTCTCCCACACAAGTCTCCAAGTCCACCTGCAGCTCTTTCTTATGGGAAAGTTGATTCTTGTCATTCCTTAAAAATATCTCGCTGACTTTCGTTTGATTGATTGATTCATTCTTTTATTTTTATAAAAACCTTGGAGCACCAGTCATGTGGTATGGTTTCTGTTTGGTTCTGCACATTCAAAAATTAATTACTTAGTGTCGCTAACATTAAAGTGAGGAACGCATACTGGAGATACAGTATACAAGCAATTACGATGTAAGATTTTAGAACCTTCAAAGCCATATAAACAAAGTGCTATGGGAGCACAAGGAAATGCCAGAGACTTCACTGAGAAAGTAACAGATGCACTTGAGAAGGTTAGCAAAGGTGGCCAACTTGACAGGAAAAGCACTGAAGACAGTCATATGAGTAGCATGTGGAAAGGAGGTGTGAGAGATCCTGACATGTTCAAATAAGAGCGAATAGGTATAAATGGATTTAGCAGCTCTGTGGAAGGAGAATTTAAAGGCTATGTGGTAGGTCATTGTGGGGTGGGATCAAAGATGGGCTGAGGCTCTGGGATGGAGAATGAGTCAGAATTGGATTGAAGTTTCTATTGTGACTGTTGTTCGGTAATGATAACAATAAAGGTTGCTGTATTTTTGGAGCAATGATATTATTATAAATATCAAAGTTTCCTGCATCAAAATGGCATCGTTAAAATGACTGTCTTGATGTGTAATGCATCTACTGCATACATACTAAGCCTCTGTTTTCCTTCCTTCCTTTTATCAAGCTATCAAAAGCGTTAATTGTTCCCATCCAAACTGATGATACAGTATTACTGTCATCAACTAAAATCATCTGGAAGAATGATTTCTTATAATATCAGTTTCCTGTCCTGAAAGAACAGCTTGAGATTAAATACTGAAAAACCCAAATCAAACTTTCTGTTAAATTTCCTCCAAAATGTATTAGGCTTATGTCTCAAATCTACATAGCATAGAATAATTTATTCATTTAATTACTGAGGGATAAAGTTTGCATAAAATTTACCAAGGATTCGCCAAGAAGTTATTTCTTAAAAAAATACAGATTTTCTGGGTACATACTTGAGATTATTCTAAGACCAAATCGGTTTACTTGGAAATTTTTTTTCATTCTAAAATTCTTGTGATCACTTACTGTTGCTTTTATTTTAAGGTCCATATCATACTTTTATTTTTAATTTTTATTGTTTTTATGTATTGAAGCCAGCACAGCAGTATCTTATGAGGAAACCATAGTTGCTCCTTTTGATTCTACCTAGGTTCTTGAGAGGTGGACTGACTGTCTTATTTCATTTTCAAATTCTCCATCCAGTATGATATTACTCTTCACCTTTCCTGCTTTCCTACTAGTAGTGCAGAGATAAATTTATCATGTTTTTCCAGAAGTTTTGCAGATTCTCATTGTACATATTTCAGAATTCCAATTTTATACATTGTGTCTTTTTTTTTTCTGTGTCATTTGTTACTTTTCACCTTGGCTTCTTTAGATGTTTATTTTTATTTTATTGTTCCTAAACCCAACACTTATTTTATCATGTATTTTACAGGCTGCCTAAAATCTATTTGGTAATGAAATGTGATGAATACAAACACAGGGAACTCTGTTCCTCACATAACACTAAGCGTAAGCAAATAAGACACTGTGCCTTTCCATTTTCTGGATAAGGTATTGAGGCTGAGTGAGATAACTTGATTGGAGATGCTGCCTAACCAGAATTGAAGTTGAGTGCTAGCAGGTAACAGATGGGCGTGTGCTTATCAGCTGGTACCTTGTTCGCAAAGCCCTTTGTTCTATGTATAAGCAGTGCTGCAGAATTTAATAAATAGTATCAATAATGATGACAGACAGGAGAAGAAAACTATAACCAATCATGAAAAAAATGCTACCTGTGTTCAGTAAAATCAGGACAGAGAATCTGGCTTTGCCATCCACCAGAGAGTGCTGGGAGTTTAACAATTAAAGGCTGCTTCTCTAGAGACTAGAGGCCGTGTCTCCCTCCACATTGCTAATGAAGTATAATTCATTTTACCTCGCCCCCACCTTTAGAAATCAAAGTTCAAGCATCCGTATCAGACGCATTTGAAAGGCGAGGTCTTCTCTCCCCTTGCAATACTGTGTCTCCTCTTCAGGGAGCATTCTCCTGTTTTATTAATTATTGTGCTTCGATGACATTATTATTCATGGACTAGCATCTCAAAATACTTGACTTACCACTGGGTCTGGAACTAATACTAATAAGTACAGGGCTGAGTACTGGATGAAGTTTTTTTTTTTTTTTTTCCTTTTTCTCTTCTGCACACAAAGAAAGGGGATACTTTTATTCATAATTGGCTGCCTTGCACTTCTAAACAGAATTTAGCCTTTTGATTCATTAGGGGCAGTGCCATAGAGAAATGCACCTCCAGGGCATTTCTAAGAAATGGAAAAAAACGATTTCAAATTTCCATGGACCACCAAAAGAAAAGGCGTAAAAATAAGGACTTGTTTAATTTGTTATAATTTTAATAAAACTTACAAAAATGTTTATTTTGGAGGGCAGAGAGTCTTTGTTCACTGGTATGGAGTCAGTAATTGCAAACATGGTACTGTTTTGGTAAAAGGGATATTGGGATTTGAGGCTAAGCTTATAATGTAATGAGACTGATTGTTTTAAGCAAAATGAATATATTCATTCAAAGAAGACAAGTCCTCTTCAAAGTAGCCAGCATGAAAATCTATGTCACTCGAGAGTATATTCCCAATTTTCAGCTGTTAATAGCAAACAAACAACAAACTACCAATATTATCAAGAAATAGGTTTGATTTCATAACAAAAAATCGGCTGGCATTTGGTTACCTGTTCAATGACAATAAAAACAAAGCCACTCTTTATTTTTTTGCTCTGCTATCCAGATCACAATTACTCTTGACATTATTGGTTGGCCCAACATCATATACTGGCTGACTCACCTTCAGTATAACTTGATATTTAAGGTAGAGGAAGGGGGAAAGAGGTAGGACCAGGAAGCTTCCTCTTGTTTCTTTTCTTCTTATCAAGAAATTAAAGAGCCTCAGACATATATTCTTTTAGGTTCTTACAAGGAGTTCAGTCTCATACCTCTTTTAGCTGCAAAGAGGTTGGAAGACAGGGTATATGATTTTATATTCCTAAATGTGGGAGGTGAGCAAAGGAGAAGGGCACTGAGATTGGAAATGGTGCTGACCAAAGAAAAGTGTCTACCATAAGCATAGAGTTATTTCAACAAGGTTTCATTTTTTTAAAGCTTTTCTTTGTTATCTGACTTCATTTTCAAATACAGGTTTTCCTTGTAGCAGACACCGTGTCTGCCTTTGTGGGGCATTGTTTAGCAGCTAGCATAATGCTTCTGAATATATTTATTGAATGAATGAATTCATGAGTTAGTAAATGAACCCACATAGTTTCTCCGCTAGGTACCTATAGGTGTATTGTATGTGACTTTCAAGTAAAGAGAGGGTAGATGATAGGCATATAACAAAACTGGCAGCTGAAAATGTTAAGCAGAGGGAACACTCTCTTTTCAGTGGATGAGGTGGTACAAACTATTATGGAAGGTAGATCAGAGATGGACTTAATAAACCATGCAAACTACTCCAGTCCATGCCCTCCCTCTGTTCCCACGAACAAGGGACACATGCTCCTCACAGTTACCAGAGGCTTGAGCTGGATTCAGGGGCTTGATCCTGTATCCTATTGATCTGTCCCCTGATCACATCTTTTATTGCTTCCTGAAAGCCCCTTCATACTGTTCTGTCTCTAGGTCTGAATACTGGCAGTTCCAGCTGAGGGGAAAGTTTCCTATAAAACTTTAATTAGTTTTTCATTAATTCCTTTTTTTAATAAAGATTTTTTTTTGTTCCTTTCACCTAATACTTATAAGCTACATGTCAATCTCCAAAACAATACCTCCATCACCGAAATTGGTTGAGCTGCCTGTGAGTTTATTGAAACTCCTGACTTTCAGGAGTTCTCAGTGATTTAATTTTTGAGAAGCTGGGGTTGCCTTTGTATTTTATGTCTGGGAAGCATCCTGGCTGGAGTTCCTTCTACCTACGGCTTAATTGAACATCTGGAGAATGATGGGGAAGATGCTGATGTGAATAAAGGAAGGAGTATGACGAAAATTCTCCTGAAGCAGTAATTCTACCACCAGCAATTAAAAAAAAAAAAAAATAGGTGGACTAATTCACCTCTGGCCCTGGATTTGTGGTTATTTTCTGTCCTTCAACTTGCACTTCCTCTAATCTCCCCACCTCACCCCCTGCCTCACCTGTTTTCTCAGGTTCACCAGTGTTTCCTCTCCCCATTGTCCAAACAAATTATTTAAATTACTGCTGCATGTTATACATTTAGAGCTGTCATAATCATTATTGGGGTTAATCAGTTGAGTGATACTATGAATAGGATGACTACGATTACTTCCCTTTAATCAAGTTAAAGTAAACTGGGAAACGATGAGGTTAAATGGGATCAAGCCAGCAGTGGAGCCAAAACTAACACCCAGGTTTTCTCAGTCGTAAATAATGATTTTTCCTATATGTACCAAGCCACAGAGAATCCAAAAAATGTACTGTAGTTATTATTTGAAAAGAGTGCCCCCTCCTAAAAAACTGCTTAAATCTCGTGTATTTAGGTTCAGTCCCAGTTGAGCTTAATCTATTCTCTGTCCTCTGCAGGGATTAAGACTTTTCTAGGCATGTCTGGTAAACTGGTGAAACATATTCAAGAAGACATTTTGGGGCTGCCTAAACTCTAAGGAGTCTAATAGAAATATTTTTCTTAAGGCAGTTTCCTTAAAATTAAGTCGAAAACTTTTTTTTTTAAAACCACTAGTAGGAAACTATAAGATTTTCACAGTAAATACTGAAGGAAATCATTTAATAGATTCAGCATAAATTCATGATTAAAAACTTTTAGAAAAGTATGATTAGATGAAAATTTCCTTAAGTTGGTTCAAAAAAAGTTTATCTATAAAAACTCCAAACATCTTAAAGGGGGAAAACTTGTAAACATATACTTTAAAATAGGGAAGAAGGGGCGCCTGGGTGGTGCAGCCGTTAAGTGTCTGCCTTCAGCTCAGGGCGTGATCCCAGGGTTCTGGGATCAAGCCCCGCATCAGGCTCCTCCACTGAGAGCCCGCTTCTTCCTCTCCCACTCCCCCTGCTTGTGTTCCCTCTCTCGCTGGCTGTCTCTCTCTCTGTCAAATGAATAAATAAAATCTTTAAAAAAAAACAAAAATAAATAAAAAATAAAATAAAATAGGGAAGAAGATAAAAATAGCATCTATCATTACTTCAACATTGTATGGAGACACTAGCCAGCACAGTAAGACAAGAAACAGAAAACCATAGTCCTTGAAAAGGTGGAAATACTACTTTTGTTATTTTACATCATTTAATTGTCTAAATAGAAAATACCTCAGTGTCCTTAGCAAAATTAAAAATGCTAGGAATTTGGTTAGGTGGCAGTATATGAGGTCAATACACAAAAGTCAACTGCATTTCTACACAACAGCCTAAAGTTTTTAGAAAATGTAAAGATTAGGTAAAGTACTAGTGAAAATCGTTAAGTTTCTCCACCAATCCCCCATCCACTAAATCAGAATTTCTGTGAGTGGAGCCCTGGAATCTGCATTTTAATTAGTTTTGCAAACAGTGCTTTTTGTTGTTGTTAACCCACTAAAGTTATTTTTTTAAATAAAGATCCATTTATTTATTTTAGAGAAAGAGAGAGCAGTCACACACATGCACGTGCATGCCAGCAAATAAAGGGAGGGGCAGAGGGAGAGCGAATGCTCAAGCAGACTCCCTGTTGAGCAACCCATGAGATCATGACCTGAGCCGAAACCAAGAGTCAGAAGCTTAACCAACTGAGCCACCCAGGCGCCCCAACCCATTAAAGGTTTTATATTACCATTTCAGGGAAGAGAGAATCAGACATGTTTTTGAACAGTACCAAAGTTTTAATCACTAAAGAGAGATGAATCTAAGCAAATCTGGACCCTGTACCTCAGGGGTTTTTGTTACTTTGTTTCTTTGATGACACAATTAAACTGATTTCTTAATGTTAAACTTCTCTGACATTTCTAAACAACATCCAAATTGGATATCGGGAACTTTTCTTTTCATACGTTGTTGGATTGTAGGTGTTAATGTTTTGTTAATAGTTTTGCACCAAGATGTAAGATTAAAATTGGCCTATGTTATCTGTCCTCATTTTGTCTTTATCATAACTTTTCATATCAAGGTCACTTAAGCATCATAAAATGAGTTGAGGAGAGAATCCTTTTATCCTATACCAAATAATTTTTGTAAGATTTAAAGAGATATGTTCGTGATAAGACGGGTAAAGCATGACTGGAGTGTGGCAGTGTTTCCTTCCGCTGGTGAGATTTTAGTATTGCCCTCTGGTAAAGTCCTTTCTCCTGGAGATGAAGTCTTTGTCTGGGAGAAAAGTCTGGGGGTGGAGATTGTTTTGCAATGGCTTCTCTTCCTCTTTTCCTGTCAGGGTCACATTTTCTTTGGATCCTACCTAAGCAAGCTTGATGGGTTTCTAGGAGAAGAAGCCTGTGAAAGTGTGGGGCCACTAGAATTGTATAGTGTCTGGGAATTTCTTTCATGTTAGTTCACACTCAGGCTCCAGTGATTCCTCAGAATTGCTAGTTAAGTGTCTACCAGCTTATGACGTCTGGCCATTTTTGCTCTAGGTAAGCAAATCCTCAGATCCAGTACTTCTCTGAAGGCAGCTTTTCTCTAGATTGTGGGATGGCAGTTTGCCCTGTGGCTTCAGTTCTCTGAGGGGTCTGAGGAGACTTGTTAATATTCAGTTTTTCCAGCTTTTTCTTGTTTTAAGGATGGGGATGATGGCTCCCAAGATCTTTAAATGTTGAACCAGACACTGAAAATCTGAACATATATTTCTTAATATTCAAGCATATGTAAATTTTCCTTTTGTGTGCAGTTTAAACTTAGCTTCATTGTGCATAGAGTATGTTAAAATTTGCCTTTGTTAAAGTGCATGATTTTTTTGGCAAATTTTCCATATATGCCAGGTAAAAATTACTTTCTAGCTGTATGGTAAAATGTCATATATATGCCATGTATGTAATATATATATGTCACACATACATAAATGTTGTATAAGACACTTCACCTATCAACCAGAAATAATTTTATATCCATATACACATGCACACATGTATGTGGGTATACATTATATACACATGTATATGTACATGCATTTATGATATATATGTGTGTGAATATTTATATAGATAAGTAATTCTCCTTAAGACCAAGCCTGTTAAAATCTATATTCTTAATGATTTTATTTCTTATTAATCCATCAGTTACACACATTTTAGACATTCACGCTCCATATCACTTAGGCTTTCTCTCATATCTCACTTTCATGTCCCCACACTACATTCTGAAAAACATCTCCAGGTCTTTATTTCATTTCATGACTTTACACTAATTCTGTCTTTAGCTGTATTTAATATTGCTATTAAGTCTGTCTGTTAAATATATCATTTTGCTTTCACATCTAACATTTTTAGAAGTTATATTTGCTTGTTTGCTTTGTCATTCCTTGCGGCTTTTTTCTTTGCTGCAAATATTTTCAAGCTTATAATTTATATATTTAGACATAATAATTTTAATTATTTTATAATTCCTTGAATAAAAATTTAATATTTGAAAACTTTGCAATTTTTTTGTTATATACAAGTATGACATAAACCCATTTTACAATAGAAACAAAAGAGATTAAACACTTAGAAATAAAATTAGTGAAAATGCACAAGTCGATACAAAGAACAATTTTAAAAATTCTAAAACACAAAAGTTGTGTTTGTTTTAGGATAGGATGACTCAACATTATAAAGATGTCAGTTCTTTCTAATTAATTTGTAAAATCCATGCAATTTCAGTTAAAAATACCAATAAGCCATCTTATGGGAAAATTGATATTAAAGTTTATATTGGAAAAACAAATATAGAAGAATAGCTAGGAAAGCACTGGAAAGAAAACTATGGGGGGTATATTAGTTTCTCAAAACTACTATAAAAAATTGCCTAAAACTAGATGGCTTAAAACAAAACAACAGAAATTTATTATTTCACAGTTCTGGAGGACAGAAGATTGAAATCAATGTACCAACAGGAATGTACTCTCCAGGAAGTTTCAAGAGAAAATCAGATCCTTGAATCATACGGTGTCTGTTGGCTGTCAGAATTCTTTGGCTTTTGGTAGCATCTCTCTCTGCTTTTTCTTCATATTACCTTCTCCTCTGTGTCTATCTTACAAATCCCTCTGTTGCTTTCTTATAAAAATACTGTAATATCATTTAGGGCCACTCAGATAACCCAGTGTAAGCTCCTCCCCTCAATATCCTTAATTTAATTATGACTTTTGTCAAGTAAGGCTGTATTCAGTCTTTGTTCATAGAAGGTAATAGTCACAGGTTCTGGGGATTAGGATATGGTCATATATTTTTTGGGGCCGCCATTTGGCTAACTACAAGGTTTGAATAGCCTTTTTAGACATTAAAACATATTATTAAGCCTCTAATTAAGTCACATGACACTGGTACATGAATAGACATACAGACCAATAAATAGAATGAAAGGTCTGATACTAGCCCCAACTACATATGGAGATTTATTGTGTGACAAAGATGTCACTTCAAATCATTCAGATAAAGGGAACTTTCTAATAACAATGCTGGGACAACTGAGTAGCCAATTGGAAAAAACTAAAATTAGATCCAAATCTTATACTTTATGTGAAATTCAGTTCCATGTTGATTAGAGATCTAATGTATAAAAAGAAGCCATTAAAGTAGTATTATAAAATGTCAGTACATTCCTTTTTAATTATGTTCAGGAAAATGCTTTCTATGACTGAAAATCAAAGATGATAAAAGAAAAAATTCGATAAATTTGAACTTATGAAATAAAACCGTGAATGACAAAAGATACCATCAACAAGTAAAAAATCAAATGACAGACGGGGGTAAAATATTCACAATATATATCATCTATAGAGAGCCAATGTCCCCACTATATAAAACTTACATAAAATTGAAAAACAGATAACCAAAACCAAACAGGAAAATGAGAAAAAAGACACGAACAGATAATTCAGAAAAAAAAGAGATGAAATTGACCCTGGGGCTCATGATATAAATGTTCGTTGTTATAGTTAGAGAAATGTATTTAAAATAATACAGATACCATTTCTTTGACATCCATCTGACAGAAATTAAAAACAAGACAGCACATTTGGTTGGCAAAGCTGAAGGGAACAGGTACTCTTCGTTATGTCTGTTTGGTACACCAATTGATATAGCCTTTCGGGAGGCAATTTGATGATAAGTAATAGAACGTAATATGCACTCAGGTTTTGGCCCAGAAAACCCATTTTTAGCTATCTCTGAATATATACTTTTGCAAATATGAAAATATATATGTATGAAGATTTTCCTTGCAGCATCATTTGCAATTGATTACAAGATATTGTAACCAACCTAAATGCCCCTATGTCCATACATTAGAGAATGGTTGAATAATTGTGATATATTCACACCATGGAGTACTACACCACTGTAAAAAAAAAAACAAAATTGAAGATCTCTGTGAACCAGAGAGTGAGTTCTAGGACATGTTTATAATTGGGGGGAGAAGCATAAAATAATATACTGTTATTTCTGTAGGAAAAGCGATATACTCACTCATAAAACAGCAGTACAAGAAAGATAAAGCAAACAATAAAGAAACTGGCTACCTCCAGGGGGGATGGGAGCAAAAGGGGTGGAAAGAAGCAAAAGGGAGGATGCAACTGACACCGCAGAGATGAGGAGTACCTGAGACTTCTCTGATTACATCTTTTTTAATAGCTGTTACTCTTAGAAGCAGAGTTATCTCAATTTCATATATCTCCAAATAAATAACTCTAACCAGAATGTGGTGGTAGTGCTGGGCTGTAGGCAACGGCAGTATAAACTCCTGATCAGATGCTGTAAGGATAAAGGCAAGATGAACTGTACATAAAGGTAAGTATTTAATCACTAACTGTGTTTCTTATGGGAATATAGATTAACAATCATGACACTAATGTGTACAGTACAATTGAACAAATAAATACATCAAAGCTAATGAGAATGAGTTTTTTTCTGTTGGAGAAAGAAGTTACAAAAAATGAACAAAGGGGTTAAAAGAAACCTTGTGATATTGGTTTAGAATCCAAGGTATAAGCATGAATGCATAGTGATAGATATCGGTACAGACACAGATACCAGTAAGGATAAAGACATAGACATATATCTGTAGTCATTTCTATAATATAGATGCAGCTATGTAGATATGTATGCATATAGATAGATATATCTATGTATATATGTATATAGATACAGATACATCTGCCCGTGTGATCTGTGTGTGTATATGTGTATGTGTGTGTACAGAGAGAGAGAGAGAGAGAGAAATGTGTGCATATGCATGGGGTTAGTATACATATATGTATATATTGACTCTAAGGGTTGCCAGGAGACATATAAAACATGTATATATACATATACATACATACATATGTATGTATAAATACATACACATACATATATGTGTATATATACATATACATGCATATATATTTATTACATATGTGTATATATATTACATATTTATTACATTTATTTACAATAAATAAATATATTTATTACATGTATATGCATGTATATGTATATATACATGTTTTATATGTCTCCTGGCAATGCTTAGAGTCAATTATACCCTAAAAGCAGTGAGCACAGCTAACATACATCTTGCTTCCTGAACACCAGTCTCCGATAAAAAGAAATGAGTTCTCTTTGGAGAAGTGGTTGATTCCAGATCTTGGGCAGAGCAATTCAAGGTAAGCCTGGAGTATCTTGTAGTACTAGAAAGTAAGGAAGTTCTCAAGAAAGAATAGGCACTTATTTAAACAATATAGAAACCAACTTGAAGGAGCCACTAATGGCCAAAGCTGGAACAGTTTGGACAACAAATAACTGAATTTTAACCCATAGAATAAAATAGTTATGAATTTGTTTTAATATAAATAATCAAATAAGTGGGAGAGAAGAGATCATTCCTTCTTATAGATTTCCTGTTAATCTGTTAATTCTGTTTATCTAAATTTTTCTGTTAGTAAATGTAGAAGAAAATCAGCATTAACTAAATAGCAGAGCAATGGATGTTTGCAGACAAAGTCCCTTGATGGATGCTCATATTAGTGGGTGAAAGCTTGAGGAGAAATACATATATTTCTTGTATATTCTCAAAGCACTTGTATATTCTCAAAGTATCTACCTCCAAATATTTGTTAATTAGAAAGGCAAAGTTTGTATCTTTATAGTGCAGAAACTCAGGAGAAACCAAGTGATTAAAGTTAATGTCACCAAAAGTAAGACAAATGCTATTGTGAACCCCTTGGTATGATGAACTGAGAACACAGTATCATTTCTGTGATTTTCTTGCAAAAAATACATAATTTCAGTCTAATCATGAGAACATATTAAACCCTAACTTAGGGATATTCTACACAGCAATTGACAAATATTCTTCAAGTGTCAATAACATTGAAAGAAAAGGAAATACTGAAGAAATGTTATAGATTAGAGGTGACCAACAAGAAATAACTTCTAAATGCAAAGAACACAAACATGAACATGAAAAAATTATGAAATCCGAATAAGGGGGATAGTTTCATTACTAGCATTGTGCCAGTGTTAATTCCTGGTTTTGATGCTTCTATATTTACCTATGGTGTTAACATTAGAGGAAGCTGGGTGAGGTACATAAGCACTGTTTTATTATTTTTGCAACTTTTCTACAAATCTAAAGTCAGTTTAAAATGAAGAGAAAAAAACTGATTATTTTCATCTCTGGGTCACATTTTTTGATTTATCAACTTGTCACTTTTTTTTTTTTTTACTTTCTCAGAATATTTTTCCTACTAACTTGTCATTTACAGTGCCTTGTTTTAATTATGAGTTAAATACTTACAACATCTAAAACACAAAATGCATGAAATATCATTAGAAAGTCTTCCATAAATTCCCAGAGCTCCTATCTAGAAGTAGAGTTGTCTTTTGAAGTATTTATTTATTCTGCTTACGAACCATTTATTCTAGAGCATAATCAAATATGTCTTAATAATTTTTTATTGTTAAAATATGTGATTAGCTTTGGCAGTATGTACTATCTATGAATGATTTAGGTGGAAAGACAATCTTAGCACGTATAAAGTTGCTAGAACTATTCCACTTAAATATATGATTGTTAAGATTTAATTTAGTCCTTCCTGATTCCTTTGGGACATTTCTCCTAAGAATGCAAAGCATAGGAATAGGGTTCCAGTTCTACAATTCATTTGTCCTGTCATCTTAAATAAGTTGCTCGACTGCTGTAGTTCTCAATTTATCTGCCAATAAAATGGGTAAATTCTCACCAGTCCTTTAACTCTAAAATGTTATAATTCCACAATAAATATTTAACAGTATAATTTCAAATAATGGGAAAGATGGTGGAGGACATGCTCTTCAGGAGGCTCATTTATTAGTCTCTAAGATCATATTTCTGGCCAATCTATGCTTATTCTTTATATTTAATTTCTTACTATGGCTTCTTAGTTTCCAAGCATAGCAGAAGTGGTTAAAACGGATTCTAGAACCAAGTATCTGTGTTCAGGTGAGATTCTGTGACTCCCTACCCATGTGGACTTGGAAAAGCTATTTAACCCCTTTACCCTAGATTCCTCACAGGAGGATAGTAATCACTTCTCCTATAATGGCTTCATAAGGATTAAATGAGTCATAGTTGGTAAAGGCTTAGAACACAGGGTGTCCTGGTATCTTGTAAGTACTGAGCAAGGTTTGTTAACTAACATACATCGATTCCTCTGGCTACAGTGGTTCACATGATAATGTAAGGATGTCGTTTATTTTTATTCGTAGAAAAGAAAAACAACAACAATGGAGAAATCAGAGTACCTTAAATCAGGATTTGCTTAAAAGTGTGTTACTTTTAGGAAATTCGTCAAGTTTCTAGGCAATTATAGAAATGCTAGAAGAGTTAATGTAGCCTTCCCCAAAGAACAAACTCCATCCAAATATGAGGAAGTGGCATAAGTCATGGAACATTTCATTTGTATGTATGTATAAGTGTATATGTATATGTGTATATATATATATACACATTTTTTTTTCCAGCACACTGATGTTCTGGTCAGAGACTGTCAGTGGCCATTGGAGAACTGGCAGCTCTTTTCTCCTCTTCATTCTCCATTGTCATTGTTAGTGGCATTGTTATAATTTATATTCATCAGATTATCAGAGTGTGTCGAGGCCGACATGTCCAGGAGAGCTGGGTTGAGCACAAGAGCTGCTTTTGAAGTGAGATAAACAAACAACAAACAAAAAGACTTTTCGATTCAGCAGTTCCCTGAAGTGTGTGATTCATATATGAGTCATTCTCATGAAGTGGATAAAATTCCCATTTACAAAGTCAGAAATGAAAATAAAGTTGTTTTTAATTTAGGAGACCGAGGAGTGGGATGAAATATCTAGCTCAAGAGGCTCCTTCTGAAAATGGATTTCTAGCAGGAAAATCTCACCCCTCTAAGCATAGACATGCAAATTTTGCCTTCTATAAGCTAATCAAGACTTTTTCTATTTTGGAAAGAAAACAAAGGAAAACCAGCCTAATCCTGAGTAAACCTGGCTTTTTCCTTACTTATTGGGTCTCACAGGAAAAGCAGATTGCAATGTTTAACTCTCTAATATATGCAATAAAAGATTTCAGCGATACTGTCAAGCTGACTACTTAGCCATTCAACTCCTTTCATATTATACACATTGCTATGCACTGTCGCTTGAGATTACTTTGTGCAAGAAAGCTTTGTTAGGACAGAGTAATTTGATGAATGTCAAAGCCAAATGTATATAGAGAGATATAGATATAAGGAATGGGGCCAATCTGATTTCTATTTGACTCCCACGCAAATCAAATTTCCAACACATTTCAATGAATCACCGTTTGATGCCAGGTTGGCAGACATGACACATTCTGGACATGGTTAGAAGTATAGATTTGGGATATTTCAAACATGGCCCTGTGAAGGGCATTTTTGTTGTTGGTGGTGGTTTGTTGTTGTTGTTGTTGTTTTTTTTTTTTTTTGCAAAAACATCAGAGTACAATACTGTATTATTTTTGTAGTATATTTTAACTGAAAGATTTAAATGAAAATTGCACTATATCTAATGGTTCCATGTAAACATACTGTCTTTTTCTGATTCTTTGCCAAGAGGGGCCATTCTTCATGACATCTTTTTCATATTTCTAGAAGATATGTTCAGTAAGTCTGTCGAGAGATGGTTTCTGCCTCATGAGAGTGTTTATTTATGATTGGGTTGAGGAGCAACCATAGGAGAAATCCTCTTCAACTGCACCATGTGGGGAAGAGCTCTCAAGTACACACATTCTGCCTGTGTAGCCTGCCTTGTATGCAAAAGAGGAGAAAAGGGCTTGCAAGTAGCGTGGCACTTATTGGACTGTTGAGATTGGCTAAGTTATTGGCCTAGGTCTCTTTATATTTAGTTTACATCTCTTTGGATAGAAAGTGCCCCATCTTTACTATTGCAGCTATTATTCTGGAAGAGCTGTGGACAGATGAAATAGAGTCACTATGATACTAAGAATGAATGTAAAGAGTCCTTGACTTAAGATTATTTATGGTTACCAATTCTCTCTTAGTATGATCCCTAGGTTTTGAGAAATACACTTAGGTGGTAGTATTTGGGTTCTGTCAGTGTTACTGAACTTTTCTGAGCATCTCCTTTCAGGAGAAGGAAAACGTAGCAATAATTTTAAAAAACCAGAGTGATTAGAAATTTTATTAGATTTTTATCTTTATAAAGTACCTGGATAGTACTTGGCACTCTGTAGCTGCTCAGATGCATTGGTTCTTTCTCTCCTGCATCCCCTGTACCATGAGTCTTAAAAGGGCATCTTCAGGCAGGACTGTGCCAAGATGAATAACTCAGAACCACATGGCATACTAGCTTGCTCATGCCACTTTATGTTACACTTGGTCCAGCCACCAAGGCTGCTAGGGTCTTCACGTTGAGGCCAGGATGAGAGTGGGAGTAAGAAACATTGGAAGAGCACTGACTGCATCCTACAGAGTCATCAGAGATGAAGGAGCAAAATAAAACCCTGGGAGAGCAGGTGGGTTACTGTAAGTTACAACTGGTCAATAAAACATAGTTTAACTCTTGTTTTTATTGAGACCTACAGGTCCATATTTCATTACCTTGTCTTTCTCTTCAGTTTCACAACTAGGAGAAAGGGGTGGTTGGTTGCTCTGTCCAAAAAATGGCAGTTCCTTTCCCTCCCCCTCCCTTCTGTGAGCTTTCCTGGATTGTGATTTCATTCTGTCCTCAGTCAGTAGTTTAGACTTTAATGGAGTTTAAGGTTTGAGTTTGGGAAGCTGGGTAAACTGTGGACCAGCTGGTAAGACTAGGAAGCTTGTCTCAGTGACCTCCAGCATGTCTCTGCTCCCTGCAGCCCACGGATACAGCCTCTGAGACTGCTTTTGTACACACGTGTGACTAGGGTAGAAGATGGAAAGATCTCTTAGAGGGTGAGCGTGGGTGCAATTTATACTAGTCAATTGGGATGAATTTAGGCAATAGCCAAAATATGGAAGTGAATTCTCAAAGCAGGTAATTAATAAATATAGTCATGTCTTTCCAGCTTTTTATACACCCACTCACTAGCTACCTTCAGGAGAAATGGGACTGAACGCTTTTAATAGCAGAAAGTCCTAAGAACTTAAATATTCTTAGTTATAATGTATACATTTTTATCTTCTTTAACTCTTGCTGCCAAATATTCCTTGTACTATTTTAGCTCACAATTTGGTTTATTAAAAGACTTTAAGATAGTCAAAGTTGCTCAAGACAACCTTACTCAACCCCTCACTTTATAAATGAGTAAACAGACCAGAAGGGACTTATCTAATTTCAAACCCGACTTGGCCACAGAGCAAGATCTGATTTTATCCCTACTTTGTAGCAATATTTTTATTTTTCCTTTTAGTCTTAGTCTTATAAACCTAACATGGAAGCTATCTGTAGTCAGAGGCCATCTCTCCTCCTTTGGAGAGGAGCCTTAGTGTGAAACTAGCTTTGTGGTGATTCAGCAGATGATTGGAGGATTCCTTTCTCTCCGCCAACTATTAGACAACGGTAAGTCAGGTTTTCACAGATACAAGTCAGCAGCTACCATCTCTTGGCTGGAGAGGCTTGCACAGCTTCTTTTCCTGGTCCTTCTGCAGTTGGCAGTATGGCCAGGAACATCCCAGCTTCCGGAACAAAGCTGTTGCTCATTCAAATGCTGGAGAGGTATATAAAGAAAGTGGGCTTTGATGACTCAGTTCAGAGGAGGGGCTCCCCAGCATCAGAGGTAAAACCATATAGATAACCTCCTTGCCCCAATCCAGTTCATATGTCACCCCAACTCCTGGGAGCTGGTCGAGAATAGAGCTGCTGCAAGTTCCTTCTAAGCCTCTATGTCTTCATGCACACCTCCCATGCCACTTGAGTTTACGCTAGCTTCTCTTGAACTAACTTATTTCCTCTTCCACTCATTCATCAAGGAAGTAGTCATTAAGGGATGTGTTCTTTTATCTTCTGTTTTTTACTTTTTGTTGACTCCCTGACTAGGCTATAAGCTTACTGGCACTACAGATGGTTATTATTTATTTATTTGTTCTATTCATCTTAAGGTACCTTATACAAGAGTGTCAATAAATATGTTAACTAATAATGATCATTGAAACTGTTTTGCATCTGATTTGAACAGACAGTACCTCGTTTTAACATATTTTAGGCTACATATTATTTTCTTTGCATACGAAGAGGGAAAAACTTTTCTCTCTTAAATACCCAGTTCCTTTTCTCCCTGATGTGTCATGGAAGATGAGAAAATTAAATTAAATTAGCTACTATATGTTAAGTACTTATAGTATGTCAGATAATATAATTAGAGTTGTGTATACATTACTAACATCAACTTTAAGATGAACAGATTTATTGTGGTTTCACTGTTTTATTGTGAGGATTGAATGACTTAATATCCTGTGAACGGTAAAGCATGATTGAGATATGGATTGTAATTATGAGTTAGTTTATCAGAATGGTTGGATTTCACTTTGCAATGCTGAGAGACCTATGGGATAAGATACTTAAAAGAATATGTTTCAATGAGGGAAAATATGCTTTAGGAAAAAGTCAGGGGTACCAGGGATAGGACACAGATATTGGCCAGAGAGGGTAGAACAAAACCAGTGAAGGGTCCCAAAAATGTATTTTAGATTGCTGGTAAGGGCTAACCACTTTCCATTTCTGCCTAAAGCCACTCTTGTTCTTTCTCTAAAATTGTGAACAATATGCCTTTGATCTTGCATATTTTTCTTGATCCAATCATTGTTTTCTTTTCAGTATACTTCCACTTATCCTGAGGGCTGCTGATTCAACAATAGGTTTAAATACTCAAGTTTAAATGATATATATTTCAACTTGTTTTTAAAGGAAAGCTTTGTAATTCCTACAAGAAATGAATCATTAATTCTGCCATGACATTATATATGAAATCTACCCAGGAGCTCCCAAATACTCTCCAATTCAGAGGAGTCTAAAGTTCAGCTAACCAAGCTGATGTAGTATTATATTTGCCCTTTAAAAAAGGTCAGAATATTGTTCAATTGATGCCAACATCCATGAACTGAATGAAAGGGGCTTGAGAAGATTGCATGTGGTTAAGGGTTTTCTGGAATTCATGAGGCTCCTTAGTCACTGTAAAGTAAAACTCCCAGGCAAGCCTTCTTGAGAGTAAATCTGCAAGTATTTTGACATTGGATATGGGCAATCAGTAGGAATGCTGTCATTGAGTTTAGATGTGCAAAACTATTTTTCACTTTTCAAAATTCATGGCTCATCATCATGCCCCACTATGCTACTATTATTTATTTATTTATTTATTTATTTATTTATTTATTTTATGGAGCCAAGAAAGAAATGAGACTTGGGTTAGACTGAAGCCCATCACAGAGCCAGGGTTAATACTCAGGATCTGGGGGGAGGTTTGGCATTGATGAGACAATTGTATGAATATTTACATTTGCCTTGCTACTTTTGGCAAGGCTAGAATATATCTTGCAACCCCAAAGTGGTCATCACTGCACCTCTCCTCAACTGTAATGCCTTAGAAATTTTCTACATCTTATTTTGCCTTTCTTTAACAGAGTAGTTTGAAACAACTAATGTATTTCGATAACTTTTTTTTAAAAGATTTTATTTATTTTTTTGAGAGAGAGACAGAGATAGTGACAGAAAGCACAAGCAAGGAGGAGAGGGAGAAGCAGGCTCCCCGCTGAGCAGGGAGCCCAATTTGGGACTGGATCCCAGGACCCTGGGATCATGACCTGAGCTAAAGGCAGCTACTTAACTGACTGAGTCACCCACGCGCCCATATTTAGATAACTTTTTAAAGTCATAGTACAAGATTCATAATGTGAAATGGTAGACTGCTTTGTTTCCCCTTCTCATACCCGGGGCAGCAGATTCCTGCCCTTTTAGCTGTACTTTCCTTAACTCACATACTTCCAAATCATCTGTTTATCCTGCTTAATTTTGATGACGTTTTTTGCTGTGACGATTGGCCCTCTTCGCCTGGAGGTGGGGATTCAGTGCTATTACATGCTTCATGCTTGTACTTTCCCTTTCTCCCACTACCCAACATCATCCTAGCACTAGGCCAGATTTCTCCTATGTACTCTATTCTGTAAGAATTGTTAATGACTGAGTCATGAATGCACTGTGAGCACATTTTCTTTCTTATTCAGTGTTTTGTCACTGCAGGAGGTAGTTATTAGTTCTTTGGTAACTTCATCACTAGTAGGGAAAATTTTTCAGCTCTTAGCCTAGAATGGATGCACATCTCTTTCACCTGCATTCCATAAGCCAGAACACAAGAACACAGCCATTTCTAACTGGAAGGCTGGAAGGTAGAATTGGGAAAAAGGGATCTGTTGAAACTTTCAGCAGTTGTCATATCCTCTTCCTATTTGCTTTTCTTTACTTGTTTTAGTTGTTTAGCTAGATTTGGAAGAGAAAAGAAATACATTGAGAGGCCTGCCTTCCTTCCTTCTTTCCTTCTTTCCTTCCTTCCTTCCTCCCTCCCTCCCTCCCTCCCTCCCTCCCTCCCTCCCTCCCTTCTCTCTTTTAGAGATCTTCTAGGAAAAAAAGTTTTATTTTATTTCTTAACAACATGTTCTGTTAGTAGGAAGATATTGATATCATTCCTGTGCTTATTTTCCATGTACTATACTGTAATTCAAAATGGTTGAGTAGTTTTTTTCCCCAGTTAACACAGAAAGGGAGCTGATATTCATGCAAAAAATAAAAATTCTGATCTTGCCTACCTGATTGTGACTTCCCTTCTACTCTTTTCCAGTAGGGTATGAGTTTGTATGCATTTTCCCCCCTAAAGACCAGAGAAAAAGCAAGAGGGACTGGTATCAGAAGTGCAATTTATTGACCAAAAATACTACCCCTGTTACTTTCAGGAAATTTCTGTTAGGCTTGACTAAGCACCATACCTCCTAAAGCCCTTTTGATTGTTCTCATTACCACTTGATGGGTGAGCTTCAGTGTCAGATTCAGAGAACAGCCTGGCTTATGTCCCATAGTTCTTGCTAAGGAAAGCTCTCCTCTTCCATAATGTTTGAAAAATTAAGAAATTAAAAAAAAAAAAAAAAAAGGAAAGAAAGTTCTCAAGCTAGCACATCAAATACCCACTAACAGAACACAAATTGAGATCTTACATGCTGAAGGAGCAGATAAGCAAGTGTAGCCACGAGATCCATGTGCTATTATAGACATATCAGGACCAAAAACAAATTAAATCTAGCAACAGTAGTGCTAGAAAAGAGATTCGAAATAGAATAGAATTGACTTCTATCTCTTATTGCATAAAGAATATTAATTATATGTCAGTATAATGGACTGTCTGATAGCCTCATTACTATGCATTAACCACAACATCTTAAGAAAACAAGTGTATTTTTTGAGCCAGAAACTGCATCAGCATCAAGCTTTATGCAGCTTAACTCAATGTTCATAACTCACTGTGTAGGTTTCATACTTTCTTATTTAAAAAAGATAAAGCCAAGAATAGGAGAGGTTAAAGAAACCTGGCATCACCTTTTGAGAGAGGCATGGACCAAAGCCTAATAAAGAAGGAGACCAGGAATAAGTGACAAAGAGAAGCCATGTGCAAAAGACAGCAGGGAGAACAGATCCTTAAGAACAATGGCTTGTTTAAGGGAGAAATGAAATGAGACTGGTCAGAAGAACTGAGCTAATTGTAGCTGTTGATGAAAGTCATCGATGACTAAACTGAAGAGTTGGTATTTGAAACAACACCACCACCAACAACAAAACAGGGTTTGCAATGGAGAAAGGTCTTTAATCAGTGTCAGGGAAGACCTTGTGCTAAGGTCATGACTCGAGGTTTGGTCTGCACAGTGCTCGTCTCTCATGGTAAAAGGGAAAATGAAGTCAATTGTATGGATGTTTGTCTATGCTTCCTCAGTATACAGACATTTCTCAGTACCTGGATGCTAAGATTGCATTAAGAAGAGCCCGTGGTTCTGATGCTGGCAAACAAGACTTGCTGCCTTTCCTTATCCTCCCATCATTGAATTTTAATGGAGAAAAACATGTATATCAATAATTCACACTCTTTTCTGGCCCAACTGTGCCTATGTTCGTAACAAAAATTTCCAAGACTGCTTCTTTTATTTGTGCTTTACCTCTTGGATCTTCTACCCTCCTAGCTGAATGCTCTGTTTTTATTAAGAGTGGCTGCTTTAAAAAATGCCCTTTTCTTAATGAAATCCACCCAACTAGTTTTTTATTGCCCTATGTCTTCTCATTTTCTTTCCTCTCTGGCACATAATCTACCTGGTATCCATAACTGCCATTTTGCCTTGCTGTCATTTAACCCACAGTTCATTATTTGCTCTTCTTTCAAATGCATCTGTGTTAATTTCCTCAGAATGTCCTCATTGCCAGCTGGCCTGTTCCCTGCAGATTTCCTGTGGCAAAATGTCACACCTAAGCTCCTGCACCTTTGGTGATTTCTCCCAGCATTTGTTTAGACCCTATCAATCATTATCTCCCAATAAACAACAGCTTTGCAAATGGAGAGCAAGGCTGGCCCAGTGATTGATGCTTCTGGATGCCTGTCTTTTCTCCTTGTGAGAATCACAAGGACCCTCTCCCTTTATTTTGAGGGGTCTGGCTGTACCTGCCATGGTTTATAGGAAAACAAGACTAAACTGCCAATAGCAGAGCCTCTCTTCTTTTTCTCTTACTGCATTTCCTTATCGGTTGTGACAATATGCCACAATTAATGATAGCAGAAATACCCATGTTTGATACCGCATGCATCACACTTAGGCGTGATGGATTAGCAATCAAGGAAATTAATTCTGCCATTACAAAGTAACATCTGAACTTTGAAGTTAGGCAATTGCATTGTATAAGGTTCAGTTATGAATTCAGCCATAAATATAACATTAGGCAAGCTTATTTAGGAGCAGAATAGTTTCAATATTGTTAGCTTTTTAGTTTTCCAAGCAGTGGTTTGCAATTCTTTTTACCAACCTCTATTTCAGAGGGATATAAGGATTATCAGATTTCAAGGTCAGAAAGACATTCAATTATGTTATGTATTTTTGACCAAGTAAATAATATTTCTGATAGACTGTTCATGATCTTAGATTCTTCAAAAATCAGTCCTTTCTGGAATGAGTAGTTTAGTTTTAACAGAAGGCATCGGGCCTTCTGTAGTATGCTTATTGTAATGTGTTTCTTTGGTTTGAGAGCCCTTGGAATCACCAAAGTCAACCCCATTGCCTATATTTCCTACAATATTTCACCCTCACAGTTGTTTACACGCTTCTACACCAGAAGTACAGCTTTGAGGCTCTCTTTCACTTGCTTCACAGACTCTGTTCCCATGTCTCCCGTACATGTTCAGTTTTAGCCAATATACACCAACCCTGAGATTGCTTAGGCTGCCAGATCAAGCAAAGTATAGTAAAATACATTTAAAAAAAAACACGAAAACCTAAACACTTTAAAATACAGTAAATAATCAAGACACATAAAAGTCTTCCACTAAGTGCAGTAATGTATTTCATAGGGAGGTAATTTTATGTTAACCCTCGGTTTTCACTGACAAACTCATACTTCTATAGCTTTTGTGGACACAGACTCAACCAACATCGATAGGTCTATTAGTCCCACTGTTTATTTCATTTAAGCCAATCTGCATGGGGTCAATGTGGTAAATAGACATTTCACAGCTGTCTGCTGATCTGGTTTGGTCCACAGGTGGATTGTAGATTTGAGTCTCTAGAGACTCAAATGAGAGGCAGAATGTTCCTGTACAGGATGGAGGAATCCCTAGGTGAGAACATCGGGAAAAAAAGAGAAGGTCAGGAACAGTGTTGACTTTTTTCCCACATCATCCACAAGGTGACTTCATCCGCTGATCTTTGGGGTCTTCTCCTTGCTATAAGGCACCGCAATTTTGATGGAAATACCAAACAAGCAGAACGCTGTGAAGTCTGCTAAATATCATCTTCATTGATACCTTCAGTATTTTAGAATTAATGTAGTGATAGTCTAAATCAGAGATTCACCTAAAACATGTGATACAAAAAGGATTTGCTCAGTATATTCATAGTCTAATTAAGTTCTGAGAGGAATGTCTGAAAAACTTCAGAGAATCATTTCCAAATGTTTTAGACACACCAATTTTCATTGTATTGGTTTGATTTATTAATTGTGAAATATTATTTATTCTTAAGATGGTTTCACCGGAATAAATACTTGATAATACTGTGTTAAATCTATTATTGAATGTGTTAGAAATTCTGCATTTCTTTAAAAACATCCTGATAATTACACTTCACAATTTAAACTGTCATTTCATCTAGGTAGTTTAAGTGAACGTGCTGTTTCTAAATTATTTGAATTTTTGTTGTTTACATAGTTTCATTCCATTCAGTTAAACACATACTTATTGGCAATTTCTGTATGCCAGTAACTGCTGGTTTCTAGGAATTAAGGACAACAACAATTAGAGATTACTACTTTTGTCACGCCTAGTGTATTATAAAATGGATCCGTCGGTGTTGAGCCCATGCTCACAATGGCTGTCCTAGTCAAAGAGCAGGCTTATCAGCTTCATTTGAGTAAACTGAAGTGTAGAAACCAATAGCCTCTACTTTCTGCCCAGTGTACTGCTGTATTTTTCACTTCTTATATTTGTTTTAAGGGCCACAAAATCAAAATGGATGCCCTACATACAATGAATCATTTAAAATGTATCGGATAAAGGAAGATCTACATCACGTGTCAAAAATTGAAGAGAGCTTTCCCATAAATAAAATTTGAGCTCTCATATGACTAATTCCTTTTTAACAACTGCTTCCCTGACCTTTTTCCTGTGATTTTGATATTTAGAGAATACTTTTGTTTCAAATGAGAGGAACCAAATTCTGCATTTCTGTAAGATACAAGCTACTCCAGAAATTAGACATACAGAGTCTTCTGTTGTGGGCCTCTTATTTTTGTGTTCACCCATTTTTAGCTACTTGAAGTCCCACTGTAAATTGAAAACCTGTCATCAAATAAATGAGATTTGAGGACAAAAGTAAGGTAAATAACTGAAAATATATGTAAGTCTTGTTTCCTAATTGCTCAATCATGTGACCATGATTATACTGTCATGGTCTTCACAGTTGTTTGGTCAAGATGGTGATGAAGAAGGAAGGAGCGTGTTCACTGCATTTACAAAATGCAATTTTTATTCCCTAGAATGACGACAGCATGATTTATGTCCATGGAGTTAGGTGAAGTTCTGGATGTTAGTTTCAGATAGTGATATGCTTCCTTAAAAGCTCACATAGAATCACTCTCCCCATACAGAGTGTATTGTCCAGACCATAAAAGAATCCTGTTGTGTTAATACCAATTCTGCAGTATTATTTATATTTTGAAAAACATATTTTTTAAGTTATTTTATTTTAACTTATAATAATTGCATATTGTAAGTAGGATGTGTGTGTATGTGTACCTAAGCTTAAAATAAGATGTTTAAGTTCTTCGTTATGCCTTGCCTTTTTCCTCAAAAGCAAAATTTAAATTCAATGTAAATATATAGTGCAATCATTAATTAATTAAATTAGCCTCCCCTTTCTTTCAAAACATAAACCAGACATCATTTATATGAAGAGATATCATTGAAAGGAAGAATTAGGTGTCCATGAAGCATCAAGTTTATTGATCATTTTTTGTACCATGACATAGATGGGGGAGAGAGAAGGTTGTAAAGGTCAACCTACAATGACTCAAGATAATAGTAAGACAACAATGACTAATGAGGAACCTTACATTCCCAGAAAATCTTTCACTCCCTTGTCTTTCCCCATGCCTATCCAATCTGTTTACTTCACGTTTCTGTCTGAGGACGGTTCGAGAGTGCCCCTGCCTCCCCTTCACACACTGTCTTCAGACTGTAAATCTACTATTTATTTTTCTTTTAGCCATCCTTTTTTCCACTTTCAACTTGTCTGTCTCCTGCTCCTCACAACATGTTATCGAAGGGCAGGCTTGGAATCTCTATCAGATGGTGTTCAATCCCCTTTGGCTCAAGTCTTAGGCTCTTCAAGAAAACAGCAGACCAGCATAACAAAAACTTCCAGCAAGTCACAAGAGAGGTGAAGGTAACATGATAGAACGGACTTCTTTTTTCTCCCCATGTAATATAACAATTAATTACCAGAAAAAAAAAAATTACTCAGCATTCTCCTAATTATAGTATAGATGGATGGGTTAAGTATAGGTTCCAGAATCACACTACTTGAGTTCAAATCTAGACTAAATCTTGAGATTCAGATTCAGATATCTACTTCCTAGCCATATGCCTTTAAACAAGTTAGTTAACTTCTGTGCCTCAGTTCCCCTAGGTATAAAATGTAGGTGTCAGTGGTACCCACTTTATAGGGACATTATAGGGTTCAATTTCTCAATATATAAATGACTTAGAACAATGCCTGATGTAAGTGCAAAGTGCATGTTGGGCTTACTGATACTAGTGTACACATTAAATATTTTCATCCCAAACAATCCTATTGATGGGTATTAAATTGCTTGCATGTGATCAAAAACTAGAAAATGTTTGAGTCAGCACTTGAACTCAGGCTGTCTTTAGAAACTGCGTCTTTTTATGATGATTTTAATCATTTGAAGACAATGCTTCCTTCTATATGGAGAAGGCCTAATGTAATACCTAACAAACTGAGATTATTTTGAAAATAGCCTCATGACCAAAAGGTATTCAGGAACAGGTGTAATCATGCTAGCATCCCTCCATCTACATTGTGCAGAGAGTTGTCTTGTTTTTGTGAACATGAGTTCAATTCCTTTTTCTAAAGTGTAGGCATATGTCTTTTGTATCACCAACCTCCTAAGATGCCCAAAACTGATGAATCATGTGCAGAGATTACTCTTACAGTAATCCTGTCTCATGTGAATATAAATCCATATCTAGAAATAAAAAAAATTCTCTGACAACACAAGTTAATTGTCATAAAAACTGCACCATAAAAGGCGAGTACTTGGGCTCTTCTTTCAACACCTAACAGCTTCAATTTAACATATTGCACTTGATTATCTGCTTATCTATAGCAGAGGTATTTTGAGTTTCAAATTAGGGAAGGGACAGAAGTTTTGTTTGAATCAGGCAGACTGGCATTTGCAAGAAATTATAGTTAAGAACAATAAAGTGTTATGCAAAAAAGTCATGCTAAAGATAAAGTATATATTTCCAGATAGCACAGAAATAATCATAGTGGTGATTTATCAAGAAATGGTTAAATGATGTTTAGCATTTTCTGTGATCAGACAGCTTAGAAAGATCTCCATCACACTATATTGAAATAAGCTTAGTTTTGACTTGTGAAACTAGGGTCTGGTTATCTGGAAAATACCTGTCCCTTTATAATGCCAGATAAATTAAATGATAATTTAATATATTCTGTATAGAACACAGATGTTCTATGGTGATCATTAAGCATACACATTTTCTTGTTAAACTGAGTACTCATTCAAATAGAGATTGAAATTTCTCAAAGAGGCTATTCACAAGAAACATTGGCCACTCTTGATAATATGCATCATAATTAGTTTTATAGATATTACACTTAATGTTCAGAGTAAAGAAGGAACATACCAGAAATCTGGAGGCCTGCAGATATTGCATCCAGTACAGAAAATAACTCCTGAAATTGCATTCCGTTCTTCTGCTTCCTTAGCTCATAATTGGGTTCTGATTGAGAAAGAAAGAAAAAAAAAAAACAAACTCAGAAGATTCAGAGGTTCAAATCACATTAGCACTCAAAAGTTTGGATGTGTCTTCAAATCTCCTGGGCCTGAAAATGTTGGCTGGAAAAGCCATGAAAAACACGGTTTCCTCACAGCATTTCTGGCAGGTCGGCTCCTGCTCCTGGCTGGAAGTTCAAGTGCAGAGACGCATGAAATTGAACAATGATAATAATAAAAACTTTTCTGAAACCATTTTGAAGCTGCAAAAAGTGGGACTTTAGGTCTATCTAATCTGGGGAAATGGCTCAGGTACAATTTTATAGTCAAATGGGTTCATCTTCTTTGCTTCTTTCTCATTTGGTTCCCATCGCATGATAATTTTACCCCTTTATTAAGGAATTCAAACTTCAGCACCACTGAACTGATACCTGCTAATTATTTGGAGTCTGATTAGTTCATTTGTTGGCTAGCAAGACCCCTTTGTTCTGTCCTTTTTTTTATGAGCAATGGGAACTTCAATTCAGTGAATCCTGCTCTTCTCTCACATGTATGCTTGAAAATGCTGTGAGAGGACTGGTGAAAGGTACTGGGTGAAGTACAATGAATTTGGAAGATTGTCTCCACATTTCATTACTTTCATACCTTCTCCTTGTCTTATTAGTGGGGAACACAATGTTGGAACCTATACCCAAACACTCCCTGGGGCCATTGTCGTTTCTGGAAAAAGAATCTCTGTGTAAAAAAACAAAACAAAAAAAACCCAAATACTACTACTTTAGTAGTAAAATTTTCATGTGAAGCTTAAAATACTTTCCTAACACAGGAGTCTGTGAAAAAGAAAATGGATTTAACCTTATTTGTTCCCTTTTCAACCTGGTTTCTTTCTCACCTTCTTAAATGGTCTAAGTATTGTTTTAGAATATGAAAAGAAAGTTCTCTTGGACAAATAGTGAAGGTGAATGAATGAGCTGTTAAAAATCATCATCTTACAAGACAGTTTATGGTACCTTAACATAAGCAGATATTAAACATTACCTATTTGTTACTCTTTTTAACAAAGAAGGGGACCCTCCTTAGAAGCAAATTCTAATATGCCAACATAACCAAGAGATTCCCTGGAGACATCTTGGTGCAGAGCCTCTTGGCTATGCCTGATCCATGATTAAAATTGGTACAGATGGGAAGTGATGAACAGAGACTATATTTATTCATTTAAGTATCTATGATTTAATGCAGGAGTTACCAAAAGACCTAACATTATTTTCTAAAGTCAGTATTCATTCATTCATTCGCAGGGCAATATGGTCAGGCTCTATAAAAGGTTCATTTGGGGTTTTTTTGAAGCTGCAAAATATTGAAAACCCTTTAATAATTTGCACATGGCATTTTGTGTGGTCATATAAATGCCCTGTTCATTTTTCCTTCCAGACATATTCATTTAGTCAAGGATTATTTTTATACAGACGGATTATGGTGATTAGAAGTTTCCAAAGGAGTTTGCATTCACAATAAATACTGGTGATTTTAGCCTACTGAGAAGTTGTTTATAGCAGTTTGTTTTCTTAGCTCGAGATCATAAGTCTAGCTTTAGAAGCGGCAGGACCAATAGACCACAAAAGAACTATTTTATGGGTGATCCAGTAATTCAAATTACTAGAAAAAAGAGAAAGTAAAGAATTTGAAGAAATGACCACTATTGACTGGTTCATATGGTGGGTGGCATTTGCCTTCATCTGTGGGCTAATTGGACCAGGGGACTACAAATCCATAGCAATCCAAGGCTTTCCTTATAAGAGCGTTAATGCACCATCAATCAGCTAGTAGGAATAGTTTCTGTGTTGCAGCCTAAGTATGTTTTCATTCAGCTCATTTGCACTTCAAAGCTGAAGTCGATAATTCAGGCCCAACTAGGTGCAATTTGGACCATTTCCCTTTTGTAGCATATGAACACAAGCTGAGAAAATCTCTAAATTCATTTGCACGGGACATTACTGGCCAGAGTTGGCAAAGCAGAGAAGCGGCTAGTTTCCTATAGGTAAGTATTATTGCTATGAATAAATCCTTTGAGAGCAAGGATCTTCAGATAAACATGGTTTGCTCTCTATTGGTGATCAATGATTTTATTACATAAAACATAAGGATACTCTTTGTTTTACAACATATCTTGGGATCTTCAGCAAAACACATGTGTGGTGAATTAACAAGCCCTACCAATCACCTTCATGGATTAAGAAATGTTTGGTGAATGAGGAGGAAGGGAAATGTGATGGGAAAGGTGAGCTCTGTCTAGGTCTGCAACAAAGTGGCTCGATTATTATCAGAAAGCACCAGAAAGGTGGTAGGAAAAAAGGCAGTTACAACTCTTTTTGTTCAAATGGCATTTAATAAAAACTCAATGACCATAATAGTACCATGCAACATGTACAGAACACTATTTTTTTGAATTCCAGATTCTACTGAAACATGAGAAACACCTGCTTGGTGTACTAAGATTGAGTATCCTGAATTTCACAGGGCAAAGCAGCAAAGTTGGCCCCACCATCATTTTATCTTCACATTCCTGCTACAAGCAACACAATCACTGTTGTTAGAGGATTTCACAAGCTTTGTTTTATGGGCTACTCATGGAGTTCTATGAGAGATGATCCCATTTAAGTGGTTCAAACCATTGAACTAGGGTTTTTGTTTGTTTGTATGTATTATTTTTTAAACCAATACTGAGTGCTTCCTTTGTGCCCAGAACTAGGCAAAAACACTTTGCATACACAAAACAACATCATCTAATAATCACAACGTCCTTATGGGCTGTGTACTAGCATTGTGCCCATTTCACATATGAAAACATTGCGGCAAAGAGAGATTAGGTGATTTAAGTTTTATTTGTCCAGGTTTTTCTGGCTGAGCAAAGATCTTAACTCTGATTTCCTGATTCAAGTATAGAGCTTTTATAGTATACATACTGCTGTTTATCCTGTGACACAGGGTAATACTTATGATATTTGGGATGCACACCAGTGTCGTTTTTACAGAAAATAGGAGCATTTTCAAAAGGGGCCACTCAGCTTGCAATGATAGCTGCTTGGCTTCTCGTATTCTCCCTGTTCTGGCCTTTCCCCACCTATTCCTTCCATCTTTCTGTCCATTCATTCTCCAGTATTCATCTTTGTTTAAATCAGATTGTTTGCTTATTGCTCCTTGAATACTCCGTTCTCAGTTTAACATACCATGTGTTCCCTTGCCTGAAATGCCACCTCCTTTATTCTCCCACCATTGAATACCAAGATTGAGATTTCTGGGACACCCCCCAATCATTTTGCTCCTAAATGAGCTCCCTTCCCTTAGTTTCATGCAAATTCACAATTAATTACATTTGTCTGTTATCACCTGCTTTCAGTCATCTTGAAACATTTTCAATAAATCTTTCCTAAATCTCATACTTATATCTGTAATAATCTTATTCACACCAAAAAGGGAATGATTATTTATAATCTTTATTGAGTGGTAGACTTCTGCCTTTATATTATGCTAAGGTCTTCTCAAAAAATGCCTTGCAACTGTTCTGTGAAGTATGGGTTATTGTGACCATTTTATAGGACAAAAATTGAGGCTTCAAAAGATGAGTAAAGTGTCTAAGGCAATGCTAGTGGCACAGCCAGGACCCACAAGTCACTGTCCCCAAAGTCTGTGTTTATCTCCCAGTACAGTGATTGTTGCCCTCAGAGTGGTATTTTCTTTTTCATTCATCCTCTTATTGGTTTATATAATAACTTTCAAAGATATTGTAGTAAAAAAAAAAAAAGGTCTAGAAAGGTCTATAATGAATTTCTGCAGATGATATCAGGCACATTGGCCTGATTTGGGTAGGCAGGCAACCTTTCTTTGTATCCCTCTAATCACAGTCTCAGGTGTAGAAATATGTCCGTCAGGGCAAGGTGAGCTCCAAGAATCCTTCCTGTTTGGGAAACCTCACTTCTCTAGAGGTTGTTTGAACAATAATTATGCCCTGTGTTCCTGCAAAAATAAGATATGTTAAGCAGAAATTTCCACAATGACTTTTTTCAAATTTGCATGCTTTCCTTTGTTTCGAAATTACTGCCATATCTAATGAAGAGAAATAGGTTAAATTAATCAAAGGAAAATTTTAGAACTGAATATAAAAAAAATCTGCTAATAGTGAGATCCATTAGACTTTATTAGAAGCCCCATTGATTGAGTCATTTAAAAGAAGACTGACGATCCCCTGAGATGATTCTGAGACTACCCCAGGCCAGGGGAGAGAGGAGCAGATGGAACCCACAGGCCCCTCAGTCTCTAATGTGGGTGATTTTTTCTGAATTCCCTCATTTTGCCTTCTTGTCAACAAATCCTGCCATCATTTCACTCACATCTTTGCAGCCTCTTTTCCAGAGCTGTTAACAGAAATCATTTCACAGAGAGTGGGAAAGAATGTCATTTTGTCATTTTCTTGGGGGAGTGGATGGGAAGAACAGGCGGTCTCTGCTTCCTAAGGCTTTCATGATGAAAACAGAAGAGGAGAGTGAGGCCTGCCAGCTTGTGGGGTATAAGAAACAACTTTACTTCGCAGCACTGTGTGGAAATAGTAACTGGAAACTCCCTAGTCAGCCTCTCTCCTTATTAACTAGAAGGAAGGACAATTTGGGACCACACGACACCCCAAACTTGCTGGCACTAATGAGCTGCATGAACTTAATCATTACATTATATCTGAAAAGTAAGAGGGAACTTAATGATCATCAGGTATAACCATCTTCTTAATGCAGGAACTCCTTTTAATTACAGAATTCCTATGAGATGGCCATTGGAAGCTCATTATTTCATTGAACTTTCCATCCCATGGTTAGTTGTTTCATTTGTTAAGAAAGTCACCCTTTTATTTATCTAGGACATTTTTCCATTAGTATTTGCTTTCCCATTTGGAATAATAAGAATAATGTACGATAAAAACAGTAATAATGATAATTATGATGATGATGATTCAGAGATTTTTTTCCTATATATTAGGCATGTAATAAAATTGCATATATATTTATGTTCATTTATTATCACAAACATTTTACATTCTAAGCATTAATATTTGCTCCCATTTTACAGAAAACGGAATCAAGACCTAGAGTGCTAAAGTAACCTTGCTGAGAGTCGCACTAGTAATAAATGGAAAGTTAAAATTTGCGCCCAAGTCTGTTAGATTGCAGAGCTCAAGCTCTTACGCACTCTGCATACTGGACACACAAAGAGCTTCTAGCCCCTCATTTTATACGTTATCTTCTTACTCCTTTTTTTCTGGGTTGCACATCTCTGTGTCCTTAAGAATTCCTTAAGTAATATGACTTTCAGTCACCACATGATCATAGCTGATGTTATTTTATAGGTTTCCAGCTTTCTTTCCTAATGTATGGAACTTTGAGCTGGAAATAATGCTGAAATGTTTGACAAATGCAGCATACAGAAGATTCTATGGCCACCCTTCTTCATCACTTTTCCAAATCAAGTTTCTGCATCCGAAAAAGTTATTAAACTAAAGATAATAACTGATATCAGAATAATACCAAAGTACAAAACTTAAAGAAGATAGAAAATATTTACAATTGAGAAGACCCTATTTTCAGATCAGAAGGATTCTTTTAATTTATTTGAAACCTCACCATTTTCTCTGTAAAACTGAATACAAAACTTAGTTTGGGGGTGCCTGGGTGGCTCAGTCGGTTGAGCGTCTGCCTTCTGCTTGGGTCATGATCTCAGGGTCCTGGGATTGAGCCCCGCAATGGGCTCCCTGCTCATCAGGGAGTCTGCTTCTTCCCCTCTCCCTTCCCCTTCCCTTCCTGTGCTCGCTTGCTCACTCTCTCTCACACTCTCTCAAATAAGTAAATAAATTCTTAAAAACAACAACTTAGTTTAAATGATTTCTTACTTGATTTGAGGACATGGAACTACATCATCTTCCTCCATCAGCTGAAATTTGGAGTGAATATCCTTTCATCTCAGCCTCGTCAGGTGCAACCACACAGGAGGTGCATCATTCTGGTGGATTAAAGAGTTCCACTGTAAACTTCTGGCCAAGGTAATGGTGCTAACAGCTCAGGCTTTCAGATTAGTCAGGAAGAGAAATGAGAAGTAAGTTGGACTGGCTTTGGGTGGTTAAGGAAAATCAAAGAACAGGAATGGGGAGGCATTACTTCCATAGCTATAGTGGAAGTTGGGGCTACTACAGAAGTTTCTGGCTGCTGATGCCTTTGCCTGGAACTCTCAAGAAAGTTCAGATGCTGATGAAGAAATTGTGCTGAAAAAGAATCTTTGAGAAAATTCCTGGGGTGTGTAGGAGAAGTAAGCTAGTATGCTTTCAAGAACTCATACACATGCCAGGTAAGTAGCAAAACCAGTGCCAAAAGAAGCAGATAGACCTTGTTAAAAAAAGAAAATAGTAGTAAAAGTGGTATTTAGAGTAATAAAATTCTATATAAAATAGAATAATATCAGTAATATATGAAGTCAATCATGGAAATAAGGAGAAAAGAAGGCCTTTGGAGTTAGGCCATTGTTACGCCTTTCAACATCCTTTTCCATGTGACTTAATGGTGTCCCTGGCAATAGGCTCTCCAAGAAAGTGTCACGGGAGAGGTAACCTATTGAAATGAAAAGTAGATACTATTAAATGTCAGGAGTTTTGGGTTACAGTTCTGGTCATTAAGTAGTACTGTTGTTGGGGTACTTTTTATTATTAGATTATTATATGTAAAGTTTTAAAAACAACAACAGCCAACAACAGTAATGCAGTGATGCTTAAAATAACTTCCCTCTCTCTCTACCTCTCCAATTACCTAGTCCTTATTCTTGTTAGTTTTAAAATTTTTGCTTCCTGTGGAGTTTACATCCATAGCTGTAAATAAGGTATTGGTATGACTTTTTCTTGATTTATGGAACATAAGCATTATCATTTTCTGTCTATTAAAGATGAAGACCTGGCTTACTTATATGAACCCAACTTCCCTTCCTCTACTCAACTCTTAGTTAATATTTTAGTTTTCCAGTTGGCTAAATCTTTAGTACTTGCTTCAGTAGCACATATGCTAAAATTGGAAAGAGATTAGCATGGCCCCTGCTCAAGGATGACATGCAAATTCATGAAGCATTGCATATTTTTATGGAATATTGTTCAGCTTTAAAAAAGATTGGACTTCAAGGGAAGACCCTTGAAGACGTTAGGCTAAGTGAAATAAGCCAGAGACAAAAGGACAAATATTCTATGATTCTACTTATATGAGATACCTATAGTAATGAAATCATAGAGACAGAAAGTAGAATGGTGATTGCCAGGGGCTGGGGAGTGGGGGCAATAGGAGTTGGTGTTTAATGACTACAGAGTTTTAGTTTGGGAAGATGAAAAAGTTCTGGAGATGAATGATGATGATGCCTATGTCACAATGTGAATATACTTAATACCACTGAACTGCATATACTTAAAAATTCTTAAAATGGTAAATTTTGTTATGTATGTTTTACCACAATAAAAAATATAAAAGTATCTCCTATTCAACTTATCTTTTGACCTTCATATAAATTAATATGTTTCTGCACATCTCAATTTTCACCCTCATTGTACTAGAATAATTTCATAGACAAACTATTCATAAAGGTTTGTAGAAGCAATTGTTGCAGACATCGGTGCTGTTCACAAATAATTTTTCCTCCTCTCTGCCTTTTTTGTACATGGGATTATTGAACTTTGTACCCCTTGTGGCTGATGAAGCCAAGGGGTTTGGCCAATTAATTGAGCAGCAGGGAAGTAATTCTCAGATCTGGGCACCTGGCTGTACAGCTGTCAGTCCTCTGCCACAGCAATTGGCAAAACTTTAGATGGCTGGTTTTTTTTTTTTTTCTTTTTCTTTTTATGTTCTCAGATTTCCTAATGTTATGTTTAGAGTAGGTATTTTTTTTCACCCATTCTTGTATGTAAGCAGGGTACCCTTTAAATAGATTCATGTGCAGAATTTTCCTGTGTTTTATTTTGCTTATTTCTTCCCCTTCTCTTTTCTGTTTTCTCCTTCTAGAACTCACGTTTGTTGGATATCTGGATTAGGTGATTATCCTCTTACGCCTTTTATATCTTATCACATATTTTGTTTCTTTGTCCTTTTTGCTCTATACTTATGTAGAGTTCTTTGACTTTACCTTATTGTATTATTGTGTTTTGTTTTTGTTTTTTTTTGGTATAATCTTTCAAATCTCTCTGAGAATACTAATTAGTTTTTTTCAAGTTTCTTCTCTTCAATGAGTTATTTCTGTTTCCCCTGGGATTGTTTTGTTTATTTTGCCATTTTAATGCTGCTAATTTTCTTTATATGCGTGAGTGATTATAAGTTATTTGTGCATTTTTAAAACAGGAAATATGGAGTTGGCTTTTCCAGGGAGTGGATTGGATCCTGTCTGCTGCCAAATTTGCATGCTTGTTCTTACAAGATTTTTTCTTCACTGAGGAGGCTGACCTGGCCAGGTCTGCACTTAAATCACTGAGGAGCCAGGTTTTTGATAAGGGATTACTAAAATGGGAAGAAATTTATTCTGTGGTGCTAGCACCCAGCTAGTAGTCCTAATTCTCCCCATGCAATTCATTACATTTCTTAACAACGTAGGGGTCATTGTTTTTGTTACGGTAATTATTATTTGCTTTGTTTTCTTTTACCTTGAAGCCCTGGGAGGTTTCTGGTACTGTTGCTATATCCAGATAGAAATGTGGGGGAGAGAGGAGAGGAGTAGGGAAGTGATTGGCTTCTTGTTCTAGAAACAGAATTTCAGTCAGACTTTCTATTTTTCTCTACCAGTTTTGGCTCACTTTCATAATCCTACCCTCTATTCTTTTTAATTTTATTCCAGAAGTTTTGGGGTTCTGCCTAGCAAATTAGCTCCTTCTTTCCCTACCATCCTTTCCTATGTTAATTTTGGACTGCAGATTCCTCAGTCTTCCTTGTTCAGTTGTATGGTTCTCATTCATTTTTCATCTCCCAGAAATGCTTTGACATATAATGTTGAATGATGGCCCTTCTCCCATTCTCTTTCCTATTGGCTTTATGGGTTTAATTCTGTTTTTATGCTCACTTATTTTAATGAGAAGTAGAGGCAAATGCAGGTGCTTGATCACCATATCAAACCAGAGATCACCCTGTGCACTTGCAAGAAGACCAAGGAGTGGATTGCACTTTGCACTTTTGCAGTGTCATCCGTAAGTACTCATTGAGGGCCGTAGGAGATGAGTCTGGATGGTGCGAACACAGGTGGATATTTTTTATTGTTTCCTGGACACAGGCGATTGACATCTTTTCATGGTTCTTAAGCTGTTTGAAAAGAACGTTATAGGAAAATAGAAGGCAGATGAAAGTCATGATTTGAATGAATAGCCCTTTCTCTTGCCATATCTTTTTCCCCCCACTGGGTCTTGGAAAAAGTTGGATATGACCAATGCTAAATTCCATTATTAAACTAGCAGTTCTGTTTTTTAGTGTACCCAGTTGCAGTCACTTAATTAAAAAAAAAAAACTAAAAAATAATAAAAGTAGTAATATCAGAAAAGCTAAAACATTTTAGGTTTTCTGTTTGCATTTTAGAAGATGTCGTATCAAAGAATCTTGAATTCAGGCTTTATTCTTATACTTTCCTGCATCAATAATTATCCTCCAAGTTGTTTTCCTCAGTTCTTGTAAGAATACATCTGGTTCTTCTGAAAAATATTTTCACAAGTGCTCTTGGTGATTTATTGGTGCTTACATCTATCCTGTGTTGGGTGTATAAGATCGTGCCTACTCCAAATGTCCAGTGTTGACAGTAGCATGGTTTTCATAATCCATCCAAATCTCCCTTCTGTCCACCTGCTTTTATTAACTCACCCTGCTTTTGCCCTCTCTAAACTTCCAGGCTATTCATGATGTACTCTGGGGTCTGTTACACACTTCAGCATCCTCCTCCTTCTGATAACTGATTTGAACCTTCTCATTTTTACTAACCTTGTCTGTCTTATTCACATGTCCAAACCTCTTCTGACTGCATATTTCTTAATGTTTTTTCTTTTCTTTGCTTTGTTTCTTTTTTTCCTTTTTTTTTTTTTTTTTTTTTTTGAAAGAGTGTACCAATGGGTACGGTCCAATGTAGATGGGGAGAAGAAGGAGCAAAAGAGGTTTCTCCAGTTTGAGTTCTGTGCTGTGTATCAAGCTGGAGTCAAATACTAGATTGCATCTACCGAGAAAAACTGTTGGTCAGAGCTAAAGTATTTGTAGGACAAGGTGTGTGAAGTGCTGGAGAATACCGAAGCAGGGAGAAATAGATTGGAAAAAGTCACCTGAAAGTGGCCTACATGCTTATCAGAGTTAAAGCCTAGCGTTCTCAGCTGTGCTTTTGTGCACAATGATACTTTATAAAATAGAATATATGAAAGTAAAATCTGAGTCTCATCCTAATTTTATCCATTGAAAACCGAACATGAATGATTTATGTGCTTATCAAAGATCTAATAGACATAAACTATGCAATGCATTATAGTAAAAATTATGGGAAATTTGATAGTGACTAAGGCATTACCCTCAAAGAAACCTGTTATAAGGCAGGAGAGAGATAAGTGCACATTTAATGGAGTGATGGGAAAGAAGAAAGAAATGACAGTATGTTCTAAGTGGCAGTATCAGTTGTTTAGAACTGAAAGGATACAATGTATTTATTGCTGTGGTTTAAAATTTTTTTCCATCCTAGCCCTTGGACCCACAAAGTCAAGGTAACACTGGGGAGCACGTGTTAGGATGAGAAATAAAGACAGCTTGCCAGCCAGTTCTATCATGGCCATGGAGGACATAGTTTCCATTTATTGAAAGTGTGCTAAAGGTGGCCAAAAGTTCCTGTTAATCACTCTTTCTTGCCTATAAAATGCAAATACTTCCTTAATAAAAATATTAAATTATGCCATCTGGTAAGTCATCTTGCCTAATTACAATTCCAGATCTTTCCATTGATTTTCTCACAGGAGAACTTGAAGATATTTTTCTACTCTTCCAATCCTCTTTCAGAAGTAACAAAAAACATGAATCACCACTGACCTTTCAGTTCAGCACTTGATGTTTCTTTAGATAACTATACCTTTTAAAGTATTTTGTTCGCCAGTGTGTTTGTTTATACACCTACACTGTATTTAATTTACAGTAAAGTCTTCCATTTAGCCATTTTGCCAAAGGAGAGGTCATTCAGTGGTTAAAGTCACTCATGTTATTAGAGAGAATACCCCAAACTATTGCTCTGTATGGCTTAGTTATTCTACTCAGCAGGGCTGTGTTTTATTTTGTTTTGTTTTCATCGTCATCACCTTCAGTGTTCTAAGAATCTGTTAAATTCTAACTTCCAAGTGCACTGAGTGAGAGAAGGAAATGTCTTCCTATAACAATAGCAAGCAACATAGGTTGCAATGTTCATAACACAGATAGGTCAACTGGAACCTGCTTGGTCTTTGAATTGCGAGGTTGGATGAATTGTAAGGAAAGGGAAGACACTGCAGCCAGGGCTGTCAGCCTGAGCACTCCACAACTTTTAGGAGTGGTACTTGCAAAGACGGCAGTGAATAGGACTTAGCAATCAGGTGGAGGCCTTACACCATCTATTCTTTGGTCTAAAACAGTAAAACTTAATGTTCAGTTTGTTTAGACAAAGGTAACATCGCATTGTTACATAAAACAGAGTGTAGCATCCAGTATTATATATAACATATATACCATGTTAGTAACATTAGTATACTTATAGGAAAAGTAGAAAAGAATGTTTCAAGTTGAAATTTCAGTCTCCTCCCATCCATTGAAATCAGACACAAATGATTCATTAATTTATCAAAGCTACAATAGGCATATGTTATATACAATTCATTCTGCTAATGTTATAGAAAATTCAGTAATGAATAAAGCAGTACCCTCAGAGGAACCAAGGACCTGGCAGAAGAATAAGGAAAATACACATTTGACGGAGTGATGAAAAAGAAAAGGAGCCTCATGAGTTGATCACAGAGGTATCTAGCCTCAGGATTATAAAACAGAAACACAGTTTTTATGATTATGATGTAGACCGTATATGATACAGACCAGCAACACAACTGATGACAAATATCCTTGTATTCACAGAGTATTCAGATATCTTTGCATGGATAAGTCTTTGTGTCTTTAGAGGTGTTATTGTGTGACTTTAGACAGATAGACACCAAAATGTATTTTTAAAATACATAAATATGAATGGTAAAAGAGTATGTTTTTAGAAATGTGAATAAATTATGATGAAAAATAAAGGATGAATGGATAGATGGATGGATGGATAGGTAGACAGACAATAGAGAGTTAGCTGGGGTAAATGATGAAAGCCCAGTTTTAATCTTAGGGTTATATTCACAAATATGAAACAAAATTGATTGAGTAAATGTAATTTTATTTCATCTTTTCACATCAAGAATAATAATATTTGTTTGGACCAAAAGCCCATTTTAATCTCTGATGTTGTCAGTGATGTGTTGAATTTCATTAGAGGTAAATTTCCTTGTAGAACTTCCAGGTGCCTAATGAATGTCATGGTGGCAATTCTACCAGTCTCCATTAAACTAGCTTTTTTTTGAAAATTTTTAAAAAAAGGGAAAATAGAATCCTGATTAATTTGTGTGCTCACCATTCTTTCAGTTAACAGAAATTTGCTCTTACTCTAATTCATAATATGTGAAAAATAGAGACCAAGTTTTCTTAAGTATTTTCATAAAGACATTTGTATTATAGGCAAAGAAATACATATTGATAAAAGTAAAAGTACAAATCATTTTTTTAATTGGCATCTAACCTTGTTTTCCCCCCATTCTTTAGTCCTCTCTTCAGGAGAGCTCCAGAATTTGATTCAATCTGGAATCATGTTCCGCTACACTAGCTCCCCGAGCGAGCCAATTATCTATGAAGGTTTCTTCTTGGATGCCCTCAGTTAGCTCTGTTCATTCAATGGAAAACTTGTGGTACTGAATTCATTCTAAATGACAGGCAGAAAAATCTTTACTATTTGAATGGCAACTTAAATATACAAAGCAAGGTATTTGATTTAACTTAACTTAAATTAATCTAATTTAGCTGTCAAAGACCTAACAAAGATGCTTAGTGTTTCTTGTGGTATCTATTTGATATATAGAGGTGTGTGTGTGTGTGTGTGTGTGTGTGTGTCCATGTGTGTGTCCGTGTGTGTGTCCGTGTCCAAATGTGTGTGTATAGGAAACTGTACAATCTTCCTGTGTCTTTGCAATGAAAGGTTTTTTTTTTTATTATTGTTTTATTGTAACAGTAAGAGGAAAACACAAATTTATATTAATTTACATGAGGTTATAAAATATGATAGAAACTGTTTTCATTGTAATTACAAATTACATCATATAACATCCAGTATTATTCCTTAGATGTCTTTCTCTCAGAATTCTTTTCCTCAGAATTCTATTGTAATTATATTTAGGCTATCTATACCAAGCTCACAACAACAAATTGAAAGAACAATTGTCTCTGCTACAGTCTCTACCATAAAGATTCAGCCAGTCAATAAATCTGTCAATCAGATATTATATAAAATCTGATCATCTCTAATATACCTAGTTCTGTGCCAGTAATGGCAGAAGATATGAAAGCATACAACACAGGTCCTGTCCTCAAGAAAATTTTCCAAGATTGACATTTACCTTCTTGGAAAATCCAGAGTATTTACTAGGATACATATCTTTAAAATGACAATCTGAGAATGACCAGGAGTGCTTTAGGAATTTAAGAAAGAGGATAAAACTGAGGAGACTACATAAGAGATATGAGAAGTAAAATATCCAGCAGTTCAATATAGTTGATTTCCCTCTGGAAGGAAACATCCTTACTACAAAATTGTAAAATGGATGTCATAATATGGGTGAAAGATCTTATTTAGTAGGAAACACGAGTGTGGTGATAATGAGTTGAGGAAGAGGAGAAAAAATGTAGAGCAAAAGGAGGTGGCTATTAAGGTAGTCAAAAAATTCACCTCAAACTAGAACAATGTTTTCCACAAAAACAAAATTCCAGAGAATCTCTAATAACTTTATTTTAAAATAATTTCTCTGTAGTAGTTGAGACATAATTTTATCATTTACAGGTAACTTCTTGGATGACATTTTGAGTTAGCTTCCCCCATCCTCTTCAACTGCCCCTCGTTACCCCACAGATGGGTTCCCTGAGGTAACTGTGTTGTCAGGCCCTGCTGGATGACCATGGCATATAGCTTGTGAATTTCAGAGTGTGTCTGAAAGGCCTTCATAGGGAGACACCAAACCAAAAAGAAATGAATGTTTATTTAAATGCTTATTTTAGAGAAATTCACTTTTTAATCAACAGGCTGAATGTGTGGGAAACCAAAGAAAAGCAAGGAAATTGAAGTAGAAGTGATAGACAGTGAAGAGATGCCAAGCATTTCCCAAAGGATATTTGCAATAAATGTTTGGAGGAGTGGGAAGGTAGCCATTGAAACCACCCAGCTGGTATAGGAAGTTGCATCGAACATTATAACAGGATAGGTAAGGTAAAGGCAGAAAAATAAGCTTAATAGTATTGTTTTCATCATGTACAGTTATTTGAGTTGGCCTTAGGACCTAACTTGTTTTATATAAATAAACTTCATTCCATAATTCTGTACTAAATATGGGGCATTAAAATCCTTCAAAATAGTTAAGTTGGAAATTCTCCTTCTGGCTTCCCATGCATCTGTGGCATTAATGTTAGAATTTAGCTGTAGACTGCCTTGTATTATTTTCTGTCTCTTTTATATTGATCAATCAGCCATAGTCCATTCTGAGTGTATCTTTGGCAATATGCACAAGTATTAATCCAAGAACCGGCCCCTTGTTTAAGCAACTAGTTATCTGGTAGATGAGATAAAATTTACAAATTTGAAAAAAAATAAATGATTATCTCATTACAGTTGTATTCCCAACATGTAGAATTTTCATTTACCTGTCACATGGTAATAAATGAATGGTGTCTTAGACCACAAAATATTGCTGGTCACAAAGGAAGCATACTTAGCTCTTGGCAAACTCTTTAAA